>NC_056732.1:853885215-854570215 GCF_019279795.1 Protopterus annectens | reverse complement strand
GCATTTAACTGTCACCCTGGAGATTACTCACGTGGCATCAGTTGATAGATGGCCTGCTGAAAAATGTCAGGTGGCATGATACCACTGTACCTACATCCCCTACTCTTCTCAGCTCTCCATGGACAATATCCTGGTACACACCTAGCAACACCTGCAGCTATGGACCCCAGTACTGACAAATGTGTCATTGTGCACTACTGAGGATAACAGTGTCGGTGTGTTTATAAACTTGTAGCTAATAATACCCTGAGGGTCTTCTCACCCACTACACACCCACTGCCATAGTTAGAAATGGCTACTGCTGTAGTGGACATTAAATGTACCTTGCTACACTCTTCACCCTATGGGCTACCTGGAGCTTGCAGTACCAGCACAACACTGTTGTACAAATGGGTAGACAGGCATGGGTTACCATCTGAGTCCTGGCAAGTGTGTGTGTGTCCTCACCAAAAATGATACTGCAATATAAAGAAAAAATTATCAATTTCAACAATTGGCTAAGCTTCTGGTGTCATTCAAAGGGGATCCAGTGTCTTGTCAGCCTGGGAAGACATGCTCAACAAGCCTCATTGCTTCGCAAGAGACGGCTTGCACCTGTCACCCCTAGGCTTTCGAATGCTGGCTAAGGCTCTTGCTGACCCCATAGTGCCTTTTTTAGACAAGGCTCAAAAGTCAAACCCACCTCTGTAAGCAGCACAAATAAAAAATGAGGGTTATGCTACTCAACGCCAAGAGTTTAAATCTCAAAATGCACATGCTCGAAGCACTCCTCAGTATGGAGAACGTCGACATCTGTGCAGTAACTGAAATCTGGTTCAAGGCTCCATAGAGCAGCCCAGCACTACAACTTATACCACACATTTCGGCCATAGAACATGGACCGAAACACAAAAGGAGGGGGTGTATCCATATTCATCAAGGATACCTACACCTCCAGGTTAGTGGCGCAGCATGATACTTCCGAGATCATCCATGTGCAACTAACATCAGGCAAATCTGCAATGCTAATTGTGGCCTGCAACAGATCACCCTCCATGACCCAGGACCACCACTCTGCCTTTCTGGAGACACTGGAAAACATGAAGGTCCTACCAAACACCCTGATATTGGGCAATTTCAATTACTCTACCGTTAACTGGGAAAACTACTCAAGTACAAACTCCCAGGTCCAGTGCTTCCTGGAATTTATCAACTCAAATGCCCTGGATCAGCTGGTAAACTCCCCTACCAGAGGTGAAAACATATTGGACCGGGTCATCACCAACATAGGCGACAGCTGTTCCACACCGGAGGTCAACCTGTCACTGGTTAGATCAGACCATAAACTAATCACTCTGGATGTCCACACCACACCACCATCTCCAACCAAGGAAACCACAGTGAAAACTTTTTCTACAGCAAACTTCACCTTACTTAAGACAGAGGTGGTAAGTTTCACAACCCCCACGCTAAAGGATAACAGTGTCAAAGATGCAGGAACCTTTACAAATGCACTCTATGAGTACCTACAAGGATGCATGGATCATGCCATCCCTAGAAAAACCAAGACTCACTCCCCTAAGAGAAAAAAAACAGTCTGGTGGACCCCTGCCATAAACAGGCTATACAATAGAAGGAGGAAACTAGTTCAGAAAAAAGCAAATCCCAAGAAGGAAAGACATCCCTGATTAGTTTCAGTAAGAAACTAAGGTCCCTCATAAAATCCTCCAAGGCTAACTTTGAAAGAAAAATAGTCAAGGATTTGAAAGATAACCACAAAGCCTTCTTTAGCTATGTCAAGAATCTAAATGGCAACTCGCAGATATGCTCTAAGCTAGTGCAAAATAGCACAAAATATACTGAACCCACTGATATTGTCAACATCCTGGCAGATAGATTCAGTGCAAACTTCACCCCCCTCTCACCCCCAAAAGGGCCCACAACAATACTGGAAAAGTGTAGTGCCCCAGAAATCACAGAAGCACAGGTAAAAATAGCCCTTTCAAAAGCCAAAAGCACAGCGTCAATGGGGCCAGATGGTGTCCCAGGCTGCGTCTTGCACGAACTACAGAACGAACTAACCCCCACCTAAACATACTGTTTAACCTCAGCCCCTCCACAAGCTACATGCCCATATAATGGCGCACAGCAATGGTTATTCTGCTCCACAAAGGAGGGGCTACAACTGACCCTGGTAACTATCGCCCCATAAGCCTGACTAGCCTGGTCTGCAAGGCTATGGAGTGCATCATCATGGAACTCATTAACAAAGACACTGGGAGCCTCAAAACACTTGACCTGACCCAGTTCAGCTTTAAGGGCAGATCATGCCTACTAAACCTGGTTGACTTCTTCAAGACAGCCACCAAGGCCATAGATGAGGGGAAGGTAGTTCACACAGCCTACCTTGACCTTGCCAAGGCTTCTGACACCATTATCCACTCAGGAATTATAGAAAAACTCACCAGTTTGAACATAAACCCCTACGTCACGAGATGGGTTGTCAAATGGCTTACAGACAGAACTCACACAGTAAGAATATCAGGCTCCAGGTCCGACTCTAAACCAGTCACAAGTGGTGTCCCACAAGGCTCGTCCTGGGACCCCTACTGTTCGGCATATACTTCTCAGAACTACAGGCAAACACAGGAGGAGTATGGCTAACCAAGTTCGCCGAAGACTGCAAACTGGGAGCCATAATTGACTCTCCGGCTGACAAGGACATTCTCCAAAAGGGCCTTACTGAGATGGACACCTGGTGTCAAAGTCATGGTCTCAAGTTAAATGCCAAAAAATGCATAGTCATCCCATTTGGGAAAAGCAAAACACCCATGAATAACCACATAGGTGGCAGCTCCCTTAATACAGAAGAGGTAATAAGAGATGTGGGGACCAGGTAGATAGTAATCTCTCCTTTGACAATCATATTTCCAAAGTAGTTAGGAAATCCTTCTATGTAGCCCATCTAATTACTACAGGGTTCGCATCTAGAAATAAATAGGTTATAGTGCCTCTCTACTCGTCACTTATCAGACTCAACATAGAGTACAATGCCCCATTTGGGATGAACCTCACAAGACACTTCCAACAGCTGGAAAGACCACAAAAGTACTTCACCAAGAGGATCACTGGCCTCAAACATATGTCCTATGCAGCCCGACTGGAAAAACTCCAGCTGTACTAAGTGGCATATCGCTTACTCAGAGGTGATCTCTGCCTGACTTACAAAGCCATGACCAACTCAGCACTGATGGACATGCTCCACCTAAAGAAATCCAAGTCACTACGAGCCACTTGCTCTAGTGAGCTAAACTTCACCACAACAATAAACAGAACATGCTGGAGGGATAGATTCCTGTCACAGAGACTCCCCATGCTTTGGAACAAAATTCCTAACTACATTAGGCAGAGCCCCTCACTAACACTCTTCAAGAGAAACTTTGACGATTGGATGGGTAACAGAAAATACACCTCTGGGATCACTTCATTGGCTCTTCTTGACAGACGCTCAGTTAATTAATCAATGGGGCGATGAAAGCTGACACACTCTGGCTAGGCTTATAAATGCTCTCGGGCACATAGCTTAGTACTTACCTATGAACCTATGTGTGCAAGTGTGTATATTTGTAGGATACAGCATTCTGAGGCCACATTCTCCAAATACAATACACCTTGCCATACAGTATAAGGGATAGTGATGTTGCTGACATCAGGAGAGCCATGACAAACCATCACTCTACTATCCCTGTGGCATGCGCAATAAATGCATCTGATAGCACTGATGAGATAGACAAGGGGTTGTATTGCAGTCCTGTTCAATGTGTGATTGTGGGTATGTCAGAGTATTATCGTGGGTTTCAGTGAGTAAAATATCCAATGTGGGGGTGTGGATGCTGGGTATACTGTCTTTACACCATGGTACCCCCAGTACATGTCCAAAGGTCCACTGTATGAGGACCACTGTTATCATCAACCGTACAGATAGCTGATTACACTATCCAGCCCAATGACGCAAGTGCTGTGTGCAAATTATCTGTAACAGAATGGACTCACTGACAAGGTAGTTAGCACTGATAAACCCAGGTCTCTCAGATGTGTTCATGACTGCTATGTATTTGTCAATGTGTATATGACAGTATGTCATACTATGCATTGTTCATTAACACCCAGTACATCCCCCATTACCATACTGTACAAGGCGTGGTGATGTTCACTTAATAAGAAACTCAGGACATACCTCATCCTAAAAGCTGCGTGGTGTGTGCAATTAAGGCCAAACACAGTAGTAGTAATAAGTACCTAGGTGGAGGTTCTAATCTCAGTGCTGCCAAATAAGTGTGTGTGTATGTGAAGGGATCTACCTCAGTTTGCAGAAAATACATGTCCCAGGAGGTCATCTGTCTGAGAACTGACTGGCAAATGCTAACATTTCAAAGGAATCATCTTGTGAAAATTCATTCCATCAAAACTAGTAGTAGATGTATAAATGCCCTCTTCCCCACTGTACAACAATACTGGAGTTGGTATATATAGTTGGGTGTGGATGTTGTGGGCACAGCCACCCTCATTGGGGTCATTGTTGTGTGTATCCCCCTGCTTAGTCTGCTGTAATACTGTATAGTTTATGTTAACAGGTTAAGTAGTTGTCAATCACACTATGTGCGCTTCTACACCACCCCACACACTCCAAAGTGCAGGGTTGTGCCACACACACCAGAACACCTATGTTTACCAACTCCAGGATTGCACTACATTGGAAAAGAGGACATAGACCCTGCCAGTACCATCGTCAATGACATTAAACTAGCAGACTGATTATTTACTGATGTGATGTTTTTCCTATTTTGTCTTGGTGGAATTACATAAGATATGATAAAATGGGTTCACTGCAAAATTAAGTACATCCATGTGTAAAGTATTCTCTGTGTATTGCATCAACACCAAAGCTTGTGTGTGTGTGAGTGTTATACTCAAACATGTGATGTGTGCTACCCAGTACACTTACCATTGTCCACAGTAGAAGGGCTGCTGACATCAGCTACCATGCACTCACCTGTATGCACCCCTCAGAGCTATCAGCCATGTGGCACATGCAGTAAATGTTATACAGACCTGTTACTTGTGTTCAGCTGTACCCAGGATATGACACAGTCAATGTGTCACCACAGTGCCATACCCCTTGTAGGAAATAACCGCAGACCAACATCCTGCTGACACAGACACCTACAACACAAACTGTATACATTATGGAGACCACAATCAGTCAGTGTTAATAACAGCTATAATGCATCATGCCTGGACAGCTACACATCCTGACATGTAAGCATTAAACTTTCCAGTTGAAAACAAGTTACACAGCATTATATTGCTAAACCTTAGCACATTCACCCTGTGCATCAGAACCATATTAGTCAGTCCCTACATTGATGGTATGGATGACAAAGATGTGGCACAGGTATCATCATATGCACAGGGTGTGTTGTGGGTTTACCAGAGACCTAGGCTGAGCCATTTGGTTAACATCATGTGTATGTATTAGAGGTTTTCGTTATCAATTGGGCTGTGCAGATGTGGTGTGTGTAGATATGGAGGTGCCCTAGCTCTGTGTGTGTGTGTGTGTGTGTGTGTGTATGTGTATGCACACAGTACTGCCATGTGGCTGCCCTATACAGGGGCTTGTTGGACCGCTGCAGACTGTACATGGCAGGGTGTGCAGTTCCCCATCTCCAGCCACAGACACGAGAATTGTGCCTGCCAGGGGTTCCATGGGCTCTACCACATACAAGCCCAGATATGGTGATCTTCCCCTTATGATGACAAATGTCTGCTGGATCTGGGTCTCTGTTGGGGCCGGCCAGAAACACGTGCACATGGCCTGCTGTGTTGTGGTGTGAACAGCACACCCCCTGCAGTGCTGGTGCTGGTACTGCTACTATGGGAGTGGCTGTGACTTGTTGCACATCCATGTAGACCTCCATCTGTTGGTGTTGCTGACCTATGTCCACATGGGTGTCACCCTACTCCCACCATATGCTCTAACAGAGAGTGCACAGTCAAGGAATCCCACCATCTCACCCAACTGTCTATCCAGGACCTCTGTAAAATAAAGGTGGGCACCGGCAAGATCACAGATGTTGTCAAGTACAGCAGAATGAGTAACCCTCTGGAGCCTCAAACACTGTCTGGTACAACTTTCCATACATGCATGTGCCTCTATGATGGCCCAAAACATGCATCTGGTGACACCTACTGTGGCACTTCTGCCAAGGACATGATGGCCAGCAGCCCTCCTATGAGCACCCTTGTACATCTGCCTATGTGGTACCTCGCCGGGCATCCAGCTATGGTTTCTGTGTACATACACACTTGCCACAATCACCACACTGTCCTGTCCCATGCCAACCGTCCCTCATCTATGGTCACTGGTGATGGGGTATGTATAGGCAATGTGACTGTGTGTGGGGATGGGATGGATAACAGTGGGATGTCAACTGATGGCACAGGTTCAGCCCCTGACAAACCTGCCTGTGCCTCACAATACCTATCATCATTGTCAGAGTCTGTATGGACACTAATATCAGTTTGCCTGCAGGAGGGACCCTGACCCACCTCACCACCTGTGAGGGGAAAACAAAAAACTTAATTTAAGACCTGTACATCATTACTTACCTCTACACACACACACACACACACACACACACACACACACACACACACACACACACTTACAGGTGAGGTAGCACAAAGATACTACACAGACCTCTCATTACTCAACAGTCAACATTCATGACATATGGCACTCAACAGCATACATTGCAGCTATACTCAATCCCTGTTACCAATATTATACATCTCTGTGATGCATGGGTTGTGTTAGTAGGTGATGCCCCTTCCCCTGGAACACACTGCACCCATGTACACAGTATTGCTGTGCACCTGTTCAGCACCCTGGCATGTACTGTGCACCATACTTCACGAGTGTACACACCATTGCTGAATGTGTATAGATGTGACAGTTATGTTTGCTCTGTTGTTCACAGCCCCTATGTGTTTGTCTGACACATACCTGGGATGATATGAGGACAGATGTCAATAGTGAATGCCTGACCTCTAATTTGCAGATCTTATCTTCAGCAGTGCATGTATGAGCAATAAAATTAAATTACACTGACAACCTTCAAAGCTTACTGTGGCTATGAGGAGTGTGCACACCCTTATTGGCATGCCAGCCTCTTCCCTGATATGGCATCGCAATACTGCATATGTTAACATTACACTCACCTGATATTTGACATATGACCTGTGCAATCAAATGCAGTATCAAACAAATGTGTTAGTTGTGCAGATGCTGATTGAGATGCATACAATATGTGGGTTGAATAAATGTCCACACCCTTAACACGATGGTTTGTTGAAGCACCTGTTAAGTGAACTACAGCAGCCACTATTCCTGGGAGGGGTATACTAGCATGGCCCATCTTCACTTGCCATTATTTGGTCACTCCACCCTACAAATGTCCCCCAACTCTGCCGGATTGCAAGGTCAGATCATATGCACAGCCCTTGGAGGTCACACAGTGCCTTCACTATTGCTGTGGAGTCAGGGTTATGTCTGGCACAATTCATGACCTTGACTGTGTTCAGATACAGCCATTGTTAGTGAGCTTTGGATGTATGCTTCAGTTCGCTGTTATGTTTCAGGATGACACCCCTCCCCATCCTCAGCCACTTTGCAGATGCCTGACAACTATGGGCCATGAGTGTCATTTTGCAGTGTTTCAAATGCAAAACACCAACACATACTCTTCAGATATGCCACCATGGTGACCACTGTGATGCAGTGCAGTTAACAGCAACAATAAGTGAACATGTACAGCATGCATTAGGGGTAAGTGTGTTAACTGTGTGCATGGCAAATACCATGGCCATAACATGGCTGGTGTATTGGCAAACCTGAACAAAAAACTCCATACTCACCAGCTACAGGCTGCTACCAGAGGGACCTACATAGTTGTGTGAGAGATGTTGTGTCAGTAGCCACACCTGTGGCATTGGTACAGGGTGGGAGCAGCATTTCAGTACATCAACAGTACAAACCCACAATACTAGAGATTATGCAAATCTGTTCATTAATACACTGCAGCAACAATCTATGTTATCTGACATATGCATGAAGATACTTTACAGATGAAGATGAATAAGCAACAGTGGTCTACTAATGTGCCCTGGGGCCTTACCTGCATGCTCCTTGTCCATTGTGTGAGTAGCACCCACCTCCACAATGCTATCATCAAGTTCCTGACTTGTCTGGTGGACGGGTGTCCCAAGGCTGGCGAGGAGCTCCTCAGCATGTGTCAGTGGGGGCTGGATGGCATGACCCCCACCTGTGGCTAGCTGGTCCATCCTAACTGCAGCAGCATGCTGATGGATGTGGCCGATGAGGTCAGTGCAATGCTGTCGCACCTGCTCATAATTGTGGTTATGCAGGCCGACATCATTTACCATGTGGATGAGCTCATTCCACAGGGAAGTCCTCTCCTGCAGATCATGGGCTGTATTCCCAAAGAGGGTTCTGTGGTGATGCACAAGGTAGTTGATTATTATTTCATTCTCCTGTGGAGTATAAGCAGGGAGACACTCCCAGGACATGGTACCTGGAAGACATAAACAGGAAGAAAAGGTCCGAGGACCTTATACTGCAAGGATAGAATAGTTGTTAATTGACATCTCCCCCCCACCACCACCACCACCATATCTGCAACAATAATCTGAACACACAAATCAATAGGTATCTTTACATCAAACCTACTGCTGGGACATATATCCTATTGTGCAACAAATATTAAAATGTGTTTCTATTCATGTTCCATGTTGAAACACTATCACTGGTGGCCTGTTGCTAACAATGCAACTTGCATGCCATTGTAATGGCCACTGTGGTTCCATATATTCCATATATGCATGTGTTCTGTTTGTTATGCAACTGTGCCAAATCTGGTGTTTTGGGTTAATAGGAACATCTATGCATGCTGTTATAACTAATTCTGGATTGACTATTACTATCCACATATGTTCTAAAACTGAAACATAGCATGTTTGGAAAGGCAGTTCCCAGCAGAACCACCTCTCCCACCTCATCTGGTCATGGCACCAGGCAACAGCACATCTCGGACCCACCCAGGGACCTCTTCATACCCTGGCTCTGTACTACCTTCAGGTGGAACCACCTCAGGGGATGGTGCTCATCCTACCCCTGGGACTGCACACAGACAGGATCCTGTCACCTGAAGTCAGGTCCAGGGTTTGGTGCGCAGGGAGCTCCGCAGAGAATTGGGGGATTTGCTACACCAGCTTGAGGCCCTCATGACACAATTAGAGGGTCAGCCTGCCACTCCTGCTCAGCCCCCAGCACAGCCACCTTCAAGGCCGTGAAGGTGCAGTGGTGACTGCCCATGGGTGGGGACCTCAGTCCTACTGTTTCCATTTTGGGGCACATGGGCTACCAATTTCCAAACACCCCTCCCCGTCCAAGGTGTTTACCCACCACGTGTCATATACCATCCCTGTATGCTGTGTTGTCTGTCTCATCTGTCTTCCGACCCAACCTACCTCCCCAAATATGCCTGCTATCCTTCCCCAACATCCCACTCTCATCTTAACAAACAAAGGACAATCTGTTTCACACCATACATAACTGCTCATTTCGCACCCGCTTACAACTGCTTACAGGTGCCTTAATCACACTGTATCCAACAGTCCTTGTTCTGGCCAGAAAATAAATTATCAGCCCTTGCAAGTGTCTAACCCAGGACCCTACACACCATATCCACAGCAATTTACTACTAAGCCATCTGAGCTGCAGATATGTGTGATGGTTTCTCAAACATATCATGCAGCACAGTCATTCAACAGTAGGGAAAATGTATTTATATTCCTATATATATATATATATATATATATATATATATATATATATATTCCTATATATATATATATATATATATATATATATATATATATATATATATATGTAAGTTCCCCTTTATAATCTAAAAATACTGAAATCTAGAATTTTAGTATCTCGGGACCATAAAGGCGAAACTTCAAAATAGTGAAAGTGCATAATGGCGAATTCAAATATCTCAAATTTGTGGTTATGCATTTATGCTAAGTTACAGGTAGTGTTTGGCTGGGTTGGTGTTTGGTGTACTTTGTAGATTTACGTGCAATTTAAGGTAAGGGAATTTATGTGAGTGTGTTTGTAAGTTGTACATGTGGGTTAGGGTACGCAGGTGAAAGCACGAGTGTAAAACATTTTGAGACAGCTACTTTTGGGGAATGGAAACTTTTGATGTTTATGTCAACCACAGTTCTAACATTGTCATCTGAACTTGCCAATTCACTTCTATTCCTGGTCTGATATGGGTCTTTCTTAAACTCACCTTGAGGCACTAAAGTCTACAGTGAAATTCATTCCATTTAAGGTTGTAATTACCAACCTTAACATTTCAACCTGGCTTTCAGGAACAGAAAGTAAAGTTAGATTCAATATCGGCTACATCCTCAGAAGCCATCGCACAGTCAGGATATAACACCAAACCAAAAACAAACCAAACTGAGTGAAAAGTGGTACTAGTGACTAAAACAAAATAAAACCACTTTGAAATACGGGATGACACAATACTGAATATTGTTTTCTTGAGTGTTAAAACTTCTTTATTGAATGCTTTCATCAGGAAATGCCTACTTCAGAAAAAAAAACATCCATTACACTTAATGTCAACCATTTACAAACCCAAATAAACCTAATTAAATTTATTTCAATCAAATTTAAAACCTATTAAAATTTAAAAAGCCAGTACACCTGTTTCACAAAACAAAAATCACACATGCAAAACAATAGCAAATACAAATAGAAATATAAGAATGTAAACATAAAAATCAAACTGCAATAATCTAAAATACTTACATAACCTTATGATTTATTTTCTATTAAATTTTAACCTTCTATCTTTCAAAAAACATTTTATGTTAATAGAATCATTTAACATTGGGAATTTGTTTGCATTTGGCCTAATTTGCCAAGCTGTTTCTATTTTTTCTAACTGATTTTTATAGCTTTCTTCTGTTTTTATCAAAAGGGACTTGTATTACAGAAAACAAATTTTTTTTATACTTGGTATAATCCATAGTATGTTTAAACAAAGCATTTTTAGTATCTTTTACCTTAATGGCGTAGAGATGTTCATTAATTCTCATGTCTAAACATTGATTACTCATACCCAAATAAAAGTTTGAAACAAATACCAGTAACGAGACAACCAGGCACCTTGTGAAATCAAATATAAATCCAGATATTTATAGTCAACACAAAAATCAAGTAGGTAAGCGCTTTCGCTAAAAAGCTTCTTCAGACCATATAACCACATGCAACATCCAGCACTCCTTATATAAACTTCTTCTTTCAAAATTATCACATCACAGATGATCATCAATTAGGTTAAAGTTACAATACATAAAAATCAATTAAAATTCATTTAAAAAATCATGGCCATTAGAACACCATATGTACAAAGACAAAAGCACTAAAAACATTCAAAATTGATTGTTGGTACAACAAACAATAAATACTCTAACAAAGAGGTTGACACAAAATAAATAAAAACATTATTTCTGTACCCTCCTGTTTCTGAGCATCAGTTTTATAGATGCTCTTTCATTTAAACCTGAGCCCCTAGCGGCTCTAAGGAGAATAATCCAATGCGTCTCTCTGCTTTCAGTGTAATTCCTGATGTTACCTTCTTTAATTTGTGGGTAGATAACCTCTAAGACCCTAAAACTAAACTTGTGTTTCCCCTGCTATTACAACATGTTTGGATAGAGCATTATGTTCTGATTTAATCCTCATGTTATATATATGTTCTCTTATTCTTTTTTTTTTCCTCAATAAACTTTTTATTGATTTATAAACAATACAATTTAGGAGTTGACTTAAATATAAAACAACTTGGTTTAAGCAAATTTGCAACTCATATAGGCATTAAAAAAAGAGATCAGAATAAAAATAACATCACTCAATATGTACAATATATACAATAGGTAACCATAAAATAAAAGATAACTAAAAATACAGATTCTGTGAATTAATAATATTCCAATTTTGGGTATAAGAATTTACTAAAACACCAGACCAGAGAAAGATTAAAGGTATTAATTATTAATAATACTTAAAACCTTCTCTAATACTAAATTTTTGAAAGCCATTTTTTTGGGACTCTTAACCATGTTTTTTGAGCATCAATATATAAGTAAGCCATTTTTTGGAAAATATCCCAATTCAGTTTGGTACGATCAAGCCAGTTTTGAGTTATGTAAAGTTTTATTAAAGAGCAAATAAAAATAATAACTTGAGTGTCGAATTTGGAGAGATAAATTATCGGAATATGAAGTATAGCAATTTCCCAGGACAGTGTAGATTTATGATATCCCATTCTCTGTAGTCTTACTTTCAAAGAGGTCCATAATCTATGAGAAAAATGACAGTACCATAGAATATGTAAAAGGTCCGCTTAGGGATAAGAACAACATGTGCATGATGAGGATTTATTAGGATTAAATTTATTTAATTTATAAGGAGTGTAGTAAGCATAATTGTTAATCATTAATTGTGTGTACAGGAGTTTCTTAAATGGAATAAATTCCCTAGTATATCTGATTGCCAAAAGTTTTTGATTCTCAGTTATTCGAGAATTATATTTTAGCCAGCTATTTGAGAAAAGACAGTTCTGATCCAGCACTAGATTCTTTATTAATTTATAGGATCTTGATATCATTTTACCTGATGAAGATAATGTTTTAATTATCGTATTTAGATTATTTAATTCATGTTCTATAAGTTCTATGGGTTCATATTTACCTACAATTACTTCTCTTAATTGGCGTAATATTGTAGAATGACTCCAATTAACATTCAGAATTTTACGCAACTCTATTAGGGATAATTCATTATATTTCAGGATATCCCAGACTTTCAAATTTTTTAATGAAGGATAATTTGTTAGATTTAAAGGAGAGTTATCTATCATTATATTAGGATTTAGATGAAGTGGCTGCAAAAGATGAGAAAACTTATCTAGATTACATAATTTTAGTAGAACTTGAAAAGATTTAATCTTTTGTTTAAGAAAAATAGAAATTTTACTGATAATTTTCATATCAAGAGAAATAAAAGGAATAGCTTCTGGATTTATATTTTTAGATATAATGTAATTATACCGAATCTTAACCCATAAGGGATAATTAATATCTTTACTATTTTTTAAATTAGAAATAGTTAAGAGCTTATTTGATGAAATAATTAGATAGTAAAGATAGAAGTTTGGCAATCCCAAACCACCTTTGTCCTTAGAATTTGATAGTCTAGAATATGAGATTCTAACAGATTTGGGAAACCATAAGAATTTAGCTAACTCTATATTTACTTTCTCAAAGAAAGACTTAGGAATTATCTGATCAGAGGAATTAAATTGGTACAAAAATTTTGGTAAAATGTTCATTTTAATTATAGCAGCCTTTGATAAGAGTGATAAATTTAAGTGCTCCCATCTAGTAATATCCGAAATTATTGAATTCCAAACTTTACTTAAGTTATTTTGAAAAGAAGAGTGATTATTGTGTTCCATGTTAATTCCTAGATACTTCATACCAAAAACAATCTGGGTTTGTTGATCAGAAAACAAGTACGATTTATGGACCCTATGATTTAAAGGAAAAATATGAGTTTTTGAAGGATTTATAAGATAATTCGAGGCAGAAGAAAAACATTCAATAGAGTTTATTTTACTAAAGTCAGATATTGGGGTTTGAAAGTATAATACAAGGTCATCAGCAAAGACGGAAAAATAAATTTTTGTATTAAGAATCCTAGGGACTTTATGAAAAGTGTTTTGAGTAATAAACAACAGTAACGGTTCTAAATTAAAAAGAAAAGGGGACAGAGGACAGCCTTGCCTTGTGCCTCTGGTAATCTTTATAGGGGAAGAAAAGTAACCATTAATATAAAGTCTAGTAAACATACCTTTGTATAAAGTTTTTAAAAAGTTTATAAAGAATAAAGGAAAATTAAAGCATGACATAGTTTGAAAAAGAAATTTCCAACAGACTCTATCAAAAGCATTTGATGCATCCAGAATCAGCGCATATATTGGGTTAGAATCTTTTTTTATAAGATGTATAATAGATTCTAAAGTCAGTGTATTATCCCAAGCATGTCTGCGGGACATAAATCCTGATTGATCTTGAGAAATAATTGAAGGTAGAACTTTTTTCAATCTGTTGGCCAGAATAGATGCCAAAATCTTTATGTCTAAATTGATTAAAGAAATAGGCCTATAATTAAATGGGTCAGCTTTTTCTTTATTATTTTTCAAAATTAATATGGTTTTAGATGTATTCCAATGAATATCTGAAATACCCTTGATTTTTATATAATTATAAACTTTAAAGAGAAAGGGAACAATTACCGATTTAAAAGATTTGAAAAATTCAGGTGTGAATCTGTCTGGACCAGGAGATTTACCAGATTTAAGACCATCAATTGAATCAGAAATCTCTTGATGAGTTAAAGGAGCAGAAAGCAATTTTTGTTGATTATCATTTAACTTGGGGAAATTTAAAGAACTTAGAAAGTTTTTTATATGATTATCATCCAACGTATTAGATGGTTTTGAGTATAACTCTGTATAAAGTAGTGTAAAGAGATGAATAATCTCTTCATCTGTGTTGTATAATTTATTTTTGTACAATAATGATGAAATTTTTGGTTTTTCAATATTATTTTTAATTATTCTAGCCAAAACTTTAGAAGGAACTTGAGCCCATTCTGAATACGTTGCTAACAATCTTTGATCAACTAAAGAAAGGTTGTTCTGATGTAAAAAAAATAATTCTTTTTGACAATCTAGTATTTGCTTTTCAAAACTAGTGTCTTGATTCAGTCTAAACTGATTTTCAAGAGAATGAATTCTAGATTTTAAGAACTCTTCCTTTTTGTTGTAATGTTTTTTAAGATGTGCAGCTTTACTGATAAACATACCTCTTAATCTCACCTTACATGCAGCCCATTGAATATCATAAGGGATATCTGATAAATCTAAATAATTTTCCATTTCTTGAATAGTTTCTGAGCACTGTATACAAATATCTTTATTTAAGAGTAAATTATTGTTCAGTGTCCACTTATTTGAGTTAATAACATTTTTAATTTTGTGGGTAAAGTTGAGATTTAATAAGATTCTTGAATGGTCTGAAAGATATCTAGGTTCAATAGTAAAATCTGAAATAAATTTTGAGATAGTATTAGAAATGAGAAAAAAAATCCAATCTAGCCCATGAATGGTAGCATTTTGAGTAATAAGTGTAAATATCTTTCTTGTTTGATATTTTTATGGAGTGCAATGGATCAGTTAAATTATGTTCCAAGATTAATTCATTAAGGGCCAAAGTTGCTTGAAGGTTATAAGAAGCGGAGCAGCTAGTACGATCAATTTCTGGATTTATTACCGCATTCCAATCTCCCCCGACTATAATGTAGTGATCTTTATAACATGTGAGTATACTATAAATTTTTAAGATAAAAAACTGTTGTTGACTACAAGGACCATATAAATTTAGAACTAAAATTGGTTTATCCAGATTATGAATAGTAGCAGTAAACAGACACCATCTACCTTCATTATCATATCTCTCATCAATGATATTTCCCCTGAATTTTTGTTTAATAATTATTGCTACTCCCCGAGAACTAGAAGAATCCTCAGAGGCTACTATCTTCCTAATCCATTTTTTATTACTCTCTTTGTCCCAAACATCCCGAGGGATATGAGTCTCTTGAATAAAACATATACTGGCTTGTGATTTAAATATCAAATGAAATAATAAAGATTTTTTGGATTTACTTTGGATTCCTCTAACATTCCGGGAATCAATTATTAGGTAATTTGTCATAAAAGAGATGACTGGTTAATATTGATGTGATTAAAACATAGTATAATTTCTTGATTATAATTAAAATAATACCAAGAGCAAAGAACATAGCTAAACTGGTCTGATATTAAATGAGAGTACCTTATTAAAAACAAACTCAGTAGAGATATATTATGAAATTTACCCATAACCCTCATCCTTACCCTAGTGCCTGGCCCACCAAACCCCTATTGACGAGGTAAAATCAAGAATAAACAAAATAGAATTTATGATTTTGGTTACCAAGTATTCAAATTTAACAATATAAACATTACATATAGTCCTTGAAAGGACTGAAACCAAGTCAATAACACTAAACATATTTACACATCTGTCTATACACAAGATGACCAACATAAACAATCCCTATTCAAATATTTAACCCCAAGCTCCTAAATTTGCGTAATATAAATAAGGTAAAAATGATTTTCCTCATGTGATTCTTATATATTTCTATTAATAGACAAACATTTCCATATATATGCTATTATTTGTAACTCAAAAATCAGATAAAAAGATAAATAAGAATGAACTAATCTTTCTCAACAGGAAAATCAACAAATATAACCCCAAAAAGACAACCTTTTTTCCCCAATAGAAAAAAGCCATAAGTCTATTATACAGTCAATATATAGTGAAAAAAAGTTAGTATCAGCTATAGTCCGCCATCATATGTCAGAATGGACCCATATAACTAATGTAACCCCCCATATTTCTGTGCTGAGAAAGCTTACTGAACAACTATCTAGATAAAACAGACATAAAATCCTATAATCAATATTGTTAGTATTATTTCTATAAAACAATTAGTGAGCTGTATATTGAATAAACCTAGTGAAGAAAAAAACCAAACATTGCCTGTTAGAAAAACCACTAATAGTCAAAAAATCAAGTGATGTCTGTAAACAAAACCTTTGAAACTAAATAAATAGCAGTTTCATTAGTGTATGACATTAATATAACTTTCAGCAAAACATTTTGTTACTTACATAAGTATAAAATATAATAATCCCACATAAATAAAATAACATTCCTATAATATCTGAACTATAGATTACTTAAATCATCTAAGCAGTTAATGACTTATTAAATTAAACAATATAACCAGCAGCTTATTAGTACAGATTAGCTAAGAATCTAGTTATAAACAGATTATAAATGACATGTCTACATATTTTTGCTAAATATCTTAGTATACAAATGTAACATATATTTGGGCAGTAGTTTGATTAATGAAGGAAGAGCGCCCAAACACAATGGTTACTTCTTGTTTCTGCTGCTTATCTTTCATGTCACTAAAAGCCAGCTGGATGTGCTAGAGAGTCCTTTCGCGATGTTCTAGCACATCAAGATAGTTTACCCTGAGCATCGATTGCATTTTCTGTCCAGTATTTGAAAATCTTTCCTGTGAAAGACATGACAGCCTTCAAGTTGACAAAGTATATAGCAATTTAAGGAAAACGTAAGATACATGCACGCTAACAACGATGTCAGCTGTGCCATTCAATACCTTGAATTTAAACAGAGGGGATCCAGTATTCACTAACTCAAAACATCATAACTTAAGTTTTATCACAATTGTTATTTGTGTGTTCTCTTATATTTGATATTCAATAAATCTAATTTTACATCTTGAATCAATATGTCCGTATATTTTGATTACATATATAGTGATGTTGTATACATTATGCATATATGTTTTTTTTTAGTGAGTTATGAGTTAGGAATTATGTACTTCATATACTATATATATACACCATACATTAAAATAACTCACTATGCATTTGTATTTATGAATATTTATATAACATCTTAGTGCTGCAGCGTATATCAGCTAAGGTATGCTGCATTCATCGTTGCTTATTTACTTAAATTTAATCTTGACACGTTTGCTCCTTCACAAACACGTTTTATAATAATTCATAAGCACCTAATATTTTTAGCGATGTGTTAGGTTTTAGCATCGCTTGTACAGAGGAGTACTTCACTCTGTAGATGGGTATGTGAAGCGTTGAGATATATAATATGATATATATCCACAGTTGTCAGGGTTGTATGGCATTTGAGTACTTAAAGAAAGAACTGATAGGAGGCGTGTCCATATACACGCCGTGTTTTTGCAGCACTTATTAATTGTTGCTTCTACCTATGTTCACGCTTTTATTTAGTAAAGAAAGTGCACTCAACATTAATTAAAATATCGAGACTTGGAATCTTATATTTCTAAGATATTGTTTGGCGACCAGTGGTGATGTGTTTAAGGAGCGGCCCTACTGTATACAAGTAGTTCTGATCGCTGCGCTCACTTGCCTGCAATGCATGGATGTATCAGTAATTATCATGCTGCGAGGAGCAAGAAACAACAACAGGTTTAATTCCAATTCACTATTGCAATGCTTGCAGCGACTACTTGTTTAGGAATATTCTCTAAGGACAAAACATGGATATTATTTAAATGCTAAAAGCATTGAATGTTTTCTACGAAAGGTCATTGTACATATACATAAGCAACATCCTATTTAGTGGGCTGAATGTAAAAGAGGAGTAAACTGAACACGTTGGATTCTTTATGCTTGTGGTGACATCATTCTGGGTTTCTGCACATCAGCAAAAGTGCGTGCTATGTAGGAAATGTGACTGTAATGCAATGCACAATCTGATAACTTAAGCGTGTCTCGAGACACGCAGATTTTCCCTCCAAAATTCCTAATAACTGTTTAAACCTATAACAAGTTTATGTCAACACATTTTAAGTCAGATGAATTAATCACCAAAATAAATGTGGCATCACAGATTATGTGAAAAAAAAAAAAAAACATCAGTACTGTAAAAGCTCAAAACTTTACCATTTAAATAAAAGCATCCTTGTCAACAAATGAAAGCTTTTCCAGACAAATTATTATAAAAAATCATATTATACATTACCAGACCTTGAAAATGCCAGTTCTGAATGAAAAGACATATAATAAATAAAAGACATTCCATATTAGAAATTAAATAAATAGTGTAACATTAGGACACTGAGTCTGGTAACTTCTTGAAAGTTTTAAGAAAAATTTATTTTGCTTCTTTAGGATCTGTGCACATAAATCTTTTGTCATTATAAGAAAAAGATAAAGTATTTGGATAACTCATACGAAATCTTATCCCTCTTTTAATCAAATCTGCACAGTATGGTGAAAGTCTTTGTCTTTTCATTTTTATTTGAAGAGGAAGGTCCTGAGAAAATTATAGTTTATGATTTCTCCAAACAAACTGTTTTTTGCTTTTTGCTGCTTCAAGGATCTGATAGGTGTCTTGAAAGTTAAGTAGCTTAGTATAAATGATCCGAAGAGAAGAAGAATCCTGATTTGTGTGTAAATCTCTATGTGCTCTTTCTATAATTATAGAATTTGAAGTTGCCTCACAGTTTAATAAAGCCTCAAAGATCTGTTTTGTTACTGTTAATAAGTTTTTATTATCATAAGTTTCACACAAGCCACGAATAATGATGTTATTTCTATGACTTCTAGCTTCTAAGTCCAGTAATTTAATTTGGATTTCTGTAATACTTTTTTCCTTAGATTTTAAATCATTCTCCAATGAATCAGTTTTTATCTCTAAAGCTGTGTTTTTACTTTCAATCAAATCCATTCTTTCACTTATTTGTTTCAAAGATTTACTAAATTCAGTAAATTGTTCAGAGAAACTTTGAATAGCATTTTGAATAGGTTGTAATGCTAATTTTAGTTCATCTAAATGAAAATTTGAGTCAATTAAGTCTTTGTTACTTACTTTAGAAGCTTCAGAAGATTGTTTATTTGTTCTTAGTCTTTTTGAACTGGTATCCTTCTCAGGTGAGAGCATGGAAGAAAATTTGGCCTTTGTAGCTTGTCTCCATGGAATCAGATTTAGAAGCCATGCCCAGAGAGGAGGAGTGAAGTCAGGGCAGCAGGTACTGAGAAGAATCTTCAAGCTGGATAAAACCATAATAGCTGGAGCCACAATACTGTTCTGAGGTAAAATACTTCACAAATTGAAATTTCCAAAGAGAAAAATATTCCAGATGCGCAAGAAGAACTTTAGAGAAGCTTTTTGTGAAAAAAACTGAGGAAAAATCTCACTCCAAAGTTGTAAAAAAAACAGATATTACATAACTGTGAGGAGCTCAGTAAATAGGGACTTGTCTAGTCGGCAGCCATCTTGGAATCCTGATGTTCTCTTATTCTATTTTTAAGGGGTCTTTTCGTCTTGCCCACATAAAATGAGTGGCAGAGATCACACTCAGCTAAATACACTACAGGTGGCTTCTACCTTAAAAGTAAATTCCCTACCCAAGTCCGGGTGATTAAACTTGTTTGAAGTATTTATGAATGCACAAAAATTGCACTTCTCACAAGGTTGTGTGGAAGTATTATTATTTAAACTGGTCTCAGCACTATTACCATAACATAGAAGCCTTCTCAAGTTTTTTCTGTTCCCATAAAGGAATGTGGGTCTGTCACCTACTATCTCACCTAATACTGGGTCAACTTTCAGAACTGACCAGTGCTTGCAAAAGATCTCAAAGAGCTCCTTATTATCATGGGTAAAGAGCAAGGGAACCCTAAGTTGTTCCATGGGTTGTTTCTGTGGTAATATCACATTCCTACTTGGTCCAAAATAGGGAGTGGCAACAGTGTCTCTAAGATCACTAACATTAGACAAATTGTCTCATATCTCATTTGGTCGATAACTTCTACTAACAGGTCTACCAAAAAGTCCATTTAGTGCTCTCTTGAACCCTTCAAACGTAGGGTTCAATCTAGAGGCCCTCATCCCTTGTCCTTTGATCAAGTTCTTAAAAATAAAATTAGGATGCATACTCGATCTATTCAATAAACAATTTCTATGACAAGATTTCCGAAAGACCCCAGTGCTAATTAATCCATTCCCCAATTTCTCAATGTAAAGATCTAAATATACTACTTTCTCCTTCAAAGACACCATAGTGAACTTTAAACACTCAGTCAACCCATTCACCAACTCATGAAACTCAACTAACTCTTGTTGGTTACCTCTCCAAACCAAAAAAAATCATCGACAAAACGCTGATAAAAATTCACGTGTTGTCTATAGGGCTCTGTCCTAAACAATACAGTGTTTTCCCAATGGGCCAAAAACATGTTGGCGTAGCTATGGGCACATGAAGTGCCCACAGCTACGCCATTATTCTGAATATACATTTTCCCATTGAAAGTGAAAACATTCTTCTCAAGAACCATTTCCAACAAATGGCATATGAAATCTATCTGTACAGTCATATTCACTATGCACAGTTAAATACTCATAGAGATATTGCACACCCAAACCATTGGGAATATTGGTGAACAGTGACTGAACATCCATGGTGACAAATGTCACTCCCTTAGAGGTTTCTACATTACTAATACACTCAAAGTTCTATAAGAAATTGGAGTCTTTCAGAACAATGGTATTCTTATCTATTACAGGACGTAAATGCTTCTCCACATAAAGGGACTGTGGTTCCATTACCCATCCTCCACCTGCCACAGTGGGCCTCATAGGTGGATCTATTGGTTGTTTATGGACTTTAAGTAAGCCCTGTATCAGAGGTATGAGTGGATAATCAACTTTTAGATATCCAAAAACATCAGCTGATATCAAGCCACTCCTCAAATCATCCAGTAATGTCTCCAAAACTGAAGACATAATTTGATGTACTTCTAGGGTAAATTGGCTTGTAGTATTTCCACTCACTTAACATGCTTTCCATTGATCTAACATACTGAATAAAATCCATAATAACGAGACCTCCTTTATCTGCCGGTCTTATTGAAATCTTTTCATTAAGCTGTAAACTCCTCAAAGCCTGCCTTTCACTATAACTCAGATTATTCCTTAATCGTCGCCTCCTATTTGGAGACTTGTTGTCATAATATTTAAATAACTCATCTTCCGTCAACTTCAAATAAGCATCAACCAATGGATTATTGATTGGTACATAGGTACTCAATTTCCTAAAAGGACGTTCCTGTCCAGTATTATTACCAAACTGCATATGCAACATAATGTTGCGACAAAAAAATTTTAAATCTAAGATGGTGTCAGTTACCTTACTCTCACATGTAGGTATAAAACTCAGTCCCTTGTTCAATACCCTATGTTCTTCATATGAGAGTTGATATTGAGATATATTCCAAACTAGTGATTCATGGCATTCCCCCACATTTTCTTGATAGTCTGACCTGTGACTCTGTCCCCTGAATACTTCAGTTTCTGGCGACCTCGACTCACCGATCTCGGTCGCCTCATCCCCCTGTCTAAATTGATAAGTGGAAAAGGGGGGTGTCCTGTTGTACCAATATCTGATATACCACCTGTACTACATCCATTAACTTTATTAAGGTAGTTGGCCTTAGGTCTAACAACCCTATCCTGTACTGAAAGTGTCTGAGCCCCTTTTAGGAACGTCATTGAGAAACATTGAGAAATTGGGGAATGGATTAATTAACACTGGGGTCTTTCGGAAATCTTGTCATAAGAACTGTTTATTGAATAGATCGAGTATGCACCTTAATTTTATTTTTAAGATCTTGACCAAAGGACAAGGGATGAGGGCCTCTAGGTCGAACCCTACATTTGAAGAGTTCAAGAGAGAACTAAATGGACTTTTTGGTAAACTTAGTAGAAGTTATCGACCAAATGAGATACGAGACAATTTGTCTAATGTTAGTGATCTTAGAGACACCGTTGCCACTCCCTATTTTGGACCAAGTAGGAATGTGATATTACCACAGAAACAACCCATGGAACAACTTAGGGTTCCCTTGTTCTTTACCCATGATAATAAGGAGCTCTTTGAGATCTTTAGCAAGCACTGGTCAGTTCTGAAAGTTGACCCAGTATTAGGTGGGACAGTAGGTGACAAACCCAGGTTCCTTTACAGGAACAGAAAAAAAACTTGAGAAGGCTTCTATGTTATGGTAATACTGCTGAGACCAGTTTAAATAATAATACTTCCACACAACCTTGTGAGAAGTGCAATTGTTGTGCATTCATAAATACTTCAAACAAGTTTAATCACCCAGACTTGTTTAGGGAATTTACTTTTAAGATAGAAGCCACCTGTGCCACTGCTAATGTAGTGTATTAGCTGAGTGTGATCTCTGCCACTCATGTTATGTGGGCAAGACGAACAGACCCCTTAAGAATAGAAGAATAGAACATATATATAACATCAGGATTAAATCAGAATATAATGCTCTATCCAAACATATTGTAATAGCAGGGGAAACACAAATTTAGTTTTAGGGTCTTAGAGGTTATCTACCCACAAATTAGAGAAGGTAACATCAGGAATTACACTGAAAGTAGAGAGGCACATTGGATTATTCTCCTTAGAGCTGATAGGGGCTCAGGTTTAAATGAAAGAGCATCTATAAAACTGATGCTCAGAAACAGGAGGGTACAGAAATAATGTTTTTATTTATTTTGCGTCAACCTCTTTGTTAGAGTATTCATTATTTATTGTTTCTTGCATCAACAATCAATTTTGAATGTTTTTAGTGCTTTTGTCTTTGTACATATGTTGTTCTGATGGCCATGAATTTTTTAAATGAATTTTAATTGATTTTTACGTATTGTAACTTTAACCTAATTGATGCTCATCTGTGATTTGATGATTTTGAAAGAAGTTCATATAAGGAGTGCTGGATGTTGCATGTGGTTATATGGTCTGAAGAAGCTTTTTAGCGAAAGCGCTTACCCACTTGATTTTTGTGTTGCCAATAAATATCTGGATTTATATTTGATTTCACGAAGAGCCTGGTTGTCTCGTTACTGGTATTTGTTTCGGACTATTATCTATCAATTTGTTTATAGTGAGACTTTTATCCTGTGGGGGACTTTTGTACTTGTTTATTGTTATACCTATATAAAACCCTTGACAGCCTGAACATAGTGCAATATATACTACGTCTCTGAGTGGAACTGTTGAATGGTTTCAGAAGATGGGAACCATGGGCTGCATAAACAATGTACAGACATCGGTAATATAAGCACACTTGTACAACCACTGTCCAAACATTGAGCTACTATTAAGGAGCTTGTGAGCTTATGTACTTTATTTAAAAGATCTCTTCAAAAGCGGTTGCGGGAGAAAGCTATAGATATGTGAATAAAACAAACACGGATAAAATTTAATGAATTAAGAAACCAGACCTTGGTTGTTTGTAGATTTCCGAACAGACATCAGAGCCATATACATCTCCATTTTGGTATCGCATCAGCAGTGTCTGTAATCAAGTTCAGCACGGTCCATTATCTGATATGGTCACTTCTTAATGAAACAAGATTCAAAGAAAGACACTTTATTGTCATTTAGGAAACACAAGTGCTACCGAAACGAAATTTCGAGTGTCAGCAGCTCTTTTATAGGAAAAATACATACACAAAGACATGATAGGTCTTAAAGAAAAAAAAAAATAAGTATAATACAAAAAGTAAAAGTCTAGGTAGCTGATGCATGTGCTTGTAAAATATTTATATATACTTGACCACAATGAATACTAGATGATTAACACATGAAAAGAAAAGTACAGAGGTGAGATTGAGTGATATTGCACATAAGGAAGTGATTGGAATTGTACTTGGATGAAATTATATTAATTTTAGTATGCAATGAATAAATATAATTACTGTATAATAAAAGGAAAAGAATGATAGTGTAACAATCTATTATAGTTTTGATACATCCAGATTTACATCTGCATTAATGAGTCTTATTGCAGTTGGATAAAAACTGTTCATGAATCTGGAGATCCTGTGGTGGATACTCCGTAAACTTCTACCAGATGCAAGTTTACTGAACCAACCATATGCTGGATGAAATGTGTCACTCAGTATTTTGCAGGGCCTCTTTTTACATCTCATTTCAAAGAACTCCTGTAAGTTAGGAAGACTAGCGCCCACAATCTTTTCTACTGTTCTTATTCTTTTCAGCTTTTTCCTTTTGGCCATTGTGCTGTTACTGAAACATACACTGCAAGCGCTGGTGCTAATGCTCTTGATGGCTCCTCTGTAAAAGGTATTTAGTGCATTCACATAGAGCTTTGGTTTTCTAAGCCTTCTTAGGAAGTGTTGCCACTGGTGAGCTTTTTGAATGAGCTGGCTTGTGTCTGTACTCAAAGAAAGATCCTCTGATATGTGTACTACCAGGAACTTAGTAGTTTGGACTCTCTCCACTTCTTCACTATTGATCCTGAAGGGTAGGAGCATGCAGAGCTTTTTCTAAAGTCAATTATGATTTCTTTTGTTTTACTGACATTCAGGTCCAAATTGCTGTTATTGCACCATTCAATCAGGGAGTTGACCTAATTCCAATACCCACTCTCGTCATCATCACTTATGAGTTCCACCGCTGTGATGTCATCTGCGAACTTGATGATATGGTTGTTGCTAGCTTTTGCAGAGCAGTCATGGGTAAGGACTGTGAACAGTACAGGAATCAGCACACAGCCCTGGGGTACTCCAGTGTTGACTGTAAAACTCCCTGAAGTGTTGTTACCAGGACAGGTCCTCTGTAGTCTTCCAGTCAGGAAATCAAGGATCCAGTTGTACAGCCCTTTATTTATACCAAGGTCGATTAGCTTTTCTATAAATTGCATAGGAATCACCGTACTGAAAGCTGAACTGAATTCTATGAACAAGAGCATGGCATAGTTGTTCTTCTCCTCGAGATGTTCCAATGTAAGGTTTAGTGCCACTGAAATGGCATCAGCAGCTGATCTATTTACATGGTAGGCAAAGTGTAGTGGGTCAAAGAATTGCGGTAGTACTGTAGTCAAATGCCTTTTAACCAATCTTTCAATGCATTTCATTACATTTGATGTACGGACCACCAGCCTGTAATCATTTAGGCAGGTTGGGTTGGCAGTTTTGGGCAGAGGGGTTATGCTGGTAACTTTAAAGCATGCTGGTACTTTTACCTGGACAAGTGAGATATTGAAGACATCTGTCAGGACTATGCTGAGTTGGTCTGCACAACCTTTCAATACTTTCCCCAGAGTGTTATCAGGGCCAACAGCCTTCCTGGGGTTCACTTTCTTCAGTTGGTTCCTTACATCCACAGCACTGAAGTTGAGTACAGCCTCCAGATTGTTTTTCTCTTCAAACCTGCCATAAAATGTGTTTAGACTGTCCAGAAATTAAGTGCTATCATCACACTGCCTTGGTCTTGTAGTCAATTAGCTGTTGAACACCATGACACAGGCTTCTTGAGTCTTTCGCATCCTCGAAGCATCCCTGTATCCTCTTTTCATACTCCCTCTTGGCTTCATTGATACACTCACAGTGTACCAGTGCAGCTCCTTTTATTTACACATGGCCTGCTGTTTTACAGGGGAAAATATGCTCAGCTGGAATTCTTTTACAGAGTTCACGTGTTTTACACCGAATAATATGCCTGAATGAATCACACGGACCACTGCTAGAATGCCCAGGGACCCTTTCCCAAGTCAAGTGAGCTGCTGCATTTATTTATTTTATGGCATGGCTACAGTCTGATTTTTTTACTTATTTGATCTCATTCAGATCCCCTACCCAATTCAAGATGGAGAAAAGAGAACTGGAGTTCCTTCTTACATAGTTCTTCATGTATTCTGTTAATCTGGCACCCAGATGTCTCAAAATTACAGTATTAAACTATGTGGTCACAGGGGACTGTACCATCCTAATTCTTTCCAGCAAGCAGTTAGGAAACCAAAATGAAAAGCAGTACAAATGGCATGGGTAACTACTGTAAAATTCATTTATTAAGATTTCGCCATTGTTTATTTCCCAGGGCAGACAACTGATCTCCATGGACATTTTTCCAGACTCAGCCCAGGAGCATTGTCTGGTTAAGTCACTTGCTCAGTCACACAGTTATGCAATGTCACAAATGGCATGAATAACTAAAATTAATTTAAGACTTCTCCATTGTTTATTTTTATTTTTTCAGGTTAGACCAATGATCTCCATGGACCTTTTACAGACTCAGCCCAGGAGCAGTGTCTGGTTAAGTGACTTGCTTAGTTACACACTTAGGCAATGAAAGCTCAAGGAATCAAAACCTGCACCACTGGCCCACAAGAAACTTCTTGTTAACAGCTCCTTATTCCTGTAAGCCAACTGCCAGACATACCAGCATGTGTACTATTTCTTGTGCAATGGAACCATGTCCTACTAAACTTGTCTTGGCTTGCTTGAGGATTTTGTATCCAGTTCTTTGCCCGATTGTCCTTTCCTCTCTTTAAGATGGGGGTCTTAGATCTCAGGTGAAGGAACCCTTAATTATGTTAATTTTAATAATGTCTGATTAAGATCCTAATGATCCAGTTATCATTCCATTCCAAACCTTTCATTTATCAATAAGGTTCTTGAGAAAATAGTGACTCTTCAGCTGAAATCACAGGGAGGGTTTGGCATAACAGTTAGGATGTTTTACGTCAGAGGTACAAGGTACAGGGTTTGATTCTAATATGTGGTTATTGGTGAGGCTTGTAGAAGTCTGCAGACTGACAGCCTAGCATTTACCTATGAGATATAATAAAATCAATTATCCATTCCAGTCTGATTTTCTTGCTGGACATATTACTGAAATTGCTCTTATTAGGGTCTTTAATGCTTTATTTATGGCAAGAGATCAACATCTTTACATTATTCTGGGCATTTCAAATCTTTCATTAGCATTTTCTATGGTAAAGCATTTTCTCTTTTTAACTGACTAGAGCATTACAGTGCCATTAGATGTGTAGTCCCAGATTAGTTTGCCTTCAAACTCCTCAAGTGAGCCCAGAGGAGTGGTTTCTGGTATTAATCCCTGTGTATTCTTTCCTCAGGATTGTGAAGTGGTATGCAAACTGCCTTTGGGAGATATTATTTATATTACAGGGTTATCATATCATTGTTGTGCTGATGACATGCAGCTTTACCTTTCATTTCTTCAGAAATCTATGCCTGCCATTAAATGGTTAGCTAAAGTCTTGGGATGCATCCATTTATGGATGGTCAATAATCATCTGAAATTCAACATCTCTGTGACGGTAGTTATAGCTACAGGTGCCACTCTTTGGGACTCCTTGCCAATCTTATCTCCTAATATCATCTATAGCTATGATACACTGCAACATATGTCCAAGTCGCATGATTTAGAGGTGGTTATTAATGATAAGATAAAACAAAGACCTGATCTCAGCTAACATCAAATCTTCCTATTTTCATCTCAGGAACAAATCCCTTTATCAAGGCCCTTATACCATCTTTAAGCCTCCCTGTGGTGATACAAGCCCTAATCTCTCCCAGACTTGAATACTACAATACTCTTTACCTGGGGCTTTGAGGATCAGAACTATATCATCTGCAGTTAGTTCAAAATTCTGCAGTCCATTTACTTACACGTATCTATAGGTAGCATCATATCACACCAGTTCTGCAGGAACTAAACTGATTGCAATGCATCTGTGAAGTATGGTGGGCAGGGCTATGACTGGATGCAATCTAAATCTAAAAGCTGTTGGCCCCCATGAGTATGGTCTCTTACAGCCACATGACTGGTACAAACCAGATTAAGGAATAAAAATGGCACACAAACATGAATCACTAAAAAACTCTGAGACCTCCACACCTACAGTTAAGCTGTTGCAGAACCTCCAAGCTGCTTTTTCTGACTGAGTCCCTGCCCTAGCAAATAAACCTCCAACGATGGTGCACACTTATCTGGGATAAATTGATCAGGCCTTCTGTCCTTGATACTGCACTTCAGTACACACAAATCTTGGATAATGACTTTAAAATCAACAATCTTAGGTGGGCTGCTAAAACTGCATGATTTCTAATCTGTTTCTTTCCCACTAGCTGAGTGAGCTGTAGCAATGCAGAGTGGGACCCCCACCATTATGGGTGCAGGAAGATAACCTATTAAAAAAGTGCAGGGGTAATGTGCACTACTCCAGGCCATAACCTTTCCATCCAATGAAAGGAAAAAGTTTATCTTTTAAGTAGTCAGGTTCCCTATAGATGTAAAAAATGTGCATTCAGCTCCCGAGCTGCCTTTCATCACACATTCAGCACACAGCAAAGGCTGTACAGGAACATCTGCAACCCATTGCAGGGGAGTAAAAGTATTTAAAATGGCACTGTCAAATAATGATTTGCTGGACTTAGTGGCCTACCTAGGAATACTCATATTGTACTACCATGGTCCCACGGAATATCTAGCAGAATAGACCCCTCCCACCATTGTTTGTATTTATCTGTGATGAAATATTTATGTTCTAAAACAATTTTATATACTTTGGAAATCATTCCACTGAGGGGCAGGAGAATAATTCTAATATCTGCAAGGGATTTAAACTATCTTGGCCATTCTGACTCAACGGTCTGAAACATATTTATTGCTTTTTTTCCTCATGGATTTGTAATCAGCATGACTCACCTCCCTTTCGCCCACAATTACCTGAAATTCTTACTGACACATCACACCATCACCAAGCCTTGGATACTCCTAGTAGTCTAACCATGATGACCCCCCTTCACTTGCTTAATCAATGCAGGCTTAGTACTCTCCCATCCAGGGGAGAATATTATTGGGACTACTTTAGGAAGCCCATCTTGAGTGTGCATAATCTCAAACATGGAACTTACATTTTATGCAACTTTGAGATCAAAACCCAAACCCATTGGGAAGAGATAGTGCCATCCCCCAAAGTAAATTGCATGCCTCTTTCATGCCACCTAGACTACCAGTTACAATATTACTCCAAATTGCAGAAAATACCCTGTTAAACAATTTCACTTATATTCTTCATCTGGCCACTCTGCTCTACTCTACCCCTCAAAGCAGGGCAAAGCCAACCACCATTAGAGGTGGAAGAATGAGCTGATCCCAATTAATTCTAGCTTCTTTACTTCCAAAATCAAATAGAAATCATTTTTTTCACGTCCCCTAAGGAATTCTCTGACTGTGGGAGGGGAAGACCCTGTGAAATACACAAGAGTAAGGGAAAAAATAAATCAAACCACTGTGTGTTAGATACAGAGTCTCTTCCAGCGAGACAAGAACTGTTTCAAGTATATATCCCTACATGTCTTCTGCATTCTTCTTGACGCATCACACCATGAGAGAGGGGTCAAATTTTAGTTCCAAGCTGACCATCTCATCTTCCCTTGTAATAAATGGAAATGTCACAACTGTGCACAGAAATGGCAAATAATTCACTTTGACCACTTGAGTCTTGCCTACTTTTACAACATTGCCTGTCGGGCTTTCAAATTTCTCAATGGCACTAAAGACTTTTCTGAGACCAGTTGGCATAATGGTTAAGGTCTTCGCCTCCTATGCACAAAGTTCAATCCTGACGTCCGACAAATGCCTGAATGGAGTTTGCCCATTCTCCCTGTGTCTCATTGGGGTTTCTCCCACATCCAAAAACATGCTGAGTGTTTCCATCTCAAACTCACCAATGAATGGAGCTTTGGGCAGCAGTATATACTCTACATGGTGTCCTATGGAGGAAGAGTTGTACAGACCAACTTCTTTGGGCATTTACTGTGGTGCACAGTATCCTCAAGATAAAAGAATATGGATCACAGACTGCACACTGTGGAAAGACTAGCCACGCAACGGTGTAAAATATGGGTTTAGGTGATTCGGTCATGTTGACTAATGTCGCCAAAATGAGCATGGGTATTTACCACTAATAAGTGGGTTGAGGACCCGGCTTACTCTGACCTATGCCAGGGACCCGTGCTAATGATGGGAGGGGTATATGTGTCCCTAATGGCCAGTGTGTGGCTGCCATAAAGCCCAGCAGCCCTGAATCAATAAGCTACTGGCAAGCCGGTGTTTAGTTGCCCAGCCTGGGTTACCTGGGATAACTCTGTTGAGCGAAAGCTGGACATAAAACCAACCAACCTGCCAAACATGAACTGAGAATTGCTACACAATGTAGGTTCACTGACAGGATGCAGCTTGGAAGTGGATGATATGATGATACGGAGGAGACTGGACATCATATGTATCCAAGAGATGAGATGGAAGGGCAGTGCAGAAAACCACTTGGCTTGGGATCCAAACTCTATTAATCAGGAGGGGGACAAGCTAGAAATGATACAGGAAGTGTGGTGTGAGAGACAGGCTTCAGAAGGCAGTGAGGGACATCATCAGAATTAATGACAGACTCATGGCAATCAGACAACAGTGTAATGATAGGGCAGTATTCATAATCACAGCCTATGACCCATAGCATGGTTGTGATAGTGAGGAAAAGAGTGCATTCAGACAGCAGTTGCAGGACCTACTAGATAAAGCAGGACAACCTGAACTGATGTTGATAATGGGAGACTTGAATGCATATATCAGGACAGACAAAACAGGATATGAGGACTGCCTGGATCCACATGGGTAGGGCAACACAAACAAAGAAGGAGAAGCCATTCTAGACTTCTGTATGGCAAATGGCTTGATAGCAGCCAACACATGGTTCAGAAAGAAACGCATGGTTCAGAAAGGCAGACAGTCACAAGATCACATACAAGAGTAGCCATTATGCAACTCAGGTAGACTTCCTTCTAGTAAGGAAAAGGCACTGAAGTAGAATTCATGATTGCAAAGTCCTCCCCAGTGAAACAGTCGGATCACAGCATAAACCACTAGTTGCCAAAATCAGCTGCGAGCAGTGGTCAGAGAAGGCTCTAATGTAAACAGAAACCAGGCTGAAGACCTGGAAGTTGACTGGAGAGAGTACAACAGTTCAAGGAATTACTCAATGCTCTAGTATCCCAAGAAGAGGAGGAAATAGGTGGAGTTGAGCAAGAATGGCAGCACCTAAAAACAGCATGTGTTAGAACTATAGAAAAGATATTTGGCCGAGCCAGGTATGGAAATAAGGCACATAAGGAATTCTAGTGGTGGAATGAAGAGGTCCAGGGAGTCATCAAAAGAAAAAAGGAGTGTAGGAAGAAGTGGGAGATAGAAAAGAATGACGAGACTAGGAAGGACTACTGGTTGGCTAAGAAAGAAGTTGCAATAGCAAAGAATAGGGCATTGGAGGCACTCTACCAACTTCTGCAAAGTGACTCAGTAAGTGGCACAAAGAAACCATATCAGGTTGCAAGGCAAAGACAGAAAGATAAAGAAGATAGCCAGACACCCTACATAAGGGATGCCAGCAACAACCTGCGCACCAGTTCACAGAACATCAAAGGCAGAAAGAAGGAGCAACAACCTGCTCACAAGTCCACAGGACATCAAAGGCAGATGGAAGGAGTATTTCTAGCAGCTTTTGAATGAAGAAAACCCCACAGAAGCTGTACTGCTCCAGAACCAGCCTACGATGAGAGAAGAGGAGGAGCCCACCCTAGACGAAGTAAGAACAGCACTACGGAAAATGAAGTCAGGGGAAAGCAGCAGGCTCAGATGAGGTCACAGCAAATATGATAAAGATGCTGGGTCAGATAGGGGAGAAATGGCTCCTGAGGGTACTAATAGCAGTGTGTCGAGAAAGGCATATCCCAGATGACTGGAGAATAAGCATATTCATGCCAGTGTACAAGAACAAAGGGGACATCCACAACTGTGGGCAGTACAGAGGCATCAAACTCCTATCACATTTCATGAAAGTTCTGGACAGGGTGATTGATACACTGATATGCAGAGTAGTAGAATGTAAGATGGGAGAGGAGCAGTTCAGATTCAGATCAGGATGCAACACAACTGACCCGATGTTTTCAGTGAGACAGATACTTGAGAAGAAGCTAGACATGAGGATAGGGTCCAAATGGCCATTCGTAGACTTGGAGAAAGCATATGATAAGGTCCCAAGAAAGCTGATCTGGGCAGTACTGTGGTGGTTTGAAGTCCCAGAAACATTGGTAGAATTAGTGCAGGCTATGAACAAGGACCCGATGAATCAAGTTCGAACAGTGTTCGGCCTCACACAGGGATTCCCAGTGTTAGTGGGTGTTCACCCGGTTTCAGCGCTGAACCCACTGCTGTTCATACTGGTGATGGACTACATTAGCAAACAGGTCAGAGAGGGCAGATCAACAAAGTTGCTATATGCAGATGATATGGCATTACAGACAGACTCTGAGCTAGAAGTTCAGCAAAGGAGAGAAGAATGGAATGCAAAACTGAAGGCACACGAGATTAAATTAAGCACAGATAAGATGGCGGTAATGGCAGCATATTGGTTAAATCAGACGAAGCTGAGAATAGAGACAGAAGGGAAGATAGTGGAACAGGTAAACAGCTTCAAGTATCTGGGAGGAGTGGATGAGGAAAAGGAAAGTCTGAATGAAGAAGTCAAAGCTAGAATCAGAGGGGCTGCAGCCAAATGGCATTGAATGTCAGGTGTAGTCTATGACAGAAGAATGTCAAAGAAGCTGAAAAGTAAGGTGTTCAAGACAGTGGTACAACCAGTACTACTGTATGGTACAGAAACCTGGGCAGTAAAGGCAGAACAGTTGAAGAAGCTAGAGATGATGGAAATGAAGTGCCTGACAAGGGTGGTAAGATGCACACTGTGGGACAGAAGAAAAAATGACATAAGAGCAGAAGCCAAAGTAGCTCCAATTGCAGAAAAGATCAAAGAGAACAGATTACGATGGTTTGGACATGTGCAGAAATGCAGTTGACAATCTGGTGAGGGAGATTTCGGACAGACAGGAAGAAGGTAAGAGAAAGCAAGAACATCCAGCAAAGAGGTGGATGGATTGTGTGAAAGAAGATCTGCAACAGTCAGACATGGTGTTGAAGAAGGCAGGAGTGTAGCACTGAATTGAGAGAATTGACAACAGTTAACACAACACCCCAACCCCATGTAGAAAAAAATGGGGAAAAAGGAGGCTGATGATAATGATGACTAAAGACTTTTCTGAGGTCATCTTCAGGTTTCGCCAAATGTAATAAGTCATTCACATAAAGTGTTAATTTCACCTCTTGACGCCCCCCCCCCCATGCAATATCTCCTACTAACTGACCTTCTTGACTTCATTGCCAAGAGGGGAACTGGCCACCTCTGCCATGTACTTGACTCCAACACAAAAAAAAAAAAAAAAATGAAAAGCCACTGAATTATTTTATAGGCCTTTTAACACACCTAAGAGAGATGGGGGAAACCCATGACCTTTAGTACTTTGAACATAAAATACCACCTCACATTATCAAATGTTTTTTTCCACATCCAAACTTAGAAATAAGTAATTTCTGTTGGCATCTTCAAATATCAATGATGTTTTAATCAAATTGTCAAAGGTGGTTCTACCAGGTACAGAACCAGTCTGGTCTCTGTGAATTATGTGGGACAAAAATGAAACTACCCTTTTAACTACTATGGCTATGAATAATTTGTAACTGTGGTTCAAAATGGAAATTGGCCTATAGGGATTGAGATGTCACAAAAGGGTTCTGTACAGTGTCTTTATCTGTTTGACCCACATTAGCCACTGCAATTGCAATGAACAGAGTAAATATGGCTAGAGTATTAAATAATATTAATTTTCATGAAGTGTGTGTGATGACACTCTTCTGGGCTGTGATCAAGGAGCCTCAATCCTCACCACTGACACCTGTGGGGAATGTTCACTGAGAAAAAAACATACATAAACATAGTATTTACAGATGCAGCTCTCTGCACCAAGTACAATTTCCCTTAAGAGCACACAAGGAATGCAAACTCTAGTCCTGGTGCTGGGCTTCTTCTTCAGGTCCCGAAAAAAGGCTTCCCATTGTCCACTATAGAGCTGAGTCCTTAGCCGGGTGTCCCAAGCCAAGTCCACTACCACCCCTCTCTGTGAAATCAGTGCTCTCAGTGTTCCTGTTCAAAGTAGCTGTCACGCACACACTTTTGAGATTTGTATTTTCACACATACCTGGGGAAAGGCTGGCACAGATTAACTGATCTGCTACCTCCACCCAGACTGTACGGTAGATTTGCTACCACCAGAACACCCAAAACCAGCTACTTTAAAGCTCTTACAAGGGTACCCAATTACATTTAGTAAAATTAATACTTATACAAATGGTAGTGTTTAACCAAGCAGCAATAATTTCATGCTTGTTGAGCCACAGTGCCATTAAATAAATGCAAATATTTTCAAAGGTTAAATATTTTCTAAAAGACCAGCCACAATGAAAGATTCATCTATTTTTAATAATTTTATTTGTGTTGCATTGAGTATTAACTGAACTGGAAGTTTTGACTGTTTTTTCAGTTAGTTCCCAACCACCCTCTCTGTTTTTGTTTTGGTGTTAATCTTGGTGGCTTTGAAACTGCCCACCTCTCTTGTAAATTTGTGTTTGGATACTCCTTCTGAGCCCATCTCAATTGCTCACTCAACTGAGTGCAGTGAGATCATATTCTGATTTCAGGCACTCCCTACTGTGTACAATCTGGGACAGAAAAAAAAATTTAAGCTTGTTTCCTGACTTTCCTGTAAGTGGTCTAGACTGTTTGTAGGCTTCTGAGCCCCCAGCCTTTCTGTGGTGGAAGAAAGCCTTCTAACTTAATTTTGTTTCTTAGAACAAGCCAATTTTCTAGTTTCAGCACTCAAATCTGTTTCTTTGAACTCAGCACTTGTTCAGAACTCGTTGTAAGCACTAAAGCTGCAAATTACTACAGCACTCAACTTTCCTCACATGTCTAGAGGAAAGCAGTTTTTAGTACTTAATAAATAAGCACCTATCCAGGCATGTCTAAGGGTCAGCTCCCGGTGATTTCTCTTGTCTACCTGATGAATCTGGGCATCTTGGGGCAATGCAGCAATTGCCTCATGTACACAGACAACCCTCTCCTCCTATCATCCAACACAACAACCTGTGAGAGATGCACTTATATAGCCAAACTGGAAGCAAAGCTCTCTTCACCCAGTCAAGATGAGAAGGTAAACACTTGCACCACATCACACTCATCACATAGTCCCTCAAAACCTACACTACCAAAACACACACATAAAAACACAAAACACACACCTACATTCACGAAGGCTATCAATAAAAACCTGCCCAAGCATCAGGGACCACCAAAGCAGAAACGCAAACTCCAACCCCCAACACAACCCAAATGACACATAGCCCACAAACTCAGTGTGCCACTCAACCACACCCCATAAGGCATAACAACATACCCAACACTCTAGTCATAGGTGACTCTATAGTCAGGCACACTGATGTTCCACTCACCAGGCTAAACAAGGAGAAAGTTACTGTCAGCTGCCTGTCAGGTGCCAGGATGCACCACATAATGCATGCACTCAGGTCACTCCACAACAAGTACAAATATGACTCTGTCATTGTCCATGTTGGTGTGAATGACCTGAGATGTACCTCCCTGGACTACATGAAAAGAGACATGGAGGAGCTCTCTGATCTTGTAGCCCAGGCAGGTATGACCCTAGCCCTGAGTAGCATCCTGCCATCACCCACAATGATACCACAGTACAAGGACAAAATGATTGACTTCAACAATTGGCTAAGCTTCTGGTGTCATTCTAAGGGGATCCAGTATTTTGTCTGCCTGGGACAACATGATCAACAGACCATGATGCTTTGCCAGAAATGGCCTGTACCTGTTGCCCTTGGGATTCCAGATACTGGCTAAGGCTCTTGCCATCCCTATAGTGCCTTTTTTAGACAAGGTTCAAATGACAAATTCACCACCGTAACAGGTACAAGCAAGCAAAATCTGAGGGTAATGCTACTCAATGCTAGAAGTCTAAACCTAAAAATGCACTCACTCGAGGCACTCCTTAAAATGGAGAACATCGACATGTGTGCAGTGACAGAGACCTGGTTCAAAGCTCCAGAGAGCACTCCTGCATTACCAGGCTATAAGTCATACCACACCTTTCGACCACCTAACTCAGAACAAAGCACTAAAGGTGGAGGCGTGTCCATATTCATTAAGGATATCCACACCTCCAGGCTAGTTGCACAGCATAATGCATCCGAGATTATCCAAGTGCAACTAACTCTGGGCAAGACCGCAATCCAAACTGTAGCTTGCTTGCTACAGACCCCCCACCATGCCCCAGGATTCTCATTCCTCATTTCTTGATACACTGGAAAGTATTAGGGTACAACCCAACACCCTAATAATGGGCAATTTCAACTACCCCACCATTAACTGGGAAAACTACTCACGTACCAAGTCTTTTGCTCAACATTTTTGGGAATTCATAAATTCCAATGCCTTGGATCAACTTATTCACACCCCCACCAGGGGCAGCAATATCCTAGACCTAGTCATTACCAACATGGGGCAACCAGTGTTCCACACCAGAGGTCAATTCCTCATTGGCCAGATCTGACCAAAATCTAATCACACTAAACATCCACATTCTGCCTCCACCCCCAATTAGGGAAACCACCGTAAAAAACTTCTCCAAACGCAACTTCACACTTCATGACACCCATGCAGACAGACAATAGAGGTACGACTGCTGAATCCTATACAAATGCACTTTATAAGCACTTACACGAGTGCATGGATTATGCTATCCCTAATAGAACCAAGATGCTATCCTCCAAAAAAAGGAAGCCAATCTGGTGGTCCTCTGCCATAAACAAACTCTACAACAGAAGAAAGAAACTGCTGCTGCAAAAAAAAATCCCATGACTGGCGGAACTCCCTGGTCAACCTCAGTAAGAAGCTGAGATCCCTCATAAAATCCTCCAACGCTAGTTACGAAAACAAAATTGCCACTGACTCTAAAGACAACCACAAAGCATTTTACAGCTACGCCAAGAATCTCAATGTCAACACTCAGATCTGCTCTGAGTTACAGCACAATGGCACTAAATATACAGAACCAACTGATATTGCCAACATCCTGGCAGATAGGTTCAGTGCTAACTTTACCCCCTTCTCACTCCCTAGAGGGCCTATCTCTATACCGGAAGAATGCAAAGTTCCTGTAATCATGGCTGCGCAGGTAAAAAACACACTCTCCAAAGGCAAGAACACAGCATCCATGGGACCTGACAATATCCCAGGCTGCATTCTACATGAACTACAGAATGAACTGACACCTTACCCAAGTACCATGTTCAATCATAGCCTCACCTCAGGCTTTGTGCCCACTGAATGGCGCACCGCAACGGTTATCCCACTCCACAAAGGGGGAGCCATGACAGACCCTGGAAACTACCGCCCCATTAGCCTGACAAGCCTGGTCTGCAACGTCATGGAACATATCATCATGGAACTCATAAACAAAGACATTGGTAATCTCCAAACTCTGGACCCTACCCAGTTCAGATTTGTAAAAGGCAGATCATGTCTCCTAAACCTGATTGACTTCTTTGAAGCAGTCACCAAAGCCATAGATGAGGGTAAGGTGGTTCACACAGCTTATTTAGATCTCGCCAATGCTTTTGACACCATCCCCCACTCCGGAATTATAGATAAGCTCACTAAACTAGGTATAAATCCATATGTCACAAGATAGGTTGCCAACTGGCTCATGGACAGAATCCACACTGTGAAAGTAGCAGACTCCAAATCCGACTTCAGACCAGTGACAAGTGGAGTACCACAGGGTTCAGTCCTGGGTCCTCTCCTGTTTGGTATCTACTTCTCTGAAGTACAGGCTAACACAGAAGGTCTTTGGCTAACAAAGTTTGCAGATGACTGCAAACTAGGAGCCATAATCGAAACTCCTAACGATGTGTACATACTACAAAAGGGTCTCACTGAGACATATGCCTGGTGTCAAAGCCATGGCCTGAAGCTCAATGCCAAAAAGTGTTTGTCATCCCCTTTGGTAAAAACTCTGTACCCATGAACTACCACATATCTGGTAGTCTACTTCACGCCGAAAATGTGATGGGACCTTGGGACACAGGTGGACAGTAGTCTCTCCTTTGATAATCACATCGCCACAGTTTTCAGGAAATCCTACGTGGCTCACCTCATCACAAAAGGTTTCTCATCCAGAAAAAAAGAGGTCATTGTTCCCCTCTACTCAGTCATTAGACCCATTATAGAGTACAATGCCCCTTTTGGTATGTACCTCACAAGACATCTACAACAACTGGAAAGGCCACAGAAATACCTCACAAAGAGGATTACTGGCCTCAAACAGATGCCCTACACAGACAGTCTCAAAAAACTCCAGCTTTACTCCGTCGCATATCACCTACTCAGAGGCAATCGCTGCCTGACATACAAAGCTATGTCAAACCCAAAGCTGTTGGACATGCTCCACTTAAAGAAATCCCAATTCCTCTGAGCTACACGATCTAGGGACCTAAACCTTGTCACCACAATAAACAGAACATGCTGGAGGGATAGATTCCTGTCCCAGAGATTTCCCATACTCTGGAACAGACTACCTATGTCAAACAGAGCTCCTCATTAGCACTCTTCAAGAAAAATCTTGATGATTGGATGGGAAATAGGAAATTCACCCCCAGGGATCACTTCTGTAACTCTGCTTGACAGGGGCACAGGAAAATAATTTTCTTGGGTGGCGAAAGCCGGGGTACATTTTTGGCTAGGCTTATATAGGCCCTAGGGCCAATAGCCTAGTACCTACCTATGAACCTATGAATAAAAAAATTAAAATATTGAATATATAATTACAATAAACACCAGAGTTTCAATCACAGGAAATATAAAAACAACACAGATGGAAAGACTCAAAGATACAGAAAAAAAAATGTAGCTAATCTGACTATTTTTTTAACTGACTGAAGAATTACTCTTCTCTAGTTATTTACTAAAGCAAGGCAAGATGAAGTAGATGTGTCTTGTCAGGTCCCAAAACACAGTGCACTTCCTACATCCCAAACTAATATTCAAATACAATTTCAGTGCTGGCTACAGAATGACATCACATCTGGTCACCTGTCTCAACTCTTCCTTTGAGACCCTTCCCAGCTCCCTTTCCACAGGAAGTCTGGTATCTTCTGACAAAGGTACCTCACTGTCAGCCTGGGTACTACCACTCACCTCTGCCCTTGCAGTCACCCTGTCCAAGGGAACATCAATACCCATCAGCAGCTGTGGCTCACCTTCAGGCTGACTGCTACAGGGTAGCCCACTCCCTGAAATATCCACATCACCATCCCAGGCTTCAAGTGTGGGGTCTTTCTGGATCTCCCCCACGCTACCAGACCCACATGCCTGTCTCCAAGCCTGACTGTGTGTAAATGCATGCACATATGTTACTGCATTATCAAAATCATTCCCTATCAAGACATCTCCAGGGATATCCTCAACACACACTTACTTGCATGCTTTCTTTTCCACCAGTCAAGGTGAACCCTGACCAAAGGTATTTAGAATGGGGTCCCTCTTAAACCTCTGACTGGAGTGGACTGCCCAAGCAAGTACTGCTCCTAACTACTGCAGGATTCATAATGGTGATGTCAGAGGCTGTCTCTGTCTTAGCAGTGGCCTGTTTTCTATCCACTAATATAGGATACACACTCCGGTGATAGTTTGATACCCCTGTTGTCTCCAGACAACTTACCACAGGCAGGCTGTTATTCCTACTTGCTGGCTCCCTCACCTTTTGTTCCCTACCTTGCTTCAGTGGACATTTGTATGTATTTAGCCCCTCTGATTGCATTTAAAATATCTAAACCCTGATCCTGGCTGTGTACCTGAACTAGTGGCTTCCCCTTTTACTAGTGGAATCTGTTGGAGTGGTTTAGGCCACCCACCATGAGTTCTCTTATATCCATGTTCAGAACTGAGTATCCCCTTCTTGTGTAGTGGTGCCTTGCTTGCCAAGTAGAGATCCCCTTTTCTCCCCAGCTCATCTGCAGAGTTATACTCATGGTCTGTCAGTCAGATTCTCATGTCTTCAGGCAAAGTGCTAAGGGCTTGTTCCCTCACCAAAAGGTCTGCCAGCCTTTCAAAAGTGGTGACCTGACACCCACTAACCCACCTATGGAAATAAGTCCTTAGCTCAGCAATATAATCACATACACTTTCATGTGCCCTATGTCAATGCTCACGATTTTTTTTTCTGTAAGCTTCAGGTTTTAACGTAATACATTCCAATAAATATTGTGTAACTTTGTCTTAATTTAAAAAATCAGTATCAGACAATTTAGAAACACCAGTTACAGCTTTACCATGGGGTAAGGGGGTCAAGAACCATAACCAGAACCTTTGGTCAACATCATACTGTTTACAAACACTTTCAAATATATGAAAAAAACTATCAAACTTATCACCCTCTGCATACTCTGGAAGAAATTTGCTGACCTTTGCTGCTTCTGGGATTTGATTATTCCTTTCCCAATAACCTCCATGTTTCTGTTGAAGAGTCAGCATATCCCTCTCATGTTGACACTGCTGCTCATTTTCTCTGGCTTCCAAATGCTACAGTCTCTCTCTCTGCTGATTCTAATTTCATATGTTTTGCCTCCAGTTCGTCTTTTGAACTTCAGATGGATTTTTAAGCCCTCTGAAAAAAAAGTGAACTGTCCTGTTACTGAGGGCATATCCCCATCACCAAACTGGTTGTCTTCCTGGCTGCTGGTCTGTACTGCAGCTGCGACTAAGGCTGAAATTATCTCTTCTTTAGTCAAGTTGGCATGCACCAGTCCTTTAAATTTGCACACCTTAGCCAACTGGTCCACTGTTAGCTTGCCATAATCCTCTGCTGACATTGTTGCCTGCTTTCCCTGACTAAACTAAACTAGAAAAAATAAAACTGTTGTGAAAAATTAAACTTTGGATGTTTACCATGTGGCTGCTGAGAGTACACCCACCTTTAGTGACAACTGCTTACTGGCTACCAAAGTTCAAATAATATCCCACCACTGCCACCAGTATGTGATGCCCCTCCTCTGGGCCAGTGATCACCACCAACACTGGTGGGGACCATTCACTGTGAGAAAAATAGATACACATAGTATTTCCAGATGAACCTTTCTGTACCAAGTACAATTTCCCTTAAGGGTACACAGGGAATGCACGCTCTAGTCCTAGGGGTGAGCTACTTCTCCAGATCCCAAATAAGACTCCCCACTGACCACTATAGAGTTGAGTCCTTAGCCAGGTGTTCCAAGCCATGTTCTTCACCATCCTCTCTGTGAAATCAGTGCTCTCAGTGTCCCTGTTTAAAGTAGCTGTCACACACATACACACACCTGGGAAAGGCTGGCACAGCATACCCACTCTGACACCTCCACCCAGACTATAAGGTAGATTTACTGCCACCAGAACACCTGAAGCCACTGGCACTAGCACTTAAAACACTTTCCCCAGACCCAAAAATTAAAAGAATGTTTTCTCCACAGAAAAAGTAGTTTTAAACGTTTAACAGCTTTTTAACATAAAAGTGGAAAAGTGTACTCCAGTATAAAAGTACATTAAAGTCTTAAGACAGTCAACAAAAACACTTTTGCCCAGCTTAAAAGTACTTCTTTTTCTAGGTTTCTGAAGGCAAAGAAAAAGCAGTAAACAGTCCCTTAAGAAAGTCCATTAAATCTATCCTGTCCATGGAAACAGAAACAGGAGACTGGAAGTTTTTCTCAGTAAGTATACTCTCCTTATATAAAGCCTGACTGTTTGGCACACTAAACCCAGCACCCATAACCCCATCCCGGCCAAGTGAAGGTGTTTCACCTGCCCCTTCCCAAAACACAGATAACAGCGGCTCCTCCTCGTCTGCCAAGGTCATCCTAACAACTGCAGAGGATGTGGCTACCCCCTCAGTTTTTGGTTCCTTGGAAGGCTACACCAAGAGAACTGGGGGAGAAAGATGGGTGGGTCTGGGAACAACATATAGACAGTAGTTTCACCCACTTGTGGTTAAGGCAAACTGGGAGCCAGACTGACCATTGAAGACTCCTTAATACGTTTGATGTTTTTGTGCACCAGGGAAGGTGTAGTCATGGAAATGGACTGCTGCTCCACTGGTAGGCCAGAAAGGAGGTCTGAAACATGGTTTGCAGAGCCTTAAAGTGTCAGTAAGGTGACCAGCAGAAAACAAATGGTTCTGAGGTAATTAAACAAAAAAATCCCCCCACAAGCATAATAACTTGTCCCAAACACATCACCATTAAATGTTTTTAATCAAAAAATAAACTTTTTCTCACAAAAGTTCACACAAGCACCAACTTGACAGTTCTTTTTAAACTAAAATGATAGTGACAATCACCTGTTTTTTTTTTTTTTTTTTTTATAACTGGAGTGCTTATTTGACTTGCCCACTGTTCTCTGCCTATTGCTGATCTCTGCATTTGATTTTGATGTTTTTCATTTAATGTTTGATTACTTCTATTTTTTTATTTGTTTTTAACTGCATTTGTTTTGTTTTAAGATTTTTGTTCTTTGGAATTTTAAGAGGTCTTGGCAAGGGTCAGTTAAAAAAGTTAGAAAATAATTCATTTGCAAACAGTGAATAACATCCAGCTAATTAGTAGGAGGAGCTTAGAAAATAGCATTCCTCATTTAACTAGCAATATTTGGAGGCATCTTTATTTAGCTGGAGTACTTGTTTGACTTGCTTGCTGTTCTCTGCATGATTATTGCTGATCTCTGCATTTGATTTTGAATTGAAGTTTTTCATTTAAGGTATGGTTACTTCAATTTTTTATCTTTTTCTTATATTGCACTTGTTTTGTTTTTAGGTTTTTTGTTCTTTTGGAGTTTTAAGAGGTCTTGGCTAGGGTCAGTTAAAAAACTTAGAAAAGAATTCCTTTGCAGACAGTGAATAACATCCAGCTAACTAGTGGGAGGGGCTGAGAAATAGCATAATTTAACTAGTAACATTTGGAGGCATTGTTATTCAGCTAGAGTGCTTTTTTGACTTGCGTGCTGCTCTCTGCCTGACTATTGTTTGCATTTAATTTTTCCCACTCATCTGCCCAACTATTGTTGTACTTTTAAACTTGGAGGCTTTTGAGTTGCCCGTCCCTACTATAAAATCTGATTTTGGACACTCCTCCCAGTTCCATCTCATCAGCTCATTCTACTGAGTATCGAGAGACCAGTTGGGAAGGCCCACCCCCCTTAGTCTCTTAAACTTGAATTATCTTCTATTTCCTCCCTTCTCACCTACTGAAAAAAAATCACTTTATTCAGCTGCTTTTACTGTGTCTGTGCTGCTTCCTACTTTCGTACTTTATTTTGTTTTTTCCTGCTTGTTCTTAAAGTGTTCAGCTGCATTTATTCTGCTGCATTTATTACTGCTTGTTAGTAGCCTGATTACATTGTAATTGTTATTCTAAGACTCTTAGTTTTGATTTAAGCACTTGGGCTTCAAACTAGTTATTTTACTTAAGGTAGGTTTGCGGTCTATACTCCTGTGGCAGGAGAGGCAGCTTGCATCCTTCTAAGTTGGGAATTGCTGGTTAAAGGCTTACTGTGTGTGTTATTCTAAAAGTGTCTTAGTTCTGGTTTAAGTGCTTGGGCTAAGCACTTGGGCTCCAAACCAGTTACTTTACATTAGGAAGGTTTGTGGTCTATACTCTTGTGGGAGGAGAGAGTAGCGTTTACCCTTACTGAGCTAGGAATTGCTGGTGAAGGCTTATTGTGCCTGTTATTTTTGGTGTCTTTGTTCGGTCTGTGGTCTGCACTCTTGTGGCATTACTGTCTAGACATTTTTTTTAACTACTACAGCTTTTAGTTTGCTCATAACTGAGTGTTGCTATTAAGTTGCTTGTCTTATTGACTTGTTCAGTATTTAAGTCTTCCTCACTCCTCCCAAGTAGATCAGTGGCCTTGGATATGCACTTCTCAACTCTGTGGCCAGTCTGGTTGAGATGGTTATTCTGAGGCATTGTAGCAATTGCCTCATGATCACTGACAACCCACTTATTCTTACTAAAACAGTCAGTGTATGCAAGATGTGTAAATACACAAACTCTGGAGGCAAAACTCTCTCATACAACCAAAACAAATCCTATGAAGACTGTCAGTGACACTTCCACCATGCCTACTGCACAAGGTAAGGACCCTGCACATAAAGCTATGTATGCTGAAGCTCTTAGAGGTAATCTTCCTAACACACTAAGACCTCCAGCACAGTACAATCAAAGAAAGTGTCCTCAGTTACCACATAAACACTCCATTAAAACACCACCAACAGCTACACATAGTAACATTGCATCCAATGCCTCCACTTCTATGCCCGTAAGGCAAACAGGCACACAGCTGAGGCACACTGATATCACCTTCATCAGACTGAGTAAAGAGAGAATCACGGTCAGCTTCCTTTCTGGGGCTAGGATCTGTTAAGTCACATAAGCACTCAGGTCACTGAACCACTGGTACCAGTATGACTCTGTCATAGTCCATGAGGATGTTAATGATATGAAACATACCTCCCTTGACTATTTGAAGAGAGACATGTTCAAGCTCGGAGATTGTCTCAGGTAGGTATAAGCCTAGCACTGAGCAGTATACTACCTTCTCCAAGGATGATTCTACGTTACCAATAGAAAATTATTGATTTTATCAATTTGCTTAGCTTCTGGTGTCAATTAAGGGGGAGAGGTACAATATTTGATAACCTGGAATGACATTACTACAGACCACCCTGCTTTGTTAGGGACTGTCTGCACTTATCCCCTCTAGGCTTTTGGATGTTGGCAAAGACTTTTCAACCCCCATAGTTCCTTTTTTAGGCAATGCCAAACTGATAAACCTGCCGACTTAACTAAACCTATGAAGAAATATCTGAAGGAAGTACTGCTCAATGCTATCAGTCTTAACAGGAAACTCCACTCCCTGAAAGCCTTCCTCTCCTTGGAGAGTGTAAACATCTGTGTAGTAATGGCAACATGGTTTAAAGTCGCTCAAAGTATCCCAGAAATGCAAGGTTATAATGCCTCACACCTTTAGTCCAGCTACTGCACAGGAGGGAACTAAAGGTGGAGGAGTGTCCGTATGTATTAACGCTAATCTCACATCCAGACTAATTACAGTGCATGACCCACTTGAACTCATACATGTGCAACTCATCAAAGACAAGGTGCCACAGCATATCCGTGCAACATGTAGGTACTCCTCCATGTCATGGGAAACCCATACTACCTATCTCAATGTACTAGCATCCCTCAATATTCAACCCAATACATTATTCATGGGGGAATCTCAATTATCCCTCTATAGATTGGGAATCCTACACCACTTCTAATGCACAAGCCCAGCGATTCCTAAACTTTAATACCAACATCCTGGAACAGTTGGTCCACTGTTCTACCAGGGGTGCAAACATCCTTGACTTTGTACTCACGTACATGGGGGGGGGCAGTCTTCCTCACCCAATGTAATATCTTCGTTTGGCCGATCTGACCTTAAGGCAGTATTACTTGAAATAAAAATTAAATCCAGGGATGCAGCAAAACCAGAAACCTTTAAAAACAAGTTCAGGGCTAACCTCTCTCTACTAAGCAACAGCTTGGCTAAATTCCAAGCATCTCCAAACCCAGAAAACACCATAAAATACACTAAATTATTTACAAAATCTCTGTACAGCCATACCTGGAGTTGTGCCCACTCATATTAAGAATAAGACAAACTCAAAAGACAAGTCACCTTGGTAGAAACTCACTATCAATTGATACAACAAAGGTAAAAAAATCTTGGCCAAGGGTAGGAAGAACAAAGCCATACATACTAAAAGCCCCCTGACCAAGCTAAATAGGCAGTTAAGAGGGTTAATTAATACCTCAAAGGCTAAATTTGAAGAAAAGATAGCTTCTTGGGCAAAGGACAACCACAAAGCTTTCTATAGCTATGTCTGCAACCTCAGAGGAAATACACAACAATGCACAGAACTTATTGTAAATAATATCACTCACACTGAACCAGAGGCCATTGCTAACCTTTTGGCTGATGGGTTCAGCTCAAATTTCTCCCCCAGTCCTCCCAATAGTCCAAAGGAAATACCACATAACACAATCCCTCCAACCATTACTAGAGAACAAGTCATTAATGCACTTTCCAAGGCTAAAAACACTGCACCGATTGGCCCTGATAACATCCCAGGATGTTTAATAAATAGCATGAAACATGACCCCTCTGCTCCACTTGAATCACTTTTCAACTGGAGCCTTCAGTCAGGTTTTGTGCCCAATGAATGGAAGATGGCCTACAGTTATTCCCCTGCAAAAAGGAGATCAAACCCCTGATCCAGGTAACTAAATGCCCATAAGTGTTACTAGCCTCATATATAAGGCCATGGAAAGAACCACCATGGGCACGATAAATGAGGACATAGGTAACCTGCAAACACTGACCCCATCACAGTTCAGCTTTGTTTAAGGAAGGTCATGCCTATTAAATCTGGTGGATATTTTGAGCGGGTCACCAAAGTACTGGATGAAGTTAAGACTGTCCATACAGCTTACCTCAACCTGGCCAAGACTTCTGATACAATACCCAGACTCAGGAATTATAGACAAGCTCACTAATTTATGTATAAACCCTTTTATCACCCACTGGCTAGCTAACTGGCTCACTGATAGGACCCAGGAGGTCAAAACAGGTGAGGCCACCTCCACCAAAGGCCAGACACTAGTAGTCTCTCCCAGGGCTCAGTATTGGGCCCATCCCTTTTTGTCATCTATTTCTCTGAAATGGAAGCAAATGTTGAAGGGTTTATGGCTGACTAAATCTGCAGATGATTGCAAGCTGGTGGTTATCAACAATACCCCTGCAGACACTAGTATTTTTAAGAAGGTCTATCTCTGAATAATAAACAGTTCCAAAGCCATGAACTTAAACTCAATTCTAAGAAATGCAGAGTTGTACCCTTTGGGAAATCAACCATCCCAGCTAATTACCATGTTGACAATACATCTCTAAGAGTCAACCCAGCAATCAGGGATCTGGGTACTCGTGTAGACAGTAGCCTTACCTTTGACCACCACGTAGCCACAGTGGTGAGGAAATCCTTTTATGTTGTGCAACTTATAAATAAAGGCATGGCATCTAGGTCCAAACAGGTTATTATCCAACTGTACTCCTCCACCCTTATCAGACCAATCATAGAGTATAATGCTCCCTTTGGTACGTACCTGACCATGCATATGCAGCAAAGTACAGTTTTGTACCTACCATAAATGTAGATGTCCGAGAGGTATGCATCTGCAGTCCTTACAAATGGGTTGTCCTGACCTCAAGCAGCCCTTCGGTCGGCCAGATTCCAAAGTCTGGGTCTGGCCTCGGCTGATGTCGCACTTCACCCGACGTCATAGCTGCAGTTCTTCGGGTATAAAGGTATCAGCCGACGCCATTTTCCTCAGTGTTTCTTGCCCCAGATGCCAGGTGCCCTCTAGGAAGGCTAAATTTGGATAAATGTAAAAGTTTCCAAATAACAGAGAGCAAATAAAAATAAACATGTATGTACATATATACAAACAAATACACCATAATAGATTCCCCCAGCTAGCTAGAAGATGGGCAAATACCCTAGGAGTACCACAGAGGGGAAGGAGGGAGGGTAATCCTGACTGCAGATGCATACCTCTCGGACATCTACATTTATGGTAGGTACAAAACTGTACTATGTCCTTCAAGGATGCATCTGCAGTCCTTACAACTGGATAGAATACCATAGCCAAATTGGGGGAGGAGGTAATAATCAGATTATGGTGTAGCTAAGATCCCTTGCAAAACAGCAGTGGCAAAACCTGCTCGGGATCTGGAGTATAAGGGTAGATTATAATGCTTGGCAAATGTATGCACGGAGCTCCAAGTAGCAGCCTCTAAAATGTCTTTGGTAGCCACTCCTCGTAAAAAAGCTGTAGTAGTGGCTGTAGCCCTTGTGGAATGAGGTCTGATGTTTTCTGGAGTTGGTTTCCCATGGTAAGAGTAACAAAATCTAATGCAATTTCCTATCCACTTAGAGATTGTCTGTTTTGAAATTGCTTTTCCTTCCATTCCTGTTGCATATGCTACCAGTAACTGGTCAGTTTTTCTATTGTTCTTGGTTCTGTCCAGGTAGTAGCGCAATTGTCTATGTACATCCAAGGTATGTAATAGCCTTTCTCCCCTGTTCTGTGGGTTGGGGAAGAATGTAGGCAGGTGAATAGCATGGTTTAAAGATACTCTGGAGACCACCTTTGTCATAAAAGTAGGATTAGTTCTCATGGACACTATCTTGATGGAAGATAAGGAAGGGCTGTACTGCCATTAATGCCTGTAATTCAGAAACCCTTCTTGCTGAAGTGATTGCAAGCAGGAAAGCAGTTTTCCATGATAAATACTGTAATTCTGCTGTTGCTGCTGGCTCAAAAGGAGGGAGTGTCAACTTTTCTAGCACAAAGTTCAAGTCCCAAGCGGGCAATGGTGGCTTCCTTGGTGGTTTTACATTTTTAATTCCTCTCAGAAACTGCCTGAGTAGAGGATGCGAGAAGACTGGAGGATCCATGTTGTATTCTGCTGAAATAGCTGATGCATGAATCTTAATGGAAGAATAGGACAGGCCATTGTGGAAAAGTTCTGCCAAGTATTCCAGGATGTTAGCTATGTTTGCCAGTGACACATTTTCTCCTTTTGCTGCACTCCAAATGAGATATTTTTTCCATTTTGCTGAATAAGTTTTCCTTGTTGAGGGTCTGCGAGCCTCCAAGATAATGTCCTTAACCCTTTGAGATAAATCTGGGTTATTTTGTCTTATGCAATGTTCCAGGCAGCTAGCTGTAGTGTTTTCAGGTTTGGATGCAGGGTTTTGAAGTTGTTCTGTGTTAGTAGTAAGGGAACTAGGGGCAGAGGCCATATTTGTTCCCGAGACATACTCCTCAATAATGGGTACCAATGCTGCCTCGGCCAGTCTGGAGCTATCAGGATGATCCTTGGCCGGTCCTCTTTGATCTTCAGTAGCACCTTGTGCATCAAAGGAAGAGGTGGGAATGCATATGCTGTCAGGTTTTTCCAAATGAAAGATAGGGAGTCCACCTTCCAAGCAAGTGGGTGGTATGTCCTTGTGCAGAATTTTTTCAATTGGTGGTTGTGTGGGGATGCGAATAAGTCTATTTCTGGTAGTCCCCATTTTCTTGTAATGGATTTGAAGATGTCTGGATGCAGCATCCATTCGTGGGCATCCGTGGTAGTTCTGCTTAGGATGTCTGCTAGTATATTTTCTTTTCCTGGTACAAATATTGCCTGTAGCTGAATGTTGAAGCTCAGGGCCACCTTCCAGAGGTCCATTGCCATCCGGCATAGAGGGTATGAATGTGTGCCTCCCTGTTTGTTGATGTACCACATAACTGTGGTGTTGTCCGTCCTTATCAGCAATTGACCCTGTTGAAGAAACGGTCTGAATGCCTGAATTGCCAGTTTTACTGCCAGCATCTCCTTTTGATTTATGTGTAGGTTCAGCTGGTCTTGAGTCCATAGGCCTTGTATGCAGTTGTCCAGCATGTGTGCCCCCCAACCGAGATCTGAGGCGTCCGTGGTGATAGTCTGGCTTGGTTGAGGGCTGTGGAAGGGCAGTCCCTTGTTCAGTTGACAGGCCTGAGCCCACCATTGGAATTCTTGCTTCAGGCATGGAATTATTGGAATTTGGGTTTCTAGGCTGTGCTTGTGCTGAGACCATAAATTCCTTAGGTACCATTGCAACTTCCTCATATGTAGTCTGGCATGTGGAATCAATATTATGCAGGATGCCATGTAACCCAGGGCTTGCAGGACTTTCCTTGCTGTTAGCTGGTTCTGCGTTGTTAGTGCCATGAAATAGAGAGGTAGGTGCTTCTGTTTTTCTGCTGTGAGGGATGCCATTTGATTTGATGTGTCCAGTTCTGCACCCAAGAAGGTTATCCTTTGGGATGGTATCAGCCTTGACTTTTTTATATTGACTGTGTATCCCAAGGCTTGTAGTAGATGAATGACCTTTTTCAAATCTTTTTGTAATTTGTTTTTGTTGTCCGCTTGCAACAGGCAGGCGTCCAGGTAAGGGTAAATTTGAATTCCCTAAAGCCTGCAATGAGCAATTACTGATGCCAGGCATTTTGTGAATACTCTGGGCGCAGTAGATAAGCCAAAGGGCAATGCTGAGAATTGATAATGCTCTGATCCTGCAAGAAATCTGAGGTATCTTCTGCAATTTGGTTGTATGGGGACGTGCAGGTATGCCTCCTTGAGATCTAGAGTTACCAGCCAAGACTCCTTGCCCAGCATGGGAAGAAGTTGCTGTAGGGTCAGCATTTTGAATTTTGGAACAATGAGATATGTGTTTAGAGCGGACAGGTCGAGAATAGGTCTCCATTGGTTTTCTTTTCTTGGCACCAGGAAAAGTCTGGAGTAAAATCCTTGCCCTTGTTCCATAGACGGTACCTTTTCTATAACTCTCATCCTTATTAAGTGGTCTATTTGTTCTAGAGCTTTTGTCTTTTGATTTGGAGGTTGGTTTGGCATTCCTCTCTTCCTTGGTAGAGTATGGAAGCGAAACCTGTAACCTTGGTCTATTGTCTGTAAAATCCATTTGTCTCCTGTGATATGATGCCAGTTTTCCGAAAATAAGGCTAGTTTTCCGCCTAAGGGTGCTTCTAGTTGTTCCCTGGTAGGCGGTCTCAGAGCCAAGTCACTGTGATTGTCCTGTGGAAGTGGTAGTGGCTGGATCTGTGGCAGTACTTCGCTGGTTGTTAGGCCGCCACTGACGTCCCCTGTAGGCACCTCTGGATTGACCCCTGCCTCTTGGGCGCCTATTCCTGCCTCTCTGTGTTCTGGTGGTGTCTGGAAAGGACCAATTCTTGGAAGGCCAGTTCCTACTAAACCTTGGAGGCTGGACCTGTAAGAAATCCTTGACTGTCTGGACAGATTTTGCTTTCTCTTCCACCTTCTTTAGCACCTGCTGTGCAGGGGAGCCAAACAAATTGAGCTTATCCATGGGAGCATCTAGAAGCTTTGATTTAACATGGTCTGGTAAGGACTGCTCTTTTAACCATGCATGCCTTCTGATCACTGTACCAGTCATAGCTGATCTAAAGGAAGCCTCCAGTGCATCATAGCCACATTTTAAGGAATGATTACTGACCTGCTGAATGTTATGTACCATTTCCTGAAGAGATTTTTTGTCTAATGGTACAGGCGAGGACAGTTTTTTAGTTAACTGATCTAACATAAATTCCTGATACTGAATCATGTGGAATTGACAGTTTAAGGCCCTAGCCGAAAGAGTAGCAGAAGTGTAAACTTTTTTACCCCATCTCTCTAAGGCCCTAGATTCCCTTTCAGAGGGGAGGGTTTTTTTGGCAGAGGTAGCTGCTACTGCCTTGGGTCCCTGAGAAATAGTTTCAGGATCTGCAAAAGGAGCCTTATACAAATGATAATGTGTGTCCGGAACCCTGTAGTACCTGTCGGGCTTAGCAGGGGCCGGAGGAAGTGAATCAGGAGCAGTACAAGCATCATTAAAAGCATCATCTACAACAGTAAGTACTGGGGGAATGGCTAAAGGCCTATGCTGTGGCAAATGCAAAAAGGTCCTAAGCCTTTTCCTAGAAGTCTTCGGTAGTAGTAATCTCTGGTTCTGACCGACCGGCACTTGCGAACAGCTTCTGCTTCGGGCGCCACGCAGCAAGAAAGACTGAGGAAAATGGCGTCGGCTGATACCTTTATACCCGAAGAACTGCAGCTATGACGTCGGGTGAAGTGCGACATCAGCCGAGGCCAGACCCAGACTTTGGAATCCGGCCGACCGAAGGGCTGCCTGAGGACAGGACAACCCATTTGTAAGGACTGCAGATGCATCCTTGAAGGACATCTAGAGTGACCTCAAAGGTTCCCTACAAAAAGGATACACGGTATAACAAACCTGTCTTATGCAGAGCGCCTTAAAGCCCTTTCCCTCTACTCAGTCTCATATAGATCTATGTCTGGCTTACAAGGCATCCGCAAACCCTACACTTATGAATCTCCTACATATTTGTAAGTCAAAAAGTACCCAAAAACAAGGTCTAGAGACCTGAATTTTGTCAGTGACTTAAGCAGAACATGATGGAGAGACAGATGTGTGTTCCAGAGACTGCATCTCCTATGGAACAAACTTCTCCTTCATGTGAAACTGAATTCATCTATTAGCCAGTTTAAGCACATCCTAGACCAGTGGATGGACATTAGGAAATTTACACTGGGCCAGCAATCCATATCTCTTATGGACAGAGGTAGCTTATAAATGCCTGGCCCTCAATGTCCTAGTTGGATACAAGACATTATCTTTCTTTCGGGAAGATATGGCCAGGCTTAGAAAGGCCCCTTGAGTTAGTAGCCTAGTAACAGTCTATGAATCTATAAATCAGCAGAAGCATTTTCTGAAAGAAAAAAACATGTTTTCCTCATAAAACTCAAATAAAATAGGAAGGCTTTCCCCAACAGGGACTTCTGCCTTACTCTTGAAGGATTGCTAGCTGACTAACAGAATCAGAAGAGCACACCTCAGTGGCAAAAACAGCTCTTAAGTGTTCTGGCACTCCAGCTACCTTTTAATGGAGTGCATCGTATGTGAATGGCAGTTAGAGTGCTTGGAAGGGCACCCAAATCTCTGGGAAGCTGGCCTGTGTAGCAGGGTAGGACCTAGGATGCTGCAATGGTGATCCATGTACTGAACATTTATTTTTACATGACAAAGTCTGACTAGGTGTGGGCAGGAGAGATTGACAACTGTATTAGCCTAGAAGATTTATATCACTTTTTACAACTGTGTAGATAAGAACAAGCAGTATTTCATTCTGCTACTGTGTGCTATCATTTCCAAACTAAACTAAGGTATTCTTTCATACCACAGTAGCTCTTTTCAAAATAATATACTGCATAGATTGTGTGAAATAGTTTCATAAAGTTTTACAGTGGATATAAAAAGTGTACCCACCCCTGTCAAAATGACAGTTTTTTATGATATATGAAATGAGACCACAATAAATCATTTCAAAACTTTCCCCACCTTTAATGTGACCTATAACCTGTACAATTCAATTGAAAAACAAATATGTTAGGGGTAAAATATAAACAAATAAAATACATACAATAAGCTGGTTGCTTAAGTGTGCACACCCTTACACTAATTCTTTGCTGAAACACCTTCTGATTTAATTACAGCATTCAGTCTTCTTGGGTAGGAGTCTATCAGCATGGCACATCTTGACCTGGCAATATTTGCCCACTCTTCCTCGCAAAAGCCCTCCAAATCTGTCAGACTCTGAGGGCATCTCTTGTGCACAGTTCTCTTCAGGTCACCCCACAGATTTTCTATTGGATTCATGTCTGAGCGCTGGCTGGGCCATTCCAAACCTTTGTCTTCTGGTGAAGCCATTCCTTTGTTGATTTGGATGTATACTGCTGGTCATTGTGATATGGAAAGGTGAAATCTTCTTCATCTTCAGCTTTCTAGCAGACGCCTGAAGATTTTGGGCCAACAGTGACTGGTATTTGGGACTGTTCATAGTTCCCTCCACCTTGACTAAAGCCACAGTTCCAGCTTATGAAAAGCAACCACAGAGCACGACACTGCTACCACCATGCTTCACTGTGGGGATGGTGTTCTTTAGGTGATGTGAAGCATTGTTTTTGCGGCAAATGTACCTTTTGGAATTGTGGCCATATAGGTCAACCTTGGTCTTATTAGACCATAACATATTTTCCCACGTGTTTTTGGAAGACTTGATGTATTGTTTTCAAGATACCCAGGCCTGGATGTTTTTCTGTGTGAGAAAAGGCTTTCAACTTCCAACACAACCTTATACCCCAGACATATGGAGAATACGGGAAATTGTTGTCACATGTAGTACACAACCAGTACTTGGAAGACATTCCTGCAACTCCTTCAGTGTTGCTGTAGGTCTCCTGGCAGCCTCCCTGACCAGTTTTTGTCTCGTCTTTTCATCAATTTTGGAGGGATGTCCAGTTCTTTGCAACTTGACTGTTGTCCCATATTTTCTCCACTTTTTGATTCACTGCGTTCCATAGTATATCCAATGCTGTGGACATGATTTTGTACACTTCTCCTGATACCTTTCAACGAGATCCATTTTATGCTTTGTAAGCCCTCTGCGAACCATGGCTTTTGCTGTAGTAGGCAACTGAGTGAATGTTAGGAAAATCCTACTAGGCCAGCTGAACGTTATTTGGGGTAAATCAGAGGCTCTTTCATTGATGGCAGGTGTGTACCGGAATGAATGCTGTAATTAAATCAAAAGGTGCTTCAACAAAGTATTAGTTTAAGGGTGTGCATACTTATGCAACCAGCTTATTGTACGTTTTTTATTTTCTATATTTTTCCCCTAACAGATTTGTTTTTCAATTGAATTGTACATAGGTCACGTTAAAGGTGGGAATAGTTATATCACAAAAACCTGGCATTTTAACAGGGGTGCGTACACTTTTTATATCCACTGTATATTGGTCCTGCACAGATTTATGGAACATTATCTGTTTTTTCTTCGTACATAAAATGGGCAGGCCTCATTACTATGTGTAATCTCAGTTAAGCAGATTATGTACACATTACTATTGGAACATGTTTCTCTCAAGAATAGTTTGCACAAAGTCAACTCAGCTGAGTCATTTAGCAATCTGAAGAAATGTTTTACCTATAATTAACTTTCACTTTTAGTGCTAGTGAAAAGATCATGGCTGAAAAAGGCTTGTATGACTGGTTGCAGCTGCAGAGGATATTGTTAATTATTCTCAAGCAGTACAGCAAAAATAAATGCATACACACACACAAATGTTCTATGTGCAGGATTCATACACAGTACAAACAAACAGAACAGGGCTACCACACAGAAAAAGCGGAGGAAAATCCAAACTTGAATCAAGAAAAACTGTACAAATGTTGCATACGATATACTCTGCTGCTGTTTACCAACTGGAAAGGTGTCTCATGGCTCATATGCAGACTAGCAATGGAGAAAGTTTAACATTTCCTATGTAGTTTAGGCATTTGCAAATAGCACACTTGAGTGGGCATGAGAGAATGTGTTGCAGCACAGCAAAAAGGCCTACTAACAAGACGGAAGCCATTGCTCTGACATTGCAGTAGTTACTGATGGAGGCTGTCATTAGGAATCTAGCACATGCAACCATTCTATCACACCTCTGGCACAAAGGCAAATACAGCAAGTCATACATGCACAAATGGATATGGCAACTACATTAAATTGTCATGGGCTCTCACAAGTGGCAGACTGTGCCAAGTCAAGATGTACTATGCTGATAGACTCCTACCCAAGAAGATTGAATGCTGTAATTCAATCAAAAGGTGCTTCAACAAAGTATTAGTTTAAGGGTGTGCACACTTTTGCAACCAGTTTATTGTACATTTTTACATTTTTATATTTTCCCCTAACATATTTGTTTTTCAATTGAATTCTACAGATTATTGGTCACATTAAAGGTGGGAAAAGTTTTGAAATAGGTTATTGTGGTCTAATTTCTTATATCACAAAAACCTGGCATTATAACAGGGGTGTGTAAAATTTTTATATCCACTGTTAGTGACAGAACTACACTTGTACCTGCTGTCAGTGCTGCCCATGCACAGTAATTACTCTTGTATGGTACCAGAAAGCAATGGTCTGTACATCCTATATCTGATATTTAATGCATTACTTGTCATTGTCTTTTTTTCATTATTCTAGACAAGTGCACTGCTGCAATATATTATGAGGATAACAAAATATCTGCACTCTAATGCTTCACTTTAATCATTTTCACAAATAATTTAATATAAAAACTCAAAATTTAGTGTAGACAGTTCATCCAAATTACACAGTAAAAACAAGCAACAAAAGAGACAAAATGTCTTGTCAGATAATAAGTCAATTACCTCTTAAAGATCATCAGCTCCTCATGAAAAAGTAATTACCAAGGCATAACAGAATTCAGCTTATTTAAGCTAATTGAATTAAACTTTAAAACACAGGCCAGGATTCAGAAAGGTTGCGGTAAGCCCTTTTTATTGCATGCAGTAGCCTTTTCCAATTCTTAGACAGCCTTACTTCAGCGCATACCTTCAAGAGGAGCAGCGTCACCATAGGCTCTCTCTGGTCTATCCTAAATGCTAATAAGACATTCTGCAAGGTTAGCATATGGTAATTATTCATGTGCTCTTCCCCTAAAAATGCCTGAGATAAGATCTATGAAGGTGAGAGATTCATAGAACCACTCAGCTGTCCAACTACTTACTGACAGCCATGTTTATTAAGCTGACCGAAAACTTGTCTTCATCCATTACTTTCAATGGGTTCATTAGAGAAAAATGCTATGCAATTTAGCAGACAGGTAGTGTTGGGAAATGTGTGGCTGCGTGTATTGTATGAGTGCATGTAGAAGTATGAGTTGTCAGGTGAGAGTGCGTGTATCTGTGCATGCTCCCAGGATGTTTACACTGGGGGAAGGGGAAAGCTAGTTAGACGACAAGTACACAGTAGGGGTGTGTGCATGTGGGTGAACAGGTGAATATATGCTTGAATGCAATTGGGTTGAGGGTTAATGTACAGAGTGTGAGTGTGTGTGTCTGTGTATAAAGGTGGGGTCACTCACATCTCTCAATTTCCCCTACACTAAAGAGCAGTGTATGTAATACGGGTTTGGACAGCAGACACCGGGAATTTGCTAAATGTTACGAATACAACTGAAACAGTTAACAGAACTCAGCTTTGGCAACACAAGAGACATATGGATAAAAAAGTATGAACATATGACATTGTTGACTGACTGTAATAGTCCCTGACATTTTTGGGAGGTCATGTACAAGATGTCTAGTCAAAGCTGGGGAAAAAGGGATTACTACACGACACCCATGAACTCTTTTTGAACATTACTGTATTCCACATAAAAAGTTAACAGAGCATGAGATCTTGCATTCAGATTAATTTACTAAGAAGAATGAAACTCTGGCATAATTGAATTACTTTAATCATCCGTGTATTAGAAGAGCAGTGATACAAGGAACTTTTTTTTAAATCAAGAACATGCAAGAAATATGGTGAGTATGTGTGTCTGGATGAGTGTATGTGTATGAAGGAATTAATGAGGGGATTGCCTTGCTAAAACAATGCACTGGCTGCCAGCAGTGACTATTGCAAGAAGAGCAGAAAAGGGCCGACTAGTGCTTGTGATTCAAAGACATGCAAATTAGTTGATAATAAGATATTGCTGCTTTGTGCCTAATGTGAGTCTGGATTGCTACTTTCCTCAATCTTGCTAAAAGGCCCTTTACAGCCTTACCGCTTGCAGTCCGGTCTGATTCTAAGTCCTGGTCATAGTAACCTTTTCCCTCAAAAAGTTTTTGTTTTATATTCTTATGCATAATGTAGATATTGTACTGCTGATCACTTCTGCAACACAGTGCATTCCCTGGCACTAAAACAGTTTAATAAAGCACTACAAAATCAGCCACACATCCCAAAAATATGCATACATAATATTTCACACTGCTCCAGCATGTATATCTATACATTACTGTAGAGATGCGACAGAGGACAGTTAGCATTTGTGGAGTTATGTTTAACTGGCAATGTTTTATGATTGCTCTGTAAGTCAATAGTCTTTAACAATGCATCACACAATAATAAGCTGAAACAATCCATTGATTCATTCATAATCTCTTTTTCCATTTTTTTCATATGGGGTTGGGGTGTCACTTCAAGAGTGACAATCATCTAGAGCCAAGGTTTACACTGCCAGGTGGCTAGCCCTGCCTCAGTAGTTCATCCGTACCACACACTCAAACCTAGGGCCAATTTAGAATGTCCAATCCACCTGCTGTATGTCTTTGGAATGTGGGAGGAAACTGGAGCACCAGCAGGAAACTCATGTCAACACATGCAGACTCCACACAGAGGGCACCCCAGCTGAGAACTGAATCAGGGGACCACTTGCTGTAAGGTGACATTGCTATCTGCTGCACCAATGTGCCACCCTGATCCTCTATTAAATTGGCCTCACACCATACAGCATGTAGTGTCAGTATTACACTGAAGTCAGTGATGTTCAGCTTTATAAAATTCAGCAAACTGCAGCACTATTACATTTACTTTATAGTAATCAGTCACATAACTAGATGTCATACCAGAGGGGCAGTATTAAAAAAAATCCAGTGCTGTTCAACCATGTATAGTAAGTAGAGCATGACAAGGCACTATTAAGATGACAGGAAAACTCCTCAAAACCAAACCCATAACTTAAAGAACACCATGTCGATATAAAAGTGACTCTAATGTTGTTCAGCTATATAATGTAGAGGGCATCCTGGGGCAATATTAAAACTACTTCCATATGCTATAAAATCATTCAGTCTAAGGTGTAGCATGCTAATATTAAAACAAATTTCAGGCTGCTCAAATGCACAAGCAATCAGTGGTATTATTACTGTGAATTTAATGGGGAAGAAAATCATCCATGCCCCTAGGACATCCCTTGCCCATACTAAAGTGAATCTAACACTGTTTATCTGTACAATGTACAAAATGTATTACTTGCTGATTTGGGTAGTGGTCTGACCCAAACAGGACCCATTTCACCTACAACCCAGTAGTTACAGAACATAATTGAAAAGAAGTACAGATTAAAGTAATACGGTGCAAGTTATAATTGTATCTACATAATGTATTGAATGAAATTTACCATATATATAAAGTGGGGCAGTACAGCATTATGTAGAATAATTTAAAATAATTATATATTATACTAATCTAACACGTTATAAATCAACTGAGCACAGACATTCCACATCAGCATTATAGGTTCATATGTTGCTACTAGGCTAATGACCACTAGGGCCCTTACAAACCATTTGGGTCCCAAGTATCATGGGTGCCTATGGGGGTTATGTTAGTAGGGAGGTAACTAAGGATTTGTGGTGGCGGGTGTTAGGATAATACTTTTCTTACTGATGACTTCTGTCCCTAAGGGACATGGGGGCCAGACCAGGGATAAATTTACAATTTCCTATCCAGTTGTCAAGGTTTTGTTTGAATAGAGTCAGGGATGAACTCTATTTTACATGAATGGGGAGCCTATTCCATAGTGTGGGGATCCTTTGGGGCACATTTGTCTCTCCATCAGGTTCTGTTTATGTCACAAGTGAAGTTCAGATTCCTGGATCTAGTGTTTCTGGTGTTGTTTGTTTTGTGCATGTGTAACAGATCCATCAGGGATGGGTCTGTGGAAGCCCTATAAGCCAGGTGAAGATCCCCTCTGAACAGCCGGAGACTGAATACAGAGACAAAGCATTCAGGCAAATCAGTGTAGGACCATGGTATTCATGCCCTGAATTCTCTTGGTGAGAAACCTTTGTGGTTGTTCTAAATGTTGCAAGTGTCTGGTTAGATACTTGCCAAAGGTATTCAATGATAGTTCTGATAAGGGCCGAGGAGAGTGCTACTATAGCTTCCTTCGACCTGGATGCCATGCCCTTACCTATTAGTAGGGTGACATAGCATAATTTCCATATTATCTTTGTATGTGCTGGTCAATGATCAGATTGCTGTCTACATATGTTCCTAGATCCCTTACTTCGAGGTTGACTCTTAGGGGTATTTTAACTACTGAGTAATTAACTTGGGTTGACCGTTTCCCAAAAGGCATTATAATGCATTTTTTGGCATTGAATTTTAGACTATGGCTTTGGCACCAGTCATTTGTCTGCATTAAACCAACTTACAAGATGTTGGTGTCTTGGGGGAATCTGTAATGGCTGCCAGTTTAGAATCTTCTATGAACTTGGTGAGACATGGGCCTTGAACATTAGCCTTGACTTCTGAGACGTAGATGACAAACAGAAGCGGGTCCAGCAAGAAGCCCTGGTGTACTCCGCTATGACCAAGCCCTTGTTAGAGGTGATCTCACAGATGCTGAATTACTGGGTCCTGTCTGTGAGTTAGCTGGCAATCCAGTGAGTTATGTAAGGATTTACACCTATCTCGGAGAGGTTGTCAATAATGCCTGAGTGGGGTATTGCACTTAATGCCATAGCCAGGTCAAGATATGCAGTATGCTCTGTTTTACCCTCATCCACTGCCTTGGTGACCCTCTCAAAAAAGTATACCAGACTAAGTAGGTATGACCTTCTCTTAAAGCCATATTGGGATGAGTCCAGTGTCTGTAAGTTCCCAGTCCCCTTGTTTATCATTGCCATGATAATTTGTTCCATGGCTTTGCAAATTAGGCTTTTTAGACTGATGGGTCTGTAGTCCCCTGGCTCAGTTGATGGTCCACCCTTGTGGAGAGGAATTACTGTTGCAGTCCTCCATGCACTTGGAATGTAGCCTGTTTCAAGGCTGTATTTCAAGAGCGTCTCAAGTGGTCTTGATCGTTCATGTTTTAGACTACTCAAAAGAAAACCAGGGATGTTTTCAGGACCCATGCAGGTGGTGGTATTAGCTTTAGCGAGTGCTGCCAGCACCTAGTCCCTGATGGAAGCTGGGGAAGTATATTAGAGGGGGTTTCACCTGGTGGAGCTGTGGGGGGGGGGTGAAGTTTGAGCTGTATTTATCAGCCAGTAGATTTGCTACGTCACCCTGATGCTGAAGATGGAATCATTCACCACCGTTCAGCACACCACAGTGTGTTACATCCAAGGTTCTGAATACAACTGAAGAAAGCTTTGTGATTGCCCTTATCCTGCAAGGCTATCCTGACCTTGTTGGACTTAGACCTCTTAACTTAACTAAATCCATCACTCTTCAGCTGTGAACATATAGCATCCCATGATTGTGTTAAACTGAATAGTGAGCAAAAGATTCTACTTCAAAAGCTAGGATCTCCTATGATAGTACAGAAATTAATAACTACTCTTCAAATGTGTTTCTGTGGCAGATTTTAAAAGGACTCTAATGTGCTAGCCATGCAAACCATGATAAACGAATACTATTTAACTTTCTAGATGTCAACTGCCTCATACTCTCTGATTTTACTGACTATATCTTTTACGATTCCAGTACAGGTGCAGTACAAGCCACCATTCAGCACTGACAAATGCTTAATAGTAATTTATTTATGAGCCTTGTTTAGATTTGTATAATAGTCTATTGTTCATTTATTTTCTGAAATCCTTTGAGAGGCTTTAAACATACTTAACTGGTCTTTTCTACCAAGGGAAATAATTATCCAGGTCTCTTGGGATCACGTCCATCTGAAGAACCATTTCAAACATATGAAGTGGTGCAGCTTTTCTGCTAAATACTACCATGCTGATTTTTTTTTTGCATTTAACTTGAGACCATTCATGGTACACCAGCTATGTGCATATTCGAGTGTTTGCTGGAGCTGTTTAGTATTAGAGGATGAAGAGATACCAGTGCCCAGCTCGCAGTCAGAAGCAATATTGGTCAATCACTTTGGGATATTGGCTCGGATTGCCGCATAAATAAATACTAAATAGGAGATAGCTCAGTAATGACACGTGGTACCTCAGTCGTTACAATTTTACATTCAGAGAGGGTACCCTCAATATTCACAACTTGGAATCTCTTGAGTATCCAACTTGCAACTCGGTGCACAACATAGGAGTTTACATAAGTTTGTCTAATTTTTTTCAATAGCAGCAACATGTGGTAGTGTTAAGAGCTTTGGCCATGTCAAGATAAGGAGCATGTACAGAGTGCCCACTGTCCACGGCCTCTGTAAACTTTTTTTCATTTTTGCTTTATCCAAAAAGTTGCCCCAATCAAACCTGAGTCTATTCATTCCCTGATAGTGGGGATCAGCAGCAGATCCACTGCAGTGAGCCATATGGGAGAGCTCTCATTCAGGCAGCCATTAGCACTGCTTGGGTCTTCATCAGCATCTCTTTAATGAAGACAATTTTACCACTGACTTAACCTATCCCCTGTGTGGAAGGGTCATATGACTGACATCCCTGTGGCTGCCCAAAATGCCTTCCCTATTGTAAGTACACAATCCCATACACCTGCATATTGAAGACTACCCCAGTGAGCATCTTAGTGGATAGCATTCACACCTTCATGTCACAAGCCTGCCTCTTTTCCCTCAATGTCTGCTACAACCCATAGCTGGCTCAACCTTCTCCCCCAAGAGATCATATCAAGCTCAAGAGCAGCTTCATCCTTCTACTCAACAGGGCTAGTTACCAATGTAACCTTTTCACATAAGCTTATTAGGTACAGGAGACATGACATGCCCTTCACAAAACCAAAGTGATTAGGTTCTAGATCAATTAAGTTGTCTGTATTTGGATAAAAGAGCTCTATGATACATTCTATGTTTTTTGCATATAAAGTCGGTGAGGCTGATGGGCTTATAATTATCTCAGTCTGTAGAGGGATTGCCCTTGTGTAGATCAGTTACAGTGGCTGTTCACCAGGAGTGAAGCACAAACCCTGTGGATAGGCTGAGGATGAAAAGTTTACATAGAGGCTCGGATTGTGCATTCTTGTCAGTGATACAAATGCAACTTGATATATTGCCTGGTCCCATGGAACTACTTTTTTTTTTTTTAGATATGACAAGGATTTTAAGATATATTCCAAGGTGATTTCAGAGGAAAAATACATTTGCAGGGTAAAGATAGCACTAAATATGTCTCCTAGTAGACTGACTATATTCCTGGGATCAGAATACATGCCATTATTATGTATGAGCTCAGTGCATAATTAGACATTATTCCTTAATTTCCAGTCATAATGGAAGAAAGATTTGTAGTTTTAATTGGTATTTATAGCAACCTTAAGCTTGTACTCTGCTTTACATTTTTAAAAGTGATCTTAAGTTCCTTGAAGGCATGTTTCAATGTGGTCTTCAGGAAGGAGAATGGAGATTTCTGACCTTTCATTTTCCTTCTTATAAATCTGTTATTATAAGCACCTGTTTAGATACTGGTAAAAGTAGGAGATGAAATGTGGCAGCCCTGTCAATTTGTTCCATTTGCAAGGGATTGTCGGGAATATGGCATAGGTCTTCTACACAGTGGTATTAAAGTGATTTTTATGATCTTTGGGGGCACACTGCTGAGTATCTGTATTTAGCAGTGAAGTAATAGCTCGATTTGTTAAGGGTGATTCATAGATCCAGAAAATCCAAGGTATGGGGTTGGAAAATTTAAGTGAGGTACTGCTGTTTCTGACAAATTCAGACACTTCCCAGAGTTACCCAATGGCCTGAAGGCTTGGTAAGTGCTAAACCCTTGTACAGAGTAAGTGTTGTCATTGTACTGAAATCGTATCTCAGTAACTACACAAATATGAATGTGTGGATTTGCAAGAAGGCCTCAGATTCTAGCATCCTTCTACTCAGGCTCCTAGCATTCAACAGTGCCACCTCCATGTTTACCAAATTTGAATTTGGTTGGAATGTCCCGCAGGGGGACTCTGCCTAAACAAGGCATTATGGGGGGTAGCAAATGTATGCAGAAACCCTGGTGTAAGAAGTATAAGCAATTCATGGTGAAACAGGAAATCTCACCTACTTCTCATCCTAAGCTAACATATACTAGACCTCCTTAGAATGACACCATCTGCTTAGCCAATTGTTAAAAGCCACTTATCTTGTCCTGGTTTCTAGGCATTAGAAGGCTCTTAAGAAAGGAAAAGCTCTTATGTTTTCTTGATGTTCTGCCAAAAAAGGCTTACTCGGTGAAGGGATCATAGGTGATTTGATCTGCAGTCTAAAAATAAGCACAGGATGGGACGTCGTTGTCACTGAGAGTGTTGGGGCATCATGGATTACTGTGACTTACTAATGCTTTCACCTGCAGCTTGCATGACAGGTACTCCCGATAACTTAGTTATCTTCTTGTCAGGCTTCAAAATAACCAGTTGTGGGAGTTAGCTGCTGAGAATGGGACACTGTAAAATCAATAAGAAAACATGTCTGAGTGATAAGCCAGTGCCAAGACTTGCTATGTTGACCTGGTTTTCTACTCATGAAAAATGCTTCAGGAAAGTAAACTAACAGGGCTAAAGCATCAAAACCTCACCCAGAGACAATAAAGACATATTCTATGCTGACAACCAATCTATAGCCAAAAATAGTAAAGGGAGAGGATGTGAATGTAAACAGCATTTCATTTACAATCTCAGCTTTACCAAACATCCCAGAGATCAGTTGTATGACAAGACAATCATTAATGATTCAAAGGTTGGCTTGAGACCATACACAAGACGAAGAGACCACTAAAGAAAAAGAATCATTGGGGCCCTAAATACATACTCTAGACTTTTATTTTTTTTATACCACTCCACCTGTTTCTTGCTCTCCTTAAAGATATGGTCCATCCTTTGGCCTTTGAGTGTCCTTTCTGGTCAAACTTCAACTCTACTTATGTACGTCACCAAGCACACATCAAGGACTGAAATGTTGCCTGGCGGAACCAACAAGCAGTCTTGTTAAACTGTTGGTCTCTCATACAGTTGAAAACAGCATGTGAATGCCCTGGATAAAAATAAAAGTAAAGCTGACAAAGATCTTCCTTAAGGATATGATGACCATAAACATACCTTGCAGGTTTAGGCTATTGGCATCTTTTCTTTTAGCACTAAATGCAGGTACTTTACTGCCACAGTTGCCAATATATCCAGAAAGAGCAAATATAGTAATGTAATGAAGACATAGATTTGTAGTACAGTACCATTTAATCCATCAATGGAGAATGATAACGTAAACACAGTAAAAATGGCTTCAATGAACACTGGGAACAATATGGATAAGAGAGAGTGCAACTATGGATCATCATCTAAGTATGTGCTATCTGTTAGGAGCCACCTGAAAGTAAGATAATGTGTTATAAATATATGCACTATCTTCTGAAGTAAGCCTTTTTCTTCATTAAAGAACGCTACCCACATATTCTGGAGACAGAACAGACAAGGTGTTTCAATGTTTGCCCAGTTTTATTTCAGTAGATAACAAAACACCCACAAATCTTAATATGCTTCAGTTATAACACATGAACAAAACAAACAGTACAAACTATACAGTATGAGTAAAAAATATACTCGAAAATAGGTATACTGTAAACACACTTTGAAAGACAGAAGTGATCCAGGGTGAGAAGAAACAAAACCGTGTTCAGCTCTTTCTAAATCAACAATAAAGAACTGTATTGCTTAAAACAGAAATGCCTGACTACTAACAAAATGTAGCCAATAATCAGCATGCATGTTGCATGCATTTAAACCCGCAAAAACATAATGCAATTTTTAATATGAAATGCAACTATTCAACTTCAATGAAGAAAATGTAGTTTGTAGTTGGACAGCAGTAAATAAAGAATAAAATTAAAAAAACAGTTTCAACCTGAAACAGTTTTTAACTTTTTAATATACTTAACGGTCACTATTTCTGTGTGCTAGAACTACTGTGCATCTGTCTTTTAAGATATCAGTCATTTTAAAGTCACTGGTCGAGATCTACACCAAGCTACTTCAGGATCCCACAGATATAAGCAACTGTGAACAAGGTAATGTCAGGAATTTAGTAATTTGTTCCAAACCAATTATTTACTTTATCAGTGCTAAGGTATAGCACAAGATTAGTTAAGTAGTATTGATCTGCTTCCCATTCCAGAACCATATGAATCTTGCCTTCAGCATCACAGTAATGAAGGTTGAGGCTCTGACCTGTGTAGTCATAGCAAACCGAAGAATTAGCAGAGGGACGCAAACTAACTGGTGTGCTAACACACCAAAATGGCTTCTCCTCATCATCCAAAACAGTTACATCCATCAGGCAACAATTCTGAAAACAAAACAAAAAAAACTTTACACTCAATAATGAAAAGTCAATATTCAAAGAAATGTAAACTGTGCCAGAAAATGAACTGTGAAATGTCATTTTTACTAACAAAAAATGAAGCTGAAACATTTATAATTTTATATCAGCTTAACCGATTGGTCTCTAAATATTTCCTTTAACCAAGATTACTGCCTACCTTTTCAGGACAGCAAAACTGTTATGATGGCATTTACAGCCAGCCATCAATTTATTCATCATCACCAGTACAGAAGAATGTAGAGTTACATTGCTGTAGTCAATACAGTCTGAGACAAGAACAGGCTATCTATAAAGCTGTGTATCATCTTAACTATTTTCACAGAATTATACTGGAGTTTCTGTTACAGAAGCCATCAAAATCAGTGATAAACAGAAGCTCTTGTCCTGAATGAAAAATATTTGACCCTCACTAATGCTCCAGCATTTAAATTTAGAGATGTATAGTGGCATACAAATAACAGAATACAGGTCTTCACTTTTTAACTTGGACTACATCTGAGAATTGGAAAAAGTAGCCAACTCCTTTGTAAGTTGTCTGCTGTCCTCCAGTCTCACAGGAAAGGAGGCAGACTATTCTAAGTTATAGATTAACTGAGATGGTAAGTTTTTTTTTTTTTGGTTATATCTGACATCAAGGTCCTCAGAGGGATACTGTGGCTGGGTTGATTCATCATCACCTTCATTTTTCTATGTGGGGTTGGGGTGTCCCGTCAATTGTCAATGTCTCTCTTGATTCAGTGCAACTATCCTACCTTCTTCAAAAGTCATGCTTAACTGTCACAGGTCTTCTCTCACACAATCCGTCCATCCCTTTGCTGTATGCCATTGTTTCCTCTTACCTTCTTCCTGTCTCAACCAAGTCATCTTAAACAGATTATTTGCTTTCCTGCTCATGTGCCTGAGACACCTTAATCTGTTCTCCTTGACATTCACTGCAATCGAGCTACTTTTGCTTCTGTTCTGATGTCCTTATTTCTTGTCTGTCCAGTAGTGAACATCCTACCACCCATCTCAATAACTTCATCTCCATCACCTCTAGCATCCTCAACTGCTCTGCTTTAACTGCCCAGGCTTTTGTACAACATAGTACTGGTTGTACCAGTTTGGCAAACCTTATCATTCAGCTTCTTTGGCAATCTTCTGTCACACTACCTCTGACATTGTACCAGTTGGCTGCAGCACTTCTGATTCTAGCTTTCATCTCCTCATTCAGACCTCCCTTCCCCTCAACCAGACCTCAAAGATACTTGAAGTTATTAACCTGTTCCATTATTTTTCCATCTATATCAGTTCTCAGCTTCTAATTGTTTTCCATTTGCTGCCATGACATTCCATTTCATCCCTTGTGTCTTTATCACCAGTATGAACAGCAGTGGGCTCAGACCTGACTCTTGAATGCACACATAACCTCCCCAACTTGAAATTCCTCTGCAAGTCTGAACACTGTTCGTACTTGTGCCATTGGTCCTTGTAAATGGCTTGCACTAATTTTATCAGTGTTTCCAGGACTCTGAAGCATTTCAGAACTGCCCAAATCAGATTTCATGGGACTTGTCATATACTTATTTCAAGTCTAGAAATGCCCAATTGGACTCTTCCCTCATCTCTATCTTCTTCTCAACTGTTTCCTTGCAAACATCAGCTTCATTGTTCTGCATTCTGATCTGAAGCTTGAACTGCTCATGTCACATCTTACTTTCTAATACTTTGCTTATTCATTTATCAACCACCCTTTCCAGCACTTTTATGTAGTGTGACACGAGTCTGATACCTCTATACTGCCCACAGTTGTGTATATGACCTTTGTTCTTGTACACATCACTATAATGCTTGTTCTCTAGTCATCTGGAATACACCTTTCCCCTACATACTGCTGTGAGTACCTCCTGCAGCCATTTCTCCTCTATCTCACCCGACATCTTGATAATATCTGCTATGTCCTCGTCTGAGCCTGCTGCTTTCACCGACAATTTTCCTTAGTGCTGTTTTTACTTTTTCTAGGGTTGGCTCTTCTTCCTCTTTCATTGTGGACTGTGTCTGGGGCAGCACTTTTTTATGGAGTTTTCTTCATTCAGAAGTCGTTGGAAGCACTCCTTAAAAACTGACTTTAATGCCCTGTAGACTGGTGAGGAGGTTGTTGCTGGCCTCCCTTATGAAGAATGTCTCATGATTATTTTCCTTATCTTTCTGTCTTTGCCTTGCAGCCTGATAAACATTTCTTTGCACCATCTGCAGAATCACTTTCCAGAAGCTGGTAGAATGCCTCTGATGCCTTGTTCCTTGCTACTGCGTCTGCTCTTTTGGCCTCTTTGTGAGTGAGTCAGTACTCCTCCTTAGCCTTACCTGTCTTTTTTTCTAACTCCCACTTTTTTTTGCTCTACCTCTGTTTTTGATAACTTCTTGGGCTTTCAGTCCATGGGTTGATTCTTAAACACTATAACCACATGGACAGGAAGAGCTAGCAAATCTCAATAGGAACAGTAAGAACTAATATTTCCTTGAACATCTGCAAAGAAATACAATACAAAAGTCCCAACTCCAAGTACACAACATTGAAGGTTGATTGGGTAAGGGAGTAACAGGGACTCCATTGCTGGGGCTGCAGAAACTGCCAAAGGCAGATCAAGCAAGCACTGCCGGTAGCTAGTTTTATTGAAGAAGACAATGTCACAACTTAGGCTAGTGAATGGAATACCCAATGATGCTGAGATACCAGTTATACCCAACCCATTAGAATTGACAATTAAAAGCTCCACACACTACTTATGCCTATGATCAGACTACAAGTTCAAGTCAGGACCTGTTGCATCTGAAAAGCAGGCCTCCACTCAAAAAAAGCAGTGCTTTTGTGAGGGAAGACCCTCCCTAATTTTCCAGCTCTAGATCCCCTAGACAGAACCAGGAGATGAAGGGCTTGGCAAAGGTTTGGGACATCCATCTTAAGAGAAGTGTTAGGATGAGGGGGCAGTGCTTCTGCTGGTCCCAAAGCAATTGGCCTGCCACAGAAGACAGTGCTATCAGTAGTGGAATTATTCCACAGCTGAATCCCCAGATCATGGGCCCAAGGCGTCCATCCCTAGCTGGCTCAGCTATCACATCTGAAGTTACAGAACTACAGGGAGACTAACTCCATGAGGAAAAAGGGTAGCCCACAGCAAGAAAGGCTGCCAACCAACTGGATTTGAGATCTCATCTTGCCTTCCAGCCATGAACAATAGCAGAGCCTGCATCCAGTCTCTCAAATGGAGAAGGAACCCCGCAAAATACACACTGAACTGCAGAAGTCCAAGGCTGACTGAGTAGGTAATAGGTGCCATGATTCAATGGAGAACCATTCCCACTTATGCAAAAATTGGAAACCTTCCAGGAGCTCCAAAGTATTTATGCTGGACACCAGCCAAAGGTTGATGGGACTCAGCAAACCCAAGGTCCCGGCCAGGAAGCAAAATAGAAGCCAGGTGCCCTTCCTTACAGGAAAAAAGGAAAGTACAGTTTTGTACCTACCATAAATGTAGATGTCCGATAGATATGCAACTGCAGTCATAACATATGGGTTGTCCTGCCTCAGGCAGCCCTCGGTCGGCCGAATTCCAAAGTCTGGGTTTGGCGTCGGCTGGTGTCACCTCCTCTCCGACGTCACAACGGCTGGAGTATAAAGGCATCGGCCGACGCCATCTTCTTCAGTGTTTCTTGCCCCAGATGCCAGGTGCCCTCCTAGGAAGGCTAAATTTGGTGAATGGATAAACAATTCCAGACATGCACAACAGTAATAAACAGATACACCATAGGAGATACCCCCAGCTAAAAGGAACAGGGAGAATGGACCCATAAAGAAAAGAAAGAGGGGAAGGAGGGAGGGAAAATCCGACTGCAGTTGCATATCTATCGGACATCTACATTTACGGTAGGTACAAAACTGTACTATGTCCTTCAAGAATGCAACTGCAGTCATAACATATGGGTTGAATACCATAGCCAAGCTGGGGGTGGATGGAGCTAAGAAAAGGATGGTGTAGCTAAAATGCCCTGCAGGACTGCCGAAGCAAAGCCTGCTCGGGATCTGGAGTATAAAGGCAGGTTGTAGTGTTTGGTAAATGTATGCACGGAGCTCCATGTAGCAGCCTCTAGAATGTCCTTTGTAGCCACTCCTCTTAGGAAAGCTGTGGATGTGGCTATAGCTCTGGTGGAATGTGGCCTAATACTGGCTGGCACACTTTTTCCATGGTAAGAATAGCAGAATCTGATGCAGTGTCCAATCCATTTTGAAATCGTTTGCTTGGAGATTGCTTTTCCTTGTATTCCTGAAGCATAGGCTACAAACAGCTGGTCAGACTTTCTGGTGGCCTTAGTTCTGTCCAAGTAGTAGCGTAGTTGCCTGTGTATGTCCAAGGTATGCAGCAGTCTTTCCCCTCTATTTTGAGGATTGGGGAAGAAAGTAGGAAGGTGAATTGCCTGATTTAGAGACACCCTGGAAATTACCTTTGGCATGAAAGAAGGATTTGTTCTTAGAGAGACTCTGTCCTGATGAAAAATTAGGAAGGGAGGTACTGCCATGAGTGCATGCATCTCCGAGACTCTTCTTGCTGATGTGACTGCCAATAGAAAAAACGTTTTCCATGATAGAAATTGCATCTCTGAGGTTGCTGCTGGCTCAAAGGGAGGAAGAGATAATTTTTCCAATATGAAATTGAGGTGCCATGCAGGTACTGGTTGTTTTCTGGGAGGCTTGATATTCTTTATCCCTCTCAGGAACTGTCTTAGCAAAGGATGTGAGAACACTGGTGGATCACAATTGTATCTTGCTGAGATTGCTGAGGCATGAATCTTTATGGAAGAATATGAGAGTCCAGAATGAAGCATTTCTGCCAAGTATTCCAATATCTGAGGTATACTCAGTACTGTAGTATCCTGACCCCTGTTGGCAGCCTAGATGCTGAATCTCTTCCACTTGGCTGAATAGGTTTTTCTGGTGGACGGTCTGCGTGCTTCCAATAAGATGTCCTGAACTGCCTTGGAAAGAGTGGAAGCGGAAGGAGTTAAGGTAACCTCCAGGCTGTCCGATGTAATGTTTTCAGGTTTTGGTGAACAGTCCTGTAGTTGTGTTGTGTTAGGAGCAGGGGCCATAGGGGCAGAGGCCACGGTTTGGTCCGAGTTATGCTCAACAGCAATGGGTACCAGTGTTGCTTTGGCCAGTCTGGAGCTATCAAAATGCCTGTTGGTTGTTCTGCTTTGATCTTCAGGATCACCTTGGTCAACAGTGGCAGAGGAGGAAATGCATAAATTTTTAGGGAATTCCAGCTGAAGGAGAGAGCATCCGTTGTCCAGGCTAGAGCATGGTGGGTCCTGGTACAGAACTTTTCCAGGTGATGATACGTGTGAGACACAAAGAGATCTATCTCCGGTCTTCCCCATGTCTTTGTTATTTGTGAGAAAATGTGGGGATGCAGCATCCATTCGTGTGGATCCAAGAAATTTCTGGTCAGCATGTCCGCCAGTATATTGTCCTTGCCTGGCACAAACTGGGATTGCAGGTGCATCTTCAAACTCAGTGCTTTTTCCCAGAGAATCATTGTTAGTCTGCAGAGGGGGTATGAATGAGTCCCTCCCTGCTTGTTTATATACCACATGACAGTGGTGTTGTCTGTCCTTATTAGTAAATGTCCTTGTTGCAGTGATTTTTCGAAACTCTCGATTGCATGTATCACTGCCAACATTTCTTTTTGGTTTATGTGCAGATGTCTTTCCTTTGGTGTCCATTGATCTTGAACGCATCTGCCCTCCATGTGCACCCCCCATCCATGATCTGAGGCGTCTGTTGTAATTATTTGACCTGCTTGAGGTCTGTTGAAAGACATGCCTTTGTTTAATTGACTTGCTTGAGCCCACCACAAGCATTCTTTTTGCAGACATGGAATAAGTGGGATTACGTCCTCTAGGCTTTGGCTGTGTTGGGACCATAAGCTTTTCAAATACCATTGCAGCTTTCTCATATGACGTCTTGCCAAAGGTATCAGAAGAATGCATGATGCCATGAATCCCAGGGCCTGCAGGAGTTTCCTTGCAGTCAGCTGGGAGAGCTGTGCTAGGCCTTTGAAGTACTCTGGTAACTGCTGTTGTTTTTCCTCTGTGAGGTAGGCCATTTGCGTTTGTGTGTCCAGTTTGGCTCCTAGGAAAATAATCTGTTGGGATGGCAGTAGTCTTGATTTCTGAATGTTGACTGTGTATCCCAAGGCCTGTAGTAATTACATGACATAGTCCAAGTTTTTTATTAAGGTTTGTTTGTTGTCTGCTTGTATGAGGCAGTCGTCCAGGTAGGGGTATATTTGAATTCCCTGGAGTCTGCAGTGTGCCACTACTGATGCCAGGCATTTCGTGAACACTCTGGGTGCAGTAGATAAGCCAAACAGCAATGCTGAGAATTGATAATGCTCTGTCCCTGCAAGAAATCTGAGGTATCTTCTGCAGTTTTGTCTGATTGGGACATGCAGGTATGCCTCCTTGAGGTCCAGAGTGACCAGCCAAGACCCCTTGCCCAGCATGGGAAGGAGCTGCTGTAACGTCAGCATTTTGAACTTTGGCACAATGAGAAAGGTATTTAGAATAGACAGGTCCAGTATAGGCCTCCATTTGTTTTCCTTTCTTGGAACAAGGAACAGTCTTGAATAAAATCCCTGGCCTTGTTCCTGAGGAGGTACCTTTTCTATTGCTTTTATACTTAATAGCTTTCAAACTTGAATGAGTGCCTCTGCCCTTTGATGGTGTGGCAGGTTTGGCATGCCTTGTCTTGTAGGTAAAGTATGGAAGTGGAATCTGTATCCCTTGTCTATTAAATCCAGAATCCAGCTGTCCTTGGTTAAGATATGCCAGTTTTTTGAGAATAAGGATAATTTTCTGCCCAAGGGTGCTTCTGTCTGAGCCCTTGTAGGCGGTATGAAAGTCAAGTCATTGTGATTGTCCTTGTGGTGCAGCTGGACTGGCTGCAACACTTCTTTGATTTGTAGGTTGCCATTGGCGGCCCCTGTAGGAGCCTTGGTATTGCCCTTGGTCTCGGCCACGCCTATTCTTTCCCCTTTGAAACTTGTCCGAGTCTGGGAAGGACCAATTCTTTGAAGGCCAGTTTCTACTGAATCTGGGTGGCTGAACCTGTAGGAAATCCTTGACTGTCTGTACTGACTTAGCTTTTTCCTCAATGGACTTCAACACATCTTGTGCATTAGCACTAAAAAGCTTCTGTTTTTCTAGAGGTGCATCAAGTAATTTTACTTTGACATGGTCTGGCAGTGGCTGATCTTTTAACCAAGCATGTCTACGTATCACAGCCCCAGTCATAGCTGCCCTACATGAAGCCTCCAATGCATCATAACCACACTGAAGAAAAAGATTGTTAACCTGCTGAGTGTTATGTATGTGATCCTGCAATGCCTTTCTATCAATAGGCTCAGGAGAGGCTAATTTTTCTGTAAATCATCCAGTAAAAAATCCTGGTACTGAAACATATGAAAAAGGCAGTTAAGTGACCTCATGGCTAGGGTGGTAGAAGTATAAACTTTTTTACCCCATCTCTCCATAGACCTAGCTTCCCTATCCGCTGGCAAAGGATTCTTGGCAGAGGAGGTAGCCAACTCCCTTGGGACCCTGTGAAATAGTTTCTAAATCCACGGAGTGGGCCTTAAAGAGATGTTTGTGAGTGTCAGGGACTCTGTAATATCTGTCTGGCTTGACAGGAGCAGGGGGGAGAGAATCGGGGTTAGCACTGGAGTCGGAGAAAACATCATCCAAAACATCCATCACAGGAGGAATAGCTAAAGGTCTGTGCTGGGGAAGCTTTAGGAAGGTACGGAGCTTTTTCCTGGAATCAGAGAGTTCCTGACCCTGCCATTGGAAATGTTCCCTCATAGAATGCAGGACTTCACCAAACGAGAAATCCTCTGGGGGAGAGGCAGAGGGAATTGATTCCTCAGCATCAGAGTCCTCATAGGCCTGGAAGGATTCTTCTTGAATATCTGAATGCTCAGAATCCCTAGAGGCCTCATCTGAAGAGAGGTTTTCAGTCTGCTCAGTTCTAGGCCTTTTCTCTGCAGGAGGCTGAGAACCTCTGTCTGGGTGAGGCTGAGACCCCCTGATAAGGAAAATAAGGTCTGCAGCCAGAGACAATCTGTTTATCAGAAGAGGGGGCCTGGACAGCAGGCTTAGGATGTGTCTTGGCCTGGCTGGCGGCCTTAGCACGTGCAAAGGCCTTGATGGACATAGATACAGGAGGCCTGGCAGCCCCACGTGCAGGAGTGACCTTGTCCACCGGAATGGTGTCGGGTAAATCAAGAACTTCGGTTTCCGGAGGAAAATCAACAACTGGCACCGGAGAGGTCTCCGGGACCGAAGGACGAGTTAACGCTGTGTCATCAGCCTGGAGCGGTTGAATTACCACTTCCACAGGGACGGAAGCACTAGCGGAGGGTCTAGGAGTAGAATCGGTAGAGGACGCGGGCCGAGGATGCCAGTCCCGGTCCTTCCGTTTTTTGGAAGATTGAGTTGTCGGTTGATCCGACGGCATGATATACGCAAAGGATTCACCGAAAAAGTCTTCAGCAAATTCTGCCCGGCGCCTGAGAGTGCGCTTATTAAAGCAAGCACAGGCAGCACAGGCCGAGACGTAGTGGTCTGGGCCCAGGCAAGGAAGACAGTAAGAATGGAAGTCCTTATGAGGTATTTGTTTACCACAAGACAAACAATTATTAACTTTCTCAATTTGTTCTGACATCGGCTGAGGTAAGAAGAAATGTTCCCCAACGGGGTACTTAGCTTTTAGATGACTTCGGTACTGAAAACACAGGAGCTGACCGACCGGCACTTGCGAACTGCTTCTGCTTCGGGCACCGCGCGGCAAGAAAGACTGAAGAAGATGGCGTTGGCCGATGCCTTTATACTCCAGCCGTTGTGACGTCGGAGAGGAGGCGACACCAGCCGACGCCAGACCCAGCCTTTGGAATTCGGCCGACCGAGGGCTGCCTGAGGCAGGACAACCCATATGTTATGACTGCAGTTGCATTCTTGAAGGACATCTACTCTGACCAGATCTCTAGCAGGCTCAAAAGCTATCTCCCAGCTCACAGGAAATCTGATGAAACCAATTACATTCCTGAAAAAGGAGCAAGGAACAAGGGCCACCCCAAAAAGGCAAGACCCTTCCAAACCTTGTAGATTAGTGGGAAGGAAAGCAGGTCATGCTCAGAAGCAGACAGGATTAGCCTTTCAAGTGACCCAATTTAAAGACTGAATCTGGTACCAGCCACACAGAGGTCACAACCACCACCCCATAAGGAAGTGGGGGGGGGCTCACAGAGGATGGCCAAAAAGTCCTAGTCTTCATAATGAAAGACACTGATGAGCTTGTGTGTAAAGCAAGCTAACAGATAACTGACAGTGGAAGCCAACTGTCCTTCATAGTGGTACAGTGATCTTCTCTGTATGACAGACTGATGATGCAACATATTTTATTGACAGCGATCTGTCAAATGTTTGTGTTACAAACTGAGTTAAGGCTATTAGGAGAAATCTGAGAGAGTACACCTTCAGATATGGTTGTCCTAGACTCTAGTGTCAGATTGTTAGAAACTGAGAAGCATGCTTCTAGTTGATTAAGGGTTTCTCTGTGATGTATTCTGTATGTTGTGAAAAGCTTACTGACCAATATAGAGAGAGGAGGTTTTTTTTTTGGGGGGGGGGGGTGGCAAATGTTTTAATCAGTTATGTTGATAGTGTGGTTGTCCTTCAGTATTTCAGAGTAAACAAAAAGCATCACAATGGATTTTGCAATTGCAGCTTGCTGTCAATTAAATATTTATAAATGGAGGTGAAGTCTCACTGCAGGTTTTCTTTAATGTCACTTAGTGAAGGGGCTGACTGATGGAGAAACATATCATTAGTATAAAGAATGATGGAACTGGATGAGACTGTGTTGGTGATGTCATTAGTAAAGACTAACAGTACTGACCTGATGTACTCCTCTGAGAGACACATGAGGAAAATGTTTCTGAAGTACAGCGTTGGTCATTATTAGGAAGAGTAAAGGTGCGGTTTGCAAGGGAGTTGGGCACCAGTTCATATCATTAGTACCAAAACCTATTTTCTGAAATTTATGCAACATGAGTTGGTGGTCAACTCTGTCAAAAGCCCTTTTAAGGTCAATGAATACTTCACATTTATTCATTTGTCATTGTTGACTGGGAAAGTCCGACTGGTCAGAGTCCACTTTCAGAGGAGGCTGGGAAGAAAAGCTCCAATGCAGTACATTTATATTAACAAGTAAATATCAGACAGTTCTCATAGAAACAACAGTTACATTTCTCATATAAATATAATTACAAGATGTACAGCAAAGTATTTTCATCAACAATTATAAGTCTATATGGTTCTTGTAGCACTAAAATCTTGCAGAAAGTAAATGGATTGATACATTTCAGTAAAGAGCAGTTTGCAAGGAGTTCAAAACACGTAATGAAGTAAGTCACACAATTATGTAAAAGGAGAGCTTTTAGTATTGTATAGGTCTGTGAAAGTATGACATATAATGAAGTAAGTTACAAAATGATGTAGGAAGGGAAGCGAGATAGTTGTAGCGTATAGGAGGATAGTGGTAATGGCATATGACTGAGAGAGGATGGGAAAGGACTGGTTATATTTAGGCTGCCTGTTCCAAATTGGTATATCTAGAAGATTTATAACTTGGGTATACAGGGGGTGCATGAGAGGGTTAGACTGGTGAAGTGGGCTATTGGAAAAAGAAAAAGATGAGGAGTGTTGTTTAAGAGGGGGATGAAAATGGGTGCTTTGATTCAAGTGCACAAGGGAAAGTTGTAGGGATGTAGTGATGCAAATAGTGGAGGGCAAAAAGTTAGTGATAAGCTATAAGACGTTTGTGCTTTCACTACAGGTCTCAACCTGGTAAGGAACATGAGCATGTCCAGGAATGGGTAAGTAATTGTCTTGGCGAGATTTTATAGCTTGTGGAGTTCGTTAGTCATTCTTACTTGTTTGGGGATGGTGTTCCAAAGTTTGGAGATGCAACAGGAGTATAATGAGTACCCCCAATGAACTACATGCTTTAGTGGAACTTAGAAGAAATTTATCACCAGAACGGAGGACTCTTTTGGGTGTAGAAGAATAAGAAGTTATGTACTCACCATAAAGTTCCATCTGAGTAGGTATCTTCATTTGTCTGCAACCTTTGGGATACGGATCCGATCTCTGATCTGAGCCGGCAACTTCTATCATAGCATAGATCCGAGCTCCTAGCACCTCCCCTTACCCATAATCCCCTGCCTACCCTAACTGACCTCAGATCAAGTTTGCCCCATAGCACAGCAGATAAAAGTGTCCCAAGGGGAACATATGCTTTGGTCAGGGGGGAGGAGGGGGGATGGTTGCAGACAAATGAAGATACCTACTCAGATGGAACGTTATGGTGAGTACATAACTTCTTAATCTGAAGTAGGAACTTCATTTGTCAGCAACCTTTGGGACAGAGTCCCCAGCTACCTAAATCTTGGGTGGCCTTGATGGAAGGATATTCTGGAGCACCGCAGAGCCAAAGGACGCCCTACCTCGGGAGACGACATCTATTTTATAGTGGCTGATAAAGGTGTGAGATGAAGGCCAAGTGGCTGCGGAACAAATGTCATCCAGTGGAACCCTAGCTTGAAAGGCCGCAGATGTGGCAACGGCCCTAGTAGAATGAGCATGGACTCCTTGAGGTGCAGGCCTTCCTGAGCTCTGATATGCTAAAAGAATACAACTCGAGATCCATCGAGAGAGAAACTTTAGAAACTGACTTTCCGAAATTACTTTTGGCAAAGGAGATAAACAACTGATCGGATTGCCTATGATCAGCAGTTCTATGGATATAAAAATGTAGTTGTCTGTGTACGTCTAAGGAATGTAGCTTGTACTCTCCTTTGTTATGAAAGTTGGGGAAAAACACTGGAAGACTGATAGATTGATTGATGTTCGCTTCTGAAGATACCTTAGGTAGAAAGGACGGATTGATCCTGAGGTAAACCCTATCCGGGTGAAAGACCAGATATGGTGGTTTGACACAGAGCTTGCAATTCCGACACACTTTTGGCTGAAGTTATGGCCACCAAAAAGGCTGTCTTCCAAGAGAGAAATTTGAGATCAACCGTGGCCGTCGGTTCGAATGGGGGACCAGTCAAGGCCTGCAAGACTAAGGATAAATCCCATGGAAGTACCACCTCTTTGACTGGAGGCCTAAGGAGGAAGGTACCCTTGAGGAAGGTCTTCCACAGTTTGGAAGTGATAAGAGGGCCAGACTCTTGCCCCACGTGATAGTATGATATTGCTGCCAGTTGTACCTTGACTGTGGAAGAACTAGCCCCCTGGTGAAAGAAAGAGGTTAGAAAATCTAGAACCGATGCTATCGGGGCTATAAAAGGGTCTAAATGACGGTGTTCTGCCCAAATGGTGAAACGTTTCCACTTACTTCGATAAACCTTCCTGGTGGAAGGCTTGTGAGCTGCTACAAGAATGGCTTTGACAGGTGATGAGATCCCGGGAGTCCTTATGAGGAGTGGAACTGGAGCAACCAAGCAGTCAGCTTGAGGTTGACCAGATTCGGAGTCGGAAGATCGAGAGGGTGAGAAATGAGATCCTGAATGGGATCCAGAATCCATGGTGGATACACTAGGTGAGACCATAGGTAAGGGAACCACGTCTGATGAGGCCAGAATGGGGCAATGAGGATCATCTTGCTCCCCAGCTGCCTGGCTTTCTGTAATAATTTCAACATCAGGGGAAGAGGAGGGTAAGCATGAACTAAAGAGTCTCTCGGGGACTCCCCCGGAGGGGGGATCAGAGCGAAGTAATCGTTGCATTTGGTGTTTGAAGGAGAGGCAAAAAGATCGCAACAAGGTTGCCCCCATCGGGCAAATACTTGCTCTGCAACTCGATGGTTGAGAGACCATTCGTAAGGAGTCAGGATAGTACGACTGAGCCTGTCCGCTAGAATGTTGGACCATCCCAGAATGTGCGTTGCTATGAGAAAGCGGTTGGTGGAAATCGCCCATTCCCACACACTCATGGCCTCGCGGCAAAGGGGGTAAGACCTGGTTCCCCCCCTGTTTGTTGATGTACCAGACGACTGACATGTCTGTCTGTACTGCAATCATCCCTACCGGAAGAGAGTTGTGTAGTGCCTGCAACGTCAAAAGCACCGCCCTCATCTCTAGGACGTTGATATGCAAAGAGGTCTCTATGTCGTTCCACGTGCCTTGAACTGTCCTGCCTGAAAAATGCCCCACCCCACCCCAGGCGAGAAGCATCCGTGGTCACTGTGTCGACTGGTGGAGATAGTGAGAAGGGACGTCCCGTGTGGAGATTGGGAGACTGGAGCCACCACAGGAGCGATCTTCTGCAAACCTTGCTTAAGGAAATGGGGTGAGACAGGGGGTAGCGAGACAGGGACCATTGTACCTGGAGGGTCCACTGCAGAACCCTCATGTTCAACCGGGCCAATGGCAGAAGAGGGATTGCAGCCACCATAGATCCTAGGGCCCTCAGGATCAATTCCACCAAAGGAGTTTGCAGTAGAAGGATGGCCTGCACGTGCAACATCAGGTTCCAAAGCCGATCTGTAGTCAAGAACGCAAGCATCTGTCTGGAATCCAGTCTCGCCCCTATAAAATTCAACACCTGTGTAGGGATGAGAGAGGATTTGGTCATGTTGATGGTTAATCCTAATAGTGGAGCCAGACTGAGGAAATAATCCCTGCATGAACAAAGTAGATGCCTTGTTGGGGCCGTAAGGAGCCAGTCGTCCAGGTATGGAAAGACCTGAATTCCCTGGAGTCTCAGGTGGGCCGCTATTATCGCTAGGACCTTGATGAACACCCTTGGGGCTGAGGTGAGACCGAAGGGGAGGACCCTGAATTGAAAGTGACTGGCTCCCAGCCGGAAGCGGAGAAACCTCCTGGAACGCCTGTCCACTAGAATGTGATAGTACGCATCCTTGAGGTCGATGGAGCACATCCAGTCGTCCTCCCGCAATAAGGGGAGGACAGATTGCAATGTGACCATTCAGAACTTTTCTTTGGGTACCGCCAGGTTTAGGAGAGAGAGGTCGAGGATGGACCTCAAGTCCCCAGTCTTTTTTGGCACCAGAAAGAACCTGGGGTAAAACCCTGATCCGACTTGATCTGGGGGGATGGGCTGGATGGCTCTTTTTTGCAGAAGTTGCTGAATTTCTGCAGCAGCCGCCTCCCTCTGACTGGTGGAACGTCGGGAAGGCTTCTGATTCTGGGGTTTACGATAAAGGGAATTTGGTAACCTCTGGATATAATACGAAGCACCCAGCGATCTGTTGTTATGGACTCCCATATTGCTAGGTGCCTCGAAAAACGCCCCCCCGACTGCCTCCAGAGTGGAGCAGTCAGGTAACCCCTCAGGGGTTCTGCGTGGGCCTCTCAGAGAACGGTTCTCTGGACCCAAAATTCCTGGGACCCCCTCTGCCTCTGGGGCGGCATCCTCCCTGTCCTCCTCTGCCACGAGAGGACTGGTTGTCCTGAGCAGACTGGGACTGATGCGATTTTCGGAACCACATCTTCTTCTGACCCTTTTGGTTCTTGGAAAAGGACCTCTGGGGCGCAGAGGAGCGGACTCCGATGGCAGACAAGGTCTTCCCGTCTTTCTCGCTCTGGACAACAGTGTCACGAATGGTTTTGCCGAACAGTGCAGAGCCATCAAAAGGGGCATTCGTGAATGACGCCTTAAAGGGTTCCGAGAAGTCACAGTGACAGAGCCAGGCCTGTCTCCTCATGACAAGCCTGACTCCGCCTGCTCTAGCGGCTCCCTCCGTAGCATGAGACAACAGCCGCATAGAGGTGTGAGAGATAGAGCGGAGGGTGGCCATTCGGGAGGAGTACAGATCCTTCTCTCCCTCAGACGTGGACCCCGGGGGGGAAGCAGCGTATTCCTTAATTAGATCCTGCTGCATCCGAATAACGTGTGCCATGTTGTTCAAGGCCCTCATAGAGAAGGTCGCTGAACTGAAGGCCCACTTCCCAAGATGGTCCATCACGCGAGACTCCTTGCTTGGAGGATGAACCGTGGGGCTCTCCTGAGCCAACTCTTTCTTGGTGGCTGCAGCCACCAACATGGCATCCACAGGGGGACCTCTGCTCCAGTGTGATCTCTCTGCAGGGGGGCTCAAAATTTTGTCCGGATGCTTGGGGATCGGCTCTATGGTGTCCGGTTCCTTCCAAGCCCTAGAGGATATGAGATCCACCAGGGGGTCGGGTGGAGGGGACACCCAAGAGGTAGATGGTCTTGCCTCAAACACCTCAAGGAATACAGACTCATCAGAGGAAGCCTTAGGGGCAGACCACCCACCCCTGATTTTGAGCATTTCCATGATGTCTCCAAAGGAGACATCCTCGTGGGGTGATCTAGGGGAGCCTTCCCCTTCATCCAAGTTCAGAGTCTATGTGCCTCCTTTTGCACTATGCCTTGTGAGGAATCTCCTCGGGGGGGCTGTCCGAGGAGTCCTCATGAGCTGTATCTTGTTCCACTGGAACTCCTAGAGGCGCTGAGGCAGGATGCCCCAAGGGCCAGATGAGGGGAGCCCGGACCAGATGAGGAGGAGTGCGGGAGGGAGCCGAAGCCAGGACCGGAGGCCTGGAAGCACTCGACAGTGCCCTCTCCACCGCAGAGAAAGCCGAGGGGGAGCCGCTCTCTGACGGATCAGAGATCTGACTCCCACTCGGATCCGAAGCGGGGATCGGACCCGGCGCCGAGAACGTCGGATCCGAAGGACCAGTGTGCTCCGACCGGGACGGAGCCGAAAGCACACCGAATCCCTTGGATCCGAAGCTCAGCCCACGGCTCCAAGACAAACTCGAGGGAGCCGTCGGAGCCGACGTGCCCAGCAAGGCCGGCTCCGACCTACCCCCGGATCCAACGTGGCTCGGCTCCGAGCGCTCCGAACCCAGAATGCAGGTCAGAGAAGGAGCTATACAGGCGAAAAAAGAGGTCGAGCTCCCCCCCGGAGGGGGGAGAGGCAAGAGCACTCCCATCTGCATCTGGGCCTGGATGAATCTCCTCATCATCCGGTCCATGTCCGCATCAGACATGCTAAAAGTGGACCTCGAAGAGGCCACCGAGGCAGACCTGGAGTGTCGCCTCGATGACCTCAACAGGGACCGGATCACCTCCTCCTCGGGTCCCGGGGAGAAACAAGGGGATCGGATCAGAGGAGGAGGAGATAGAGAAGACTTGGACGGAGAAGCCCTCTTGGCGGGCGGGGCCAATGAAGAGTCATCGGCCTGCCGTTTAAGGTGCTTCTCCCGCCGCTTCTCTTTCCTGGAGTCCCTATCCTCCAGAGCTGAAGCGGGAGGTTGAGTCCCGGTCGGAGGAAGGGAGGCAGGAGTGACCGCTACCGGGGGGGGGTAGCGGGCACCGAAGTACCGGAGGCCGAAGCAGAGTCTGGGGGTAAAAGGCCCGTCAGAACTAGCTTCGACCTTCGATCCTTGAGTGCCCTGGGGTTGAATGCCGCGCAAATCGCGCAACCCAAAGAGAGGTGTTCAACCCCAAGGCACCTAACGCACCGAGTGTGGCCATCAGCCGGTGAAAGCTTGTGACCACACTCGGTGCATTTCGAAAAAATGGCTTTAGGGGCCTCCGACATTACTAAAGTAAAGCACACTCACTAGGCCCCTAACACTCAAGTCACACACACGCTACGACCAGCGGGGGAGGGAGAAATATTTTAATTTAAATTTAAGCTGAAAAGCTAAAATAATAACAAGTTTAGTGTTAAGAGTAAACCTACCATGCACACACAATCACTCACTCAGAAAGAAGAAAGAAAAACTTTTATCCTCACAAAAACTCCAAGAGCTCTGGAATCTAGCTGTTGCTTGAAGAGCGGCAAACTAGATCTGGGGTCAGTTAGGGTATGCAGGGGATTATGGGTAAGGGGCGGAGCTAGGAGCTCAGATCTATGCTATGATAGAGGTTGCCGGCTCGGATCCGAGATCGGATCCGTATCCCAAAGGTTGCGGACAAATGAAGTTCCTACTTCAGATTATGTTTTTTTTTAATGCTCAGCATTTTCAGGATAATATACGTTTGTATGCCACAACTAACTGAGCATATGTTATGTAGTTGTTAAGCTCTAGCCAGTTTAGCTATTTTAAAATATGGCAGTGGTGAGTTCAGTGTGCAGTGTTGGTAGCAAACTTAGCTACTCTGTTATAACAGGAGGCTAGTTTGAATTTTAGTGTAGAGTATAGGTTTATATGGATACTTCAGGTATTATAAGATGGTTATGGGCAAAAGTACAGTTTTGTACCTACCATAAATGTAGATGTTCGAGTGCTAATACTGCTGCAGTCATAACAGATGGGTTCTCCTGCCGTCAGGCGGGTCCTCGGTCGGCCGATTTCCAAAGTCTAGGCCCGGTGTCGGTTGTCGTCGCTTCTTCCCTGACGTCAGTGCGACAGGGGTATAAAAGAACCAGCCGACGCCATTTTCTTCAGTTTTTCTTGCCCCAGATGTCATGTGCCCCCAGAAGGAAGGCAATACATAAATTTATATAATAAAGCAATGCAATATAATCAAAATACAGTAGTTGCAAGCAAATACACCATAAATGAATACCCCAATCAAGATGTATGAAGAGGTGTTTGCCAATAGGCCTGTCCCAAGAGGGGAAGGAGGGAGGGAAACCTGGACCGCAGCTGTATTAACACTCTAACATCTACATTTATGGTAGGTACAAAACTGTACTATGTTCATCGTGCATACAGCTGCAGTCATAACAGATGGGTAGAATCCCAAAACTAAGAAAGGGGTGGTAGGCACTAGGTGGAACTACGAGGAGCCAGGATACCCTGCAAGACTGCAGTGGCAAAGTCTGCTCTAGTTTTGGAGTATAATGGTAGGTGGTAGTGCTTGGAGAAGGTATGCACAGAACTCCAAGTGGCTGCTTCCAAAATATCTTTGGTAGGAACTCCTCTGAGGAAAGCTGCGGAGGTAGCTGTGGCCCTTGTGGAGTGAGATCTGATGCCTGTAGGTACAGTTTTGCCATGAAAAGAATAGCAAAAGCGTATGCAGTGGGCTATCCATTTTGAGATTGTCTGTTTGGAAATTGGTTTTCCTTGAGCTCCTACAGCATAGGACACAAAGAGCTGTTCTGATTTTTTGAAAGGCTTTGTTCTGTCCAAATAATAACGTAGTTGTCTGTGGATGTCCAAGGAATGTAGTAATCTCTCCCCTTTGTTTTGAGGATTAGGATAAAAGGTAGGCAAGTGTATGGCCTGATTCAAAGCTACCCTGGATACCACTTTAGGCATAAAGGACGGGTTGGTTCATAAGGAAACTCTGTCCTTGTGGAAGATGATAAAAGGCTGCACAGCCATGAGAGCTTGTAGTTCTGAAACTCTATGAGCTGAGGTAATAGCCAGAAGGAAAGCTGTTTTCCAGGATAAATATTGCAAATCTGATGAGGCAGCTGGCTCAAAGGGAGGCAAGGTCAGTTTTTCCAGAATGAAGTTGAGATCCCAAGCAGGTATTGGTTGTTTCCTTGGGGTCTTAGATTCTTAGCCCCTCTGAGGAACTGTCTTAAGAGAGGGTGAGAGAATAAGGGTGGATCAGTGTTGTATTCTGCATAAATGGCTGAGGCACGGATTTTGATGGAGGAGAATGAAAGTCCACTGCTTAGCAGCTCAGCTAGATACTGTAGTATTTGAGGTAAATTCAGTTTTCCAGGATCCTGACCCTTTTTCTCATTCCAGGCACAAAACCGTTTCCATTTTGTGGAGTAAGCTTTTCTAGTTGACGGCCTTCTAGCCTCCAAAATAACATCCTGCACCTCCTTGGAGAGTAAGGTCTGTTGTGATGCTAAGGAATCTTCCATGCGGCTAGATTGAGAGTTTTTAGCTGGCTGTGAAGTGTTTTGAAGCTGTGATGAGTCAGGAGAAGAGGCATTAGACTTAGTGAAGGCCTTAATGGAAAAGGAAGAGGAAGGTCTGAAGACACCTTGAGTGGAGGTAGACCTATCCACATTTTGAGGTTCAACTCCAGGAGTGGCTTCGGTATCTGTAGTCTGGGTGTGGGCTGAGGAGCCTGCGACCTCGGGCACAGGAGACACCGCCAATGAAGTGTCGTCGGTAGTCAGGGGCTGCGTAGGCGCCTCGCTGAGAACCGGACCACGTGTAGTCTGCTTTGGCGTGGTGTCGGTAGAGGCCGCGGACCTCGTGTGTCGGTCCTTATCTGCATTTTTTAGACAAAACTGTAGTCGGAGTATCCGACGACATAACGTAGTTAAATGCTTTTCCAAAATAATGCTGGGCGAACTCCGCCCGACGCTTAATGGCGCGTTTGTTGAATGTAGCACAAAAGCGACAGACCGAGACGTCATGGTCTGGGCCTAAACAAGATATACAGAGGGAATTGAAATCCTTATGCGGTATTTGCTTCCCGCATGAAATACAATTATTAACTTTGTCTGACATAGGTCTGAGGCAAGAAAAGTTTCCCCAATGGGGTACTTAGCTTTCAAGAAGACTTCGGTTTCCAAATTTTCGTAATTTCAGGAGCTGGCTGACCGGCACTTGTGAACTGCTTCTGCTTCGGGCACCGCGCGGCAAGAAAGACTGAAGAAAATGGCGTCAGCTGGTTCTTTTATACCCCTGTCGCACTGACATCAGGGAAGAAACGACGACAACCGACGCCGGACCTAGACTTTGGAATTCGGCCGACCGAGGACCCGCCTGACGGCAGGAGAACCCATCTGTTATGACTGCAGCTGTATGCACGATGAACATCAGGATGAGGCTAAGGTTTTTTGTTGGGTCTGTAAGTTACTGTTTTGCCCTGCAAAGGGAGCAAAGTTTCTGACGGATCTTTTTAATTATTTTGAGAATATGTTGACCAGATTTAAGATTGTCATCTATTACAATGCCCAACAATTTAGTATGTGGTACTACCTCAATTTCAGTGTTATTTGCAGATATAACCAAGAAAGATGGTTTTGACTGAGATAATGATTGGAGTGAAGATCATCAATTTTGATTTACTGGGATTAAGGAGTAGGTTCAAAATTTTCAGCCCTGTTTTGATTGAAGAGAAAGAAATTTAGAGTGATTTCTTGGAGTTTGGATATTGTGTGGGCTGTAAGTATTAAAGTTGAATCATCTGTGCATTGTACTACATTTGCTTGTTCTACACAAGTGTGATGCTCATTTATAAAAATATTGAGACCTCCAAAGCAGAAACGCAAGCAACCTCCATCCCCCAACACAACCCAAATGACACATAGCCCACAGACTCAGTGTGCCACTCAACCACAGCCAATAAGGCACAACAACGTACCCAACACACTAGTCATAGGTGACTCTATAGTCAGGCACACTGATGTCCCACTCACCAGGCTAGACAAGGAGAAGGTTACTGTCAGCTGCCTGTCTGGTGCCAGGATCTGCCACATAACCTATGCACTCAGGTCACTCCACAAGTACAAATATGACTCTTGTCATTGTTCATGCTGGTGTGAATGACCTGAGCTGTACCTCCCTGGACTACATGAAAAGAGACATGGAAGAGCTCTCCGATCTTGTAGCCCAGGCAGGTATGACCCTAGCCCTGAGTAGCATTCTGCCATTGCCCAGAATGATACCGCAGTACAAGGACAAAATGATTGACTTCAACAATTGGTTAAGCTTCTGGTGTCATTCTAAGGGGATCCAGTATCTGTCTGCTTGGGATGACATGGTCGACAGACCACGATGCTTTGCCACAGATGGCCTGCACCTGTCAGCCCTGGGATTCCAGATACTGGCCAAGGCTCTTGCTGCCCCAATAGTGCCTTTTTTAGGCAGGGTTCAATTAAATTCACCACCGTAACAGGAACAGGCAAACAAAAACTGAAGGTAATGCTACTCAATGCCAGAAGTCTAAATCTCAAAATGCACTCACTCGAGACACTCCTTAAAATGGAGAACATCGATATCTGTGCAATGACTGAGACCTGGTTCAAGGCTCCAGACAGCACCCCTGCACTACCAGGCTATAACTCATACCACACTTTTCAGCCATGTAACCTGGACCGAAAAACCAAAGGTGGAGGTGTGTCCATATTCATTAAGGATATCCACACCTCCAGGCTAGTTGCTCAGCATAATGCATCCGAGGTTATAAAAGTGCAATTAACTCTGGGCAAAACTGCAATCCAATTTGTAGCTTGCTACAGATCCCCCACCATGCCCCAGGATTCCCACTCCTCTTTTCTTGATGTACTGGAAAATATTAGGGTTCAACCAAACACCCTAATAATGGGCGACCAACTACCGCACCATTAACTGGGAAAACTACTCATGTTTTCCATGTTGCCAGGGAACCTTGTTGGCTAGGCTTACGTAGGCCCTTGGGCCAATAGCCTAGTACCTACCTATGAACCTATGTACCAACTCCTTCACTCAATGCTTTCTTTAATTCATAAACTCCAATGCCCTAGATCAACTTATCTACACCCCCACCAGGGGCAACAATATCCTAGACCTAGTCATTACCAACATGAGTGACCGGTGTTCCACACCTGAAATCAACTCCTCGTTGGTCCGATCTGACCATAAGCTTATCACCCTTGATATCTACATCCGGCCCCCACCCCCCATTAAGGAAACCACAGTAAAAAATTTCTCTAAAGCCAACTTCATGCTTCGACAGAACTGGTGAACTTCATGACACCCATGCAGATGGACAATACAGTTACAACTGCTATATCATACACAAATGCACTCTATAAGCACTTACACGAGTGCATGGATCGTGCCATCCCAAACAGAACAAAGACGCTATCCTCCAAAAAAAGGAAGCCAATCTGGTGGTCCCCTGCCATAAAGAAACTGTACAACAGAAGGAAGAAACTGTTGCAAAAGACAGTAAAATCCCATGAGTGGAGGAGCTCCCTGGTCAGCCTCAGTAAGAAGTTGAGATCCCTTATAAGATCCTCCAAAGCTAGCTACGAAAACAAAGTTGTCACTCAATCCAAGGACAACCACAAAGCATTCTATAGCTATGTCAAGAATCTAGATGACAACACCCAGATTTGCTCTGAGTTACAGCACAAAGGCACGAAAATTACAGAACCAACTGATATTGCCAACATCCTGGCAGATCGGTTCAGTGCTAACTCTACCTGCCTCTCACCCCCTAAAGGGCCCATATCTATACAGGAAGAATGCAGAGTCCCTGTAATCACAACTACGCAGGTAAAAGCTGCACTCTCTAAAGCCAAAAACACAGCATCCATGGGACCGGACAACATCCCAAGCTGCGTTTTACACGAACTTCAGAACGAACTGGCTCCCCACTTAAGCACCATGTTCAATAATAGCCTCACATCAGGCTTTGTGCCCACTGAATGGCGCATAGCAACAGTTATCCCACTCCACAAAGGGGGAGCCATCACTGATCCCGGGAACTATCAACCTATTAGCCTGACAAGTCTGGTCTGCAAGGCCATGGAACGTATCATCATGGAACTCAAACAAAGACATTGGTAACCTCCAAACTCTGGATCCTACCGAGTTCAAGTTTGTGAAAGGCAGATCTTGCCTCCTGAACCTGATCGACTTCTTTGAGGCAGTCACCAAAGCCGTGGATGAGGGTAAGGTGGTTCACACAGCCTATCTTGACCTCGCCAAGGCTTTCAACACCAACCCCCATTCTGGAATTATAGCTAAACTCACTAAACTAGGTATAAATCCCTACGTCACAAGATGGGTTGCCAACTGGCTCACTGACAGAACCCACACTGTAAAAGTTGCAGACTCCAGATCTGACCTCAGGGCAGTGACAAGTGGAGTGCCACAGGGTTCCGTCTTGGGACCTCTCCTGTTTGGTATCTACTTCTCTGAAGTACAGGCTAACAGAAGGCCTCTGGCTGATGAAGTTCTCAGATGACTGCAAACTAGTAGCCATAGTAAAGTCCCCAAATGATGTGGACATCCTACAGAAGGGCCTCACTGAGACAGATGCCTGGTGTCAGAGCCACGGCCTCAAGCTCAATGCCAAAAAGTGCAGTGTCATCCTCTTTGGTAAAAACTCTGTACCCATGAACTACCACATAGGCAGCAATCTACTTAACACCAAATGTGTGATAAGAGACCTTGGGACCCAGGTGGACAGTAGTCTCTCCTTTGATAGTGACATCACCACAGTAGTCAGGAAGTCCTTCTATGTGGCACGCCTCATCATAAAAGGGTGCTCATCCAGGAAAATAGAGGTCCCCTCTACTCGTCACTCATTAGACCCATTATAGAGTACAACGCCCCTTTTGGAATGCACCTCACAAGACATCTGCAGCAACTAAAAAGACCACAGAAGTACCTCACAAAGAGGATTACTGGCCTGAAAACAAATGCCCTACACTGACCGCCTCAAAAAACTCCAGCTTTACTCCGTAGCATATCGCCTACTCCGAGGTGATCTCTGCCTAACATATAAAGCTATGTCAAACCCAGAGCTGTTGGACATGCTACACCTAAAGAAATCCCAATCCCTCCAAGCTACATGCTCTAGGGACCTAAACCTTGTCACCACAATAAGCAGGACATGCTGGAGGAATAGATTCCTGTCCCAGAGACTTCCTATACTCTGGAACAAGCTACCCATATATGTCAAGCAAAGTTCCTCATTAGCACTCTTCAAGAAAAATCTTGATGAGTGGATGGGAAATAGGAAATACACCCCAGGATCACTTCTTTCTTGGGTGGCGTAAGCCAGGGAACCTTGTTGGCTAGGCTTACTTAGGCCCTTGGGCCGACAGCCTAGTACCTACCTATGAACCTATTTGATGAGCATGAAGCATCCTTCCTGTTTTCCTGCCAAATTTATCCAACACCTTTTGGGCCCAGTCAATCACTCCAAAACAAGACGTTATGTACTCAACATAACGTTCGATGTATGTAGTCCATCTCACCTCACATTCTTACCTGTGGGTTCAGAGCAGAATATAGTCTCTGACTCGGCCAAACTTTTATAGCTCGAAGTCTTCTATTGGCTGGGCTAAGCAGGTATCGCATGCTGCACTGCTCCATATCCCCAGATCTAGTTTGCTGCGAACACTCAATCATACCCCATGCATACACAACATCCAGGTAAAAAAGAATAAGCTAAAGGTGAAGGGAACTCTGTAAATAGAAACCTAACCTCCAGATCCTCCAGGAAGGGGGAAGGTGGGAGGGTAAGTAAGAGTGTGAGGAGAGATGGACTACATACATCAAACGTTATGATGTGTACATAACTTCTTGATGTTATGTAGTCTAATCTCGCCTACATTCTTACCCGTGGGACAGCGTCCCTAGCACCTACATCCTGGGTGGCTCATAGGAAAATACTCCTGAGTACTGTGGAACCAAAGGACGACCTGCCCCTAGATACCACGTCCAATTTGTAAAGAGTAACAAATGTGTGAGGAGAAGCCCAAGTAGCTTCAGCACATATATCATCCATCGACAATCTGGCTTGATAGGCTGTAGATGTAGAAACAGCCTGAGTAGAGTGAGCCTTGACCAGAAACATCAGGTCTTTTCCTCCTGCGGAGTAGGCGAAAGAGATGCAACTAGATATCCATCTGGATAGGGTGATTTTGGAGACAGGGGACCTAATTTTGTTTTCCGAAAAGGAGACAAATAGTTGATCAGACTTTCAGATATCTTTTGTTCGGTGCAGATAGAAACGTTAACTGTCTGTGTACATCCAATTGATGAAATTTAAATTCTGCCTTGTTTGAAAAATGAGGAAAGAATACAGGCAACGCAATAGATTAAGATTAGATATGGAAGCCACTTTGGGAAGGAAAGAAGGGTTTGGAAACCCTGTCCTTATGGAAGATCAAGTCTGGAGGTTTGATAGAAAGGGCTTGAATTTCTGAAACTCGCCTGGCTGAAGTGATTGCTATTAAAAAGGCTGTTTTCCAGGTCAAGAATTTCAAATCACAGGTAGCTGCAGGCTCGAAAGGTGGTGAAGTAAGGGCTTGTAGAACAAAATTGAGATCCCAGGGCATGATAGGTTCGGAGACCAGAGGATGGAGTAATAGAGTACCCTTCAGGAAAGCCTTACAGAGTCTGTGAGCCATGAGACTAGGCTCATTAGCAACATGAAAATTAGAGATCGCTGCCAATTGAACTTTTATGGTAGCTGACGCGGAACCCTGATGGAAAAGCATAGACAAAAACTCCAAGACTGAAGCAATCGGGGCTGTGTAAAGATCAATTCCTTGGGTATGCGCCCAAATAGAAAACCTCTTCCATTTGCTAGAATAAATCTTCCTAGTAGAGGGCTTATGAGAGGAAGATAAAATGTGACCTACCTCCGGTGAAAAATGATGAAGCCTAACTAACGATGGAAGTGGAGTAGCCAGGCTATCAACCGGAGGGTCATCAGAGAGGGCTGGAACTGTCCCGACATGTGTGTCAGTAAATCTGGTTGTGGGTCCAGAATCCAAGGAATGTCCACAATGTAGGGTTGGAGAAAGGGGAACCAAACTTGACGAGGCCAGTGTGGAGCAATCAGAATCATTCTGCTTCCCAAGGATTGCGCTTTCTGAATCACTTTTGACAGCAAGGGAAACGGAGGGAAGGCATAAAGCAGACCGGAGGGCCAATCGTGAACTAGAGTGTCCCTGGGTGACTCCCCCTTTGGGGGGGGATCAGTGTGAAGTAGCTGCTGCATTTGGCATTGGGGGGGACTGGCAAAAAGGTCGCAGCAAGGCTGACCCCATCTGCTGAAGATTCGTTCTGCAACTAGACGATTCAGGGATCACTCGTAAGGCATCAGAGTAGCTCTGCTTAGCCTGTCCGCTATCATGTTGGACTTCCCCGGAATGTGCGTTGCCACCAGAAACTGTTGGGAAGATACTGCCCACTGCCACACTCGCATGGCCTCTCTGCACAGGGGTAAGATCTGGTTCCCCCTTGCTTGCTTAGATACCACACTACTGACATGTTGTCCATGTGTATTGCAATCGTCCCTTTAATCAGAAAACTCTGAAGTGCCTGCAATGCCAGTAGCACTGCTCTCATCTCTAGGACGTTGATATGCAGATGTATCTCGTGATCTTGCCACATGCCTTGGACTGTCCTGCCAAGATAATGCCCCCCCACCCCATCTGGGAGGTGTCCGTGGTCACTGTGGCAACCGGGATGGGTGGAACGAAGGGTTTTCCCCTGTCCAAATTGTTGGTGCAAAGCCACCAACTGAGATCCTGTTTGCATCTGTCCGTGAGCAAAATGGGGTGAGAAAGTGGAAATTTTTGGAGAAGCCATTGAAGAAGTCTCATGTGCAATCTCGCTAGAGGGACCAACATAATTGTTGCTGCCATGGTCCCCAGGAGTTGAAGAACCCATCTTGCCTTCGCTTTCCTCAGGGGCATCAGGGTTTGTATCTGTTGCTATAAGACTCTGATCCCTTCCTGCGGTAAAAATGCTCGCATTCGAACGGTGTCTAATTCTGCGCCTATAAAGGTGACACGCTGTGAGGGCAACAAGGCAGATTTTTCCCAATTTAGTGTTATGCCCAACTGTTGTCATAGAGTGATGGTAGCATCCCTGGTTTAGATTAGTAGATGCCTTGTGGGGGCGGTAAGGAGCCAGTCATCCAGATACGGAAACACTTGAAATCCTTGACGTCTCAAGTGAACAATCACCACCGCCATACACTTGGTGAACACCCTGGGGGCTGTGGTGAGACCAAAGGGCAGGGCTCGAAACTCAAAATGACTGGCTCCCAGCCGGAAGTGTAGGTGACTCCTGGATGCCCTGTCCATTTTGACATGGTAGTAAGCATCCTTGAGGTCGATGGAGCACATCCATACCCCTCCTCTCCCAACAATGGGAGAATTGATTGTAGTCTGACCATATGGAACTTGGACTTTTGTACATAGTTGTTCAGTCGGCTGAGATCTAATATGGGTCTCGGGTCCCCTGTTCTTTTCGGCACCAAAAAGAAACTTGAGTAAGTCCCTAATCTAACTTGGTCTGAGGAGACACGCTGGATGGCTCCTTTTCCTAGCAGCTTTGAAACCTCTGAGGCTGCTTGATCCCTTTGACTGGGTGGAACGTCTGGGATTTTTCTGACTGAAGGGGGGTCTGACGTAAACGGAATGACATAACCTCCGTAAATTATTTGTAATACCCATCGGTCCTGGGTGATGCTTTCTAGGGTTCTGGATATAGCGAAATTCGACCCCCCCCCCCCGACTGGCTCCGGATAAGCACATCCGGGCACTCGCTCAGGAACGAGAGTAGGGAGAGCCGCGAAAGGAATCGTGGTCTCCCGAATTGCGGGGGCCTCCTCTGCCTCTAGGGCAGCGTCTCCCTGAATAACCTCCCCCTCCTCTGCCTCTGGAGGGGGACTCACCTTGTGCGGCAGGAAAAAAAAACTCTGATTTTTTTTAACCATATCTTCCCACCTCACTGGGCCTTGGGGTAAGGCCTAGAGGGAAAGGAAAAATGGATCCCTACGGCAGACAGGGTGTCTTTCCCTCTTGTTCGCATCTGGCGAGGGTGTCTTTCACTTTGGTTCCAAACAAAGAAGAACCATCAAAGGGGGTGTCAGTGAAAGAAGACTTGAAGGCCTCCGTGAAATGACAAAGGCGCATCCAGGCTTGCTTTCTAAGGGCGACTCCTGAGCTTGCTGCCTTACTCGCTCCATCGGCTGCATATGAGATGAGCCGCATGGAGGAGTTGGCAATGGAATTTAGGGTAGACACTTGGGTGTTAACCGTCTGGACCACCTCCTCAGGAACGTTACCCACAAGAGCATCTCCTAACTCCTTGAGGAGATCTCTCTGGAGCCGAGTGAAATGAGACAGACAGTTCAGCGACTGTAAGGTAAAGGTTGCTGATGAGAGGGTACGCTTCCCGTACTGGTCCATGGTCCTAGACTCCTTGCTAGGAGGATGGACGGAGGAAGAAGTCTCTGCTACTTTCTTCTGAGTGGCCACCGCCACCACCATGGCATCCACAGGGACTCCTTTGGACAGAAACTCCTTACCTGGGGGAGCAGAAAGAAACTTGTTGGGACGCCTGGGTATGGGTTCCACAGAATCAGGGTTTACCCACACCCTCTGACAAATTAAATCTAGGAGCTCGAAGGGTGGAGACACCCAGGAGGTGAAGGGCTGAGCACCAAAGACCTTAAGGAAGACAGACTCCTCCTCGGAGGGAGCTTTGGACGGCCAGTCACCTCTTTGTTTCAGTATCTCCAGGATGTCGGAGAAGGAAACATCATCAGAGGATGACTTGGGGGACCCCTCAGATTCCTCGAGGTCAGTATCAGAGGTAAGAGACGCATCCTGGGAGTCTATGTGCTTCCTCTTGCACACTTTCTTACTAGGGAGCTCCTCAGGCACGAACTCTGAAGGGCCCTCAGAAACTTTGGGACCACTTGTGGAGGTATCTCTAGACCTTGGTGCTCCGATGTCTACAGATAGGTGGTGATCAGAGGCTCTCACCGGAGTGCTGGGGGACAGAATGACTGACCCGCATGATGTAGCTGATGATCTGGCCAGCACAGTCCGCATGGCCTCAAAGGCAGCCCCCCCCCCCCCGAGTCTGTGGACCGGCCAACCAAGACAGGAGTTGGGGTCCCTCGAGCCGAGGCACCGAGCGGAAGACTCGGAACCGAAATATGTCCCGAGATGTCCCCCTCGGGCCCGACTGAAGAATCCCAAATCCTGAACCCTGTGGACAGAGTCGACATCGGTACTGATAGGCCCGGAGGGGCCATCGGAACCGACCTAGGAACATCACATGATGCGGAACACTCTGGTTCCGAAGACAGAGATGCACTTGGAGGAGGAATGATCGAAGAAGGGGTCGAGATGGGCTCCGGAGCTGACTGGACTGGAGCCGAAAACAATTTTGCCAAAACCGGTGACTGGAGGAGCCTCTGCACCACCCTGTCAAAATCCACATCAGAAAGGGTCCTGGAGGATTTGGAGGACAGGGAGGGAGATAGAGATCTTCTCTCAGGTGAAACTGGCCTAAAACTGGGCGATCTGCTCCGAAGAGGTTCCAATATAATTGGAGCTGCCGCCGGTTCCATCAACACAGACACTTCCTGCGGCCCTGAGGACAGTGGAGCCGAGGTTGTCGAAGCAAGCTGTGTGACTTTCTCCGGTGGCTCCGAGGAAACTGAAGGAGCCGGAGATCTCTTTTTTGATTTAGAGGACTTAGATTTAGCACTGGGAGAAGAATCCATGGCCTCTTCGAAAGAGGGTTTCAAGAGTCCCTTTAAAATCAGCTTATTCTTTCTTTCTTGGAGCACTCAGGGACTAAAAGCATGGCAGAAGCTGCAGGACTCCTGCAGATGGATGGCTCCCAGGCAATACACACAAATTGAATGCACATCGGTGATGGACATCTTGTAACCGCACTTAGAGCACTTTTTAAAACCCGAAGGTTTGTGCTCTTTGGAATCCTTGGACATTTTCCAACAAGCAATCACAAAAAACCAACATAGCACAAGTCACTCTCTGACAAGAAAGGACACAGACACGCGACACCACAAAGTGGGAACAAGTTAGTAAACTGCACACACACAACCCTCAGAAGAACATGCACTGAAACAGAAAAGGCCAAAACCCTCTAACTAAAATGGTTTTCTGACCACGAATAGCAAGGGAAAACAGACACTAAAACCTCTACCTTAAACGGTTTTAGAGCGAACACAGGGCAAGAGGACTAGGTCCTCTAACTGAAATGGGCCTAGCCCGAAAGAACAGTTAGCGGGATACCACAAACCACAAACACACTAACTAAACCAAAAACAACACTAAATAGACACTAGCCAAGAAAATAGCTTTTTGTTTATAAGTAATTTTCTCAAACAACAAGAAAAAGGGTACTTAGCCACAGCGAAGAGCGAAACCACATCCGAGCTACACGAGCGGCAAACGAGATCTGAGGATATGGAGCAGTGCAACATGGGATACCTGTTTAGCCCAGCCAATAGAAGTCTTCGAGCTAGAAAAGTCTGGCCGAGTCAGAGCCGATATTCGGCTCCGAACCCACTGGTAAGAATGTAGGCGAGATTGGACTACATAACATCTGTAAGTTAGGACAGGAAGAGCAAATTGTTTATAGATTGTATTTTGTTCCTAGATGTTAACGCTTTTAGGATTAATTTAAGTCTTCTAAAATATTCCCTACTAAGTATTATTCGCATTTGTTCATGTTTTATTGTTGGTCCTTCATCAATTCGCAATTATTTATAAACTCTCTCTTGTTCAAGTTCTTTTATATCATATTCTTGTCCCAAACTGATGTTTTCTTGGTGCTGCAGCTTTCCTGCTTTACAGATTGCTTTTGCACATTTATCAAGACCAAATGACATTCTTATATCATCTGAAAAAGTTTTGAATACTTGTAGTTGTGCTTTCAGTTCCTCATCTGATGACCTATACAATTTTAAATCACCAACAAAGAGAAGATGAGAAGCCTTTACACTGTTGCTTTCTGGGAGCCAATTTATAGCCATGACCTAATCTGTTAGACAGCTTAATGGGTTAAGGGCAAGGGAAAAAGAGCAACGGTGACACAGTCAATCTGGAATATCCCCTTTGGATTTTATCCCTGGAATAATAATTTGCCCTTTATCATGGCTTAACTACAAAGTGGTTTGCCACTGTTTCATGGTCGTTGTGATGTAGTTGATCAGTGTAGGATGTATCTTATACATTTTCAAGCACTCTTTTATCCATGAATGTAGGATACTGTCAAATGCTTTTTTGCAGACAATCCATGTCATACTTAGATTCTTCCCCTTTTTACATTTCTCCACTATGACTTTATTTAACAACAAATGATCCTTTGTTCCATATGACTTTCTTGTATTGCCCTTTTGTTCTACTGCCACAAGCGACTTTTCTTTTAAATGACTATAAACTCTGTCTGCATCAATTCCAGTGTACACTTTTATACGTTGCCGGAAGGCACGTTATTGGTTTATAATGTTTAGGGTTGCTTGCAAGTTCACTCTCAAGTAGGAGCATTGTTTTTCCTGTTGTCAGCCAGGTTGGCATATAAATATATAGTTCCTACACATGGCTAAATCTTCATGCAGATGCTAATACTTTTAACCAGAAGTTAGATACTGCATCTGGGCCTGGGGTTTCCCAATTAGAGACTTTTCTTAACTTTGTTTCAGTCTCTCTGGCTGTTACTTCATCCCATTTCATATCCTGTACCTTTGAGCTTTTTTTTATTTCTTTTTATTGTACTTTCACAAATACAAAAAATAAATATGAAAACAAAATAATACAGACAATACAGCGTGTATTACAAAGAGGAGTAAAGGTAACCACACTTTCTAGAGAAAAAAACATTTAAACATTTACAAGAAATCTTGAAACTAATAATTGACATGGTTACAACATATCTAGGGGTTACAATAAAGCAGAGTTATGGCATAACACTGAGTATTGGGTTAGTATATGCAGGGTACCTTTAATTGCCCAGAATGGTAGAAAGAAGAAAAAAAAAAAAAAAAAGCTTAAAAGCTTATAAAAACTAATCACATATTTACAGTATGTACAATGTTGGAAGTCATCCTTTTGTTGTCCCAGAAGCATATGTTATATGTCAGTGTTACAACTATTTATGATCAGAAACAGAGGGGTTTTATTTTGCATCAGCCAGCTACTTGACATTTAACTTTATGTATTTTGTAAGCTTGCCACAATTGTCTCTAGGAGAGAGTTCCAGTATATTTGAAAGTAAATTCTTTAATACTTTTAGCGGATCGAAGTTCTGCTGTGGCGACCCCTAACCGGGAAAAGCCAAAAGAACAACAACAAGTAGCTAGTTTGTGGGAGGTGATATATTTAACTGCCATGACTTTAAAGTTGTTCCATGAGATGTTTTTATTATTAACCCAATTCTTGGAAGTGTAAAATTTGAGTAGTGCGCATACTGTAACTAAGATATGCTTGTGCATTCCATTGATTAAACTAGGAATTATATGCAGAATCATTGTTTCCCAAGTGAGAGGGTTTTTGCATATCCAATTTTTTCTAGTTGCATTCTCAAAGAAAACCAGAGCTTGGAGATTTTGAGAATATCCATGTCTTCCCTAGAGCAGAAGGGGCACAGTGAGCTTTCTTTGTAACCAAATTTTTTGAGAACAGCTGGGGTATAATATACATTATTGTTAATCATCAGTTGTGTGTATATGAGGTTTTTGAAAGGTGTAAGTTTTAAGGTATTGTTTATGGCTTCTTGTTTTTGTCTTAGTTTGATTTTATTATTTATGTTTTCCCAGTATCTTGAGTAGAGTAGCACGGATTTGTGTTTTAGCTCATTTACTACTTTATAGGTTTTTGAAATAATTTTTTTCTTTAGCTGTTAGAGCTTTGATTATGTTCTGGGTGTTATCTATATTTTGTATTTCTATTTTGTGTTTTGAATTATTTAGGTTTATTACTGATATCATTTGTCGAAGAATGTAACTATAGCTAGCTAATTTTTCTCTTAGTTTATCAAGTGGATCTTCCTTGTACTGTAGGATATCCCATACTGTTAATTCTTTAATTATTGGGAATGGAAGGATATCCCATACTGTTAATTCTTTAATTATTGGGAATGGTTTGAGAGCAATCATTTTATTATTTAACTTAATATCCGGGTTCATATGTATAGGTTGCAGAAATACTAATGAATTCTGCAGATTTATGGTTAGAAACAGAGACTGCAATGCAGTAATACCATTTCTGATTATTGGGTGTAATTTGTAAAAAGTATTTTGTTTGGGGTGGAACAGCTTTAGGATTTATGTTTATGGAATTTAGTATATTTGCCCATATTTTAACTCATTTTGGGTACCAAGTCTTTTTTGAACTATCATACTTTGCAATTTAGATCAACATGTTTGCTTTTATAATAAGGTAATATAAGCTAAAATCAGGTTACCCCAGACCAACTTTTAATTTTGGTACTGTAAGATTTTTTGTAGCTTATTCTTGTTGTTTTAGGATGCCATAGGAATTTGGAGAGGGCCTTTTCCATTGCTGTAAGTAGTTGTTTTGGTAATTTGAGAGTAATAGAGTTTAATTGAAATAGTATTTTGGGAAGAATATTCATTTTAATAATGGCAGATTTAGACAGAAGGGATAAGTTTAAGTTTTCCCATCTTAAGATGTCTTGCCTAATTTTGTCCCATGTTTTAAGGAAATTTGAACTTTGCATTTCTTTGTAGGTATGAGAAAAGTTTATGCCTAGGTATTTTAGCTTATATGTTAAAGGTATATCAACTGAAGGGAAGTATGCTGTCTTATGATTTTTGGGGTTTAAAGTGAATATGGAGGATTTTTTAGGGTTCATATTGCAGTTTGCTACTGTAGAAAATTGTTTAATTGAGGAAAGTATTTCTGGTAAGTCTGTATTTGGGAGTTCAAAGTACAGGTTTAGATAGTCAGCAAAACCTGAGTATTTTACTATTGTGTTATAGACCTTGGGGAAATGATGGTATGTGTTTTGTGAGATATGTAGTAGTAGCGGTTCTAAATATATACTGAAAAGGAACGGAGATAATGGGCAACCTTGGCGAGTTCCATTTGTGATTTTGATGGGTTTAGAATACATCTTGTTAATGCTTAGCGTGGTTGTGGCATTGTTGTAAATATCTTGATGGCGGTTATAAATGATGTGGGGAAGTTGAAGTGTGACATTGTTAAGAAAAGGAAATTTTGGTCCACATTATCAAATGCTTTTGAGGTGTCTATTGTAAGTGTGTATCTTGGATGATTGTCTTTAGTTAAGAGAGAAATTAGGGTGTCTAACATACAGGTATTATCGCTTAGTTGTCTTTTTTTCATAAAGCACAATTGTTCTGGGGAAATAATTTTGTCCAAGGTTTTTTGTAATCTGTTAGCTAACAGTGAGGACAGAATCTTTATGTCAAGATTTATAAGGGCAATGGGTCTGTAATTCTTAGGATTTAGTTTGTCTGAATTAAGTCTTGGTATTAAAATTGTCTTTGAATTATTTAAGTATGTGTCTGTAAAGCCATATTCTATAATAAAGGTATAGAGTCTTAACAGTATTGGAGCTAGTATGTGGCTACGTTTTTTGTAGAACATAGCTGTAAATCCATCAGGGGCTGGGGATTTGTTGACTTTTAGTTCTTTAATCGCAATTTTTATTTCACTGATTGATAAGGGACTGTTCAGTAAGTTATATATTGTTCTTCATCAAGTTTTGGAAACTTTAAATTACTTAAGAACTTCTCTTGTAGACTGGACACATGCTTATGCTTTTCAGGGTTATAAATCTTGATATAATTATCCCAAGTTACTTATATCTTCATTGTTCTGTAGAATTGTATCCTTATAGTGTATTTCTGGGATATTATGGAGAGTTTTTTTAATGTTTATCATACTTGCAAGTACCTTAGAAGGGATTTGTGCCCATTCAGAGTAGTTATATACGAGTTTCAGTTCATTTATAGTGTGTTTAAGTAATGTATAGAATAGAGTTCTTTTTTAGGGCGGCCACGGTGGTGCAGTGGTTAGCATTGCCGCCTCACAGCAAGAGGTTCTCCGGTTCGATCCTCGGCTAGGGTGCCTTCTGTGCGGAGTCTGCATGTCCTCCCTGTGGTCGCGTGGGTTTCCTCCGGGTGCTCCGGTTTCCTCCCACATCCCAAAGACATGCTGCAGGTGGATTGGACACTCTAAATTGGCCATAGGTGTGCGTGTGAGTGTGCCTTCTGTGGAAGGTTGGGCGCCGGGCTGGCAACTCGACACCGTAAAACTCCACTGCCATTCAATGTGTGCGGACAAGGTGATCCGCTGTGGCGACCCCTAACTGGGAAAAAGCCGAAAGAAGAAGAAGAAGAAGAAGATAGAATAGAGTTCTTTTTGAATATGTTGTAATTTCCTTTCTAGTACTTGTGGATGATGTGCCTGTAATTGTAATTCAATGCTTGTGTATTGCGATTCAAGCTGTCTAATCTTTTCTTGCTCCTGTTTTTTATACAGTGAAGCTTTCTGTATTAAAATAGCCTTTAATACAGTTTTGGTGGCTGTCCATTGAATGTCTAATGGAATTTGGCTTTGTGTTGTATCTTGGTCCAACTGTTTTATAGTTCTACCTAACTCCTCAATTAACTCTCTATGGTTTAAAAGGTTATTTCGGTACCAGTTGTAGGGGCCTCGCTGTTTAGGAGATTGGAGATTTTTATTAAGGGTAATTGTGACTCTGGAGTGATCTGAGATTATTCTATTACATAATTTTGACAAAATCTAGAGAGGTTCGAGGAGATCAGGAAATGGTCTATTCTTGACCATACTTTATGTGGAGGAGAATAAAAAGTATATTTGTTTATTGATCTGTCATGGTCCACATTTAGGTAGGGGTCGACAAGGTTATGGTTTTGTGTAAGATCATTTAGAGCTGATGTGACTTGGGCTGGTTGTTTTCTGTTTTTATTAGAGCTGTCAGTAAGCAGGTCAAATCCCCCCTATAATGATAGAGTGATTGGGAAAGTTTAAGAGCAGGTTATAGATTTCGTATAAAAAGAAATGCTGGTTTGAACATGGGCCATATACATTCAAGAAGAGTAGTATTTTTTTTGTGGATGCATGCTAGTGAAAAAAGACCATCTTCCTTTCGTATCATAGTTGCTATTAGTTATGTTCTCTTGAAATGATTCTTTGATAATAATAGCTGTTCCTTTTCTAGCAGAGCTGTCCCGATGAAATAATTTGCTTGATACATTTTCTTGATCTAATTTTTAACCATTGTTCTTTGTTTAGCTGTGTTTCTTGTAAGAATATCATATTGGAGTTAGCTTTATATATTAAGTGTAGGATTAGATTTACTTTTTTACTATCACCTAACCCATTGACATTCCAAGTATCAACTTTATACATGCCTAGGTTTAAATCCTCTGTATACAGATAAAGTAGTGGCCATAGGTTATTTTTAAGTTTATAATGAAAAAAGTAATTGTTGTGATGAAGACAATTATTTTTGGGTAGCATACATTTGAACAGGATGGCTTCCAACCTTTTTACACCCCCCCCAGTGCCTGCCCACCTATCTCCCTTCCTTTTTGTGGTGTTATATTTTGTGTCTAGTGTGTTGTTTGTGTACCATCTAGAGGAGCTGTAATATTGCTGGTAAAGGGAGATAATAACTAGGAACTTTATTTCATTCCAAGTGATGCTAAACATGACTTACACACAGTTGGAACTATTTACAGATTATTACACAATGTGTAAAAAGAAGTTATGTACTCACCATAACGTTCCATCTGAGTAGGTAACTTCATTTGTCAGCAACCTGTGGGTATCGGATCCGTCCTGGATCCAAGCCGGCAGCTTTCCAAGCTAGAGATTCAAGCTCCAAGCTCCTCCCCCTTACCCATAATACCCTGCTACCTCCCTCTAGTCCTCAGATTGAGTTTGCCCAATTACCAGACAACACCAAGACAAACAATACCTGAACATCCTAACCTGATGCATACCAGGACTGAATCATTCTATCATTCAGATAACGAAAGCCAGGTTAGGGAGAAGGAGGGGGGGGTCGGTTGCTGACAAATGAAGTTACCTATTCAGATGGAACGTTATGGTGAGTACATAACTTCTTTATCTGAAGTAGTTAACTTCATTTGATCAGCAACCTGTGGGACAGAGTCCCGAGCTACCAAAAAACTTGGGAGGTCCTCAAGGAAGAATATTCCGGAGCACTGTAGAGCCAAAGGCCGCTCTCCCTCTGGATATCAGATCTAATTTATAATGCAAAATAAAGGTATGATAAGAAGTCCAAGTAGCCACAGAACAGATGTCATCCAAGGGAACTCTTGACCAAAACGCAGCAGAGGTAGCCATAGAACGGGTAGAATGAGCATGAACCCCCCCCCCCCCCCAAGGGCTCCGGCCGACCAGAAATTTTGTATGTGAGCAAAATGCAGTGAGATATCCATCTAGCTAGAGTCACCTTCGTTACTGGTTTACCCAAGGATGGCTTAGCAAAGGAAACAAAGAGCTGCACCGACTTGCGAGACGCAACTGTCCTGTGCAAGTAAAAGCGCAATTGTCTATGCACATCTAATGAATGCAGTCTGTACTCCCCCTTGTTCTGATAGTTAGGGAAGAAAACAGGCAGATTAATGGATTGGTTGATGTTAGCCTCGGAAGCCACTTTAGGTAAGAAGGAAGGATTAGTCCTGAGAGATACTCTGTCCTTATGGAAGACAAGATACGGGGGTTTAGTACAAAGGGCCTGAAGCTCAGATACCCTTCTAGCTGAGGTAATAGCAATTAAGAAGGCAGTTTTCCAAGACAAGAACTTTAAGTCAACAGAAGCTGCAGGCTCAAAGGGTGGACCAGTTAGAGCCTGAAGGACTAAGATTAGGTCCCATGGAGGAACCGCATTCTTCACAGGAGGTCTTAAAAGAAAGGTGCCCTTTAAGAAAGTCTTACAGATCTTAGTGGAAGCTAAAGGACCAAGATTGTCCCCAACATGGAAGTGGGAAATGATCGCCATTTGAACCTTCACAGTAGAAGAACTGGCCCCTTGTTGGAAAATATGAGATAGAAATTCAAGTACTGCTGGAATGAGAGCCGTAAAAGTGTCCAAATTCCTACGCCAGGCACAGATGTAAAAATGTTTCCATTTACTGTTGTAGACCTTCCTGGTAGAAGGCTTATGCGCCACCAGGATGGATTTAACTGTGGACGAGATACCGGGAGTCCTAGCCACTAATGGAACTGGATCAACCAAGCAGAGAACCTGAGGTCGTCCAGATTTAGAGTTTTCAATCCCGAAGGATGAGAGATCAGATCCGGAATGGGACCCAAGATCCAAAGAGGAGCTATGAGATGAGACCGTAGGTGCGGGAACTAGGTTTGACAAGGCCAGAATGGGGCTATGAGGATAACCTTGCTCCCCAACCGATGAGCTTTCTGTAAGAATTTTGTCATTAATGGGAGAGGAGGATAAGCATAAAGAAGACCAGATGGCCATGCATGAACTAGAGGGTCTCTGGGGCTCTCCCCCCGCGGGGGAATTAGAGCAAAAAACTTGCTGCACTTTGCGTTCTAAGGCGATGCGAGAGATCGCAGCAAGGTTGACCCCATTTGAGGAAGATCTGTTTCGCTACTAAGGGGTTCAGAGACCACTCGTAAGGTGAGAGGATAGTTCAACTCAGCTTCTCCGCTAAAATGTTGGACCGACCCGGAATGTGCGTTGCTAGCAGAAAACGGTTGGTGGATATCGCCCACTCCCAAACTCTCATGGCCTCTCGGCAAAGAGGGCAAGACCTGGTCCCCCCTGTTTGTTGATGTAGCAGACCACTGACACGTTGTCTGTCTGAATTGCAATAGTCCCCGGAGGAAGAAGGGCATGGAGAGCTTGCAACGCTAGAAGCACTGCCCTCATCTCCAGAACACTGATATGCAGAACGGTCTCTGAGTCCATGTGCCTTGGACAGTTCTGCCCATGCAATGCCCCCCCCCCCCACCCCAGGTGGGAAGCGTCCGTGGTCACCGTGGCTTGGGGTCGAGGCATCAAAAATGGCCGCCCTTCCCGAAGCTCTCGGGAATGGAGCCACCAAAATAGGGAGTCCTTGAAAACTCTGCTAAGGGGAATTGGGGAATCCAATGGATGTCGAAGGATGGACCACTGGACCTGTAAGGTCCATTGAAGAACCCTCATGTTCAAGCGGGCTAGGGGTGAAAGGTTGATAGCTGCTGCCATGGACCCTAGGGCTCTCATGACTAATTCCACTGGTGGGGCCGGACATTGTAGAAGTGCTAAGATGTGGAGAGTTAAGTTGCGGTGTCTGTCTGATGTCAAGAAGGCCTTGGACTGAAGTGTGTCTATTCTAGCCCCTATGAAGTCCAGGACCTGAACAGGCTGAAGGAATGATTTTTTGTAATTTATAGTGATCCCCAACTGGTGGGCCAACAGCAGGAAGCAATCCCTGGCTGAGCATAGTAGATGCCTGGTGGGAGCAGCAAGGAGCCAGTCGTCCAGGTAGGGAAAGACCTCTATTCCCTGAAGCCTCAGGTGGGCCGCTACAACTGCCATGACCTTGGTGAACACCCTTGGGGCTGTGGTGAGGCCAAAAGGGAGGACTCTGAACTGATAATGACTGGCCCTCAACCGAAAGCGGAGAAACCTCCTGGATTGCCTGTCCATGAGAATGTGGTAGTACGCATCCTTGAGGTCTATGGAGCACATCCAGTCGTTCTCCAGCAGAAGAGGGAGAATAGATTGAAGAGCGACCATCCGGAATTTCACTTTGGCAATGAACAGGTTCAATGTAGACAGGTTGAGAATTGGTCTCAAGTCCCCTGTCTCTTTTGGCACCAGAAAGAACCTGGAGCAAGTGCCCGACCTGGACTGGCCTGGGGGGACGTGCTGGATGGCTCTTTTGCTTAGAGCTTCTTTATTTCTAAAGCCGCCACCTCCCTCTGACTGGGTGGAACATCGGGGAGGCGCCTCAACTGAGGGGGAAGATTTATGGAGGGGGTAGAGTAACCTCTGGATATTATTTGGAGCACCCAGCGATCTGTCATGATGGACTCCCAATGTGCTAGGTGTTCCGAGAAATGCCCCCCGACTGCCTCCAGAGAGGAGCAATCAGGCAACCCCTCAGGGTTGCTGCACGGGTCGGTCAGAAAAAGATTCCCTCGACCCGAAATTCTTTGCCCCCCCCTCTGCGTCTGGGCCGGCATCCATCTTGTCCTCCCTTGCCTCTGAAGGATGAAGGGTCCGGAGCATAACGGGACTGCTGAGATTTCCGGAACCACATCTTCTTTTGTCCTCTCTGGTTCCTGGAAAAGGACCTTTGAGGAGCCTAGAAGCGGATTCCAATGGCAGACAGCATCTTCCCATCTTTTTTGCCCTGGAGCAGCGTATCGCGGATGGTCTTGCCAAACAGTGTAGAACCGTCAAAGGGAGCATTTGCGAAGGACGCCTTGAAGGGTTCCGCAAAGTCGGAGCCTGGCGTGACACCATAAGGCGATGCCTGCTCCACTGGCTCTAGCTGCCCCCTCAGTGGCATGGGAGAGAAGCCGCATAGATGTGTTTATTTCGATTTTTGAGTGGCCATGCGAGCCGAGAAAGTTCATTTGTCCTCGGCCGACATGGACTCTGGGGGAGACCCGACGTACTCTTTTACTAGATCCCACCGAAGCCTAATCACGTGTGCCAAGTAATTCAGCGTCCTCATGGAAAAGGTGGCTGAAGCAAACATCCACTTTCCGATGAGATCCATCATCCGAGACTCCTTGTCGGGAGGATGGACTGAGGAACTATCCTGTACCAGTTCCTTCTTGGTGGCAGCTGCCACCACCATGGCATCTACAGGGGAACCTTTACTCCATGCTGCCTTGTCTGTTGGGGGACTAAGGATCTTATCTTGTCTCCTGGGGATTGTCTCTACAGTGTCCAGCTCCTTCCACACCCTGGTAGTAATTAGGTCTACCAGGGGGTCGGCCGGAGGGGGCATCCAAGAGGTAGATGGGCCTGCTTCAAATGCCTCCAGAAACACTGACTCATCCGAGGAAGGTTTCTGGGCTGACCACCCCCCTCTAAATAATGTCTCCAAAGGAGAAGTCCTCAGGGGGGGGGTGACCTGGGGGAACCTTCCCCTTCCTCCAAGTCAGTGTCTTCCATGAGGGACTCAGGGGAGTCCAAGTGCCTCCTCTTACACTTTCGTTTGTGAGGGACCTCCTCTGCGGGACTGTCCAAGGAGGGCTCACCAACGGGGTCATGCTCCTCTACAGGAACTAGCTGGGGCATAGACGCAGGCTGTCCCTGGGGCCGGATGATGGAAGACAGGCTCATCTGCGAGGGAATGGTGGGTGGATCCGTAGCACGAGTCGGGGACCTCGAATCCCTCGAGAGGACCCTCTCCACCATGTCGAAAGCCAAAGGTGAACCACTCTAAAGGTGAACCACTCTCCCTGGGATCCGAGAGCAGCCCCCTTGGATCTGACGTGTGGATTGGCGCTGGAGCCGAAGCGATCGGACCCGAAAGGGAAGTGTGCTCCGACCGCATCAGAACCTAAAACACACTCAACCCTCCAGATCCGAGGCTTGGCTCACGGCCCCGAGAGCTCATATCCGAAAAGGAACCCGATAAACTCGAAGGTAAGGCCGGCGAAGTAGTGATTACTATCGGTGCTGACTCCCCAGCTCCGAGGCTACTTGGATCCGATGGCTTCAAAACCCGATAATGGATCGGAGAAGGAGCAATAGGGGCAAAGAAGGTGGCCGAGCTCCCCCCCCCAGAGGGGGGGAGACAAGGGCACGTCCATCAGCATCTAGGCCTGAAGGAAGCGATGCATCATCCGGTCCATGTCCGCATCAGAAAGGCTTCTTGTAGACCTAGGGAAGGCCGCCTCGATGACCTCGAAGGTGGCCGGGGCTCTTCCTCTGGCTCCGGAGAGAAACATGGGGAACGGAGCCAAGAGGGGAAAGGACCAGGAACCTTCAAGGGAGAATAGAGCTGCTTAGCCGGCGGGGCCAAGGGGTCTGAGTCGGCCCGCCGCTTGTGGCTTCTATGCCTCTCCCTGTTTTTGTCTCTCTCTTTCTTTCTAGGGTCCCTCTCTCCCTGGGACACACTGGGAGGTTGAGCCCCAGCCAGGGGAGCAGGAACCGTTGGCTGAACAGCCGCAACTGGCGCCACTGAGGGAGAGGAGGAAGAAGTAGAATCCGCGGGTAAAAGGCCCGCTAAGATTAACTTGTTCCTCTTGTATCTCAGAGCCCAAGGGTTAAAGGCAGCACATATCTGGCAGCCTGATGTCAAATGTGCAACCCCCAGGCAAAGAACGCACTGAGTGTGGCCATCGGCTGAGGACAGCTTATGGCCACACTCAGAGCATTTGGAAAAGATGGCCTTAGGGCCTTCAGCCATGTCTACCACAATCACACTCCCTAACACACAGATAAGGGGAAGGGGAATACACTAAAGTTAAATTAAACTAAACTAAACTAGTCTAAGGGATCAACTATCACACACACACACTTTTTAAACTGGTAAAAAGGTAGAGAAAATTCCTATCCTTATCTTACCTAATCGCAAAGAGCTCGTCACTCATGCTTATAGAAGCCGCGGCAAACGAGATCTGAGGACTGGAGGGAGGTAGCAGGGTATTGTGGGTAAGGGGAGGAGCTTGGAACTCGGATCTCTAGCTTGGAAAGCTGCAGGCTCGGATCCAGGACGGATCCGATACCCACACGTTGCTGATCAAATGAAGTTAACTACTTCAGATATAACTTTTTAAATAAAAAAAAAAAGAAAAAAACATTTTGTAAAGCCTGCATTATGATTGCAATAATTACAGTTTTAGGACTTGCTTCCAAGTCAGGGTTGTTTGTAGGAGAGTCATTTAAAAAGTTACAACCCCCTTTTATAGCTTTAACTAAAGAAACTAGCTTGAACACAGTTAAAGTTTGTCTAATTGGGCTTACATAATGTAAAAGTAGTTTTTACAATAAACATTGAACCCCTTTTTTTGCAGTATAACAACTTTCAGAAACAACTGAAGGGGAACGAAACTCAGCTTCTTCAAATGTTTAACTACTTTTAAACCTAGTGATTAATGTGTACATTACCCCTAGAGCAATTCCAGCAGACCTCCTAACCACATTACAACTGCACTGTAATACAACATGAAAACAATTTGATTAATGATTATGCTAGAGCTGTAAGTCTACCTACTAATATATCCACATTCTTGGATAACAGCATAGATACAGAGTATGCAGACAATTATTTAACATTGCTTTTAAGAACCAGAGAGATACTTTTTTTTTTTTTTAAAGAACAGAACCATCTTGCTAAATCTACATGCATTTTTTTTAAAGAACAGAAACATCTTGCTAAATCTACATGCATTTTCCCTGCTTAGGACAGCTTTTTAACTTTACTTAGTAGTACCTAGCTTTACATATCTACACACAGACCAGATAGGAAAACTAAAATAAATGTAAACAGATGTCTTGCAACAACTTGAGTTCAAAACAGACCCATCTTTCATGCAAAGTTCAGTAGATAAATAAACATTTCTCTTTATCACTACACATTTGACACTACAAGATACACTTTCATTATATCACATACAGCCTTTTTGCAAACTTGCAACAGTACAAAGAAAAATACTGCATTTCTTAGACATTTGCCTAGCACTTGTTTAAAATCCTTTGATTGTGCCTGTAAAAGTCTTATTTTATTAACTTAAGAGGCTTTTCTTCATATGCTTCCTTATTTCCGTTGATTCCGGTTAGTTTTAATGTTGTATATTTAGTCTTGCAGTTCCCAGTAGTGCTTTTCGGCTCCTGACCTTCAGAGGAAGTAGACATTTGACCTCCCAACACTGCATGGATCTTGGTATTGTTACTTCCGTTTTCTGCATGTACAGACAGCTCTCCGGATCTTCAAAAGTGGTAAATTTCTTTTATTTAGGCTTGTTTGGATATTTACTGTGGCTGAGAGTGTTTCATATATTCTTTTCTTGCTTCGTTTTTTAGCGATTTTCGGCTATACAGTGTAATTAGATTTATTAAGTACAATGTGTAGAGCTTGTGTAGACTTCTTTTGTAGTTAACTTTAGCTTTATACAGGAGTTTTACTGTTTGCTGAGTACTTGGAGGTAGAGGGATTGATTTAACTGGTCTATATTAGATCACAGTTTCAAAACTTCGAATGTTCTAATATCGACCCCTATTCAGCGAAAGCTGCAAACATCGAACATACAGAACAGCGAATTTTTTTCCTAGGGAAAAAATTTCCTGTTCCAAAACACACACACAACACAAGCACACCAAACAAACAGCAATTCACACACACACACCTAAAATCTTACATCTAACCCTATACTAAACTATACACACACCACTAACTATCCACTTACCTTAACCTAAACCCTAACCCTAAGGTCCGTCACTATAGCACACTCACCTCACCTGTGCCCTAACCCTAACTCACCTACACCGCCCTAACCCTCACGTCCACACAATTGCACACTTACCTGACCCGCGCCCTAACCTTAACTCACCTAACCCGCCCTAACCCTCACGTCCACACAATCGCACACATACCTAACCCGTGCCCTAACCCTAACTCACCTAACCCGCCCTAATCCTCACGTCCACACAATCGCACACATACCTAACCTGCACCCTAACCAACCTAACCCGCACTCAATCGCACACTTACCTGAACCCAACCCATAACTTTCCACCACAGCGTTGAAAATACCAAAGCAACAGAAACGGACAACCAAATTCTTTCCCTAGGAAAAAATTTGTTTTTCTGTTGCTTCGATATTTTCAGCTTTCGCTGAATAGGGGTCAATATTAGAACATTCGAAGTTTTGAAACTTCGATGTTCTAATATAGACCCGATTTAACAAGGTAATGCATTTGCTATATGCTTTTTGGCCGTAGGACCGCATTTTACATTTAAATGGACATTTGGCCGTCATATTTGCTATTTATACATCATAGTTTGTAACAGGAATGCAGGAACTAAATATACATATATGCAAAGCATTGTATTAATGTTTTATAGCCTAACCTTAAAGCATAGCTTTTAAAAAAGCTGGTTTAAGCTTTAGTTTGACGTCTATGTTGCTGTATTATTTCTTTGCTTCAAGGGCTTCTCCGAATGCTGTGATGAAGGTAATTTTAGCTTCAGTTTTGCATTGAACACAGTGTTTTTGATCTTTACAACTGAACATAAGTTTTACAGGGTAACACATTTGAAATCTGATATTCTTAATTAGATAAGAACAAAAAGGGGCTAGTTCTTGGCGTTTATACTTGATGGGCAGAGCTAGGTCTTGTGTAATGCTTATTTTATGGCCCCTCCATGTTATGTTTCTTTTCTGTTTAGCATCCATTAGGATCATGTAGGTGTGTGCTGCATTGAGTATTTTTACATAGATTTGTCTTGGTACAGTTTCATCCTGCGATCTCCGAAGAGATCTGTGTGCATGTTCAATGATCATTTCTTTTGCAATATTCTTATTTTCCACAGTTGTTTCCACAATCTCTTTGATTATTGTATTCAGCTGATTTTGATCAAACACTTCAGGTACCCCTCTTATAATTATGTTGTTCCTTCTGCTTCTTGCTTCAAGGTCTATCATTTTTGATTGGAGTTCTCTTATGGTCTGTTCGTTGGTTTTAATTGTAGACTTCCTCAGTCTTAGTTTCATTTAAGGTTAGTCTTGTCGCAGTTTGTTCAATGTTGTTTCCCACAGAACTAAGCTTTTCAGAAAACTCACAAATGTCATTCTGGAGTGGTTGTAGTGCTGTTTTTATATCTTCTACTGAGTATGAGTTTTCATTTTTTGCTCTCAAAGAAACTTTATTAGTTTCCTGTTGTGACTTAGACGTTTTCTCTCTCTTGCTTGCCGTTTCCTTTTCAGTAGTCACAATTGCAGATAATTTTGATTTAGCCGCTTGTATTTCCATTAGTTCCTTATTTTGATCCTGGGTGCTAGTCATACTGATTTTTCTTTTTGTTTTGAAGTCTATTTCAGATGCTGCTGAACTGTAAAATTGAGCAGGCCTTGCCACATGGTCCCAGTCACTGGTACCCTGCTGGCTTAGAAGGTACTTTAAAAGTTCAAAATTAGCTTTATATTTTTAGATAAAGCTGTTTCCTTGCTTCTTACGTGTTGTTTGTGCCGGGGTTGTGCAGGTTTTACCTTTTAGACATAGGATGTTTAGGCGTTGTTGCAGATTTAACTTTTACTTTATGGAGCTGCAGCTTAATGCATTGTCTTGTCAGCAGCCATCTTGGAATCACCTTTGAACTTCTTATTCTTTCTTTTACTTCTCTCCATTTAGCATCTTTGTTATGTTCCACACTATCTTCATAAATACTTCTCCAAAATCTATTTTTTTTCTTTTTGGTGGTCTTTCAATTCCTTTTACCTTGTTTCCCAATTCCCTACAAAACTTTTTTGAGTCATCAATAAATTGTTTATTTTGTACTTTTCTTTTACATTTATCTGTGTATCTTCTAAGTTTTTCTGCCTGTGCTGATATTTTTAGTTTATTATTTGTGATAGTGCATGATAAATCCTAATCTGTTATAATACTGCACATTGCTTTTATCACATCTATCTTTCTGAGTATTTTTGTTGATCAGTTCCCTCTTCTATACTCTTCTAACAGTGACACTTCTTGTCTTAACTGCTTTATAGTTTTCTCTATTCGATACTTCCATGATGGTATTTGATTTCTCCCTTTCCTTTTCCTTATTACCCTGTGTTCTTCTGGTAGAATTTTATATGTTATTAATTTAGCTACACAGTAATATATCCTGTTTACTTCTGTTATAATGGATGGATCTCTGTGCACAGTCCTAATTACTGTTTGTTTTATCAAACTTTTGACTTTTTGGGTTTTGTTGAACTTCTGTAGTTTATTTCTTTCATTGATCTTAATATGTCTATCTCTATTAAATCAAGTAACTATTCTCTTAACTTGTTTTCTTCTAAACTGAGGGCACATTTTTTGTTCTCCATTTCCTGCGGGCATTCTACAGAAAGTTCTACAGCATCTTCCTGTGGCACATTCTCTTCAATTTCATCCTGTGTCATCCGTTGCTCTGCCATACAGGAACTCACTGGCCTATCACTCCTCAACACTGACTGTGTCAAAGTTGCCACAGTTTCCTGTTCCTTCCCTTGCTATCCAGCTTCAAGTGAATGTTTATACTCTCTCTCTCTCTCTCTATATATATATATATATATACTATGTGGACTCAATGGAGTGCCAAAAGGCTTCCATCATGGCCAGCAACACCATAAGAGTCACTCTCTAGAAAGGGATGCAACAAATGTGTGGCTGAAGTCACTGAGGTTCTAAGTGGGACAGAAATAGTCTGCCACCTTCCAAACAAACAGATGGGAGTAAAACCCTATCCCTGTTCCGAATCAAGATGGGCCTATCCTAGGAGATCTGGTGAGATGGTTTCTACACTTAAGACTCTTTCAGAAGGAGAACCTTAGAGGTCTAACACGCGACTAACCCTGACCACTTTCACAGCCCAATATTCATAGGTAATACCTTTCCAAGTCAAGGTGAACTCAAAGAAATGTCCCCTACGGGCAGCTCTGTACCTTAGACAAAACTACTCTAGTTGGGATGGCAAAGCTGTTCTCTTGACTGACTTACCAGCAGCAAAAAATTTGATGCTTTGACATTTCAAGGCCTTCGTCAGTCAGCAAAAGGGCTTCTTCATGTTTAGGAGCTGGGAAAATTCAAATCAGGACACCACAGGTGCCCTGTGTAGTGATGAGAGCCTGCTTCTACCAAACAAATTCATCCACCAAGTTCCAGCATACTTTGCTGAAGAGAATGGTTTCAGTAGACTAGGAGCTTGAGGGATAACCTCAGCCATGCCATCCTGAACAGGCACAAAACCTCATCAGATAAAAGTAATACTGGAGGGTTCAGAGCTCAGTATGGCAGTGAATAACATTTACTTGTCTCGCCTGTTCAGAGATTTTGCCTCTGTATGGTTGCATTAGTAGCAAACTTGCTCTCTAATCAATGGATCCTATGATGGACAGTACATACAGCTCATGTAATTCAGCTTGGGAATAACAGGAAAGGGACTCATTTCACAGAGGTGGAGGCTTGTAAAGACGTCCGTCTTCTTTGGGCTGCAGCACACAGTCTTCATTTTCTCAGGCTACTGGAATGCAACTGTTAGTAAATGGCTCCATTAAGGAACAACAAAGAGCTCCTCCTCCGCCTGCAGATGGCTCCCTATTGAAATGTCGGCACTCAAAATGTCAAGTGCTGACAAAACTAAAAATAAAGAATACAGAAAACCTTGGTAAAGAGTGAATCCCGAAGATTGTTGTTCTCCTTTAAATTTCTTTTTTGCAGAGGAAGCAAGCCACCCACACACCCTTAACTTATATATACCAACTTCAAGATTTCTATGCCTTGGAGTAAAGGGAATATCCTGAGAGATGGCCATCTCGGACTTAGTATATGTTAAGTCCATTTTCTGACCAATCAGTCTGTGTGTTTCAAGACTCAGTCTAATTGGTCCCAACATTTCAAGTGGTTACCCCCACAGATACCCATTTACGCAACCCTGAGAGGAATGAAAGTGAACCATTGGCCAGTCCAAAGAGGACGTAAAGAGCCCCAAGATCTTTACAGATAGAGAGTCATCTGAAGGAGCTGGAGTGTGTGGAGGAACCATTGTCTTTGTTTATCTCATTGACAACAGTCATGTAGTCCTCAGACTGCATGAGTGCAAGGGAATTTCCTTATTCTTGACAGTTCCATAAGGAGCCTGTGTATTGCCTTTTGCAGAAGTCAGGATGTGATCAACACGTCAGAAGTCAGAAAATAGGGATTTAATTTTTGGTAGAATACAAGACAAGGATGACTAACTGGAGACAGAGGTATGTCCTGGACATCCTACATCACACTATGCAAGCTCCCACCAGACATCATATATTTGCTTTATGCTTAGGCCTTGAATGGTGAGCTCTCGTAAAAGGCAACACACTGTACCACTGATTAACAGACCTTGCTGGTCTGAGGAGACCCTGAGGGTAATCTTCTGTCCTGTCTGCACTTGACCTAAGACATGGAGAATCTATAGATTTCTCCCCTAGATTAATCTTGTCTGCAGCAAGTTCCAGTCGGGTGTCCATGGCTGGAAGGTGCCTACACCCCAGAATGCATCCTCCCCAGGGTGGGAGCTAGATCTGTGTCTCCACTGGTTCCTTTGCTATTCAATGAAGTAGTGAACAAGCAATAGATTTAGCCTTCTCTTGCAGAAGATGAGCTCTATACCTGCAGGGACTGGAAAGATATTTTTAACATATGACTTACTTTGAGGAGTGCTAGACTGCAGTTTCCTTCCTAGAGTCCCCATTTAGGGCAGTCTGGGGTACCCTCCTGCTAGTCTTCAGGCAAGGATCTTTCAACCACTACTATCCTCCTGGCAGTGAGGTAAGTTAGGAATTTTTCCCTGTGGCATCTGCAAGTGAACAGCTCCCACTTATGGCAATGCTTTACATTCTGTTACTCCTTGGGATGGTGCTGGCCCACAGGAAGGCATGTCAGATTTACTTCTAGTCATCGAATGTGGGAGCTTTTCACTGGTGGACATGCAAATTGAGATATAACCTGTATGAGTGCTATGAAAGAACTGGTAGGCTAAGGGGGCTATGCAATGTTATGTAGCTAGCACACAACTATTAAGGAACAGCATGAATTATATGTGATTTGTGGATGGAGAGTTTGTGAAAATGTTCCAAACTGAATGGAGGAGATAAACCCAATTACTGACCCATCAGGGAAACTTCCTGATGTTAGTTCAGCTCTTCCTTCTTAAATTCATCCATCTGCTTCAAGTGAAACACAAGCTGATGGTGCACATAAAGCGTATGAACTATTCTTTCTCCAATGAATTTTAATAATGCAAAGAAAAGATGCAGATGAATGGACTGTTTAAAGACTATTCTGTCATTACTTTTGGAAGGAAACAGAATTATTCTAACAGACTCCTGATCTCTGTGAAAGACCAGACACGGTTCCCTACATATACTGGGCCTGAAGCTCCAAGGTAATGTCCACCAGGAAAAGCATTTTTCAAAAGATAATTTTTAAGGCTGCCAAACTTGAACAAATGATGAGCCTGTCAATCAGTCATGAAGTTCCAATCCTAAAACAAAAAGGGGTTCTTCAAAAACAGGTGGAGATGCAGAAAAACTTAAAAGCACAGTTTAGCCAGTGGGTGCTGGACCACAATCCCTCACTCTACAAGGTCATGACAGGCAGAAATAGCTAACACATGTGACACAACCATGAAATAAATTAGATCTGAATCACAGAGCTGTAGGAGACATCCTAGGACAACATGCAAACTAATCAACAGGGGCAGAATGGATAGCACTCTGCCCAAAGAGAGAACCTCTTCCACTTTACAGAATACATCTGTTGGGTAAAATCCTTCCAGTTAGCCTTAATTACATCTGGCAAACATACCAAAAGAGCCAGTGAGATTATAGATTTTACAGCAACAGTCAGGCCCTGAGGTGGAGCTGGATGTCACTCAAACACTGATGAAAACGAGGTGTGTTTGCTGTATTGGCGGTGATGTGACTTGCCTGGAATGATGCCCTCTGTGGTAATCCGAGTGACAAAAATTACTTCTTGTTCTTCATGCCCTAATATTAAGCTAAGGAGCAGAATTACGGAGAATGGTGGGAAGATGCAGAAAAACTTTCCCTACTACAGAACAGAAAACTAGAACATAGTAAATTTCCTTTAGCCCTGTTGCAATGAGCAGAAAAAAGGGAGAAATGACAGATGCATTTTTACTATACGAGATGACTATAAGATGTTCTGTAGGTCTATGACTGGGTTCATTCTCTCTCCCTCTACTCCAATCTGACATTTCTTGTCTGAAATTCTTAAAGTCAGCAGCCCAACTGTCCCATGCTGGTGTACATCATGACATAATGCACTCTAGTAGGATAGTGTGCATAGTCCCTGAGCCAGCCAGTTCACCCCAAACCACTGAGTGCTCTTTCTGAAAATTAGCACTGTTTATATGTGACTTATCTTAATTCATTACAACCGAGTGTACCCCCAGGCATTTCTGCAGTTACCTCCTACTGACACCTCTAGGTGTCAAATACTGCATGTTTGTATTTGAACTAATAATTCCATAACCATGCTACATACAAGGCATCAGAAGATTTCATCTTAAGGCATACATGATGGCAAACAAATGTATTGATATTTGACCTCTGTCTAATGCAGCTAAAGAGATGAGTATTATTTGTATACTGTTTATTTGTATTGTAATAATTTTTATGTCTCTAAATAGCTCAACATTCAGATAACACAAACAGAAGTGCATAGCCTCATATGAAAGCTCACAGCTGTATGAAGAAAATCATGCTAGCAAGACTTGAATGGTTACTGAGATATCATAAGCTGTTTATTTAACATTTCAAAATGAATATTCACTGCCTTTATTTTGGCTTATACAATCCAGTTTAAAGAATCAAACTGAATGAATGACACTAATGTAAAGATTAATTTATCCTGAATAGTTTGCCATTTACAGTTTTCTACTAACACTTACAGTTCCAGACTAGAGATATAAATACTTGTTTGAAATGTAAAGCGATAGCTTCATTTTTTTAAAGGCTCATGCCATACCCACTGGGAGTTAAAAGTACACACTCAATTTAGTTGCACTGGGGGGAATGAGTTAACTACATGGAACTCAAACAGAACCTCTACAAAAAAGACCATTACAACACAGGGGGATATCTGGAGAATTTCTGTGATCCACCGAGGAAAGTGCCTTTTTATATCACCTGACATCATAAGAACATCTCTCTTATACATAACACCTGTCACATTCAATGGTTGGTCAATAACTGGTACAATCTCAGGTAGTAAAACGACCAAAATGGAAAGAATCTGAAAACAGACAAGAAGAAAAGCTCAGAAAGGTAAACACTGAAGTATCAAGGTATCAAATAAGGCCCGACTACTAGGGCCACCATCTACATAATAATGACTGGTGAACATGTGAACTGACAACTAAATGTTAATGGCAGAAATGTCTGCAGCGAAGATATATTTGAAGCAATCAGCGAAGATATATTTGAAGCAAGCAGTGAAGTAGCCATGTTTTCAGTAGAGTGGTCTCTGACTGTGGCATATGTCTAATGGTTAGTGAGATACAGGCATCAAATCATTTAGAAGACATACACTCAGCAAATGCCAACACTTTCCTCACTGTAACAAAGGAAATGAACAGCTATTACACTACACAAAGTGCATCTCCAGGGTGTGAAGGATACTTTCTCTCATGGATTCTTCCACCCCACCACCCCCCTGCACAGAGAGAACTGGAGACTGGAACACCACAAAAAGACTTCTGACTCCACTTTTGGATGTAGTACGTTGAGCCAAAGGAACATACTTTTCTTGTAAAACACTATACAAGGTTCCCTACACAAGAGGACTCTGATAACCTATAAGCACAGGCAATGGCCACTAGGGAAAAACATTTCCAAGAAATGCACTTCAGTGTAACTAAAACACATTTAACAGGGATAGGCAAGCTTTTGAACAGGAACAGGCAAGCCTGTCAATCTTGACAAGCCCAGGAAGTGAAAGGATTTACAGGCTGGCAGAGATGCATAACCGCATTAAGGAACTACTTGACTAGCCAATCCTGGATCGGAGTTCTGCCATCCACAAGGTCATGATGGCAGAAACAGATGCATCTTGACCACAGTATAAACGAGACCCAAATCATACAAGTGTCTGAGGCAGGCTGAGGCCACTTTTAAGCTTAATGAATTAGATGGCATAGGATACCAATCTGCTCAGATGGAAAACTGCTAGGCAGAATTTGCTGGGTAGAGTACTTTCTGAAAACTTCTGTTAAGGCAGGAAGGGAATCCAGAATCAGAAGGTCTACAGAAACCAAAAGATCCTGAGGTACAGCTGGTGGATATTTCAACTGTAGAGTACCTTCTTGCCGACATCAGATCTGACTTGGTCAATTTTCCAGACTTAGGATCCAAGTCTCAAGCTCGTCCCTCTTCTCATAATGCACCACACCTTCTCTAACTCCCCAGAACAAGTTTGCTGCCCTATAACTCAAGAGGTTAGAGTAATAGTGCCGTAAAGAGAAGAGAACTGAGGCTTAAACCCAGAACCTAAAGGTTTAAAATTTCCTCCAAGTACTTCTCAAAAGGCATCAGGCTAGGGGGTGGCTGGGAGGGATGTGAGGAAGAATGAAAATGGACAACACAGATAGTTATGGTAAGTACATAACTTTAAAATCTGATGTTGTCCTTTTCATTCTTCCTCACTGACAAGTCAGAGTCCCCAGCTACGTAACTCCTGGATGGCCCTCAAGGAAGGATGTGCCAGAGAACAATGAAGCCAAAGGATGCCCTGCACCTAGAAACCATATAAAATTTATAATGACAGACAAACATGCGAGTCTTAGAACAAGGGGCTGCAGCACAAATCTCATCAACTAAGGCCCTGGAAGAAAAAGCAGGTGATGTAGCCATAGAACTGGTGGAATGAGCCTTGAGTAGTTGAGGTAATTCAATGCCTATTTGTGAATAAATGAAGGAAATACAATCCATATTCCATTTGGATAAAGTGATCTTTGAAATTGCCTGACCTGAACGATTTGCTGAGAGATACAAATAGCTGATCAGATTTCCTACACTTTTTCGTCCTGTGGAGATAAAAATGTAACTGCCTGTAAACATCTAGAAGATCCAAAACATTCTCCTTTGTTTGAAAACTTGGGGACAAACTGTAACTGAATTGACTGGTTAATGTTAGATTCCATGGCTATCTTAGGCATAAAGGAAGGATTTATTCTTAATGATACCCTATCTTTATAGAAAATGATGCAAGATTTTCACTGACAAAACATGAAGCTCCGATACTTTCTTAAAAGAACTAATTGCTACTAGAAAAATTGTTTTCTAGGAAAGAAATTTCATGTCTCAACTATCCACCAGTTCAAAGAGCTTCTGGGTAAGGCCTTTCAGCACTAACATGAGATCCCAAGGAGGAGAAGGGTCTTTCATCGGAGATCTAAGAAGAAAAATGTCCTTCAAGAAAACCTTGCATAACTTGGAAGATTAAAGAGAAGATCCCTTTCCAGCATGAAAATTGGAAATGGCAGCCAGTTGAAGTGTAATGGTAGAGAAACTGGCTCATCCTTGAAAAAGATTACTAAGAAAAAGGAAAATAACTGAAGTGGGAGCTGAGAAAGGGTGTATATTCTCTTTAGAGGCCCAAATAGAAAATCTCTTCCACTTGCTGTTGTAGACCTTTTTAGTGGAAGCCCTCAGAAAGGTCAGGATTATATCACTGACAGAAGAAGTGAGCCTGGACTTTCTTACAATTACTAGAAGTGGAGAAACCATGTGGTCAACCTTAGGGTGTGAAGAATGGGGGGTCTGGATGCCTGATGGATGAGATATGATACTCTGTCCGAGATCCAGTATCCAAGTTGGTTACTTCAGATGAGACCACAGAAAGGGGAACCATACATGACAAGGTCAGAAATGGGCAATGGGGACTACTGAGCTCTTCAACCCACTGGCTTTCTGTATAAATTAGAAGATCAGAGGAAGAGGAGGGTAAGCATAAAGGAGACCTGGGGCCAATCATGGGCTAGAGCATCCCTCGGTGACTTCCCCCTTCAGAGGGATCAGAGCAAAATACTTGTTGCACTTGAAGTTCTGGGGAGAGACAAAGAGGTCACAACAAGGTTGGCCCCAATGGCTGAAAATCTTGGTTGCCATGGACTGGTTGAGGGACCACTTGTGAGGAGTCAGAATGCATCTGCAGTGTTTGTCTGCTAGAACGTTGGTTTTCCCCAGAATGTGCATTGCAACTAGAAAGCAGTTTGAAGATACAGCCCAGTCCCAAACACTCATGGCCTCCCTGCACAATGGGTATGAATGGGTTCCTCCTCGTTTGTTGATGTACCGGACTACTGACATGGTCTGTATGAACTACAATCATCTGAAGAGGGAGAATGTCTTGAAAGGCTTGCAACGTTAGAAGGACTGCTCTCATTTCTAGGACACTGATATGCAGACTGGTCTCGATGGATGACCACATGCCATCTTTCCTCAGTAATGCCCCCCCACACACACACACACACACATTGGGAAGCGTCTGTGGTCACTGTGGCTATCAGGGCAGGGAGAGAAAAATGTCTGCCTAGAAACAAGTTTGATTGCATCCACCACTGTAGATGATTTCTGCAGATCGAAGACAATTTCATGGGAACTGAAAGTGTTTGGTAGAGGTTGGACCATTGAACCGCTATTGTTCATTGAAGAACCTTCATAAAGAACCTTGCTAATGGGACTAAAATGATTGCAGCTGCCCCAGAACCAGAGCCTGAAGTATTAATCTTGCTGGTGGAGAAGGTATATCTAACGCGTCCTGACCTGTTGTCTTAGAGATATTATATGATGCCTTGGTAAGGAAGCCACTTGTGTAGTTGTGTCCAACTGTGTGTCCCTATGAATGCTAGGTTTTGAAATGGAATCAAGTTTGATTTTGCCAGATTTATCGTGATGCCCAGATGTTTGAAGATCTTTACTAGATAATTCCTGGACTGCAGTAGTCACCTTGATGGTGCAGTGAGGAGGCAATCATCTAGATAAGAAAACATCTGGAATTCTTTTAGCCCCAGGTGAGCCTCTACCACTGCCAAGCATTTGGTAAACACTTGGGGGGGGGGGGGGGGCGATTCCAAAGGGCAGTGCTCTGAACTGGTACTGATTGGCTCCCAGCTGAAAGTGCAAGTGCCTTCTGGAGTGCCTGTCTATTCTGATATGATAATTTGCATCTTAAAGATCCACCAAGCACATCCAATCGTCCTTGCGCAAAAGTGGCAGAATGGACTGAACCATAACCATTCAGAACTTTGACTTACTGATGAACTGATTCAAGTTGCTGAGGTCTAATATAGGTCTCAGGTCCCTCGTTTCCGTTGGCACTAAAAATAAGCAAGAATAAGTTCCAAATCCTCTTTGTTCAGTCAGGGCCTCTTGGATGACACTTTTTTTTGTCGAGGTACGTCGGGGAGTTTCCTTCTGGGACCTGGAGGAAGTAGGGAAAAGGGAAAGCAATAACCTCAGGATATAATGCTTAGCACTCAGGTAATGTTTATGTTTGTCTAGGCTCCTAGGTGCAAGGATATACAACCCCTGACTGCTTCCAGAGCAGAACAGTCAGGCAACACTTCAGGAGTGCTGACAGGGTCTGTCAGGAAAGGACTCATTGAAACCCTGATTTTGAGGGCCCCCTCTGCCTCTAGGATGGTGTCTGCCATTAAAAGCTCTTCCTCTCCCTCTGGAGGAGGTGTGTCCCTGCGAGGGTCCTGGAAAGATCCTTGAGACTTTCTGAACCAAGTTTTCTTCTCTTCTCGCCAATTTCTTGAGAAGGTCCTCTGAGGGGTAGAAAACTTGATCCCCATAGCAGACAAGGTCTTCCCTTCTTGCTCACTAGGGGTTAGTGTGTCTATCACTGACAGACCAACTGTCAAAGGGGGTATTAATGAATGATGCCTTGAAGGGCATCTACAAAGTCAGAAAGCCACATTCAGGTCTGTCACCTATCTACTGGAACACCTTTGCTCCACTGTGGATGATTGTAAGGTGGGCTGAGAAACCTATCAGGGCACTTAGGAATAGGCTTGACTGTGTCTATTTCCTTCCAGGCTTGGCAGGAAACTGAATCTATCAGTGCATCTGCCAGGAGAAACACTCAGGACGTAGATGAGCACACTCAAAGCCTCCAGGAACACTGATTCCTCAGGAGGAGGTGGTTGGGAGGACCAGCCTCATTTTTGCCTAAGGGGTTCCAGGATGTCTTCAAAAGAGGCATCATCAGGTGGTAATCAGGGAGATCCTTCTCCCTCATTGAAATCAGTGCCCTCCTTGAGAAATTCCATTGGGGAGTCTATGTACCTCCTTTTATACATTTTCATCCAAGGGACCTCCTCCATGGTGCATTCCAGGGAGGTGTTGGAAGAAGGGGGCGCTCCCTGGGGGGAAGTGGTCTGCAGGCTGACCTACGACAGGGATGATGGGCTGAGTGCTCAGATTTGATAAAGGACGGGGCAGAGCCTGGGAGTGTGGAGACGCTTCTCTGATCCTAGAGAAAGCCCTTTCTGTGACCCAGAAGGCTGACGGTCCCCAGGAAACCCTCTCTCTTGAAGCTGAAGTTACCAAAGGAGAGAGAGTAGAGTCATCCACAGAACTGAGGCCTCCTGACAGAACCGGACCTGAGCTGTTGAGAGCTGAAGCCCCAAGTGGAAGTGACAGATCCAACAAAGTCAGAATCAAAAGTAACCCCCCCCCCCCCCCCCCCGAGTCAGCACTGATGTCTCGGATCTGGGACTCACTCTGATCTGGAGCAGGGCTGGTCAGGAACGTAGTCAGAGTCTAGGAAGGGAGCTTCCTCTGATCAGACCACGACTCTCTCAGGAAACCAGGATCCTGAGTTTTTGAAACCGAGGGATGGGTCAGAGAAGGAGTCTGCAAAGTAGGAGATGGCGCACTCACAGATCCAAGATGAGAAGGAGATGGCAGGACCCTCATCTGGATCTGTATCCTGAGGAACTTCCGCATCATATGTCCTTGCACTAACCCCGACTAGTGACCTCTATTACTTAGGTGCCTTACCTTCAACTGCTTCATTTCAGGAAGGGTCAATTGTATAACTGCTGCTCAGTGTGTCTTAAACCTGAATGTAATGTTATGTATATACAACTTTGACAATAATGTTATGTTTTATAAAGTGTTTCATAATAAGTTAGTACTATATGTGATGAACGCTGGTACTGCCTCCGCTGAAAATGGACATATATCCAGTCGGACTATCCCGGTCAACAAATGTAAAATAAATAAATAAAATAAATATTGGCCTCAGTGAGACTTCGGGAAGATGGAGGAGGATGCTGAGGAAACATGCTTGGATTTTGTTGGTGTCTGAAATACTTTGGCAGGATGAGCTGGACAGACTGGTTCAATTTGAAAGGTTGGTAGATGAGTCTTAACAGTAGGATCCAAAGGCTTTGTATCCAAAGATGATGTCCATGGAGTAGGAGAACCAGTAATAAGGATCGAACTTTCCTGATCCTAAGCCCTAGGATCCCAAAGAGACTTTGATCCGCCTGGGGCTGAAGCAACAGGATCCAATGAGGTCTTAGGACCGGACTGGTTCGTAAAAACTAGGATTTACAGACGATGGATCCAAGGATGCTTTTGAATCCAATGTCTTTCTGGATGCACTCGGATCCAGATAGTCTTTCCCTTGAAGAAGCCAAAAGAGTTCTTTTGGAGCAGGCATGCTTTGGGGGGGGGGGTTGAGCCCCTGAAGAAAGGGATGCAGGCAAAAGGCCTTTCAGTTTTAATTTATTCCATTGTTTGGCCAATCCCTGGGGGTTAAAGGCCATACACACCAGGTAGTCAGTCTCCAAATGCCGTGGTCCTAAGCAATAGATGGTGCTTCTTGTGGGTATCAGAATGAGGGATCTTATGCCCACAAGAAGTGCATTGTTTAAAGCTTGTAGGCTTCTAGGCCATTTCTGGAAGCTGGAAAACCATTAGAAGAGAACAAGGCAATAACAACAATAAAACACAAGAAAAAATCCTAAAATTCTATACTATAAAGACTTTTTTGTTTTTTTTTTTGTTAAGAGCAAAAACTAAATGAAAACTCCAGCCAAGCTAGCACTTCCACTGTGTGACCTCTCAAACCTCCTGCATCAGAGGCACATGGGATATATGCAAAATACCCTTATGAACATCAGATGTTTCAGCTATATGGCAATTCTGAATGCCCATGACTTATTTCTTTTTAAGTCATTTCAATGGACACTTTCAAGCCAATAAAGCCAAACCCCACTAGCTGTGGATATGCATATTTAGGCCTTGTTATGACCTCATCAGCACAGCACAAGCAGAGTGTTTGACTAAGAATAACAAACCTAGTGCTGTTATACCTAGCTGATGTGCATTACCATTAGGGTGACTGCAAAATATCCCAACTAACAAACTAAAACAAAGAGTGAGAAGGAGAAGGTCACAGAAAAAGCAATCAGTAAAAACTAAATGAATAGCTGGAGTTTTCACTTAGTTTTTAATGATTGTTTTTTTTTTTTTTTAAGAGCAGGGAAAGGAGTGACAACAGCATGAAAGGAAGGGAGAGAAGAGTCTAGGTCCTTAACACCCTTGAGATTCTAACAAGGAAGGGGAGGAAAACATACAACAATTTTATACATCTATATAAGATAAGAAGAAGTTATGTACTCACCATAACGTTCCATCTGAGTAGGTATCTTCATTTGTCTGCAACCAGTGGGATACGGATCCGAGCCGGCAACTTCTATCATAGCATAGATCCGAGCTCCTAGCTCCTCCCCTTACCCATAATCCCCTGCCTACCCTGACTGACCTCAGATCAAGTTTGCGCCATAGCACAGCTGATAAGTGTCCCAAAGGGAACATATGCTAATAACCATAAGAACGATCATTTTGGTCGGGGGGATGGTTGCAGACAAATGAAGATACCTACTCAGATGGAACGTTATGGTGAGTACATAACTTCTTAATCTGAAGTAGGAAATTCATTTGCCAGCAACCTGTGGGACAGAGTCCCCAGCTACCTAAATCTTGGGTGGCCTTCATGGAAGGATATTCCGGAGCACCGCAGAGCCAAAGGACGCCCTACCTCGGGAGACGACATCTATTTTATAGTGGCTGATGAAGGTGTGAGATGAAGCCCAAGTGGCTGCGGAACAAATGTCATCCAGTGGAACCCTAGCTTGAAAGGCTGCAGATGTGGCAATGGCCCTAGTAGAATGAGCATGGACTCCTTGAGGTGCAGGCCTTCCCGAGCTCTGATATGCTAAAAGAATACAACTCGAGATCCATCGAGAGAGAGAAACTTTAGAAACTGGCTTTCCGAAATTACTTTTGGCAAAGGATATAAACAACTGATCGGATTGCCTATGATCAGCAGTTCTATGGATATAAAAACGTAGTTGTCTGTGTACGTCTAAGGAATGTAGCTTGTTCTCTCCTTTGTTTTGGAAGTTGGGGAAAAACACTGGAAGATTGATAGATTGATTGATGTTCGCTTCTGAAGATACCTTAGGTAGAAAGGACGGATTGATCCTGAGGTAAACCCTATCCGGGTGAAAGACCAGATATGGTGGTTTGACACAAAGAACTTGCAATTCCGACACTCTTTTGGCTGAAGTTATGGCCACCAAAAAGGCTGTCTTCCAAGAGAGAAATTTGAGATCAACCGTGGCCGCCGGTCCGAAGGGGGGACCAGTCAAGGCCTGTAAGACTAAAGATAAATCCCATGGAGGTACCACCTCCTCTTTGACTGGAAGCCTAAGGAGGAAGGTACCCTTGAGGAAGGTCTTACACAGTTTGGAAGTGATAAGAGGGCCAGACTCTTGCCCCACGTGATAGTATGAGATTGCTGCAAGTTGTACCTTGACTGTGGAAGAACTAGCCCCCTGGTGAAAGAGAGAGGTTAGAAAATCTAGAACCGATGCTATCGGGGCTGTAAAAGGGTCTAAACGACGGTTTTCTGCCCAAATGATGAAGCATTTCCACTTACTTCGATAAGTCTTCCTGGTGGAAGGCTTGTGAGCTGCTACAAGAATGGCTTTGACAGGTGATGAGATCCCGGGAGTCCTTATGAGGAGTGGAACTGGAGCAACCAAGCCGTCAGCTTGAGGTTGACCAGGTTCGGAGTTGGAAGACCGATTGGGTGAGAAATGAGATACGGGAGGGGATCCAGAATCCATGGTGGATACACTAGGTGAGACCATAGGTAAGGGAACCACGTCTGACGAGGCCAGAATGGAGCAATGAGGATCATCTTGCTCCCCAACTGCCTGGCTTTCTGTAATAATTTCAACATCAGGGGAAGAGGAGGGTAAGCATAAAGCAGACCGGGAGGGCCAAGCATGAACGAGAGAGTCTCTCGGGGACTCCCCCGGAGGGGGGATCAGAGCGAAGTAATCGTTGCATTTGGTGTTTGAAGGAGAGGCAAAAAGATCGCAACAAGGTTGCCCCCATCGGGCAAATACTTGCTCTGCAACTCGATGGTTGAGAGACCATTCGTAAGGAGTCAAGATGGTACGACTGAGCCTGTCCGCTAGAATGTTGGACCGTCCCGGAATGTGCGTTGCTATGAGAAAGCGGTTGGTGGAAATCGCCCATTCCCACACTCTCATGGCCTCACGGCAAGGTGGGTAAGACCTGGTTCCCCCCTGTTTGTTGATGTACCAGACGACCGACATGTTGTCTGTCTGTACTGCAATTGTCCCTACCGGAAGAAAGTGGTGTAGTGCCTGCAACGTCAAAAGCACCGCCCTCATCTCTAGGACGTTGATATGCAAAGAGGTCTCTACGTCGTTCCATGTGCCTTGGATTGTCCTGCCTGAAAAATGCCCCCCCCCACCCCAGGCAAGAAGCGTCCGTGGTCACAGTGTCGACTGGCGGTGGTAGTGAGAAGGGACGTTCCGTGTGGAGATTGGGAGACTGGAGCCACCACACGAGCGATCTTCTGCAAACCTTGCTTAAGGAAATGGGATGAGACAGGGGGTTGCGAGACAGAGACCATTGTACCTGGAGGGTCCACTGCAGGACCCTCATGTTCAACCGGGCCAATGGCAGCAGAGGGATTGCAGCCGCCATAGATCCTAGGGCCCTCAGGACCAATTCCACCGAAGGAGTTTGCAATTGAAGGATGGCCTGCACGTGCAACATCAGGTTCCGAAGCCGATCTGGAGTCAAGAATGCAAGCATCTGTCTGGAATCCAGTCTCGCCCCTATAAAATCCAACACCTGTGTAGGGATGAGAGAGGATTTGGTCATGTTAATGGTTAATCCTAATAGTGGAGCCAGACTGAGGAAATAATCTCTGCATGAACAAAGCAGATGCCTTGTTGGGGCCGTAAGGAGCCAGTCGTCCAGGTATGGGAAGACCTGAATTCCCTGGAGTCTCAGGTGGGCCGCTATTATTGCTAGGACCTTGGTGAACACCCTGGGGGCTGAGGTGAGGCCGAAGGGGAGGACCCTGAATTGAAAGTGACTGGCTCCCAGCCGGAAGCGGAGAAACCTCCTGGAATGCCTGTCCACTAGAATGTGATAGTACGCATCCTTGAGGTCGATGGAGCACATCCAGTCGTCCCTCCCGCAATAAGGGGAGGACGGATTGCAACGTGACCATTCGGAACTTTTCTTTGGGTACCGCCAGGTTTGAGATGAGAGAGGTCGAGGATGGACCTCAAGTCCCCCGTCTTTTTTGGCAAAAGAAAGAACCTGGAGTAAAACCCTGATCCGACTTGATCTGGGGGGACGGGCTGGATGGCTCTTTTTTGCAGAAGCTGCTGAATTTCTGCAGCAGCCGCCTCCCTCTGACTGGGTGGTACGTCGGGGAGGCCTCTGATTCTGCAGGTTACGATAAAGGGAATTTGGTAACCTCTGGATATAATACGAAGCACCCAGCGATCCGTTGTTATGGACTCCCACATTGCTAGGTGCCTCGAAAAACGCCCCCCGACTGCCTCCAGAGTGGAGCAGCCGGGTAACCCCTCAGGGGTTCTGCGTGGGCCTCTCAGAGAATGGTTCTCTGGACCCAAAATTCCTGGGACCCCCTCTGCCTCTGGGGCGGCGTCCTCCCTGTCCTCCTCTGCCACGAGAGGACTGGTTGTCTTGAGCAGACTGGGATTGATGCAATTTTCGGAACCACATCTTCTTCTGACCCTTTTGGTTCTTGGAAAAGGACCTCCGGCGTGCAGAGAAGCGGACTCCGACGGCAGACAAGGTCTTCCCGTCTTTCTCACTCTACACAAGAGTGTTGCGAACGGTTTTGCCGAACAGTGCAGAACCATCAAAAGGGGCATTTGCGAATGATGCCTTGAAGGGTTCCGAGAAGTCACAGTCACGGAGCCAGGCCTGTCTCCTCATGACAAGCCCGACTCCGCCTGCTCTAGCGGCTCTCTCCGTAGCATGAGACAACAGCTGCATAGAGGTGTTAGAGATAGAGCGGAGGGTGGCCATTCGGGAAGAGTACAGATCCTTGTCTCCCTCCGACATGGACCCTGGGGGGGAAGCAGCGTATTCCTTAATTAGATCCCGCTGCATCCGAATAACGTGTGCCATGTAGTTCAAGGCTCTCATAGAGAAGGTCGCTGAACTGAAGGCCCACTTCCCAAGACGGTCCATCGCGCGAGACTCCTTGCTCAGAGGATGAACTGTGGGGCTCTCCTGAGCCAACTCTTTCTTGGTGGCTGCAGCCACCAACATGGCATCCACAGGGGGACCTCTGCTCCAATGTGATCTCTCTGCAGGGGGGCTCAAAATTTTTTCCGGGTGCTTGGGGATTGGCTCTACGGTGTCTGGTTCCTTCCAAGCCCTAGAGGATACGAGATCCACCAGGGGGTCGGGTGGAGGGGACACCCAAGAGGTAGATGGTCCTGCCTCAAATGCCTCAAGGAATACGGACTCATCACAGGAAGCCTTGGGGGCAGACCACCCACCCCTGATTTTGAGCATTTCCATGATGTCTCCAAAGGAGACATCCTCGGGGGATGACCTAGGGGAGCCTTCCCCTTCATCTAAGTCCGTATCTTCGGTGAGACTCTCAGGGGAGTCTATGTGCCTCCTCTTGCACTTTGCCTTGTGAGGAATCTCCTCGGGGAGCTGTCCGAGGAGTCCTCACGGACTGTATCTTGTTCCACTGGAACTCCTAGAGGCGCTGAGGCAGGCTGCCCTGAGGGCCGGATGAGGGGAGCCAGGACCAGATGAGAAGGAGTGCGGGAGGGAATCGAAGCCAGGACCGGAGGCCTGGAAGCACTCAACAGTGCCCTCTCCACCGCAGCGAAAGCCGAGGGGGAGCCGCTCTCTGACGGATCCGAGATCCGACTCCCACTCGGATCCGAAGCGGGGATCGGACACGGGGCCGAGAACGTCGGAACCGAGGGACCGGTGTGCTCCGACCGGGACGGAGCTGAAAACACACCGAATCCCCCAGATCCGAAGCTCAGCCCACGGCTCCGAGAGGTCGGATCCGACAAACTCGAGGGAGCCGTCGGAGCCGACGTGTCCAGCACGTTCGGCTCCGACCCACCCCCGGATACAACGTGGCTCGGCTCAGAGTGCTCCGAACCCGGAATGCAGGTCGGAGAAGGAGCAATAGGGGCGAAAAAAGGGGTCGAGCTCCCCCCCCGGAGGGGGAGGAGGCAAGAGCACTCCCATCTGCATCTGGGCCTGGATGAATCTCCTCATCATCCGGTCCATGTCCGCATCTGACATGCTAAAAGTGGACCTCGAAGAGGCCACCAAGGCAGACCTGGAGTGCCGCCTCGATGACCTCGACGGGGACTGGGTCACCTCCTCCTCGGGTCCCGGGGAGAAACAAGGGGATCAGATCCAAGGAGGAGGAGACCGAGAAGACCTAGACGGAGAAGCCCTCTTGGCGGGCAGGGCCGATGAAGAGTCCTCGGCCCGCCGCTTAAGGTGCTTCTCCCACCGCTTCTCTTTCCTGGACCCCCTATCCTCCAGAGCTGAAGTGGGAGGTTGAGTCCCGGTCGGAGGAAGGGAGGCAGGAGTGACCGCTACCGGGGGGGTAGCGGTCACCGAAGTACCGGAGGCCGAAGTAGAGTCTGGGGGGTAAAAGGCCCGACAGAACCAGCTTCGACCTCCGATCCTTAAGTGCCCTGGGGTTGAACGCCGTGCAAATCGCGCAACCCGAAGAGAGGTGTTCAACCCCAAGGCACCTAACGCACCGAGTATGGCCATCAGCCGGTGAAAGCTTGTGACCACACTCGGTGCATTTCGAAAAAATGGCTTTAGGGGCCTCCGACATTACTAAAGTAAAGCACACTCACTAGGCCCCTAACACTCAAGTCACACACACACGCTATGACCAGCGGGGGAGGGAGGAATATAATTTAAGCTGAGAAGCTAAAATAACAATAAGTTTAGCGTCAAGGATAAACCTACCACGCACACACAATCACTCAATCAGAAAACAAGAAAGAAAACTTTTTTCTCACAAAAACGCCAAGAGCTCTGGAATCTAGCTGTTGCTTGAAGAGCGGCAAACTAGATCTGGGGTCAGTCAGGGTAGGCAGGGGATTATGGGTAAGGGGAGGAGCTAGGAGCTTGGATCTATGCTATGATAGAAGTTGCCGGCTCGGATCCGAGATCGGATCCGTATCCCACAGGTTGCTGACAAATGAAGTTCCTACTTCAGATTTAAAAATGTAGAAAATTTTTTGAAACTTAACTCCCAATTAACAAAAAGACCAGAGACTCCAGAGCCATATCTCTATGCAAAGTGTGGCAAATAAGATCTGAGGAGTTAGAGAAGGTATGGTGCACTATGGGAGGAGAGAGGAGCTTGAGACATGGGTCCTAAGTCTTGAAAAAAGTGGCTGAGTCGGAGCTGATGTCAGATCGGAGACCCATCAGTGAGAAAGAATGAAAAGAACAACATCAGATCAATAAGTTGTGGTCTTTGTTTTCTGAACTTTTTGCCAAGGTACAGAGTGGAAGGAAGGCGTCTAGAAGCTTCCTTGCAACAGCATGAAAAAAATGCAGCCAATGTTCACTCCATTTTGCTTACTGCAATGAGGAAAAAATGACTATTCTACTCTCTTGAATGGCAAACAGATTGATCTCTGGAGTTCTGCATTTAGACCAATTCAAAACAGACATCGTCCTGAATATACAACCAGAAGAGACATGAAGAGTTAGATCAATAAATCAGCCAGCATGTTCACTTCCCTCATAAGTGACAGGATGAGAGATATCTTAGTTTACAGACCACTGCAACAAAGGCACTGCCTATGACTGTGTGCATGTCTACTAATTCATATGCTAAGAAACTGGTTGTCAGACTGAATCAGGAGGTATTCTGGAAGCAGTTTTTCCTCCAAAGCTTGTACGGCCAGAAAGATTGCAAATGGCTGAAGTGGAACCCCCTCACAGAAAGAAGACCACCTCCCTTCTTCCATGGGGAAGCTGAGGTAAGCTCCACCATCCTATGAGTACAGAATCCATAGTTATCAGCTATGATGATAAACCAGGCTACAGGAATGGAAGGCTTGCCAGAAGGATGTCAGGGGCAGTCCACCCATATAGGAAGATCTGTGAGGTTTAGGCAGAGAGACACTTTTTGCAGGTAATGCATGAAGCAGATACAGAGGAAGATAACAGTACTATCTTTTGGAGAAAAGGCAGAATGATGTAAACAACTAGAGCATGAAGTAGAAACCTTCCTTGGAGTTCAAAAGGGCAGCAAGTTTTTCAGTGGTGATGACATTAAGGTGAATGAATAACAGAGATGAGCAGAACTGTTTCCAGATTAAAAACATGGACAAGGCATTGCAGATAGTGGCAGAAGAGAGACATAAAAATTCTGTATTTCCTAAATCAGTTAAACATGGAAGCAGACTGTTTTTTTTGCAAATTGTTAAAAACTGATGGCCCATTACGGATACTAGTTGTGTTGTGGGACAACCGTAATGCCATTTGGTTTTAAACTATATAATGTCCTTTCTTCTATTCATTTAAGGAAAGAACAATTCTGTGAAATAAACAGAATCTTTTCAAATGATGGACAAATTACTGAACATTGTAAATAAGAAAAAAAGATTATGCATCATGGTCTGAATATATGATCCTGACTTTAAAATTAAATGTCAAATGAAAACTTTTGGTGCAGTTTAGAACTGATGCAGTTGAATAGAAAGAACTAACGGATTTTTTTGTAGAAAGTACTGCATTCTGCTAGGACTGTAAAAGATGAAATGGACTGCAGCCTGGGAGGTATGGGTTTTTCTGAAAGTTCACATGTTATAAATGCAAATGGTACTAAAAGGACAATAAGGTATTGAGGGGGGCAACAACAAAAAAATGACATTTTTACAATAAAGATATGCATTTAGTGAAAAATTATGATAAAAGGTGCTCACAGTGTGTTGAAAAAGGACATTCCATTAATTTTGTTGTGTTGTTTTTAGAAAATGCTAAAAAATGACTCCTGTGGTTTGACTGTGAACAAAATGGATGTGTTAAGATGATCACAATATTGTTAATGAGGAAACAAAACAGATGAAGCACAACAACAAACAATAGGGGAAGAAGTAAAAGCTGCTGTGAAAGAAGCACTGAATCAAATTACTGATATTTCTATTAGTTAACAACTATGTTGTTTTTAGGTAGCAAAGACTTAGAAAAATCATATATGGGGAAGGTTGACAATAAGAAAACAGACAATTTAAAGGTGTATTTGACACTAATATAAAAAGGGAGAATAATAACAGTGCATTATGAACTTTGAATGTTAATAATATTCAAAGTGATAAAAGATGGCTGGTGGTGTTAAACTTGTGTAAACAGGTGAGGGTAGATTTATTATGCATGACTGATCCTTGTTACTTATCCCAAGAGCAGACAGTACAGTTTGAGGGGTGGTTAGTTTATTTGGTCTTTTGGCTTAGAGACATGCTCAGGTATTACCACTGTGAGCGGCAATCCAGATGTAAATATTATGACGGTTATTACAGGTAAACCAGGTCATTTTATAGTTGAAAAATAGGAATCAGAGATAGACCATTTAGGATTATGGCATATGTTTTTTTTTTTCTGTTAAGAAGAATACATCAAATTTCTTTGAAGATTTGACAAATTATGTAATAGTTAATGCACACACAACAGTTGTGGGAGGTTTTAAATGTAATGTGAGGAAGAGTGGTAAAAAAGCATCTGAAGGTATGAAACCCTAAGGACATTATGGAATATGATATGTTATTAACTTGATAAGCTAGACAATTTATTTAAGTGAGAAGTTAATATATGAATTGAACCTGTTTTTTTCCAGATTCAGTGAGAAAGGTAGTTATAATACTGTTGTAGTTTTTCAGACCATTTAGCAACACGAGGTACATAAGGAGTCAATATGGAAATTATTAAATGTAAAGGAATTAAAAAAACCTACAACTCAGTTGGCAAAATGTGGAACAAACTTCCACCCAATATCTCATCTTTGTCCACTCTTCCACTCTTTAAAAGACAACTGAGAATCCATCTTAATAAACACTGGCTTTGCTCCTGTACCAACCCTGATTAACCTTTCTTCTTCATTTCCTCTACCACAATACTTCCTTCTCTCTTTACTACATCCTGACTGATCCCCACTGACATAACATCTTTGTGGATATAACTTATCTCATATATACTGTATATAAAAAAAAAAAAAAAAACTATTTTTGACATCGATATTAGTAAGACTATGTATTATTTACACTACGTTTTGATATTATCAAATTTGCGTATTGCAATTATTTAATAACTTTTTTAGGAATACTATCTTGCTATGGATATTTCCTCTGAGATGTATATTACCTATTCTAAAGTCTTTTTATCTTTTATGCTCAATTTTTGTTTTGTTTTGCTATTTTTTGTATTCCCTAAACTTGTTATAACCGTTGGAGCTTTTCTCCCCGGGCCTCCACTGAAAATGGACATATATCCAGCTGGACTAGCCCGGTCAACAAATGTAAAATAAATAAATAAAATAAATAAATGAAGTAGGTAGCATCAAAATTGTGGAATAATCATGTAAATGTGCTAATACTTTGTATAAACTGGACTGAGTGGTAACTAGTAATAAAGATTAACTACAAAATGGTGTATATAGAAGTTGAAAAGAGTTGTTTCATGTGCAGAAAAGGAGGGTATTCAGAACTGATGAGAAGTTAAAGCTTAGAATACTAACTTAAATGTTTGCATCCATCTTGATATATTTCCCCTGAACTCTTTTCAGTTTCCTCATGCTTGTTTTCTTACAAGGTTTCCATATTGTTATTCCATATGTAATTAACAAACAATGACTTCATCATTTCTGATTTCCTAGACTTTATACATCGGTGCAGTGGTGTTTGTTATCTGAAGCAGCAGCAGTAGCTGCGAAAGCACTTATGACCGACAATAAATTAAATTTTTAACCTGGAGAGTCATGCCTTCCTTGGGTACATCAGTGTTTTTGAAGTATGAGAAGTTGTTAGGTAATATCAGTACATAATTTCTGCAAAAGACAAAAGCAGCTGTTTGAGAAAACAGAGATACTATGATGGGTATTTTATAAAGACAAAAATATATGTTAAAATGAAAGGAAAAAGGACAGCCCTACCCCTTTTAGGAAAAAAATGGCTAAAAGGGCAGAAAAAATGGATGTGCTATTAAATAATAATGGAAGGGAGGTAAAAACAAACTGTATTTAGAAAAGGGGCAAACAGCATATTAAACTGATTTGGAGAACGAACATTTTCCAGCAGGGTATTAATGTATAGGTTAATGCCAGCTGAAAAGCAAGTCTGTCGCTTCACAGCAGCATATTAAGCTGTCATGGAGTTCAGAATATCATGAAGCTAATGGCTGCCATTATTTTACGCTCACTAACGAGCGCTACTACAGAACTAGAATGCGTGTGTTTTTATGTCTGAGTGTGTGACGGTAAATGTGCATGAAAGTGAGAATGAGATCACGTGAGCCATTATTTTACACTTGTTAAGAAATGCTTTTGCTGTTTAGCAAATGTAAAATTTAACAGAAATAAAAAATACACAAAAGTGTGTGTGTTTAAGTCTGCATGTGTGAGTGTATGCATTCATGAAAGTGAAAGTGAGATTGATGAAGACATTTTACACTTAGGCCTAAGAATACCCCTGGGCATACATTATTTACACAGTAACACAAACCCAGTGGGGCATTATTGCTTATATATCACTAATATGTACGACAATGCAACAGGAAAAGTAAAAGAAGATTGGAGTGCTGCCACGATAGAAGCAGTAGTAATTACAGGTTACAAAAGAAGGTCTCACTGCCAGAATCATTAGAAATACGGAAGGAAGTAAACATAGAATATTGCCAGGGTTAGAGGGAACCATTTGATTTCATATGAAAATAATGGACAGATATAAAAGATAGATGATGCAAGCCTATTAAAAATGGAGTCCCATTACATCTCATAATTTGGATTATAAAATTCAAAGGAAAATAATACAAAAAAGATTTGAAAATGAAGAACGTAGAGTTGTGTAAGTAAACTTACCGTAACAATAAATGTTAGAATAATCACTGCTGCAGTACACTTAGCTATATGTGTTATATCTTGTCAAGAATATAGCAGATGGACAGCTTCCGCAGTTTAAGGTCACCCTCCACATACCTAAACCATTACCAGCTCAAGTAGACCTAAACAGCTATCCTCTTGAAGGCATTTGAGGATCAACTGCCAGCTAAAACTTCTCCATTGCTAGCTAAATAAGATCCCCTTGGAGAAAAAAAACAAACATCTTATTTTTACGTCAGAAATGTAGTTTTTCTGTAAAATATTATTTTTAAGCTAGGAAATTTTGTTTTAGTACACTGCTACATGACATTTAGTCACATTTTACTTGAGCATTAATTTTAACAACTTTTTCAATCAAAAGTAAAAAGTGAGTTAAAACTTTTTTTCTCATCAAACTTTGTGCTAATTTACTTGTTGGGGCAAGAGTATGTTTGAAGTGCTTTTCAGTATGTTTAAAAACATTCCTGTTTCATCAACTACTGCCTTTCAGCTTCAGCATGAAACAACCTACCAGTTCTTCTGTTTTTCCCCCTCTTACACGCACAAAAAGAAAAAAATTCCAAACAACCTTTGCCCCTTTAGCAGGCTACTAAACATTTCTCCCCTGAGAAATGCTGTAGAGGTTTAAGTAGCTCTAGTGGAATGAATTCTGATCCCCCGAGGGGTAGGTTATTCATGGTGCTTGTAGCAGAAATGGATGCAGCGTGCTATCCATTTGGAAATGGTTTGCTTCGAAATGGTCTTGCCATCTGCCCCTGTAGCAAAGCTGACTAGCAGCTGGTCAGATTTTCTGAAAGGCTTAGTCCTGTCAGGGTAGAACCTGAGCTGTGTGTGCACGTCCAAGAAGTGCAGGATCCTTTTCCCCTTTATTCTGAGGATTAGGGAAAAAAGTTGGCAAATGGATAGATTGGTTTAAAGCCACACCAGATACCACCTTGGGCATAAAGGATGGGTTAGTCCTGAGGGAAACCCTGTCAGCACAGAAAATAATGAAGGGCTCCACTGCCATTAGTGCCTGTAACTCGGACACTCTTCTTGCTGAAGTAATAGCTAGAAGTAAGGCCGTTTTCCCAGAGAGGAATTTTAACTCTGCTGAAGCAGCAGGTTCAAAACGGGGAAGTGTGAGCTTCTCCAGTACAAAGTTAAGGTCAGGGGATAAGCGAGGCTGTAAGGTTTAGGGTTTGCAGCTGTGGATGCAAAATCTGTCCCTCCTGCTGAGACAGCAGGGAAGGTGTCTGATGTAGGTGCCAGGGTGGCACTGCTGTCAGACTGCATAGGAGTGGGTACCAGTGCTGGCGTGGCCAGTCTGGTGCAATAAGGATTGCCCCTGGCCTGTCCTGTTTGATCTTGTGTGGTATTTTTGAGAGGAGGGGCAGAGGAGGAAAGGCATAAATTGAGAGGTGTTCCCATGTAAAGGATAGTGCATCCAACTTCCAGGCTATGCTGTGAGGGTTCCTCGTGCAAAAACTGCTCAATTGGTGGTTTTGGGGGGAGGCAAAAAGGTCCACCTCTGGGTTAGAGGTCTGAATGAGTTGGGCTCAAGTTTCCACTTGTGAGGGTCCAGTAGATTTCTGCTTAGGTTTGTAGGTGCACTTGGTTGCTCAAGGCTGTGTTCCATAGGGCCATGCCTAACCTGCAGATTGTGTAAGAATGAGTTCCCCTCTGATTGTTTATGTTGATTGTTTATGTATCACATAACTGTGGTATTGTCTGTCTTTATCAGGAGCTGTCCTGGAAGGATAAGGTATTTGAAGGCTGTCAGAGCATTCTGTACAGATAGCATCTCTTTTTGATTGATATGCAGGGTAATTTGTTCTGGGCTCCATTTGCCTTGAATGCATTTGCCTGCCATGTGAAACCCTCCATGCATAGTCTGATGCGTCTGTTGTCAGGGTTTGGGAGGTGAGGGGTTGAGTGAAAGGAAGTCCCTCGTTGTGGTTGAATGCCTCTGCCCACCAAAGGAACTCCGCCCTTAGACAAGATATGATAGGAATCACTGTTTCCAGGTCCTGAGAATGTTAAGACCAGAGACTTTTTAAGTACCACTGAAGTTTCCTCATATGCAGTCTTGCATATGGAATTAGCAGAATGTATGAGGCCATGAACCCTAGGGCTTGCAGTATTTTCCTTGCAGATAGCTGGGATCTGGTGGCCATTAGTTTGAAATAGTTTGTCAAACGGACCTGCTTTTCTGGAGTGAGGAATGCCATCTGGGAAGCTGTGTTAAAGCTTGTTCCCAGGAATACAATTTGTTGGCTGGGCACCAGTTGTGATTTATTTTCGTTGATGGTGTATCCCAGTGAAGTTAGAAGTCTTTTTACAAATGCTAGGTGCTGAAGTAGCAATTCCTGTCTGTCCGCCTGAATCAGGCAATCATCCAAGTATGGGTAAATTTGAATATTTCTCTGCCTGCAGTATGCAATTGCTGGAGCCAGGCACTTTGTGAATACTCTGGGTGCAGTAGATAAGCCAAAGGTATGTGCAGAGAACTGAAACTTGGATATTTCCTGCAAGACTCCCTTAAGGGGATGTGCAGATAAGCTTCTTTTAAGTCTAGGGTGAATAACCAGGCATCCTTGGCTAGCATAGGAAGAATGTGTTGCAATGTAAGCATTTTGAATGTTGGGATCACCAGAAAGGTGTTGAGAACTGACAGATCCAGGATAGGGCATCAAGAGCTCTCTTGTCTGGGCACCAGGAACAGTCTGGAGTAGAAACCCTGTCCCCTTTGTTCTACTGCAACAGGTTGAATATCCCTGATCTGGAGAAGGGAAAATACATGCTTTTGAACCTCTGCCCACTGGTTTGGAAGAAGGTCTGGCAACCCATTTGGGGTTGGCAGTGAGTGGAAGCAGAATCTGTATCCCTGGGATACAATGTTTAGAACCCATCGGTCCTGAGTAATGGACATCCAGCTTTTTGCATGAAGGGTGAGTTTGCCTCCTAGGGGTGCAAGCACTTGGGCATGGCTGGGAAGGATAATTGGAAAGTCATTGTGAACGTTTTCCATAAGGGGGTGGCTTACAACTCCCTGTTTTTGAGGTGGGAACACCCCATTGTTTGGATCTCTGCATACCCTGAGACTGTAGTCTTGGTGATCTGTTTCCCATGGGTTTGGACTGAGGAGGCATGAGAGGGACTGGAAAGGACCAATTTTTTGAAGGCCAATGCCAAATGAATCTAGGTGGCTGCACCTGTAAAAAATATTTGACAGTTTGCATAGATTTAGCTTTTTCTTCCATCTTTTTAGGAACTGTTTCTGCTTTTGTGCCAAACAAACTATCCTGATTTAATGGAGCATCTAGTAATTTTGCTTTGACATGGTCTATCAAGACTTGTTCCTTCAGCCAGGCATGCCTTCTCAGTACAGACCCAGTGACAGCAGCCCTGCAAGATGCTTCTAAGGCATCAAACCCACACTGCAGAGTATGTTTACTGACTTGGTTTGCAGAATGCATTAACTCTTGTAAATCTTTATTTTCTGCACAATCTGGAAATAACACCATTTTTTGTTTTAGTTCCATAATATGTTGCTGGTACTTCAACATGTGAAACTGGCAATTCAAAGCCCTGATGGCAAGAGTTGCAGAGGTATATACCTTCTTACCCCATCTGTCTAAAGCTCTAGTATCCCTGTCTGAAGGGGGTAGGGTTTTTGGCTGTACTAGCCTTAATGCCTTTAGGTTCCTGAGAAATGATCTCTGGATCCACAGTAGGATTCTTAAATGCAAGTTTGAGAGAGTCAGGTACTCTGTAGTACCTGAAAATATATATATAAGCTATCCCAACTGCTAAAGGAGACTCACAAAACAAAGCAGCAAATCCAGAAATAAGTATAAGTGAGTCAAACCACCACAGTCCAGCAAACAGTTTATTGGGAAAAGGTTAGCGCTTTTGTGGGGTTACTGCTTCATCAAACAAAATATTTGTTTTTAACTTACAGTACAAGAGCTGAAGAGGAAGCCTGGGAGGAGGAAGGCACAGAGGAAGGCACAGAAGTGCCCTCTATAAACCCATGCAGGATAGCCCTGGCAAAGCCCGCCCTAGTCTTGGATATACCATCCAATTTGCAATGCTTAGTGAAAGTATAACTGAGGACCAAGTACAGCCTCAAGAATGGAACTGGTATCCAAATACCTGAAAAGCGACAGAGGAGGCAACTGCCTTAGTGTAATGTGTCTTTACTGATGATGAAAGACATTTTCCATGAAAAGGATAACAGAAAGAAATAGCTGTATTAATCCAGGAAGAGATGGCTTGTTTGCCCAAAGTCCTAAAAAGCCACTCAGCTTTAAGAATAACTCTATTTTTGTCCAAATAATATCTGAATTTTCTATGCAAATCCACGGTATGAAGAACCTTCTCACTGACAGACTGCAGAGAATGAAAAAAAAAAAGGAAAGAAGAATAGATTAAGGGACAACTCATTGACCACCTTGGGCATAAAAGAAGGATTAGTATGGAGAGACACCCTGTCTCTGTGGAAAACTAAGAAAGGAGGAATAGCCATGAGAGCCTGAAGTTCGGACATCCTCTTGGTTGAAGAGACAGCCAAAAGAACAGTCTTCCAAGTACAATGTTGTAAGGAAGCTGAAGAAGCAGGCTCAAAAGCCTGAGTAAATTTTTCTTGTAGAAAACTGAGGTCCTAGGAAGGTGGAATAGGCTTCCTGGGAGGCCTGATATGAAGAACGCCTTTAAAAAATTGCTTGACCTGGACTCTAGAGGCCAGAGGAAGAGTCAAGGGGAGACAAGCAGAAATTGCTAGCAGGTGAACTGTAACCGAAGAATATGTCAACTGGCATGGAGCAGATCACATCAGTAAGAGTAAACCAGCGGGACCTCCACAGACAGGGGATCCTGATGGTGAGAGAGGCACCAGACAGAAAATCACTTCCATTTGGACATACTTGATTTCCTGGTAGTGGGTTTCCTGGCCTCATACAGAACCCGAAGCATGTCCTCAAAAAAGAATTGCCTGAAAGGGATCAAAATCATATCATTCACAGTGTCAGTTGAAAAGTGGATAAGTAAGGACGGATATGAAATTTCTTGTCTTGTGTGAGGAGATCCACCTGGTGAGGTAACTTGTGGTGAATGGCCCTGGCCAAGTGAGAAAGAAGGGGGAACCAATGTTGCCTGGGCCAAATGGGAGTCACTACCAAGATTCTGGCAGAGTTCTGCCTGATCTTGTGCAAGACTCATGGTAACAGAGGAAGGGGAGGGAAAGGCGTACAGAAACATCCCCTTCCAAGGAAAATGCAGACTTCCACTTTCAAACCAGTGGACTTGGGGACTCTGGAAGAGACTAGAGGAAGTTGTCTGTTCAGAGTGGAGGCAAAAATATTACCTGAGGAATACCCCACTGATGGACAATGTCCAGGAGCACTTCTCTGTGAATCATTCATTCATGAGCTTGTGTGGTGGACCTGCTCAGAGAGTCTGCCAATAGATTGTGCTTTGAGGGAATGTAAACTGCTTGAAGAGTCATTTGTTAAGCTAAATCCCAGACCTGAAGAGCTAGTCTGCAAAGAAGATAAGACCTTGTACCCCATTGCTTGTTGACACACCCCATCACTGTGGTATTGACTGTGAAAACTTTGATAGGTCCTTGCTTAAAGATGGGATGAAAAGCCTAAACAGCCCAAACTAAAGCCCTCATCTCCTTTACATTGATGTGATCTGATCTCTGATGAGGCCAGAAACCCAGAACTTTGAGAAGGCCATAGGAGGGACTCCACCACCTGATATATCTGTAAAGAGCTCCTGATTTGGAACTGGAGCTTGAAAAAGAAGACCCGGATTGAGTGAAAGTTGATGAATCCACCACTGAAGCTCAAGCTTTAGACAGGGAAAGAAAGGTACCACGAAATCCAGAGGGTGGCAATACTGAAGCCACACTGACTTGAGGTACCACTTAAGCTTTCTCATATGGAGCCTGGCATGAGGAAGCATGGGAATGGTGGAAGCCATGAACTCAAGCACCCCGAGAAATTCCCTGGCAGTGATAGACACCAGGGGAAGAAGGGACTGGAAACAGGGAACTAGAGACAGAGCTTTGGGGGCAGGCAGAGGTGCCACCACGGGAACTGTCTGATGTCTGCAGCCAAAGAAAATATGATCCAGGGAAGGTATCAGAACTGATTTCTAGATGTTTATGGTGAACTCCAGACTCAGTAGCAGGAAGTAGTAAACTTGAGATCCTGAAGCAGAGAGTTGGGGGAAGAAGCCTAAATAAGCAGATAGTCTAGATGGGGAAATATCTAAATACCACAAATCCTACAAAAAGTAGTGACATGAGCAAGGCATTTAGAGAATACCCTTGGGGAAGTACAGAGATCAGAGGGTAACATAGAGAACTGAAAATGCAAGGAAGAGACAGAGAAACATAAAAATGTCCTGAATTGGACAAGGATATGAAGGCATGCATCCTTGAATTTCAGAGATACCAGAAAGGCCTGGGGTAGAAGAAGAGAACATCCGAAAGGAAGGAAAGAAGGAATCTTGAGGAAGTTGTTCAGCCTGGAAAGATCCAGAATGTATCTCCATTTGCCTCATTTTGTGGGATCAAAAACATCCCAGAATAAAACCCCTTCCCCTGTTGGGCAGAAGGCATGGATTGAATGGTGCCTTGAGCCAAAGGAGAATGAAGAAACTCTGGGAAATAAGAGAGCTGTACCCAAGCAGGCTGAGGAATTCCTGAAAAGGGAGGAAGGGACTTCCAAACCTGATAGATAATGGACAGATCCCAAGACTATGAAGTCATTCATAGTCAATACAGAAGAGACAGGGACAGACGGAGGGACAGAGGACCTGGCCGAGGGAAGGATGAAGAAAACTGTCAAATAGAACCTGGCTTGTCCTGGAAAACAGGTTTCTGGATGGCAGAAGTCTGAGTAGACTTACCAGGAGGCAGACACCTAAAGCCCTTCTCATTCTTAGGAGGAGGGCAAGACTGCTTATGAACAAATGCAGACATACAGGGATAATTCTTCTGAAATTTGGGAATAGGAGAGACTTGAAAATTTCAGGCAGTAGCAGATCCAAAAGAGCATTCAAACGTTTGTCCTTAATGTCATCAGATAAAGCCTGAAGATGAAGCCAAGAATAATGCCTCATAACTGAATCAAAGACTGCAGCCCCGGAAGATGCATTAGCTGCATCATAGCTGCATTGACTGAGTGGTATGCAGTTTGAGAAGTGGAGACCATCAGGGAAAGGGCCACAGCCTTCCCCTCACAGTCGAGGCCAGAAACTAACTTAAAAACCTTAGAAAGGAGAACCAAGACATACCCAGACATGAGTCTGGTAGTTAATGGACCTAAAGGATAAAGTGGTAGCAGTGTAAACTTTCTTGCCTAGCCTTTCCATAGCCTTACTATCCTTATCAGAAGGCAACAGCTTGGTAGTAGGCAACAACTTGGGAGGTTTGTCAGAAGAGACTGATACTACAGAAAGACATTTACAAACAAATTTGCACTCCTCAGGCACTTTACAGACTTGATCTGGCTTCTTAGGTGCAGAGGTTGGATAGTCAGGCTACAGGCGCTGCTGAGAAAGTATCCAGAAGGGCAGCCAGAATAGGAGGAATGGTAGATGGCTTGGGAGACTCCATCTGTTGGCGCTCATAAAATCTTTTCTGAATCTCAGAGACATGACAACAATCCCACTTAAAGTAATCCATCATACGGGCAATGGTATCCCCAAAGGAGAGCTCCTCTATGGGAAATCTGGACTTATGGAGTCCTCATCCACTGAACTGTAGTCCATGGGGGAAGGGATTTGGGAAGAGTAAGCCAAAGATTCTTCCCCCGAGTCCATGTCCTCATCTGATGAATCCAATTCTCTAAGCCTCTTGAGTGGAATGGAAGACTAGGGAGAGGAGCAAGAGTAGAAATCCCTAGAGGAGGCTTTAAAGCCATCAAAGCATTAAATAAACCCTGAGTGAAATCTTGCCATTCATGTTGGGGATCATTAATAACAGGGGAAATGTGCTTTCCTTTTTGTTTCTTTTTCTGCAGGACATCTGCTCAAAACACCCCTGAAGGGTCAGACCCCTGGTATGATTTAATAATGGCTGTAGGAATCTTCACCCTAGGATGTGAAGAATCACACTCAGTCCTTTGGATATAATTAGCTGAGTTTCCCCCTCTATACCCGGTAGAGATATATCAAAAGCAAGAAAACAGACCCATGCCTGCCTCTGATGAAGTCGCAGCTGAAGAAGCCAAAGCAATCACTGGACCACCATCCTCTGGGGCAGGATGGAAAGGAGCTGGATCAGACCTAACTTCTATCGCCTTCTTGCCAGATGGCTGGACCTTGGGATAGTAGGATTATCCCATAGCACCTTGAGCCAACTACTTAAGACATTGGTTCTCCATGTAAATGGACAAGGAGGTGAGGCAAATACAAAGGGTCTTAGGCATAAATGCCTGGCAGACAAAGCACTGCATATGGTCATGGGAAGCATACAAATAGAACAGATACTGGTTGGGACAGTCTTTATGGGGAATCTATCTCTCCCACTGAAATTTCTCCTTCCTGCAAGACATGACCACAATAACCACAAAAAAATAGAAGAAAGAGAAGAAACCACAATGGGGCACTTAACTGAAAATATGGCTTGATAACTAGCAAACAACCATACGCTCCGCAAGGATGGCATGCAGGGTCAAACCAACAATGTAAACCACCAACGACCAGGAAAAACGATAGTGAACACACAGTAATGAACAAATAATGATTATTTATTTGTAATTCCTCCAAATCCAGACCGGTTTCGGCTATTCAGCCTGTATCAATGAATACAATAAAGTTTTTTTGAATGAAATGTAGCAGCCTGCATTTATACTAGTCCCTAATTACCTGGAAACAATATTACAGCACCACCCAGTGGCTGGAGTATCAAAGTGCATATTCCTTCTTGATTAAAGCATATGACCAGTGACATAAAAATGCCAGAGGTGTAGATATTAAGTCATATTTTTAAAGATAAAAATCAAAGCTCTGGAAGTAAGCTATTATATGAACATACATATTACAAGGTAATAGACCAATACCCATAGTCAATATTTGTGAATGCATATCATAGTATAAAAAGGCAGAAAATACATACCATTAGTATATGTATATTTTGTGAAGGGTGATAACCACATGTTCAAAAGAACTAAATAATAATGAACCAAGTACTGATCATATAATATATTACAAAATAAGGCCAAATACCAAACCGTACATATACATATTTGTATCCATGCTCATCAGGATTCTATCTTGAGATTTGTCACCACATATGGCAGGAACCAACCTATTGTTAGGGATATACTTAATTGCAACTGGAAAATTCTTTTGGCTAATGACACTAAGGTCAATACTAGGCCCTCAATGTCAGATGTCATACAGAAGAGGCAAGAATTTGGGAGGGCTACTTTCACATTACAAAAACAGAGAAGGGGGAGGTGCGATATATCATCAGACCACTATCAGTGGTGATAAACTAATTGGTACTTTTCCATGTGGTCACTGCTGCTCATGTTTACAAGTCAGTACACTAAAAGAATTCACCAGTGCCAACACCAATCGGGTATTTAAAACCAGGGTGTTTGGTAATTGCAGCAGTACATGGGTTATTTACTTAGCTACCTGCCAATGTAAAGCTTTTTATGTTGGTCAAACCTCTAGGTCTCTTAGAATAAGGATGACAGAACATCGTAGTGACATGAGGAACAAAAAAGAAACAAATGCTTTATACAGACACACAATACAACATCCCAATGCCCAGTTTATGTTCATGATCATTGACAAAATTCAGGGAGATAGGAACAACCAACAGGGTTGGCATACCATTTTAAACCACAAGGAACAATATTGGATAACCAAACTTTGATGTTTATTCCTCCCAGGTCTGAATGACCATCTTTGAGTTTAACAGAACACTGGAGGATTTCATAATCATGGTTACAACAACAAACATTTACATAGATCAAGAATCGGTACGAACCATTCTATGGTGGTTAGGCCTACCAACGCTCATATTATACTCTATAAAGCAATATAAAAAATTGTTCAGGATACGAATATGTATATGTACGGTTTGGTATTCGTATCTGGTATGATGGCGTTTAACATTGAGTACTGTACAATTACAATGTTGAACTTGTATTATCTACAAGCATATTATTTCAATTTATTATAATCTATAATATAGCTGAGAATGAGGCCACTATATTCTTTTGGCCTTATTTTGTAATATATAATATGATCAGTGCTTGGTTCATTATTATTTAGTTCTTTTGAACATGTGGTTATCACCCTTCACAAAATATACATATACTAATGGTATGTATTTTCTGCTTTTTTATACTATGATATGCATTCACAAATATTGACTATGGTATTGGTCTATTACCTTGTAATATGTATGTTCATATAATGGCTTACTTCCAGAGCTTTGATTTTTATCTTTAAAAATATGACTTAATATCTACACCTCTGGCATTTTTATGTCACTGGTCATATGCTTTAATCAAGAAGGAATATGCACACTTTGATACTCCAGCCACTGGGTGGTGCTGTAATATTGCTTCCAGGTAATTAGGGACTAGTATAAATGCAGGCTGCTACATTTCATTCAAAAAAACTTTATTGTATTCATTGATAAAGGCTGAATAGCCGAAACCGGTCTGGATTTGGAGGAATTACAAATAAATAATCATTATTTCTTCATTACTGCGTGTTCACTATCGTTTTTGCTGGTCGTTGGTGGTTTACATTCATAACTAGCAAAGCAGAAGGGCATTCAGGCTAATGTTCAACAATGACTTTTGGCTTGGTGGCAAAGAAGTTCTGAGTGTGTGTGTTCATACGTCAACTTTATGCCTACACCTTGCACAGGGAGCATACATGTGACGTACGATGCCTGTAAGTGCTAAAGGTTTTGGTATACTGGCCAGATTTTGGGCTATCCTTGGCAGGAGATCCCTTAGGTTAAGAATGCTGCAACAGTGGTATGGAAGGATTTCTTCTAGTCTCTCTCAGTTTTCTGATTCTGCTGAAAGTGTTTCTTCTGGGAGCTCCTTGGAAGTATTTCCTTTCCCTGAATCCATATCCAGAATAAATCAGTTGTTTTAGTGGAACACACTGATCTTCCACAGTCATTAAACAAAGTACAGTTGTGTACACTTAGCATAAATGTAGATGTTTGAGTGTATTCACTGTTGCAGTCATCGCTTGTGAGTTATCCCTGCTGGGTAGCCCTCGGCCAGCCTGCTGGCCTGAATACCAGAGTAAAGGATTTCCCTCGAGTCGGCTGTCCTGAAGTGATGAATGCAACAGTGAAACACAAAGAACATGTAATATGATTTATTACAACTGGAATTTCATGAATCTGTGCAAGTTCCTTGTTTTCCTCCAGCATTGGAGAATAGATTTATTACAGCCTGTAACTTGCCTGATAGTCAACCTGCTGGCCCTAAGAAAGCAGATAGATTTGTATAAAGTTCTTTAGTCTTGTATATTTTTATTTTCTAACTCCAGATCTGACCAAGCATTGATTTCCTTGGTAAATCTAGCTGCTGTTAAACATCTGGTAAATGCTAATCCCCTCAATGGGAAAGCCTTTGAAAGATTTGGAAAATACTGTATTATTCTGCAGCACTTATTTTTAGAATTGTTTATGCTTGCCTCTTTTGAGGATACAAGGCATGTACTGGCTTATTTCCCTTGTCTGAGGAAAAATCATCCTTTTGTGATCGTACTGTTTGTGTCTTAAGTGACTAGACATTCTCTAAAGTGTGCTTATGACTCAGCTGATGTGACTTCCAGAGCTGCTGTTATGAGAAGACTTGCTTGGTTGTGTACATAAAACCTTCATGAGGATGTAAAAGCTGAAATTTTAAATTCTTCCTGAGATAGTGAGGTTATACTTGGACCAGCTATTGCATAGGTCCTTAAAAAGTGTGATGAGAGAGTGAATTTGATTTAGGGAGTAATTTTTCAGCCTACCTGCTCTTAATTTGGCAAGGGTTTTTACAGCTACCTCAGCAATATTTTACAAAAAGCAAAATAAGCAGACACAGCAAGCTGCTGGCAAGCAGACTTTTAAAAAGCAATAGCAAGGGACTCCAAAAAGAATGAAAGGAGTCTCCCAGAAACAAGGCCAATCTAACAAGTCTGACTGATTATCTACAGAATCCATTCCCACTTTTCCACCATGGAAAACTGCTAATTATTCCACAGTATCATGCAGTTCATTTCCCTCTTTGGCAACATATAGTCTCAGACAAATGGTTCTGAAAGTGATTCATCAGGGAAACAGATGGCAATGGGAATCTCTCCCTCATTTAGAGGGGATTTCTCCTCATCCACCAGATCCAATTTCTTTTTTTCTCCTATCATTCTGCATTTGCTAACTCTGTGGGGAGATAGAAACTGTCCCTGCTTCTTGGAAAGGGAAAGGCTTATATTCAATAATATTTCTAACACCAAAGAAAGCAGTCTCATGGAGACCAGCCTTAGATCTTTCTCATCTAAACCAGTTTGTGAAACTTCCAAAGACCAAAATGTTATCCCTTCACAACCTGTTACCTCTCATTCCACATTTAAGTCTTATAGTGACCCTAGATTTAAAAGATACTTATAATCACATTTTACAGTACTAGATTTCAAATGTTTCTTAAGGTTTTCTGCATCTGGATCATACTTTCAGTTCTCTGCATTCAGTATCTAGCTCCAGTGATAGCCCACTGCACACTGCAAGGTATTCACATTTTCCTTATTTAGGCAACTTGCTTATCTTTGCAGGGTCTTTTTTCAAAGCACCAGGAAACTTTCACTTGGGTAAGCAGTCTCCTGCAAGGACTGGGTTTTCAGGAGAGCATCCAAAAGTCTTGCTTGACTTCTTACAAGATTGTTTTCCTGGGGCAAGTCCTAGATAACTCGGTTCAAAAAGCTATTCTTCCAAAGGAAATAGTAGATCTAAATGTACATCTGTTCTAGAGTTTTTCCGCTTGAACCTAGACCTCAGCAATGAAATTTCTCAGGGTACTAGGATTCATGGCATCCATGATTTTGAAAACTCATTTAGCTAGACTCCACATGAGAAAAATTCAATGGTGCCTAAAATTTGTACAGCTTCAGCATCAACATCCTCTGATATTCTAGACTCCTGTTTTGAGATTTCTGAAAAGGGAACTATTTTGGTGGCAAGACAAGTTTTATGTGAATCCAGCTCTCCCACTTTCCCTTCTAGCCCCAGCACAAGCTAACTACAGACACTTCAGACTTTGCTTGGGAAGCAGCATCTGTGCGAGAGAAAATGCATGACTGTCTTTGGAACAAAATTACAGAAACATAAATGCTCTCAACTTTTCTCAACCACCTATGGGCCACAAGACCATTACAAGCAGTTACAGCCAGCATTACAATAATGTGATGCATAAACAGGGGAATGAGATCATGTCCTCAGTGCAGCATAGCCATGGTAGCCTGGGATGTAGCCTTTTTTTCTTCAACACCTTCATTAAATTATCACTTGTGACATAGGCAAGCACCATCTTACTCTAAAGTAATCTTATATTCCATAAGAGCAAACCATGATGGCAAACAAGTTGGGCATGATCAAAACAGATCCTAATGAATGGAAGCTGAATTGGGTAGTCTTCAGGAATTGATCCATCTGTGGGGAACACTTCAGATTGATATATCTGCCTCCATTAACAACAATCGACTGGCAAAATTCTGCTAAAGCACTCTGTGTAAGAAAGCCTGGAAAAAATGTATTCTCATTTCCTAGGACAGAATTGTTCCCATAGGCTTTTCCACCCTTTCCATTGATGTCCAATAATATTCTGAAGATTTAGAAGGATTCTCCAAAGACCATCATGATGGCTCCCTTCTTGCTTAGATAACAGTGATTTTCCTTATTTCAGAAATGGCCAATGACAATTACTACAAGCTTCCTCATAGACAGAACTGATTCTCACAAGACGGGGACATAACCCATATAGTTATGGCTACTGCAGCACTGATAAAAAAAAAAAGAAGTTATGTACTCACTATAACGTTCCATGTTTGTTGTCCTTGATCTCACCTTCCTTCTTGCTGTTTGGATTCGGAGCCGATCCTCAGTTCCGACTCAGCCGTATACTATAGCTCGAGAATTTTTTACTGGCTTGAGGCTAGCCCCTATCCCAAGAAGCCTAGTGGTAGTCACCCAGATCTCGTTTGTGATAACCCAGCACTAGACCATACACGCAGAAAAAAATACTCTATTTTACATATAAGAGAACACAGGTATATAAAGTTGTAAACCATCAGCAAGAGTAAGAAGGGGAGATTAGGACTAACCAGATAGCATGGTAAAGGGAAACTCAGCCAGTGTAGCCAATAAAAAGGAATTCCTCTCGATCCTCCAGGAATGGGGAAGGAGGGTGGGACACAAGTAGGAAGGTGAGATCAAGGACAACAAACATGGAACGTTATGGTGAGTACATAACTTCTTTATATGTTGTCCCTATCTCGCCTTCATTCTTGCTGTTTGGGACTGCATCCCCAGCACCTGTTTCTTGAGTGGCGCACTGGAAAAAACTCTCCAGGACTGTGGAGCCACAGGATGCCCTGTTCTGGGAGGCCACATCTACTTTGTAATAAGTGATAAAGGTATGAGGATTTTCCCAAGTAGCTGCCGCACAGATCGAATCCAAAGGCAGTCTGGCTTGAAAAGCAATAGAGTTAGCCAAGGCCCTTGTTGAGTGCGCTTTAATTTTTCTTGGAAGTTTTTTGATGCGCAAATCATAGATATAAATTATAGTGTCTGAAAGCTACTTAGATAAAGTCACCTTTGAGACTGAACAGCCTTTTTTATTCTCCGCAAAGGATATGAACAAGTGGTCAGATATTTTGAAGTCCTTGGTCCTGTGTAAATAAAAACGTAACTGTCTATGAATGTCCAGTTGATGGAGCCTATACTCTGCCTTGTTGCTATGATTGGAGAAGAAAACAGGAAGCTCTATGGATTGATTCAAATTGTTCTCAGAACACACTTTGGGTAAGAAAGAGGGGTTGGTTCTAAGAGAAACTCTATCTTTGTGGAAAATCAAGTACAGGGGACGAATAGATAAGGCCTGTAATTCTGAAACTTCTAGCTGAGGTAATGGCAGTTAAGAAAAGTGTCTTCCATGTCAGAAATTTCAGTGGACAAGAAGCAGATGGCTCAAAGGGAGGAAGAAGCAGTGTGTCAAACTAAATTTAAGTCCCAGTGAGGGAGAGGTTCTCTTATTGGAGGTTTTAGGATCCTCTTAGGAATGCTTTACATAGCCTATGGGACGTAATGTTGGAGCCCATTTCTCCCACATGGTAAGTACAAATGGTAGCCAGCTGAACCCGGACAGTAGCTGCTGCTGCTGCTCCTCGCTCAAAGGTTTCAGCAAGAAATTCGAGAATCTTTGAAATGGGTGCAGTAAAGGGATCAATCTTATTTTTGCTTGCCTAACAAGAGAACGTCTTCCATTTACTAGCATAAAGTTTACTTGTAGTGGGCTTATGGGAGGAAATCAAAATGTGTTGAACTTCCGGAGAAACATCAGGAAGCCTGGCTAAGACCTGAAGTGGAAAAACCAAGCTGTCAGCTTGAGAGTTTGAATGGAAGGGTGGAGAGCACCCGACTGATGCATCAGGAGTTCTGAAACTGGGTCCAGGATCCAAGGCTCCCCCCTGCAGATAAGGCCAAAGGAATGGGAACCATAGTTGATGAGGCCAGTAAGGGGCGATGAGGATTAACTTGCAACCCGACGACTGTGCTTTCTGAAGAACCTTGGGGATCAGGGGAAATGGTGGAAAGGCATAAAGCAGTCCCGGGGGCCAATCTTGAACAAGTGCATCCCTGGGTGACTGTCCAGGTGGTGGGACTAGGGCAAAGTAGCTATTAGATTTGTTGAGGGGCATGGCAAACAGATCACAGCATGGCTGGCCCCATTTGCGAAAAATCAAGTCCGCCACTTCCTGCTTCAGGGACCACTTGTAAGGCATCAGAATAGCCCTGCTGGGCTTGTCTGCTATCACATTGGATTTTCCCTGCGATGTGTGTTGCAACCAGAAAACATTGGGAAGACATAGCCCATTGCCAAACTTGTAGAGCCTCTCGACACAAGGGATAAGACCTGGTTCCACCCTGTTTGTTTAAGTACCATACTACTGACATACTGTCAGTCTGAATTGCTATAGTCCCTGTAGGTAGAGAGTCTTGAAGTGCTTGCAATGCCAGAAGCAACGCTCTCATCTCTAGGACATTGATGTGCAAGTGGTACTCGTGTTTCTGCCAAGTCCCTTGAACAGTCTGTCCCAGATAATTCCCCCCACCTTATCTGGGAAGTGTCCGTGGTTACTGTTGCTACAGGTTCGGGGGTTAGAAACAGTCTGCCCATTGATACCAGAGGCATGTGAAGCCACCATGCTAAGTCCTTCTTGCAAGGTTCTGTGATCCATATCTGATGTGACATTGGCAAATCCTGGAATGACCACTGAGCAAAAAGAAGCCATTGCAGAATTGTCATATAGAAGCGCATCATAGGAACCAGAGTAATTGCTGCAGCCATTAAACCCAAGGCTTTGAGGACAAATCTCGCATGGATTCTCGTTTACCATGAGGATTGAAACTTGATGACGAATGGTTAACACTCTTTTGTGAGGCAGTTTTGCTACCATGGCCCTTGTGTCTAAATCTGCTCCTATAAATGTAATATACTGACAAGGCAACAAGGCAGATTTTTCATAGTTTATGGTGATGCCCAGTTGTGTAGCTCTGAACTGGTAATGGACTGGCTCTCAGCCAGAAGCGTAGATACCTCCTGGATCACCAGTCCATTTTTATGTGGTAGTACGCATCCTGGAGATCAACAGAGCACATCCAATTGTCCTAACCCAAAAAGGGAAGAATGGTCTGTAGTGTTATCATCTGGAACTTTTTCTTGACTGATTTGTTCAGTTTGCTGAGATCCAAAATGGGCCTTCAGTCCCCTGTCTTTTTTGGAACTAAAAATAACCTTAAGTGTCGGATTCGATTTGGTCTGTGGGGACTTTTTGGATGGCTCTTTTTTCTAGCAACCTTTGAACTTCTAGGTTTGCTTGATCCCGAAGACTGTGTGGAACATCTGGGATTGACTGTTGTTTCCTTGTAAGGGATGGTTGGGAGAAGGGAATTTTGTAACCCCTGGATATTATCAATAGTACCCATGCATCTTCTATGACTGTTTGCCAGGCTTATGGGTAACAAGGATAATCTGCCCCAAACTGCCTCCAGAGGCGGACAGTTGGGCCGCCTTTCAGGAGCACTGGAAGGGCCTGCAGAGACAGTATCTCTGTTGGCCTGATTCTGCAGAACCCCCTGGTACGAGATCAGCATCTCCTGTTATTATTTCCCCCCTCTACCCCTGGGGGAAAAAACTGTGCGTGTCCGGCGCAACTCCCTGAGATTTCCGGAACCACATCTTACCACTCTTCTGACCTTTGGGGTAAGGTCTGGAGGGAGCGGAAAAATGTGCTGCCACGGCAGAGAGAGTTTTGCCATCCCGTTGGCTCAAACAGTGACGAGCCATCAAAGGGGGTGTTGGTAAAGGAGGACATGAAGGGCTCCGCAAATTGACAAAGGCTCATCCAGGAGTGGCTACGCAAGGCAACTCCTGTGCCTGCTGTCCTACTCTCTCCATCTGCTGCGTAAGAGATCGGCCGCATGGAGGAGTTAACATCTGAATTCCAGGTCACAAGCTGTGAAGCTGCCTTGCTTGCAGCTCCTTCAGCTGTAGGATCCTGTAGGGTATCTCCCAACTATTAGGAGATCCATCTGAAAGCGTGTAAAGTGGGACAAATAATTCAGAGACCTGAGAGTAAAGTCCACTGAAGAAAATGTATGCTTCCCATACCTGTCCATCATATGGGACTCTTTGTTCGGCGGATGGACAGAAGTAGTATTCTCCACTAGTTCTTTATTGGTGGCTGCCGCCACCACCATAACATCACCAGGCACACCCTTTGATAGAAAAGGCTCATCATCTGGAGCAGTTATGAATTTATTGAGCCTCCTCGGAACTGGTTCCATAGTCTCTGGAGAACTCCATGTCTTCTGACTCACTAGGGCCAGCAGTGGGTCGAAAAGCGGATACACCCAAGAGATGAAGGGTCAGGAACCAAATGCATCCAGGTACACAGACATGTCCTCAGAAGGGGCAAGGGATTTCCAGCCACCCCTCTGTCTAAGGATTTCCAGGATGTCTGAAAAAGAGACACCCTCAGAGGGGGACCGTGGGGACCCTTCTGAGTCCTTCAAGTCCGTGTCTGAAGTGAGGGACTCAGGGGAGTCCAAATGCTTCCTCTTGCATTTCTTCTTCCGAAGGGCCTCCTCTTAGGGGTGCTCTGGGGAGGTTTAGAAAAGGTGGGGTCACCCATTGGGGTGTCCTGGAGCATGGGTTCCCTACGCTGGGGGGGGGGTTCGGAGGCAGACACCAGCATCAAAGGTGTAGGGGCCAATAGAGCAAGGCTGGAGCAGTCTCAGAGGACAGCACACTCCTCATCACCTGGAAGGCACCATGTTCCTGGCCCTGAATGAGTCCCCGGCTCTGAAGAGACCGAAGATCTCCTCCAATCCAAAGGCGATGGCTCTGAGGCTGATGTAGGAGCAGAGCTCACCTGTGCCGAAGCTTTGAGAGGGAGAGTGGGGTCAGACAAGGGTCCGATGCCACTCCCCCCCCCCCTCAGAGCCGATGAGAGAACATTGGCCCCCAGATCCCTTGATAGACTGAGTAAATGAGGAGATCAGAGTGGTAGCCAGAACCTGGCGACTGGTGGTAACTGGAACCGACGGTTCTACCACAATTTCTATGCACTCCGGCTCTGAACTCAAGGGAGTCGGTGGAGGAATCGAAACAGGTGCTGGCTGGACAGTCGGCACCACTTCCTTATGGGCTGGGCTTGATAATATTTTTGCTAATGCCAGTGTCTTGAGAAACCTCACCACCACCCTTTCGACATCATCATCTGAAAGACTCCTGGATGATCGCGAGAAATGGGTGGAAGACTGATGACTGCCTGCCACAGACTGCAAAAGTGAAGACTGTGGAACAGACTGCACCGGTTCAAGAGAGGGACACCAGGTTCTCTTCTGAGCCCTGACTGGCTCCAAGACTACTGATGGTGCCGCCGGAGAAAGGGCTTTGTTAGAACCAACACTTGGATCCGACATACCCCAAAGTTTTTTCCTTTGCTTTGGATGGTTCCGAAACCGGAGCCGCTGAAGACAATGGCATAGCGGACTTGTCCTGTTTTTTGAACCCAAAGGTTTTGTCTCCTCAGTGGAATCCTTAGGCATACTATCAAATGACACCAAGAATAACGACAGTAACAATACAACTGAACTATCACTATAACTACAACTGTAACTTCAACTTTAAATTTTTTTTTTTGAAAGGAAGGAGGGAAGGGGAGAGCCGCTAAGTAAAACGGCAAACTCCCCCAACCAAGGAGAGCCTCTAACTTAAATGGCTGCTCCTGCAAAGGTAGAGAAGAGAGAGAAGAGAAGAAAAAACTCTTTAATTAAAATGCAGGGCTAAAAAGGAGAAAAATCATCTAAGTTAAAACGGGTTCACAAGGAAGGCCTAAAGAAAAACGACGGCCACAACAACAAAAACAGCAGCAGAAAAGTTTAGAAAGGGAGCTAATCTAATCAGAAAACACTCTAACACTCAGTAATATCCAGAAAGTAACACTATCTTTAACCCAAAGTTAGAAATTCGTCAAAAAGAAAAAAGCACTTGGCCTGAGCCAGTATGAGGAATAGTGGCGCTGCAAGCGGCAAACGAGATATGGGTAACTACCGCTAGGGCATGTTGTGATAGGGGCTAGCCTCGAGCCAGAAAAAACCTCTCGAGCAATAGTATACAGCCAAGTCGGCTCCGAACCCAAACAGCAAGAACGAAAGCGAGATAGGGACAACATAACATTGATAAGCATGTAATGATGCAAGGAGTATACCGACTGAATGGAAGAAACTCTAAAGAGACGCAAATTATTACTAAAATGTAGCAGACAGCATTTTGAAAGAAAAACAAGAATAGACAAACAGCTTATGATAATACTGGCAATAAATAAATGTGGTAGATTTAAATGGGAGCACATGGCTGGTAAAAAATTATTACATTTATAAGATCAGTTTATGAAAACAGAGACGAGATTAAATAATGGAGTAAGCAAGGCCGCCAATGAACAGTATATTATTTGCTTTAACAATGAATGATGTGGCAGTTATGTGTAATTATGTGGTATTGTAGCCACAATGGGAATTTAGACCCTAAAGTGTTCCTACCTTTTTTGGTCCCCTTGGACCTCATCCTACTGGCTCAGCCCCCAGAGCCCCACATCCATGCTGGGACTACCAGCCATCATCCTACATGCTTCAACTACACCAGTATTGCTAGGGCCAGTTGTGGATCCTAAGGGCATCCTGGGGGCTCAGTCATCGGTGTTTCAGTTGGGTGGAGGTCCTTTATATGCCCTATCCACTCTCTTTCCCCACCCCCATGCTCCCTGACTACATCCAAGGGCAATTTCCCTTCTTTGGACCATGCATCTCCTTAGGGAGCATCATCAATGAGTACCCTCCAGCCAAGGACTGGCACTTCCATCCTTCCCTGCTGCTCAAGTCAGTTGCCTGAGCAGCTAATTGAACCCGGGTCACCTGGGCTGTATCAGGGCTTTATCTCTCTATGCCACTGGAGTCTTTTCCACCTTAATATTGTCATACTTTGATGATTTTGCTATTTTGCAAAAAAAAGTTTTGCGTGACAGCAACAGCTAAGGTTTTAGAAGATGTGCTGATTGTAGTAAGATTAAAAATGAATAAAAACAAGTCTAAAGGTCTACGTAATGTTGTGAAGACAGGTGACACCTATTTTTCCTGAACAAAGCTTGAGGTGTTGGGAATAAAATTTGGTAAAAATGGAGTAATTTATGCAGAATTATTCTCTGGCCTGTCTTACTCCTCCACCAAGGTTCATTTGTCAGTCATTTCAAAATGTCCGCTATGGATTCCCCTTTTTCAATGCAATCTCATGTGAAAATGAATTAGAAAGGGGTGTTGTATACTATACTGCATAGAAAACTGGTGGCTGCTCCCTGATATCTTAATTTTGTCTTGGAAAGACAGTAGAAGGTTAATGAATATACAGGTTATAGAAGACTTTTAAAATGCAATTTAGATAAAAATACATTTAATTAACTTTAATTCTGGGGAAATTGTGTTACTTAGGAGGTGTGAATATGTTATTTATAGCACAAAATACAACAAACAAAAACAAAAAAAAAACAAGGCATGTACACATTCCCAACATCCACAAAAGAAATGACAGTTTTTTCTGTATTCCATGGGGTTCCATACTGAAGCCAATAAAAAGGGGAGTATTATACAACAAGGTAGAGAAGGGGATTCAAGTTTAATGAATCCAGTTGTGAAGTTAGTTTCTTTACATTTGAATTGGGTAAAGAAAGGAACCACTGTAAAGATAGCCAGTAAGCCACCTGATTAGTATAAAATTATGAGTTATGTACTTACCATAATTTGGCATCTGTGTTGCCCAATTTCATTCTTCTTCACTGATGAGTCACAGATCCGATCCTCGGATCCGACTCTGCCTCATTTTCCAGACCTTAGATCCCAATCTCAAGCTCCTCCCTTTTCCATAATGCACTACACCACCTCTAACTCCTCAAATCGAGTTTGCTGCCTATGTCTAATCATTTATAAAAACAGAATAGATAAAGTAAAAATTACAACTTAAACCTGGAACTAAAATGTTCCTGTAACATTCAATATCCTTTTAGAAAAGGTAAGGACGGGGAATGGATGGGAGGGAAGGTGAGGAAGAATGAAACTGGACAACACAGATGCCAAGTTATGGTAAGTACATAACTCATAATCTTATACTCATCAGGTGGCTTACTGAGCTATATGTCATAAATCTGCTGTTGTCCATTTCAGTCTTCCTCACTGATGGGTAGAGTCCATAGCTACATAACCCTTGGGAGGTCTCAAAGGAAAGTCTGTTTTTTTTTTTCTGAACAATGTCCAATTTGTAAAGTGTAACAAGGATACTAGTCCTTGACTAGGTGGCTGCGGGACTAGTATAGTCAATAGGAGCTCTGAAAGGAAAGCAGACGAGGAGTCATAGATCTGGTAGAGTGGACTCTGCTAATAGGACGAGGTAAATCCAAACATTTCAGAGATTAAACCAGTGACATACAGTCAGTAATCCATACGGGCCAATAATCTTGCAAACTGTTTGATCCAGCCAAATAGGTGAGAAAGATACAAACAGCTGATCAGACTTCTACTTTTTTGTTTTGTAAAGATAAAAAAATTTAGTTGTCTATGAACTTTAAGAAGATGCAGCCTATATTCATCCTTAATAGTAGAGATGAGGACTGGCAGTTGAATTGAACTGACTGGTTTCAAAAGAAATTGTGGTAGAAAAACTAATGAGATAGACAGAGATTAGGAAGAATGGCTCTAGAACCATTTTGGAAAAAAAAATTGGTGAACATACGGTTAGTAATCGATTTGGCCAGAATAATATATATATATATATATATATATATATATATATATATATATATATATATATATACATATATATACATATACATATACATATATCTAAATCTATATATCTATAGGACTGATTTAACCTAGACGGTTAGAAAGAAAAGATGATAAAGAGCTGACTAGAATTTCTGTACCTTTTGGTACAATGAAAAATATATATATATAACTATCTATGAATATCCAGCAGGAGAAAACATGCGTCAGCCATAATTTAGAACAAAATCAACAATTTTGAAGGAAATTTCATATCACAATTGTTCATCTGGAGCAGAAAGGTGACCTTTTAAGGTATGTCTACACAGCAAAATTCCTTTCACAGGAAGAATATTATATAGTCTGGAAGTCCAAGCGTGAAATTTATTAGGTCATGATAAGCAATGATATAGTAGAGGTTCTGAACCTGCTGGCTAATGTCATGAACAAAGGGAGAGAGACTGCACCATCTTACAAACACTAGAAAAGAAAACTCACGTGCTCAGTTTGAAGGAGTGCAGATCGGGATACTGGATCTCCAAATGATGACACATGTTCCTGACTGGGCTCCAGAATCCACAGAGGATACCGCAAATGAGACAGAGAGGAGAACCACACTTAAGGAGGCCCAAAAAAAAGAGGATGACAGAGCTCTTCAACCTACTGTCTTTTTTTGTAGAAACCTCAAGAGCAAAGGTAAAGGGGGGGGTAAGCATATAGGAGACCAGAAGGGACAATTGTGAAGCCAAGCACACCTCGTGAATTCCCCCGGAGGGAGGATTTGAGTGAAGTATCTGATATATTGTTGTTTAGAGGGAAGCAAGAAAGTAGAAATGAGGTTGGCCCCAACAGCTAACAATGAGGAATCGGACTAGATATATTGAATCAATCTGCAAAAGGACTGAATTTCATCAGAATGTGTCATTATTAGAAATCAGTCTGAAGAAACCATCCATTCCCAAAACCCTCATGGCCTCACTGCACAAGGGGTAATAACAGCTTCCTTTTATTTGGTAATATACTAAACTACTGACAAGTTGTCAGTGTGCATTGCGATAGACTCCAGGAGGATAACATCCTAAAGGCTTGTAATGTGGGCAGGATAGCTCTCATATCCAAAATGTTGGTATGCAACCTGGACTCCAGGGGAGACCATGTGCTAGGACTATCTTTTAAGTTGAAATTTTCCTTGAAATTTCCCCCACTTCCCATTCTGGATGGGGAACACCCATGGTCACTGTGGCTGTGGAGGAGGTGGAAGAAGAAGCAACCTGTCTAGGAGAAAATAATCTGACTGGATCCACCAGCGAAGATGAGGTCTGTAAATTAGTTTTATAGGAACAGACAGAGGATGAAAAAGAGATAGGCCCACAAAGTTGTAGGTTCAATCTTGCTGGAGGGGGACAGAAGAGAGAGCGAGTCCCACACTAGATTTCTTAATGATGTGATGCAGTGAAAAGTCAAAGATGTTATCTTGTTTGTGGTATTCAAAGGACAGCCTGTGAGTTCCAAATTCTGTATAGGGAATTGATTCTATTCAGCCGAATTTATAGAAATGCCCAGAGATCTAGTGATTTGAAATAGGTAATGCCCCGTCGACAACAGCTGATACCGAGTTGGAGCAATAAGTGAGTGAATTGTTCAAACACAGAAACACCCAAAGACCTGAAAAAGTGTAGGGTACATCCAAATCTTCCTCGCTCAGAGGCAGCAGGATGGACTGAGTCATGACCATCCGGAGTTTAACTTCTCTACATATGGATAGTTTAGATCCAAAATGGGAAAAAGGGAAGTGTAATAACCTATGGATATTATGCTTACCATCCAGGCATAGATTTTCAAGCTGGTTCAAGCGTCCAGGTACTGTGAAAAAATGAGTCCCCTGATTGCTTCCATAGATGGGCAGTCGGACAGCGCTTCAGGAGCGCTGATAGGGTCCGTTAGAGAAGTGGTCTGGAGCGCTGGTTCTGTGCATCTCCCCTGCTTCTGTGGTCCATGTCCTAATACATAGCCTCCTAGGAATGCCCGCATCCTGAAACACGCAAGCAGAATCAGCGGGCACATCCATGGAGTCACCAGAGTGCGGGATAGATGAGAAGTCCAAGTGGGTCCAACTCTCAGAAGCCAATGCACTGTTTCACTACCTGAGAAACTCTGTATGTCCAGTTGGAAAGGGAGTAGAGATAATGCCCAAAGGAGCCCACTACTGTGTTTCTTTTATTTGTTCCATAAATTACACAATTAATTGGAGAGAATGGCCAGCCAGCCAAAGATCTGAGGGAAGGAAGGCAGGGTTTGTTCTGGAATTCTAATTATAAGGGGAAAACATCTCCATGGTGAGAACTGGTATCCTGGGCCAGAAAAAAATACTAGTTAAGCACTTGTGCAAGCCAGACCTCCATGCTGGAAGAAGAACCACAACCATGAGGTCATTGGGATGCTTTGGATCCAAAGAAGCTGCACTAGCTCAGCAGCTTGAATCCGAAGGCGTTCGGATTTGAGAAAAACCTGACAGCTACCTATGGTAATCTAGGTTTAGGATTTGAAGAAGGTTTGTTAGAAACTGCACTTGCTCCACAGCTCAGAGCCAAAGGGGGTTAGGATCCGAGAAGTGCCTAACACTAGTCTGTTGGACCTAATCCTGGGCAACAGCACTAGGTAGAGAAAAAAACTCCACTGTGGAAACATGTAGGGGTTTGCAAACTAGGAGCAAACACAATTTACAACTCAAAGTTGTCTAATGGGAAGATAAAGTGGGGGGAGGGAGCCAACCACTCAACCTCTCAGCTTTCTAAATCTGGACAAAGTTTATGAGATGGGTCTGATCAGATTTTAACTCTGTTGGTTGAGCCTAGAAAGAAGGTAGAACAACAGAAGTGTGTTGCTATGTACTTGGGCTAAATACATAACACTTTTTTTTTTGAAGACAAGAAAGGATAATTGGGTCTGAGGGCTGTTTCGAATCCATGGGAAGCCAAGGTTAACCGATCACTCCGGATCTGAGAAGAACCAAACTTCTCTAGTCAACCTACCACCCATTAGATGCATTCTGATGGCTCAGGATCCCCAGCCAGTTCAGCTGTTTATGGGCGACCTGCCATATGTCTGATCTGAGATCTTCGGATCCAAGGAGATAATTAGAAGTTATGTACTTACCATAACATTCCATCTGAGTAGGTGGATTCATTTGTCTGCAACCTGTGGGTTATGGATCCAATATCGGATCTGAACCGGCATGGTTTATCCAGCTATGGATCCGAGCTCTTAGCTCCTCCCCTCACCCATAAATGCCCTGCTCTCCCTACATGACCTCAGATCGAGTTTGCCCTGAATCAAAATACCCTCGAAAGGGGTAACACATAACATGCAGGAAACTGACAAGGCCAGGGGGATAGGAGGGCGGGATGGTTGCAGACAAATGAATCCACCTACTCAGATGGAACGTTATGGTAAGTACATAACTTCTAAATCTGAAGTAGGAGATTCATTTGTCTGCAACCTGTGGGACAGAGTCCCCAGCTACCTGAATCTTGGGCGGCCGTCATGGAAGGATATTCCGGAGCACCGCGGACTCAAAGGATGCTCTACCCCTAGATGTGATATCCAGCTTGTAATGAGAAATAAAGGTATGGGATGAAGCCCAAGTGGCTGCTGAACAAATGTCATCCAGAGGAATCCTAGCCTTAAAGGCCGCTGAGGTAGAAACTGACCTGGTCGAATGGGCGTGGACTCCCTCCGGTGCGGGCCTCCCAGAGGCTTGATAAGCTAGAAGAATACACTGCGAAATCCAGCGTGACAAGGAGACTTTGGAAATTGGCTTACCCAGATTGAATTTGGCAAAGGAAATGAACAACTGGTCGGATTGCCTATGACCAGCTGTCCTGTTAAGATAGAAGCGAAGCTGCCTGTGAACATCCAAGGAATGCAGCTTGTATTCACCCTTGTTCTGATATTTAGGAAAGAAAACAGGGAGCTTAATGGACTGATTAATGTTTGCTTCTGAAGCTACCTTAGGAAGAAAGGAGGGATTGGGTCCTGAGGTATACGCGGTCTGGATGGAAGACCAAGTAAGGAGGCTTTATGGATAAGGCTTGAAGCTCCGAAACTCTTTTGGCCGAAGTAATGGCTACTAAAAAAGCAGTCTTAAGGGATAAAAATTTAAGATCTACTGAGGCCGCAGGCTCGAAGGGGGGGAGCGGTCAAGGCCTGAAGAACCAAAGAAAGATCCCATGGAGGAACCGCTTGCTTGACAGCGGGTCTAAGGAGAAAGGTGCCTTTCAGGAAGATTTTACACAATTTGGCAGACATAAGTGGTCCAGAGTCATGACCAACATGATAGTGAGAAATGGCCGCAAGCTGCACTTTGACTGTGGAACTACTGGCACCATCATTAAAAAGAGTGGTTAGGAAGTCTAGCACCAGGGGAAGGGGAACCGTGAAGGGATCTAGACCTTGCCGCTCCGCCCAAATGGAGAATCGTTTCCATTTACTGCGGTAAACTTTCCTGGTAGATGGTTTATGAGCCGCTACCAGGATGGCCTTAACGGGGGACGAGATACCGGGAGTCCTAATTAGGAGTGGAACTGGAGCAGCCAAGCAGTTAGCTTCAGGTTGTCCAGATTCGGAGTTGGTAGGTTTGATGGGTGTGATATCAGATCCGGAAAGGGATCTAGAATCCAAGGTGGATTCACCAAGTGAGACCTTAGGTAAGGGAACCAGATCTGTTGAGGCCAGAATGGGGCAATGAGGATCATTTTGCACCCCAACCGAGAGGCTTTCTGAAGAACTTGGAGCATCAGAGGCAATGGGGGGTAAGCGCAAAGAAGACCGGGAGGCCAAGCATGCACCAGAGCGTCTCTCGGGGAATCCCCTGGAGAAGGGATTAGAGCGAAAAAACTGTCGCACTTGGTGTTTAAGGGAGAAGCAAAGAGATCGCAACAAGGCGTTCCCCACCATGCGAAGATACGTTTCGCTACTTGAACATTGAGAGACCACTCGTACAGGGAGAGAATGGTGCGACTGAGCTTGTCCGCAAGGATGTTGGACCGACCCGGAATGTGCGTTGCAATGAGAAAGCGGTTGGTGGAGATCACCATTCCCACACTCTCATGGCTTCTCGACATAAAGGATAAGACCTGGTTCCCCCCTGTTTGTTGATGTACCAGACAACCGACATGTTGTCTGACTGAATCGCAATTGTTCCCAGGGGAAGAAAGGCCTGAAGTGCTCGCAACGCCAAGAGCACTGCTCTCATCTCTAGAACATTGATCTGCAGGGAGGTCTCTGAGTCGTTCCACGTGCCTTGGACCGTCCGGCCCGCAAAATGCCCCCCCCCACCCGAGGCGGGAGGCGTCCGTGGTCACCGTGGCGAGAGGGGGAGAAGCACAAAAGGGGCGGCCTCCGTGGAGATCCTGTGAGTGGAGCCACCACAAGAGGGACCGCTTGCAAGCCTTGCTGATCGCAATGGGATGATGCAGAGGTAGAGCAAGATAAGACCACTGAACTTGAAGTGTCCACTGAAGGACCCGCATGTTGAACTTGGCGAATGGAAGAAGAGATATAGCTGCCGCCATGGACCCTAGAGCCCTCAGGACCAATTCTGCCAGAACTGAGCTGGAGTGGAGGATGGCCCGCACCTGGAGTCGCAGATTCTGAACTCTGTCGGCTGTGAGGAAGGCTCTTAACTCCCTCGTGTCTAACCTGGCACCTATAAAATCTATCAACTGAGTAGGGGCCAGGTTGGATTTTGCTACGTTTATCGTGATGCCCAGGCGGGGAGCTAGATGAAGAAAGGAGTCTCGCGCCAATGATAGTAGATGCCTTGTTGGGGCGGTAAGAAGCCAGTCGTCCAGGTACGGGAAGACCTGCACCCCCTGAAGCCTCAGGTGGGCCGCAACCACCGCTAATACTTTGGTGAACACCCTGGGGGCTGTGGTGAGACCAAAGGGAAGGACCCTGAATTGGTAGTGACTGGCTCCCAGCCGGAAGCGAAGAAACCTCCTGGAACGTCTGTCCATGAGTATGTGGTAGTACACATCCTTGAGGTCTATAGAGCACATCCAGTGATACTCTCCCAGAAGGGGGAGGATGGATTGCAAGGTGACCATCCGGAACTTCTCCTAGGGAACTGCCAGGTTTAACAGGGACAGGTCTAAAATTGGTCTTAGGTCCCCTGTCTTTTTTGGCACTAAAAAGAACCTGGAGTAGAACCCTGATCCGATCTGGTCTGGGGGGACGGGCTGGATGGCTCTTTTCCCCAGCAGATGGCCAATTTCTGCCGAAGCGGCCTCCCACTGACCGGGTGGGACGTCGGGGGAGGGATTTTAATTTTGGAATGTGATGAAAGGGGATCTTGTATCCTCTGGATATAATGCGGAGGACCCAGCGGTCTGATGTTATGGACTCCCATGCCGCTAGGTGCTCCAAAAAACGTCCCCCGACTGCCTCCAGAGTGGAGCAGTCGGGCAACCCTTCAGGGCTGCTGTGCAGGCCATTCAGACAAAGGTTCTCTGGACCAGAAGTTCCTGGGAGCCCCTCTGCCCCTGGGGTGGCGTCCTGCGTGTCCTCCTCTGCCACGGAAGGACTGGTTGTCCGGAGCGGGTTGGGATTGCTGCGACTTCCGGAACCACATCTTCTTCTGGCCCTTTTGGTTCCTAGAGTAGGACCTCTGGGGCACAGAGAAGCGGATTCCGATGGCAGGCAGCGTCTTCCCGTCATTTTCGCTCTGGGTCAAGGTATCGCGAACCGTCTTGCCAAAAAGGGCAGAACCATCAAAGCGGCGTCAAGGCGCCTTGAAGGGCTCCGTGAAATCGCAATGCCGGAGCCAGGCCTGGTGTCTCGTGACTAGGCCTACTCCTGCAGCTCTAGCGGCTCCCTCAGTAGCATGGGACAGCAACCGCATAGAGGTACTCGTCACGGACCGAAGAGTGGCCATACGGGTGGAGTGCAAAAGTTTGTCCTCCTCCGACATGGACTCAGGGGGGGATGCAGCGTATTCTTTAATAAGATCGCGCTGCATCCTGATAACATGTGCCAGGTAGTTGAGCGCCCTCACTGAGAAGGTCGCTGAACTAATCATTCGCTTCTCCAAGCGGTCCATCATCCGAGACTCCTTGCTCGGAGGATGGACTGAGGGACTCTCCTGGGCGAGTTCCCTCTTGGTGGCTGCTGCCGTCAACATGGCATCTACCGGAGGCCCCTTACTCCAGTGGGCACGCTCCGCAGGGGGGCTAAGGATACGGTCTGGCCTTTTGGGGTTTGGCTCCACGGTGTCCGGTTCCTTCCACTCCCTGGTGGTAATAAGGTCCACCAGGGGGTCAGCAGGAGGGAACACCCAAGAGGTAGACGGGCCCGCTTCGAATGCCTCCAAGAACACGGACTCGTCCGAGGAAGACTTGGGGGCAGACCACCCTCCCCTTATGCGAAGCACTTCCAGGATGTCTCCAAAGGAGACATCCTCGGGGGGTGATCTTGGGGAGCCTTCCCCTTCCTGTTAAAGACTCGGGGGAGTCTATGTGCCTCCTTTTACACGTATGCTTGCGAGGTGCTTCCTCGGGGGGGGGGGGGCTGTCCGAGGAGCCCTCGCAAGCAGTGTCTTGTTCCAATGGAACAGCTTGGGGCATTGGAGCGGGCCGTCCCAGTGGCCGGATGGTGGAAGACTGACCCAGTGCAGATGGAGCGCGGGAAGGAGCCGAAGCAAGTGCCGGGGGTCCGGAAGCCCTCAACAGGGCCCTCTTCACTACATCAAAAGCCGAGGGGGAGCCAGCCTCGACCAAAGGATCCGAAAGTCGGCTCCCCCTCGGATCCAAAGAGTGGCCCCGAGACACTCTGATCCGAGGGGCCAGTGCGCTCCGACACAGACTGCGCCGAAAGCACACTGAGTCCCCCGGATCCGAAGCTCGGAGCCAGGCTCCGAGAGGTTGGATCTGAAACACTCGAGGGCAGGGTCGGATCCGAAGTACCTAGTACTATCGGAGCCGACCCACCCCCGGCTCCAAAGCTGCCCGGCTCCGAACGCTCCGAACCCGGGTAGTGGGTCGGAGAAGGAGCTATAGGCTTGAAAAATGGGGCCGAGCTCCCCCCCCCAGAGGGGGGGGGGAGGCAGGAGCACTCCCATCTGCATCTGGGCCTGGATGAACCTTCTCATCATCCGTTCCAGATCGGCGTCGGAAAGGCTATACGTAGATCTCGAAGAGACTACCGAGGTAGGCCTTGAGTGCCTCTTCGATAGCCTCGAAGGAGATCGGGTCTCCTTCTCCTCAGGCCCCGGTGAAAAGCAGACCGGAGACCGGAGCCGAGGAGGGGGAGAACCAGCAGCCAAGGAGGCCAGAGGAGAAGCCCGCTTAGCTGGTGGGGCCGAAACGGAGGTCTCGGCCCGCCGCTTGTGGTGCTTCTCCCTCTGGTCCTTTTTTCTTGCCTCCCTCTCCTCCAACCCAGCAGCGGGAGGTTGAGTCCCAGGTGGAGGAGGTGGAGCAGGCGAGGAGGGGACTGTGGAAACAGTACCTCCCGCAGGAGCGGGAGCCGAAGCCGAGTCCGGGGGCAGAAATCCCGCCAGGACCAGCTTCGACCTCCGCTCCTTCAATGCCCTGGGGTTGAACCCTGCACAAATGGAACATCCAGAAGTGAGGTGTTCAACCCCAAGGCATCGAACGCACCGAGTGTGGCCATCAGCAGGGGAAAGCTTATGGCCACACTCGGAGCACTTCAAAAAAATTGCCTTAGGGGCCATATCCGACATAACTAAAGTCTTTTTTTTTTTTTTTTTAAAGAAAAAGACAAACAATAAGTGCTAACTAGCACACACACACAGGCCCCAAACAGCACACACAAACAAAACTCCGAACCAGCGAGGGGAGGGAATTAAAATAAAGTTTTAAAATTAAGAATTTTAAACCAAAACTATCAAAACACTAAAGGGAACCTAATACAATCACTCAAAACTAACTACAAAAATGTAATAAAACGCTTTATGAAGGATTTATAAGACTTAGCATGAAGAGCTCAGACTATCCAATCTGGTTACCAGCGCGGCAAACTAGATCTGAGGTCATGTAGGGAGAGCAGGGCATTATGGGTGAGGGGAGGAGCTAAGAGCTCGGATCCATAGCTGGATAAACCATGCCGGTTCAGATCCGATATCGGATCCATAACCCACAAGTTGCAGACAAATGAATCTCCTACTTCAGATCAGTCATTATACAGCTCCAGATCCATGGACACCAGATCCGAGAACAGTACAGCTATATCTAATATCAACTACTGGATCCCAGAAATGGTACCTCCTAGCAGACTGTATCGGAGATGACGCATTCCATGTCTATGCCTCTCAAGAAGAACTCCTGTCATTCAAATTTGGAGACTTAGGATCCAAAGATGGAAAAAGTAACCTGGGAGAATTATCATATCTACCTTTCAGATCCAAGGAGAACTTAAGATCTGAAGGTAGTGCTAACAACTATGGATCCAAACAGGAGCCCCTAAAGGAATCATACTCAGACACAGCAGTTTACTCATATTTCTGGTCCATGTCTCAAAAACTGTAGTCTTCCAGCAAATTCCTGGTAAATCACTGAGGACTTAAGTTAGAAAATAATGGCAGACAACTGATCTTCAGATCTCATATCATTCTGCTAATGCAAACTCGTGCTACTGTCAACTGTCTAAGTTTCACATATAATCACCGGATAATTCTGCCTTCTAATGGAAGAAACAAAGGCGAAAATTAGCGGGACCAAAGACTGAAAACTCTACACCTTGCGTCCGTTCACAGCCATGTAGTAAAGAAAGAAACATTTAAGTAGAAAGCAGGGAAGACTCACACAGCACTTTTTATCAATCCATCTAAAGGTTCCGTAACAGTTAAGGGGGGGGCCCTGAAAGGGCCACAGGTCAGCCTGTCATACCTCTCAACATCTTAGTGCAAGAAAACTGGACAAACAGGGGGAACAAAGTCAAAAATAGGTACACATTTTTTTACATTGCTCTACAAATTTTAGAAAGCTGCTAGAGCAAAAGGGTTTGTTAGCATACAGATCTGAAGTCTGAAATTCAAAAGTATGTCATCATTTAAAGATTTGCTAGAAAACCAGAAATTTTAGATGAACAGAAAAAAAAAACAAAAAAAAAAACAACTGATCCAAAACTAGACATAGAGGTATATGCTGCTCATAACACACAGCTGTGGGTGACACCACCCCAAGAGAAGTGACTTCCAGTGGATGGCACTCTCGTATGGTTCAGCAACTATTCATCAATGGGTCAAATGGAGATAACTCAAAAACCTACACTTTAATCTCCAGACTGAAATACTCTGCCACCTGTCCTGCACAAGCCACTCACAGCTCACTTACCCAGAGCTATAGAAGGCAAAGTGGGGAAAAAAGAAAACAGAAGCACTGGACTGGAAAGCCACCACAGGGACAAAGAATAGCTGCATACTTGCTCAGAAAAGACAGGAAAACCCAGCCGAGAAAAAGCAAGTTTCTACTGCATCACAGTGAAAACTGGACAATCAAAACTGCCAATCCAGAACAAAAAAGCACAAGCCCTGAGACTGCAAATTATCACAGACTAGCTATCTGCCAGAATGACCCCAACGACATACAGGAGACAAGAATAATTGATGAAAACCACAAACTACAGCTCAGAAATCAAGACGGAGGAAGGAATCATCAAAAGGAGCCAAACTATATAAAAGAGATAAAAAATAGAAAAACTAACCTCCTTACAGCTCAAGATGTAGGAATCTTCTGTCTTACCACTTCTGGCAGCAAACGAGATCTGAGGAGTTAGAGGTGGTGTAGTGCATTATGGGAAGAGGGAGGACCTCAAGATTGGGATCTAAGGTCTGGAAAATGTGGCCGGGTCGGATCTGAGGATCGGATCTGTGACCCATCAGTGAGGAAGAATGAAATGGGCAACATCAAATTAAGACTTTTTGGAGAACTATTAGAATGAAATAAAGGATGCCAGTTAAATATTGTTCAGAACTGTTGGAACCAAAAAAAGGTTATTATTATGGCAATGAGTTATAAGTGTTATTCCTGATAACAGAAAAATATTATGAAAATATAATGTCATTGTTTTATACAAATGATCCCTGGAACAGTTACATGCTGATCAGAAAAGTACAATTGCTTAAAGTAAGAAGAGGTTTCCGAAAATGTGAGAATTTCTTAGCAAACAGTATCTAGGATAACAAGTTCCTTAAGGGGAATATTTAAGGTGCCTCCTCCTTCCTCCTCAGATATTCATTAAGGCATTTCAGGAGGGAAGAAAGGCTAGAGACTAGTGACTGATGGACATCTTGAGCCTCAAAGTTTCTTCAAAGGATGTAAGTCAGTGAAAAACTGAAGGGTAGAAAGACATTCTATTCTTATCTGTCTTGAAGATGACTTCTGGGTCAACAGACTTACAGGAAGCCAGGGAGGGAGCCCTTCTTGCCCCTAGCCACTACTACAGGCGTTTGCTTGTGAATGAATGAATGATTTACATGTGTTTCAGTGTGATGAAGGATGTTTTGGTTGCTGGATGACAGGAAGTCATGACCTGTTGGCAAACCTGCAAAAAAAACACATGAGGTCTTCAGAAATCTTCACTGACTGTTGACATCAGGCTGTGTCCCTAATAGCATGGTTCCCCACATGGAGAGAGAGGTTTCAAACAATTTTCTTAAGTTCACAGCCTAAAGCATAGGCCCTGGAAGACTTGGTGGTCCCTTCTCACCCTGAGCCATATATTTCTGTTGAATCTGAGGGGAGGAATAAGGGAAGAAGAAATCTTGATCATGACCGTTATCACTAAGCTACTGCAAGATGGCTCATGAGTCAGCTCTTTGGTACTGGGAAAGTTGTAGGCATGTTTTCACTGAATGAAGCCAGGGCAGAAAGAGGCTTACAGCTGGGATACCAGATTCAGGAAGATTTGACAGATTCTCTAGTGACTGACCTACTAGAGAAGACTACAGTCTGAAGAAGTTAAGCAGTCCAGGTATACAAGTCCCAGTCTAGTAGAGCAAACCCCCCTTTTTTAAATCACTCACGACCTTAAACCCCTTATTGGGTGGTAAAGTGAAAGGGTGCTCTCTGTGACCTGCAGTGGACCAAAGAGATTTTACAGGTGCCTAACATAGGATGCTTAGACAGGGTGCCACATCATTCTGCTGGGGTCTTGCAGATGCCATCAAGCCTCTTAGGCGAAGAAAAAACAGAATCCAGATCCCTCCTGGCAGCACTGGGTAGGATCCTGGAGGGCAGCAAGCATTGGGGGGAATTGCACAATGTCATCATCCTTTCTAAACAGAAAATGTCTGAGACAGTTCTACAGGTTTATAGGTTGGTACTAGGCTATCTACCCGAAGGCATTTATAAGCCTACTCAGAATGGGTTGGCTTTTGCTGCCCTCTTAGATTAGTTCACTGTGCCTCTTTCCAGCAGAGCCACTGAAGTGATCCCTGAGGTAAACTTTCTGTTTCCCATCTACTCGTTAAAGATTCTTTTGAAGAGTGTTAGCAAGGAGCTCTGTCTATTGTTCCAAAGCATGGAAGTCTCTGGGACAGGAATCTATCCCTCCAGCACGTTCTATTTATTGTTGTGGTGTGGTTTAGATCCCTAGAGCGTGTGGCTCAAGGGGATAAGGTTTTCTTTAGGTGGAGCATGTCCATCAATTCTGGGATGGACATGGCCTTGTATATCAGGCAGAGATCACCTCTGAGTAGGCGGTATGCAACAGAGTACAACTGGAGTTTCTTCCATCGAGCTGCATACGACATCTGTTTGAGGCCAGTGATCCTCTTGGTGAGGTACTTCTGTGGTCTTTCCAGCTGTTGCAGTTGTCTTGTAAGGTACATCCCAAATGGGGCATTGTACTCTATGATGGGTCTGATGAGTGATGAATAGAGGGGCACAATGACCTCTTTTGATAAGGATGCAAATCCTTTTGTGATTAGGTGGGCCACGTAGAAGGATTTTCTAATCATTTGGCAATGGGATTATCAAAGGTGAGATTACTATCTACTTGGGTCCCCAGATCCCTTACTACGTCTTCCGTATTTAGGGGACTACCACCTATGTGGCAGTTTGTGGGTACTTTGCTTTTTTCCAAAGGGGATGACTATGCACTTTTTGGCATTTAGCTTGAGGACATGAATTTGACACCAGGTATCCGTCTCAGTGAGACCATTTTGGAGGATGTCTGTGTCAGCCGGAGAGTCAATTATAGCCCCTAGTTTGCAGTCATCTGCGAACTTTGTCAGCCACAGTCCTCCTGTGCTTGCCTGTACCTCTGAGAAGTATATGCTGAACAGGAGGGGTCCTAGGACTGAGCCCTGGGGAACGCCACTTGTAACCAGTTTACAGTCGGACCTAGCTCCCGCAACTCTCACCATGTGGGTTCTGCCCGTGAACCAGCTGGCAACCCATCTTGTGACGTAGGGGTTTATGTTCAGGCTGGTGAGCTTGTCTATAATACCAGAATAGGGAATGGTGTCGAAGGCCTTAGTGAAGTAGGCTGTGTGTAACACCTTTCCCCTCATCTATAGCCTTGGTAACTGTCTCAAAGAAGTCCACCAGGTTTAGGAGGCATGATCTGCCCTTAAAGCCAAACTGGGTAGGGTCCAGTGTTTGGAGGTTCCCAATGTCTCTGTTAATGAGTTCCATGATGATGCGCTCCATAATCTTGCAAACCAAGATAGTCAGGCTTATAGGCGATAGTTCCTGGGGTTTGTTGTGACTCCACCTTTGTGTAGTGGAATAACCGTTGCTGTGTGCCACTCTATGGGTATGTAGCCTGTGGAGAGGCTGAGTTTGAACAGTGTGTTTAGGTGAGGGGTTAGTTCATCTTTGAGCTTGTACAGGACACAGCCTGGGACACCGTCGGGTCCCATTAATGCTGTGTTTTTGGATTTGGAGAGGCCTGTTTTAACCTGAGTGTCTGTGATTTCAGGGACTCTACATTCTTCTGGTACGGTTATGGGCCCTTTTGGGGGGTGAGAGGGGGGTGAAGTTTGCACTGAACCTGTCTGCCAGGATGTTGGCGATATCGGTCGGTTCAGTGTATTTTGTGCCATTCTGCACTAACTCCGAGCAGATCTGAGCATTGCCACTTAGATTCCGAGCAGATCTGAGCATTGCCACTTAGATTCTTGACATAGCTAAAGAATCCCTTGTGGTTATCTTTGGAGACCTAGGCAATTTTTCTTTTAAAGCTTGCCTTGGATGATTTTATGACGGATCGTAGTTTCGTACCGATACTGATCAGGGATGTCTTCCCTTCTTGGGATTTTACTCTTTTCTGTACTAGTTTCCTCCTCCTAGTGTATAGCTTGTTTATGGCAGGAGTCCACCAGACTGGTTTCTTTTTCTTGGAGGAGTGAGCCTTGGTTTTGCTTGGGATGGCACGATCCATGCATTCTTGTAGCTGCCCGTACAATGCACTAGTAAAGGATTTTGTAGCTTGGACAGTGTTATCCTTCAGTATGGAGGCTTTGAAATTTCCACTTCGGTCTTAAGTAACGTGAAGTTTGCTTTTGAAAAGTTTTTCACGGTGGTTTTCTTGTCCAGGGGTGGGGGTGGAAAATGGATATCCAAAGTGATTTGTTTATGGTCAGATCTAACCAGCAAGGGGTTGACCTCTGGTGTGGACACCGGTTGCCCATGTTGGTGATGACCAGGTCCAGTATGTTGTCACCTCTGGTGGGAGTGCTGACCAGTTGAACCAGGGTGTTTGAGTTTATAAATTCTAGGAAAAGTTGGGCAAGGGAGTTAAGTACTTGAGTAGTTCTCCCAGTTAATGTTTGGGTAACTGAAATCACCCAGTATTAGGGTGTTTGGTAGGACCTTTATGTTTCCCAGTGTTTCCAGAAATGCGGAATGGGGGTCCTGGGACATGGTGGGTGATCTGTAGCAAGCTACAATTGGAATTGCAGTTTTGCCCATTGTTAGCTGCACGTGGATGATCTCTGAAGCATCGTGCTGTGCCACTAACCTGGAGGTGTGGGTATCCTTGATGAATATGGATACACCCTTGCCTTTTGTATTTCGGTTTGGGTTCTGTGGCCAAAATGTATGGTATGAGTTGCAGCCTGGAAGTGCTGGAGTGCTCTCTGGAGCCTTAAACCAGGTTTCTGTTACTGTACATATATCTATTTTCTCCATACTGAGGAATGCCTTGAGTGCATGCATGTTGAGGTTTAGACTTCTGGCATTGAGTAGTATTAACCTCAGTTTTTTGTTACTTGTGCTATTTACGGCGGTGGGTTTGTCTTTTGAGCCTTGCCTAAAAAAAGGCACAATGGGGGTTGCAAGATCCTTGGCCAGTATTCAAAAGCCTAAGGGTGACAGGTACAAGCCGTCTCTAGCAAAGTAGAGTGGCTTGTCGAGTATGTCATCCCAGGTGGACAGATACTGGATCCCCTTTGAATGACACAAGAAACTTTGCCAATTGTTGAAATTGAGAATTTTTTTTTTTATACCGTGGTATCATTCTTGGTGAGGGCAGGATGCTACTCAGGGTCAGGGTCATACCGGCCTGGGTTACGTGATCAGAGAGCTCTTCCATGTCTCTCTTCATGTAGTCCAGTGAGGCATGGCTCAGGTCATTCACACCGACATGGACAATGACAGAGTCATATTTATACTTGCTCTGGAGTGACCTGAGTGCTTGTGTTATGTGGCAGATCCTGGCACCTGACAGGCAGCTAACAGTAACCTTCTCCTTATTCAGCCTAGTGAGTGGGACGTCAGTGTGCCTGACTACAGAGTCACCTATTACTAGTATGTTGGGTATGTTATTTTGCCTTAAGGGCTGTGATTGCATGGCACGCTGGTTTTGTGAAGTATGTGTTTCATGGTTTGTGTTGGGGGGGGGGGTGGAGGTTGCTTGGATGTTTGCTTTGGAGGTCTCTGTTGGTTTTGCAGATTTTTATTTAGAGCCCCCGAGTACATTTTCATGTATTTATGTGTGTTTTTGCCGGTGCTGGTTTAATGGGTCTATGTAAGAGTGGTGGTGTGATGCAAGTATTTCCCTTCTCCTCTTGACTGTCTGATCCAGTCTTGGGTTGAGAGAGCTTAACCTCTAGTTTGGCTGTATAACTGCATCTCTCACATGTATTAGTGTTTGGTGGTGGGAGGAGGGGATTGTCTGTACATGAGGTAGTTGTAACATTGCCTCAAAATGCCCAGATTCACCAGCTGGACTGGAGAGTACACTTGAAACTGCCCTTTGGACATGCCTGGATAGGTACAGTGAGCTGTTTTACTGGATGGCTGGTAAGGTCGAATAGAGAGTCTTGTCCTTCTGTACAGTACAGGAGGGTCTACAGCTAGGGTTTATAAGTGCTTGCTATAAGTTTTGAGCAAGTGCCAGGCTGAGAAATGAATGGCTTGAGTGCTTAAGTTGAAAGTTTGTCTAATTCCAAGGGAAAAATTGAAGAGAAGACTTTGTGGAGCCGGGAATAGTTTTACCCTAGCTAACCGGCACTGCCCGGCGCACAAAACCGGGCAAATACGGTATTTATAGCAGGGAAAAGAAAAAGATAGAAATTAGCCCAAAATGGCCAATAAACTACTAATTTCTGGGCTGAAACCACTCCTCCAGGAACAGATAGGTTGCTCAAAGCTCCCCTCTCTCACAGGTGAACAGAGAAACTTCCTTCTATCCAAGTAAGGTATGGGCAAATACAGAGATTTGTAACACAGCCCTGAATTCAGCACTAACCTGAAAACTGGACTATACTAGCTTAGAAAGGCGGGAAGCAAGTATATATATATATATATATATATATATATATATATATATATATATATATATATATATATATATATATATATATATATATATATATATATATATATATATATATATATATATATATATATATATATATATGGGTTACCGTTAAAAGAGCGAACGTTCAAAACATCGACAGAGATCCCGGTCCATATCATCGACACGTCAGTTGTGCGACAATGTAATTGGTCGACATTTAAATAGTCGACACACGCTACGTGGCTAGATTCAAAATTGCCAAACAGTGAGAGGGAAAATATTGTATCCAGAAAGGAGCGTCTGAAATTAGAAGTTATGTCCTTACCATAACGTTCCACGTGGAGTGTTCATCTCGCCTTTGTTCTTACACCTGGGTTCGGAGCCGATCCTCGGCTCCGTGTCGGCCGCTTGCAAGCTCTGCATCGAGAAGAAGCTTGAGACCAACCTAACTCCCACAATCCCCTTCTGCCTTTACCTCAGATCTAGTTTGCAAGCAAACCAGAAGTCAGAGAGAGAAACACATTCATGCCAAACAACATAACTGCAAGAACACCTGTACATATATATATATAGATATATACACAACAACTGCGTAATGCAGAAGCAGAATAAACCAAACCAGGCACCAAACTGTACGTTCTTCCTGAGGGTGGGAGGGTGGGAATGTAAGAACAAAGGCGAGATGAACACTCCACATGGAACGTTATGGTAAGGACATAACTTCTAAATGTGAGTGTGTTCGATCTCGCCGTTTGTTCTTACACCTGGGTAGCGTCCCTAGCTCCATGTTCCTGAGGAACTCATGGGAGAACGTTCTTGAGCACAGTGGAACCAAAGGTTGCCCTGTCCCTAGAAACCCTGTCTACCTTGTAATGAGAAATGAATGTATGTGGTTTAGACCAAGTGGCAGCTGCACAAATAGTGTCTAATGGTAAGCGAGCTGCATGAGCTAGGGATGTAGATACTGATCTTGTAGAGTGCCCCTTGGGTTTGACAGGTAAAGTTTGTTCCGAAGTAGCATAAACAAATATAATGCAATCAGTTAGCCATTTGGAAAGGGTTCGTTTAGTGACTGCTACACCTTTCCTGCTGTCTGCAAAGGCTACAAAAAGTTGATCTGATTTCCTGTGATCCTTTGTTCTATCCAGGTAAAATCTAAGTTGTCTATGAACATCCAACTTGTGTAACATATACTCCAACTTATTGGAGTGATTTTTGAAAAAGGTAGGAGTTCAATGGATTGATTAATGTTATTAATAGAGCAAACTTTGGGGAGAAAGGACGGATTAGTGCGAAGAGATACTCTGTCAGAGTGAAAGATCAGATAAGGGTGTTTAATAGAAAGAGCCTGAAGCTCTGACACCCGCCTAGCGATGTAATGGCCACCAAAAGAGGGTCTTCCACGACAAATACTTCAATGGACAAGAGGAGGCTGGTTCAAACGGAGGTAACATCAATTTAGATAATAAAAGGTTCAGATTCCAAGGAGATGTAGGAGTTCTAACTGGTGGTCTAATATGGAAAGATCCTTTTAAAAAGGCCTTACAAAGTCTGTGAGCCATAATAGGTGCCCCACATTCTTCCACATGAAAGTTGGAAATGGCAGCCAATTGCACTCTTAAAGTGGCAGGAGAAGCTCCTTGGTGGAACAATTCGGTTAAAAACTCCAAGATCTTGTTTAAAGGAGCTATAACAGGGTCCAAATGCTGAGTATTTGCCCAGAAAACAAAGCGCTTCCATTTACTAGTGTAGGTCTTTGTAGTGGAAGCTTTATGAGAAGCCACTAGTATATTCTGAACTGCAGGTGAAAGAAGATCAGACCTGGCTAAGTAGGGAAGCGGAGCAGCCAAGCTGCTAGTTGGAGTGACAGAAGCGAGGGGTGGGGAGCCCCTGACGAGTGGGTCAGTAGGTCTGGCTCCGGGTCCAGGATCCAGGGTCCCCGAATGCTGTGTGCCAGAAGAAAGGGAAACCAGATTTGACGAGGCCAGAATGGGGCAATGAGGATAATCGTCCTTTGCAGGTTGTTGGCTTTCTGCAGAAACTTTGCAATCAGGGGAAAGGGAGGAAAAGCATACAGGAGACCCGGGGGCCAATCGTGAACCAGCGCGTCCCTGGGGACTTCCCCTGGAGGGGGTAATAGGGCAAAGTAGCTCCTGCATTTGGCGTTCATTGGAGACGCAAAAAGATCGCAGGAAGGCTGGCCCCACTTGCGAAAAATCTTCTTCGCAACTGACTGTTTGAGGGACCACTCGTGAGGCAACAGGATTGCTCTGCTCAACCTGTCGGCTATGACGTTGGATGACCCCGGGATGTGCGTTGCAATCAGAAAGCGACCCGTGGACTCCGCCCATTGCCAGATTCTCATGGCCTCTCTGCATAGCTGATAAGACTTGGTTCCCCCTTGTTTGTTTATGTACCAGACTACGGACATGTTGTCCGTCTGAACTGCAATAGTCCCTAGAGGAAGAAGGGGAGCAAAGTGTTGCAACGCTAGAAACACTGCCCTCAACTCTAGAACATTGATGTGCAGATTGTACTCTAAATTGGTCCATTCGCCTTGGACTGTCTGTCCCTGAAAGATGCCCCCCCACCCTATCAGGGAAGCGTCCGTGGTCACCGTAGCTGTCGGCGTGGGTAGCACAAATGGTCTCCCGTTGGAAAGGTTGCAAGTCCGGAGCCACCAGGCTAGGTGTGATTTGCATGTGTTTGTGATCAGAATTTCGTGCGTCAGAGGAAGCTGTTGGAACGACCATTGTGCAAACAGTAGCCATTGTAGAACTCTCATGTGCAGTCTTCCCAATGGTATCGCAATGAGAGAAGCTGCCATGAGACCCAAAACCTTCAGAACCAGTTTTGCTGGGGATTTTCTGGATGACAGAAGAAGAGATATGTGGCTTTGTAGTGAGGCTATCCTTTCTGGAGGAAATCTTAGAATCAAATGATGCGTATCCAGTTCTGCTCCTATGAATGAGATATGCTGTGATGGCTGTAGTGATGATTTTTCGAAATTCACGGAAATTCCGAGATGAACACAAAGCTGTAGTGTGTAATCCCTGGCCTGAATCAGTTGACGCTGGGTGGTGGCAGAAAGGAGCCAGTCGTCCAGATACGGAAACACCTGGAATCCCATGCGTCTCAGGTGAGACGCCACCACTGCCATGCATTTGGTGAAAACCCTGGGGGCTGAGGTCAGACCAAAGGGCAGGGCTCAAAACCGAAAGTGGCTGGCTCCTAGCTGGAAGCGCAAGTGATCCCTGGACGCCCTGGCCATTTTGATGTGGTAGTATGCGTCCTTCAGATCTATTGAGCACATCCAGTCGTCCTTCTGTAAAAATGGAAGGATCGATTGAAGCGTGACCATTCGGAACTTTTCTTTCTTGAAGGTATTGAGGTTGCTTAGGTCCAGAATCGGCCTCCAGTCCCCTGTCTTCTTTGGAACTAAAAAGAACTTTGAGTAGGTTCCGAATCCTCTTTGGTCCGCTGGGACTGGTTGGATGACTCTTTTTTTCTAGCAGCTTTGAAATTTCTATAGCTGCAGGGTCTCGCAGATGGGGCGGCACATCTGGGAGTCTTTTCTTCGGAATTGGGGGAAATAGGAAGGGTATTCTGTAGCCTCTGGTAACAACGCTTTTTACCCAGTTGTCTGATGTAAGATTTTGCCAGGCCTGAGGGTATAAAGCTAAGCGACCCCCGACTGCCTCCAGAGCAGGACAGTCGGGCCTCCTCTCAGGAGTGCTGGAAAGGTTTTCCAGGGGGTGTATCCCTGTCACCTTGGTTTTGCGGACCCCCTCTGCCACCAGGGCGGCGTCTTCCACCTCTGCCCCCTCCTCTGCCTCTAGAGGGGGCATCACCCTGTGTGCCTGGGAAAGATCCTTGTGGTTTTGAAACCACATTTTCCACCACGTTGCCCTTTGGGGTACGGTCTGGATGGGGTGGAAAAACGGACTCCGACAGCAGACAGAGTCTTTCCCTCCTGCTCACACCGGGTAAGGGTCTCCTTTACTTTGGGGCCAAAGAGAGTGGCACCATCAAATGGGGCGTTAGTAAAGGAAGACTTGAAGGCTTCCGCAAATGAACATAAGCGCATCCAGGATTGTCTACGAAGAGCAATCGCTGAAGCTGCTGCCCTACTCGATCCTTCGGCTGCGTATGAGATCAGCCTCATGGACGAGTTTGCAATAGATGTAAGGGTATTGAGATGTGCTGTAACTTTTTCTGAAATAGCAGCATCTGTAGTACCCTGGAGGGCATCTCGCAACTCTTTGATTAGATCCCTCTGTAGCCGTGTGAAGTGGATCAAATAGTTCAGGGATCGCATAGAAAAAGCCGCTGAACTAAAAATGCGCTTCCCATACCTGTCCATAGTCCTAGAATCTCTGTTAGGCGGATGGGCAGATGAGGAAGATTCAGACATCTCCTTTTTCGTGGCCGCTGCCACCACCATAGCGTCCACTGGCACTCCCTTTGTCAGATAAGCCTTATCCTGAGGGGCAGTAATATATTTGTTAGGCTTTCTAGGGACTGGCTCCACCATGTCAGGCGTCCCACGCCTTCGAGCAATCAGCTCCATCAACTCATCGAAGGGCGGAGTGACCCAGGAAGAGGAAGGGCGAGCACCGAATGCCTTCAGCAAAACTGACTCATCCTCAGAAGGGGGGAGGGCTTGCCAATCACCTCTCTGCTTTAGGATCTCCAGGATGTCAGAAAGAGAGACATCCTCTGAGGGTGACTTTGGGGACCCTTCTGACTCATCTAAGTCAGTGTCTGATGTCAAAGATTCTTGTGGAGAATCTAAGTGTCTCCTCTTACACAATCTTTTCCTCGGAACTTCTTCGGGGGGAGCATCCGAAGAAGCCTCCGAGGAAGAGGGGGCATCCTCCAGGGGTGGCTGAGACACAGGTGCTCGACGCTTAGATGTAGCCGTGGGTGCAGAGGAGGATAATGGTCCTTTATGGGGAGGAGAAGCTGTTTCTGCTGATGTGGTTGTCTGGGTAGACAACACCTTCCTCATGAGGTCGAAGGCCCCCGGGTCCCGAGTCGAGCTATCTCCCGGTTCCGAGGAAATGGGAAGAATCCCCGAGACAGGCACCGAAGGCATCGACCCCGAGGATGGAGCAGAGTCGATCCGAGCAGAGTCCCCGAGAGGGAGCGTCGGAACCGAAACATCGGTCCGACTCTCAGTCCCGGAACCAAGGATGGATCTTCGGCTCCGAGACTCCGGTACCGGATCCGACGGAGTCGAGGTGAACAGAGCCGACCGAGAGAAAGACGGTTCTGGCACCGAGGGCTCCACAATCAGTAGATCAGCCTCTTCCGGCTCCGAAGACTGGATAGGTTTCGGAGGAGGAACAGATGGAGATAAGGGAAGGCCTCCGAGTCTCGACACCAACTGGGAGGAGACAGAGATGAGCTTGGATAAGGCCGTATTCTCCATTAATTTCTGCACCACGCGGTCTACATCGGTGTCGGAGAGGGGTCTGGAAGAGCGCGTCGAAGGAATCGAAGACGGAGCCGACCTCAACAGTGTCGGGGGAGGGAGCTCCGTCACCGGTTCCAAGACTCGAGGCTCGGAAACTGACAATAGTTCAACACTCGGCCCCGAAGTCTGTGGAACCGGTGATCGAACTTTAACTGAAGAGCTCTGAGCCGATGACCTGGGCTCCGACGTCTTCGATTCCTTCGAGGATTTGGATGCCTGGTCTGATGCATCCAGAGCCTCTTGAAAGGTAGGTTTTAAAAGACCCCTATCCATAAGCTTCCTGCGCCTATCTGTCATGACCCTTCCACTGAAAGAATGACAAATTGAACAGTCTTCTTGCAGATGGAGAGGGCCAAGACAGTAGACGCAGGAACTATGATTATCAGTCACTGACATCTTTTGCCCACATTGGCAACGTTTAAAGCCAGACTTAGCTTTCTCAGACATGTCACAATCTTAGTTATAGCTATCAAAGGAAAAGTTAGTAAAATGTCAAGTCCAGTAATTATGTCTAATCCAGAAACTTTAGTCAAATCCAGTAAAAAAGTCAATCCAGTAGTCAATCCAGTAAAAGGGTGAGAGGGTTAGGCCCTGAGGGAAAACTCTAATAAAGTAAAAAGAACTTTATATGGAACCGAGAATTCCTCGAAACTCTATAAACACACACACACACTCACTTAGATAATATTTTAGAATAAAGAAATTCTTAAGAAATATAAGAAAAATATAAATCTTAGCTTAAGGTTGCTCGAGCTCATCAAACTGATGCGAACGCTGCAGCGGCAAACTAGATCTGAGGTAAAGGCAGAAGGGGGTTGTGGGAGTTAGGTTGGTCTCTAGCTTCTTCTCGATGCAGAGCTTGCAAGCGGCCGACACGGAGCCGAGGATCGGCTCCGAACCCAGGTGTAAGAACAAACGGCGAGATCGAACACTCTCACATCATATTTCAATGTCTGATACGGATTTACCTGGTCCGGGTGAAATAGGAAGCATATATGACACAACAACATCACAAAAGGGTAAAGCAATGCTTCATATTGATGGGTATTTGTATTACCTTGAACGAAGCAGGAATGAAGAGAGATACTGGTGTTGCAAGGAGAAATTAACCTGCCGTTGTAAAGGTAGAGCCGTAACTAAATTAGTAAGTAGTGGTGGTGACCAACTCCTGATATCTGCACCACATCAGCACAGTGGTGACCCAAGTGAGATAGAGAAATATAGGGTTAGTAGTGATGTCAAACTAAGAGCAGAGCTTAGCAGAGATATGCCTTGTGTTTTGCTAGAAGAGAGCTTAGCATCTACGTCTTTAGACGCAGTGCATAATGTACCACGGAGTGGAGCACTATTACAACGCATTGCAAGAGTACCTCGTAGATATCATCTCACCCCTGGAAGTAGGGAATTGAATTTATTGAATGCAGATGTAAGCAGGTACAAGCTAAAGGACGGTGCATTCATTGCTAAACGGATCGCTGATACTTCCGGTAATACAGTGGTATATGCATTTAGCACAGTTAACAATTTGTATGATCTCAGTAAGGCTACTATATGGATGATGGATGGTACATATTTCCATAGGGGTCTTACATGTAGACAGCTATATAGTATTCACGGTCTATTAAAGCTAGGGTCATACAGTAAGGTAGTACCGCTATTTTATGCACTAATGAGCTCTAAATCTTTAAAATGTTATAACTATCTTTGGAATGCCTTATTCACTCTACTGGCCGAGAATGGTTTTGTTAAAAGTGTGAGATGTATACTATGTGATTTTGAGATCGTAGCCCTGAAAAGTATACGCTTAAACTTTGATGATGTGCAGTCCAAGGGCTGTTTGTTCCACTTTGGGCAGAATGTATGGCGAAAGGTTCAGCAAGTTGGTTTGAGTTCACTGTACAACAGTAATATGCGATTTCAGCTATGTATTAAATCATTGGTGGCATTGGTGTTCCTGCCTGAGGATCAAGTTGTGGCAACATTCAATAAGCTCAAAGAAAGGGTACCTGACGAGGGTATAGAATTAGTTAAGTACTTTACTGACTACTACATCTATGGTAGGCTGCGCAAATTTAGTACTCGTAAGTCTGGTACTGTCCGCTTTCCACCACTATTCCCGATAACATTTTTGGAACGTGTCTGAGTTGAATTAACTTTTCCTACCACGGACACAAAACTCGGTAGAAGCTTGGCATAGGCGTTTGAAGTGTCTAGTGGGTGCAAGAGTGACCGATTTAGATGTAATCATAAGGGCTCTATGTAGGGAGCAGGACCGTATAGATGAGTTACGTGTGCGAATGGTTACCAGAGTACCTTCCTCACCGAAGAAAAGGAGACTGATTGAGAGACATGATAGATTCCAATGTATAGATTCCAATGTATACTATCTAATAGGGAAGAGTACACCCCATTGGACTTTATTTTCAGCATTGCCCGCCTACTTAAAATGTAACCTATTTGTGAATACTGTTACAATGCGCCAAAGTAATGCGCTACAGTGAAATATTGTAAGACTGATATACTTTATTATGGATGACTGTTTAAGTTTCTGTTCTGGTTAAGAGGTGACTTATGCGCTATACTTCTGTGTTTTGAATGAGCATTGACATGTGATGGACTTACTTTAGTTGTATGTCTATGTTTATATTCTGATTACATACACGTATTGTCTTGTTTGTTGTGGTACTGGAACTGTTCAATAGATATTAGCGCTGGTGTGTTTGCTGTGTACACTATCAGTGAAATCAATGTCATAGAATAGCACGTCGATATTTTGATGCGTCGAAGAACTGACCGTCGATATTTTGATGTGTCGAACAACTGACGTGTCTATGATATGGACTGGGAACTCCGTTTGTCGATGTTTTGAACGTTCGATCTTTTAACGGTAACCTATATATATATATATATATATATATATATATACACACACACACACACACACACACACACACACATATACACATTTTTGTTTGTTTATTTTTTTTTCTTCAGAAAATAAAGTAGATACACTCAAAAACAGTTTAAAAGCACATAAAAGGATAATTATTGTTATATATTGCAGATCAAAGTTGTAGTCAATGCCCCCAGTAATAAAGTAGGAAGAAACACAAATGCAGTAAAAGCAGATGAATAAAGTGCAATATATACACACACACACATATATATATATATATATATATATATATACATACATAAAAACAATAGAAAATGAACAAAGTGACAAACAAGTTACCCAATTAACCAGAAAAAAGCTCAAAACTGAGCCTTGTTCCAGCAGTCTTCAATCAGACAAGTTCTAACAGCACACCCCTGCTTACTAAGGTGCAGAGGAATCTTCTCCAAAAAAGATGGCCTGGATCAGTGCTCAAGTTATACAAACAAAGCTAGATTCAGCAGGCTTGAATCTGGTCTATGCTACAGCAACAAGGAGCACTAATTTCAGAAAGAAACAGTTCAAATAAGCAGTCACAATAAGCCTGTGACCAGAAATTCCCAGCTCAGAAGGGCAGAATCCAGCCTCTCTTCCCACAAGAGTGTAGACCACAAACCTTCTTAATGTCGAATAACTGGCCTGAAGCCCAAGTGCTTAAACTAGAACTGATACACTTTTAGAATAGCAGACACTGGGCCTTCAATCAGCAATTCCCAGCTTAGGACGACGTAAGTTACCTGTCCTGCCACAACAGTGCAGACCACAAACCTTCTTAATGTAAAATAGCCTGTATGAAGCCCAAGTGCTTAAACCAAAAGACTTAGAACAGTTACAATTTAATCTATGGAGGAAAAACTGGAAAAGCTGTCTCAAGCAACAATGGAGCTGGCTGACTTTTCATAATTTTCTTCTTGGATTTTTACTAACTGGTTCTGTTTCACCTGTTGTTGGGCTACAGTGTATGCTTACTGCTGGAACAGTTTCAGGAAGAAGACAGAAGAACCACAAGCTGGTTCATACAGGCTGTCTCTTACCAAGATGAATGAAACATCCAAGAGGGAGCTATGAAGAATGGAGGACTCATTTTTCTTATCAGTCTTAGAGATATGTACCTATTGCTCCACTAAGTCTCCTCCTCCAGGACTCCAAGTTCCAGAATGGGATAGCTTTACACTCAACAAACAGGCAAGGGGGTCAAGTATATGATGGATAAACAGTGGGAGTCAAGTGATAGAGCTCTGGCACCAGAGAAAGTGGTTGGTTGAAGCACTGCTAGCACAGATGATTTACTCTGTACCTAGTGATGGCATCAGTTTGTGTCCCCTAAGGGAGCATTTTCACATTCACAACATGGATCCCATCAGGCATTAAAATGTTGCAGAATATCCAAAGACTGGTTCTGCCTCACATTTAATACAGGAATGGAATGACCCAGGGAAGTATTCTCAGCTTTGGCTGGTGAGTCTTGCAAGACTTGGAGAAAGGTCTGTGGAGAACATTCTTTGGCTCTGAGTACACCCCCCCCCAAGCCAGTACCTAGGGACTCAAGGGTCTGACCTAGTTCTTGATACTCGACCATGGGTATGAAGTTGTAGACATGGAGACATACCCCCCAAGATGGCTGCCAGGGGCTCACCTCTCCCAGGGATCTCAATAGCTGATAATTGGTACAAGGTGGCCACTTACAGGTCAAGGGGGAAGCTCACAAAGTATGAGGGGTTGCCTCACAAAAGGTTTTAACAGGAGAAGGTTGCAACCAGTGTCTAGCTTCCAACTTCTTGCCTTTCTCATTTTGTTACAGCACTGGCTTAACTTTGCTTGCAGTCTCTTCCTGTCAGCTCATGAGTTGGGACCTTCAAAAGTCATCACCTTTACAGAACTGGGAATAGGCATTAAGCTCCTCCCTTTTTGTCTCTGGCTAATTCGTCTGAAGAGTGAAGACAGAACAGTAGTGATTCATGTCAAGTTCCTCAGCAATAACAGTAAACAGAGTGCTGGACTCCATTCAGGGGCATAAAGTTCAGGAACTTTTTCATGGCAAACAAACATCAATTCAAACTGCATAGAGGATTAAGGCTATGAGATGCTAATGCCCTTTATCCTGTAATTTTGGATTTGATTCCCACTTTCACAACTTACTTACTGCATGAATCTGAGCATGTTACTTACCCAGATGCTGCCCCTGGACTTCCACTGAAAGCAGAACACAACCCAAACAGACAAGTCAACAAAATAAACAAATAAAAAAATACACTGCAGAACAGAACTGTGTGGTACAAAGACAAGGCAGGTTTTCCTAATCTAACTGATTTATGTCGCTTCATCAAACGGCCTTTAGTGAAATGCTGCTCTATTGAAAAAAAATGTAGGTGAGACCCCCACTTCCCTATCTTATATACACCAACTCTGAAGCTGTACAACTAAGGAAAAAATGCAAACTCAAACTGCCAGAAGTTGTTTTTGGCCATTACATCTCAACCAAATGGCATCCAATTTAAAGCCATTTTGTAAATTGACATTTCTAATGTAACACCATGGTATGTGGTGTATATGGTATGGTATGTGGTAGCAGGACATGCTTCTGCCTCTAAGTATAAGAATGAGAGAACATTATGATGAGCAAGAGACAGCAGAAAAGGAAATCCTAACAGCTATCAATTGTATAATGTTTCTAACGTGATCTGTACCATATAGTGCAGTGTGAAGAACCTTTTCTTCCTTGTTCATGGAAGACGTCAGGGAGATTAATAGTCTGCTGCAAGGTAAACTACAAGACTGCTTTAGGCCTAAAATAAGGGTTAGTTCTCAAAGAAACTCTGTCCTTGTGAAAAATGAGATAGGACTGACTCACTATATGAGCTTGTAACTCAGATACTCTCCTAGAAATCAGAGCAACAAGTACACTCTTATGTGTTAAAAACCTCAGCTCAGTCCAATGAGATGGTTCAGATGAAAAATGAATAAGCTTTTCAACCACAAAATTAAGATCCCAAGGAGAACCTAACCATTTCTAGGTGAACAGATACGCAACATGCCTTTCAAAAACTTTTTAACTTCAAAATGGTTAGACATTGGGATCTTAGGGCAGACAAACAGAAATAGCTGACAAATGATCCTTGACAGAGGAATAAGAAAGTCTAGAGGACAGTAACTCACGTAAATAATCAAGGATCAGAAGCAGCTGGTCCTGAAGAGGTTCCTGGTTCTTGGACTGGCACCACCTAGGAAAATCTTTTCTACTTGCACATATATGATTTTCTAGTAGTATTTTTGCCTCCTTTAGTACCTGCTGCATGTATTTTCTTGGGTGGCAAAAGCCAGGGTACCTTTTTGGCTGTGCTTGTATAGGCCCCAGGGCCGATAGCCTAGTACCTACCTATGAACCTATGTCTTCAGGAAAAAGGTGCCTAAAAGGTATCAACATTCTATCATTCAGGCAGTTAGCTGTAGTTGTTTGGGTTGGGATGTATCAAACAACCCTTGTCCTGTATAAATAAGGCCAGTCTGTGAAAATGTTGATTGTAATTGTCCTTGGTGGATATAACAAAAGATAATAGTGTCAGACAACCATTTGGAAATAGTTTGCTTTTGGCTCAGGTTGTCCTTTCTTCTTACCTTCACAAGAATTTAACAACTGATCAGAACTCTAAAAGATTTTCTTCTGTCAGAATAGTACCTGAGCTGTATGTGGACATCCAAAGTATTGAGTATCCTTTCTCCCTCATTTCTAGGCTCTGGAAAGAAGCAAGATGGATAGCTTAGCTCAAACTAAACTCAGATACCACTTTAGGCACACATGAAGAATTAGTTCTTAAGGAAAACGTATCTTTGTGAAAAATGAGAAGGTTGACCCACTATAAGGCTTGCTGCTCAGATACTCTTTTTGCAGAGGTCAGAGCAATCAATAGCCCTGTTTTCCATGTTAAGACCCACAAGTCAGACTGATGAACTGGTTCAAACATAGCAAGAGTTAGTCTTTCCAAGACAAAATTAAGATACCAAGGAGCAGCCACCAGTTTTCTAGGACACTTTGCATACAGCACCCCTTTCTACTTCATTTCACACAAGAAAAAGGGGAATCCATAGGTGGACATCCTGAAATGGCTGATAAATTAACCTTGATAGAGGAGTAATGCATGCCAGAGGATAGCAATTCACACAAATAATACAGAACTGGAGAGACACTTTCCCTGAAAGGATGCTGCTTTTTGTTTTTGCACCAGCAAGAAACTATTTTCCATTTAATATATGATTTTCTAGTAGCAGGTTTTCTTGTCTACTTTAATATCTGATTCATGTTTCCAGGCAGTTAGTTGTAGTTATCTAGGGTGATGAATCATACACCCCTTGTCCTGTGTGAATAGGTCCAGTATGTGAGGAGGCTTGCAGTAATTGCCTTTATCATTTCCAATTAAGTAAGAGTCACTATTCACTGAGCCAGAAGAGAGTCACTACAAAGATTTTTGAGGAATGCTTCTGAATCTTCAAAATGACCCTGGCTATTGGTGGAAAGGGAGGGAAAGCATTCAGGAGCATTCCTGTCTGAGGAAAAGAAAAAAAACATATGTTTTACAGGCCTTTTTGCATATAGCCCTAGAGCAGAAGCTTGTTGACTGACTGAGGTGGGTGGAGGCAAAAATATCTACTTGAGGTGTTCCTCATAACTGATTCAATTCCTGGAAGACCTCATGATTCAGTTTCCATTTGTGAGGGTCTGACCTGGTCCTGTTCTGCTTGTCTGTCAATATTTTGCTCTTACAGGATGTAAGATGGCTGTAGAGTGAGACTGTGCTGAAAAGCTATAGCCCAGGCTACCATGGCTAGTCTGCACAGCGGGTAGAAGTAGGATCTGGTTCCCCTATTTGTGTATGTACCACATCACTGTGGTGTTGTCTGTAAACACTTGCAACAATCCTGGAGACCAAAGATAATGGACACTGCTGAATGCATTTATGAGTGCGAACATCTCTTTTATTTTTTTATAAAACAAAAGTACTCAATCTTATTAAATTATTTGAACAAAGCCTGTTAATTGTTTTTGCTTCTGGTACAACATTATCATTGCTCTTTGCCTATTACTGCACGGGGAGTGAGGTTATTCAAGTATGTGGTTTATTTTTCCTGATTCCAGTAACATCTCTTTTATGTTTATGTCTTTTTGTCCGTCCTTTCTGTTCCAAAGACTCCTGCACTTTTAACCCCATTGACACTGCTCCTCAAGCAAGTCTAGGGCATCTGTTATTAGAAACTGGCTAGAGGTAGAAGGGAAAAACAGATCCTGGATTCTAATAAAAATTATCTTCACCAAATAATCTCACTTTTCATAAACCTCAATACTGGAATCTGGAATGTTAGGGGATGTTGATGCTGATACTATACACATTTTAGGTACCACTGAATTTTTCAAATGTCGAGTCTTGCTAAAGGAATCATGAGAATCATAAATGCCATGAGACCCAGAATCCTATGAGATTTCCATGCTGAAAGAGAAGTCTGAGAGGAATAACTCAAGAATAGATCTGGACACAGATCTACTTTTTCCTTTGGATGAAAAGTTCTTTTAATTGAGGTATCTAGGAGACACCCCATGATAACAATCCTGTGAGAAGGAGTTAAACAAGACTTTTGTATGATCTCCCGGAACTCCAGTCTATGTAGGAGAGCTCTCATCCAAATAAGAGAATCCTGAGACTCTGAAAAAGGCTCTGGAAAGATAATCAAGTCATCTAAATATGGAAAAACAGGAATTCACTGTAGTTTGTAGTAGGCTATCATCAGTGCTAGACACTTTTTAAATACCTTTGGAGCTGTGGACAGACTAAAGGGTAATGCAGAGAACTGATAATGTGATCCAAACACAGAGAGAACCTTAATAAACATCTGAAATCTGGATCTACATGAATATAAGTATCTTATAAATCTAAAGTCACCAGAAAACTCAAATGGAGAATGACAGGTAAGAAGTTCTGACGACATAACATTTTGAACTTGGGCACTATCACAAACTGGTTTAGGAAGGAAAGATCCAGAATTGGTTCCAATAAAACTTCTGGCTTTAGTACAAGAAACATTCTTGAATAAAACAGAGCTGAGGAGAAGGGACCAACGTGCATCACCCCTTGCATCAGCAGGTGCTGAATATTAAGAGGGGAAAAGAAGAGCTTGGTATGATGTTTGAGGGTGAATACCTTGAAAACAAGGAAGAAACTTCCACTACCATCCGTAACTTTGATGAATTACTTCCACAAACCATCTGTACAATGCAATCTGTTCCAAAGAGAGAAACAGAGGTTCATACCTTCTGGAAGGATTAAAGATATGCTAGGATGGGAAGGAAAGGGGAGGAGAGTCTTGTAGACAGTCATTAAAGCTTATTAGATTGTCCTTTATTCTTGGGGGGGGGGTCCTCCTTTCTTTTTAGACTCTCCCTGTCATTACTTTTTAAATGTTTGCTTACCAGCAGCTTGTTGTGATTGCTTGTTTTACTTTTTGAAAAAGGTTGTAGGGGCAGCATTAAATCCTTTGACAAACTTGAAGGAGGAAGACTGAAAAATCTGAGCAATTCCTTAAATCACCTTACCTCTTCTCATCACACATTTTAAGGATCCCTGCAGCACATGGTCCAAAATACCAACTCCCTAAGGGAAAATTCAAAATGTCAGTTTCTTCTGGAAGGTTTTGAGTATGCAATCAAGCAAAACCCCACATAAAAGTTCCTGTGGCAGCAATCTTGGAAATGGGAGCAACAGAATTGCAAGCACATTTCAAACAGTGGGTAGCCACTTGAGACACTGATGCAATCAGGTTACACAAATATACTTGTTCCTTAGACTGGGAAATGGATGCCATAATATTCCTTATGTTCTCAAAAGAGGCAAGTATGAAATTTAACATATGAGCTTGACAGATAAGAATTCTGAAAATAAATACTGCTAAAGGCTACACTTTTCCCCCCAGATCTTTCAAAACCCTTCCAATCTTTGTCTGAAGGAGTTGGATTTGTATTAACCAAATGTTTAGTAGCAGCTGGGTTCACTAGAGAAATAACTGCTGGGTCTGATCTGGTATTAGTATATAGAAAGATATAAGATTGAGGAACTTTGTACAATCTGCTTTCTTGGGGGCAGCAGACTGGGTGTCAGGCAAGTTACAGGCTGTAATAAATCCATCCCCAAAGTAGAAAGAACAGGAGGAACTGGTGTAGGTTCAGGAAAGTCAAGTTGCAATAAATCAAAATACTTCTTCAGGGACAGTGGATTGTCATTATGTTTCTACAGAAAAAAAACTGATTAATTTTGGAAACAGCTACAGAAAAAGAGAATCGTTCAAAGGGACTGGCAGAAGCCACTTTGTCTAGCACAAGCCTATCTAGCCATGCATCCCAAATTTCTGACAAGTTCTGGTACCTTGGCATGTGTAAGCAGAGGCTTGTGAGATGAAACATTTACAGACAGGGGCCTGAGAAATAAACCATTTACGGTTGCCTGTGTCCATTAGATACACAGGTGTGAAATCAGGCATACATTTCCTGTCTCCCATCCAAATGTACAAGTTATACTTGAATTGGATTGGGGAGGAACTCTGCTTCACATGAATGGAAAAGCCTATTCCAGAGAAGGGATAGTCTCTGGGATACGTACTTGTCTCTCCAGCAGGTCCTGTTTATATTACAGGAAAAGTTTAAGTCTTTAGGATGGGTAATTCTTCTGGTGTTTGTTTTGTGATACTCAGGAGGTCCATCAGGATAAGGACCGACAATGCCTTGTATATCAGTCATAGATCTCCCCTCAACAGCCTGCAGGACGCAGAATACAGTGATAGGGCTTTGAGGTGGTCTGCATAACACATGTTTACTTATGCCCTGAATTCCTTTAGTGAGGAACCTCTATGGCTGTTCCAATTGCTGTCTGTGCCAGGGTAGGTATATACCAAAAGGGGCATTGTACTCAATGACAGTTCTGATGAATGCCAAAAACAGTGGGACAATGACCTCCTTGTACCTAGATGCCATACTTTTGTTTAAAAGTTGCACAATATAGAATGATTTCCTCACTACTGTAAACATGTGATGGTCAAAGGCTAGATTACTGTCAACACGCATTCCCAAGTCCATGGCTACTGGGTCAGCTCTTAGGGTTGTATTGTCAATATGATAGTTAACAGGGGTCAATGACTTTGCAAAGGATACTACTATGCATTTCTTGACATTCTTGGCTGCAGCACTAGTTATTTGTCTGTCAGTCTTTCCTGAAGAACATTAGTGCCTGTGGGGGATTCTATGACTGCTTCTAATTTGCAAAGGTATGCAAATTTGGTCAGCCAGAGGCCCTTGATGTTAGCCTTGACTTCAGAGAAGTAGATGCCACAAACGAGTGTTTCCAGGACAGATCCCAGAGTGATTCTGGAAGTGAATGGCCTCTTTTTAGAGGTGAACACCCCAATTCTAACTTTCTGTGTTCTGTCTGTGAGCCAGCTGTCTACTCACTGGGGGACATAAAGGTTTGCAGCTAACCCCTCGAGTTAGTCAACAATGCCTGATAGGGGTATTGTGTCAAATGCCTTGGCCAGGTCAAGGCAGGCAGTGTGCAGTTTTGCCCTCTTCTATTCTCGAAGAAGTCCACCAGGTTGATTAGGCATGATATGCTCACGATGAAAGCAAACTGGGTTGGGTCCAGTGTCTGGAGGCTTTCTTTGTCATTATTGATCACTTCAGTGATCACTCCTTCCATGGCTTTGCATGTGAAACTAGTGAAAGTTATGGGTTTGTAGCTACTAGGATCTGTAGATGGTCCACCTTTGTGCAGCGGTATTACAGTTGCTGTTTTCCATTCGTGAGGTATAAAGCTTGTTTAGAGGCTGCAGTTAAATAGTGATTCCAGAGGGCTGGGCCTGAGAGGTCATGTTTCATGGTCTCTAGAAGACTACCTGGAATATTGTCTGGGTCCATTGATGCAGTATTCTTAGCCTTAGAGACAGAATTGAGGAGCTGTTCCCTAGTAATATTAGGAAGGGTTTTATCTGATGGCACTTCCTGAGGGCAGGTTGTTGGGGGGAAGGGGGGGGGGTTAGAGCTGAATTTGACTGATAGGCTTGCTATATCGTTTGAAAAAACACACAAACTGCCAGCACTTCACCAGTATCTTTCTTTTATTCCAGCGATCTGGTACCTCGGCAATTCGCCTTCAAGGATCACATTTAATTGAGTGTGAAAATAATACTTATATACTCACTTTGACAATTGACATTCAATTAACTTATTAAACAATCAAATATGTAAAGCACCAACTTCCAAAATTTAAAGTGACCATGAATTTGTAATAAATAAATACTCTCAATATGAAATATAATAAATAATTAATTAATTGCCTAATTCCTGATTAATACCATTAGGCTTTAGAGTATGAAACTTAAAAATCATTCTAGTTTCTAGCTCCAATAATTTAACTACAATGTCATCCCCTCTTTGGAGGAAGGGCTTTCCCAGTATGCTAAATGTTACACTACTAGAAGAACTACTATATCTCATGAAAATGTATAGCAACAGGACTATTCAAATTTTGATTTCTAATGTCTTTTAAATGCTCCAAAATACGGATTCTTACCATGCGTTTCGTCTGTCCTATGTACCACATATTTTTACATGAACAACCCAATATATAAACCACCCCTGTGGATTTACAATTAAAATAGTGTTTTTGAACAAAATTTATATCATTAATAACACTCAGGTTCCTGACCTTATCACAAATATTACAAGAACCGCAGGGAAAAGTACCTGGTTTTAAAACAATAGTGTTATCTTTCCTTCCAACTAAGTTATTATTTAACAATTCTTTAAGATTTTTTCCTCTCTTATAAGAAAATGTAATATGTTTGAGGTATAGATGACCAATAGACTCATCATCACTGACAATATACCAGTATTTTCTAACTAATGAAACCAGTTTCTCAGAAAAAGCAGAAAACCTGGTTACATAAAAAAGCTTCTCATCATCTTGATTATGTTCCGTAGTAAAAACCTCACACCTTGATTCAAAATTTCCAACACATGTATAATTTCCATCTACATTTTTACCAAGTAATTTGTCCTTGCATGCTAGTAAATGTATTTTATTATAACGCCTTTCACTTAACCTCAGCATGACTTTATTCAATTCACTAATTTTTTCATTTTCGTTACTGGTATGATCGAAAATTCTCTTGAATTCACCAGAAGGTAATGCCTTTAGTAAATGACCAGGGTGCATGCTGGTCGCATGCAAAAACATTAACTGAAGTAGATTTCCTAAAGGGCCTAAACCCTATATTTTCTCCATCTTCAAATAATGTTAAATCTAAAAAGTTAATCTGTTTTCTATTCAACTCATAAGAAAAAGAAAGGTGATGTTCATTATTATTTAGAACCTCAAAAAATTCAAAGTAGTCATTTATATCTCCCTTACAGATGAAAATAAGATCTATAAAACGCTTATATAATATTACATTATTCCTAAAAAAAGCGGTAGGATAAATGAATGTCTTTTCAAAAAAACCCATGTATATAATAGCATGTGAAGGTGCAAAAGCCGCCCCCATTGCTGTACATTTCACCTGCAAAAAATAGTTATTATTAAAGAAAAAATAATTGTGAGTCAAACAAAACTCTAATAGACCCACTAAAAAGGTGGTTCTGGGCCCTTCACCTAACATATCAAAAATAGAATCCAACCCCCATCTAATATCTATATTAGTATATAGTGATTTTACATCTATAGTGACCCAATAATAGTCATAATGCCATTCAATTTGAGATATACTATTAATGAGATCCTGAGTATTGGAAATGTGAGCTACCACTTTATGTAAATGAGCTTTTAAATGGAAATCTAAAAAGATGTTATTATCCAGAAATGAACCTATCCCCGAAACTATTGGCCTACCTGGTGGTTTTTGTAAATTTTTATGTACCTTAGGCAAAGCATATAAAATGGGGATTGTGGGGGTTTTTTTATATATAATTTGCGAACATCTTTGTGCTAAAAAAAAACAAGCGTTCACCTTTTTCCAATAAAAATAATAGCTCATCATTAAACAACATGGTAGGTTCATTATCCAACTTCTTATATTCTTCACCATTTTGAAGTATACTATCAACCATCTCACAATAATCCAATTTGTTCATAACAACCCAATTGCCACCTTTATCAGCACATTTCCATTAACAATGCACACATTTATGTACTGCCTTTGTGGTTGCAGACATAGCTAAAGAATGCCTTTGTGGTTGCCTTTGTCCTGGGAGGCCACATTTTTCTCAACATTGGCTTTGGCAGACTTTGGCTTCCAAGTTGTTTCTTTAGCTTGATGAGAATGCTTTTATCCTGCTCAGTGCTACACTTCCTAATTTTTGCCATGATTTTCTTCCTTCTCTTATACAGCCTGCTGATGTTGTGATTCCACCAGGTTGGCTTGTTTTTTGTTAGTACTCTACTTATTCCTGTTAGGTACAACTGCCTCTATGCAGCTATTAACGTGCTTGTTTTGGGTTTCTGTGAACAGTTCTGCATAGGCAGCAGTGTTCTCAAGGTTTAGAGGGGCTTAAAATTTTGCCAGGTTATCACTTAATATTAGGAAGTTAGCCTTGGATTAGTTCCTGAACATTCTATAACTGTCTCGGGTTACAGGTTTATTTTAACTTCAAAGAATTCCATTTTGCAGTCTGACCTTGCCAGAAAAGACATTACACTAAGGGGTGTGCAGCCCTCTCCCATATTAGTGAGGACCAGATCCAGTAGGTTTGCCCCCCTGATCAGCATATTAACAATCTGATCCAGGGAGTTTCTGTTTACAAAATTTAGGAATCTCTGTGCCTGTATGTTTCATGATATATACGATTCCCAGTTAATAGTAGCTAGCTAAATTTGCCTATAATTATGATATTGGTTTGGATGAACATTTCCAGTGAGTCTAAATACATGTCATGGGTTTCTTGGTTCATATAAAAGGGATCTATGGCTTCCAAGGAAGTGGTAAAGGATTTTGCCTATGGTGATTTAAACATGGAGAAATTTAAGTGCCTTATTCTTTTTGACCAGCCTTGAGGTATATTTATTTTTGCTGCAAATTGAGACATCTCCACCTTTAATCCCTGCCTCTGCATTAGGTGGTCTAAATGTATGGAAGGAATTATAGCCTGCACTACCAGGATGCTCTCTGCAGTTTCTGAATCTGAAACCAGAGAAGAAGAAAACAGAATTAGTCATTTCATAATCATTTTGTGGTTATAACTCTTGAACTTCCAGACAAAATGAAGAATCCATTTTTTCTTGCCAGTAACAACTGAACTAGAAGACTCAAGACCCTGAAATGAACCTTGAGCAAAGCCCAATAAATTATTCCTGTCCAAAGTATCTGAGACAGGAGAAGACGTAGGTCTAAGTTTTTGCTTCTTTTTGATGGGAATTTCTGAAGGGGCAGATACACTTTTGCTAGACAAAACCTCCCTAGGGATGGGTAATCCAGCCTAAATAGGCAGAAATGAATTCCTCGCTCCTTTTCCCAGAACTGGCACGCACACCATCAACAACACAAGATGTGTCTAACCCCCGGAGGGTGCCAAGGAAAAAGATGAATAGTCTGAGGAACCAGAAATGTCCACAGCAGATTCATCCATCTGTGGCTGAAGCTTTTTAGCAGCTTGATGTTGTGGCAAAGCCTGTTTATTAATTTTCTTCCTTTTGTGGCTGGCAGAAGGAAGAACTGAGAAACTGGTAGGTTGCTCTATGACAGAGCAAAAAATATGCTCGATTCCTGGGAAGTAGTAAGTAGTAAAAAAGACATTTTTGGGAGTGGGGGACAGTAAACAGCACTTTAAATGCTTACTCCCACCCCCAAAGTAAAATAAAAAGAAGTTATGTACTTACTATAACATTTCATCCTGAGAAAATTTGTTACAACTAATTTAAAAGTAGTTTTTTATTGGTAAAGTTTGTGATCTGAAGTTGTTGTTTTCATGTGATCTTCAACCTGAGGGACCCAGATTGATCTGACTTGGCCGCATTCTTCAGCTTCAGGAGCATTATGGGGAGGGTATGAGCTTGGAGCTGAAGCTGAAGTATGCAGTAGAATCAGACCTGTGCCGGATCTGCGTCTCTCAGGTTGAAGATCACATGAAAACAACAACTTCAGATCACAACTTTTACCAATAAAAAACTAGTTTTAAATTAGTTGTAACAAATTTTTTTCCATGAAAGTAAAGACTAATGTTCCGGTCTAAAAGTTACTAAAGGTCAAATGATACTCAATAAAACATTTTCCTAGCTTAAAATGTATAATTTCACAGAAAAGTTAATTTTCTGGCATAAAAAGTAAAATGTGAAAGTTTTTTTCTCCAAAAGTGAACTTATCTGCCCTGCTATGGAAAGGATTAGCTGACCACTGATCCTCAAAAGCCTGCAAGAGGAGCGCTCTTTGGTGGAAGGAAAACTCTGAAGAGCTGGGTGCCTAAGCACTCTTTTTCGTCATCTCAAGTTGAAAAATGAGATAAGATAAGATTCCTTTATTGTCATTGCACAAGTACAATGAAATTTGTAGCAATCCTAAGGTGCATTCACATATATTGATCATAAATAAATAAGAGAATACAATACAATACCAAACAATACAATACAATACAATGCAATGCAATGCAGTAAGCAACTAAGTTATTGCACTTGAGTATACTGCACATGAAAGGAATAAAGTCAGGTGTACAGGAATGTTAACATACACCTTTTAGTGCAAATGGCTATTATCTATACTCAATGTGAGTATTTAGCATTGTTCAGTTCACATATGGCCCGGGGATAGAAACTGTTCTTAAGTCAGTTTTGTCTGAGATGGAATGGACCTGAACCATCTGCCAGAAGGCAGCAGCTCCAACAGGTGATGTCCAGGGTGACAAGGGTCTCTCAAGATGTTAGATGCCCTGCTGGGACAGCGAGAGCTGAACAGTTCCTTCAAAGAGGGCAGTGAGCAGCAAATGATTATCTGGGCAGGGTTAACGGTCCTTTGAAGGGCCTTTCTGTCTGCCACCCCGAGCTGCTGGCATACCACTTGAAAATGCAGTATGCGGGCACACTTTCAATAAAACAGTGGTAAAAAGACACCAGCAGTTTCTCCGGCAGGTTATTTTTCCAGAGGATCCTAAGGAAATGGAGTCTCTGCTGTGGCTTCTTGATTGCCTCAGTGGTGTTTATGGGCCAAGACAGATCTTCTGTCACATGTACACCTAGAAACTTGAAGGCAGGAAACCTTTCCATACAGTCTCCATTGATGTATATTGGGTTGCGATCTGCATTGTGTCTCCAGAAATCTATTATGAGTTCTTTTGTTTTGGCACCGGTCAGGGCAAGGTCATTGTCTGTACACCATGCAGCCAGTCTTTGAACTTTATTTCTATATGCTGTCTTGTCTCCTCCTGAAATAAGTCCAACCACTGTGGTGCATCTGCGAACTTAATTATGGCATTAGTAGAATGAGAAAGTACACAGCCATGGCTGTAAAGAGTATACAGAATGGGGTTCAGCACAGAGCCTTGTGGGACACCTGTGTTTAGCCTGAGAGTGGAGAAGTACAGGCCTAGTCTAACCATCTAAGGATGGTTAGTCACAAAGTCTTTAATCCGACAGGTAGGTTCTGAAAGTCCAAGGGCAGTGAGTTTAGTGACCAGTCTATCTGGGATAACTGTGTTACAAGGTGAACTAAAGTCTACAAAGAGCATCCTCACATAGCTCCCCTGCTGCTCAAGATGACAAAGTACAGTGTGTAAGGCAGTGGAGATGGCATCTTCTGTACACCTATTTGCTCTGTAAGCATACTGATGTGTATTTGAGATAACTGGGAGACTGTCCTTAACATGTCACAGAACCAGTTGTTCAAACCACTTCATGATGATTGGAGTATGTGCCACTGGACGGTAGTCGTTGAGACTACTGCTGACAACTTTCTTTGGCAGTGGAATGATCATAGTTGACTTCAGACAATATGGAACAGTAGACTTGGACAGAGACAAGTTGAAGATCTTTGTGAAGACCCCAAAGAGTTGGCCCATGCATTCTTTCAGCACCCATCCTGTCACTCCATCAGGGCCAGCAGTCTTTCTTGGATTGACCACTTTAAGCACACGTCTTCCATCATGCTCTTCAACTGCGAAGATGTGGTTGTAGGAGGCTGGTATAGATGAAGTGAGACTGCTGTGGCCTATCAGCTCATGCCTAGCCATGACTGTCCTTGCTGTTTCCATCTCAAAACGAGCAATAAAATAACTAAGTTCCTCTGCTATTGAGGTATCTCCATCAACAGCCATATGGTTACCGGTTTTATAATTAGTGATGTGCTGAATACCTTGCCATAGTCATCATGGGTCCTTGTTGGTGAAGTGGTCCTCTATCTTTCTTTTATATGCCACTTTAGCCTCTCTTGACTACTTTCTTAAGGCTGGCTCTAGCCATGTGTAAAGGACTCTGTTGCCAGACCTGAAGGCTGTATTGTAGCACTTGAGAAGAGATATGACCTGCTTCAATTTCCAGGACTTCTGATTAGGGTATACACAAACATGCCTGCTGACAGTGACACTGTCAACACAGGTTTTTATGTAGCAGAGTACCATTGATGTGTACTCCTCCAGATGCTGATCCTCAAAAATGTCCCAGTTTGTTCTTTCAAAGCAATCATGTAGCTGTGACAGTGCACCTTCTGGCCATATTTTAACAATCTTTGTAGTAGTCTGGTCTTTTCTCCTAACAGACGTGCATGCTGGATTCAAGAGTATGGACAAATGGTCTGACTGGCCTAGATGAGGCAGCAGTTTTGCCCTATAGCCATCCTCGATATTTGAGAGGTCTTGTCCATTATTCTTTCCTCTCTGGTTGCACATTTGATGTGTTGATGACATTTGGGGAGAACTGACTAAGTCCATCTGATTGAAATCACCAGCTACGATATGAACAGCTTCAGGATGGGTGTTTTGTTGCAAGTTAATGATGTCAAACAGGTGACCTAGAGTTGTGCAAACATTAGCATCTGGTGGAATGTAAACGGCTGTAGCTATAACAACAGTGAATTCCCGAGGTAAATAAAAAGGCCTGCATTTGACTGTCATATACTCCTCATCAGGAGAGCAGTAACTGTCTACAATTTTTGTGCTGGTACACCAGCTGTTATTCACACAAATGCAATGCCCCCCCATCTCTGGTTTTACCTGAGTCTTTATTCCTGTCCCACTGCAAATATGTGCAGCCTGCAAGCTCAATAGCTGTATCTAGTATACAAGTGTAGCCATGTCTCTGTAAATAACAAAATGCAACAGTTTGAGCATGTGGAAGGTGAGCTTGAATCTTTGGAAGCTGAATGACTGTTATAACCGGAGTAGGATATAATCCATGGCTAAAGCTACTGCAGAAGTGATCAATATGATAAACGTTCTCCCTTCTTACAAATTCCAAAACAGGGATATGAAAGAACAAAAGTACTGAGTCCAGACTGACCAGAGGTACAACTTTTCTCATGGGAAATCTGGTCAGGGGAAGCATGAGAATCATTCATGCCATGCACTATAAAATTCTAAGAAATTCCCTTGCAGATACCTGGCTTTGGAAGAAGAAACTCAGGAGGAACTGTTGATTTTCTATAGTGGAGAAAGAAAGGCACTTTCCAGTGTAGAGTCTAAGACATTCTAGGAATACAATTCTATGAGAAAGCATGAGACACAATTTTAGTAAATTGATTTTAAAATCCAGACTGAGTAAAAGATTCAGAACAGTTGCTAATGATTCCTGAAATCTGGAAAGAGAGTCTGCAAAGATAAGACAATAGTCCAAATATGGAAAATATAAATACCCCAAAGTCTGCTATACGATATAACTGGAACCCCTCATGGTGCAGTGGAAAGTCCACAGGGTGAGACAGAAAAATAGTAATGTAAGCCAGATTCAGAAAATCTTAAGAATGTCTGACCTGCTTGATAATGGGGATGTGATGACAAGCATCCTTTAATGAAAGCTAGAGAAGGGCTCTGAGGAAAAAGGGATTGAGAGGAAAGCATTCTGAACTTTGGAATCTCGACAAAAAGATTTAGAAAGGAAAAGGTGCAGCACAGACCCACTACGATACTTCCTTATTTGGTACCATAAAAATCCTTGAATAAAAGCGGTTACCCATTTGGTAGGGAGGCACTGATTCTAATACTCTCTATACAAGCATTAGATGCAGAATGGGAACAAACAAGGAGACTTTGTTCAGAGGGCAAAAATGAACCCCCTCGGATGAAGGGAAGTGAGAGATTACCACTGCCAAGTGTACACCTTCTGAAATTCCTTTTAAACCCATCTGTCTGGCATAATTTGGTAGTGCAAGGGAAGGTGCAGCCTCAGAGAGCTAAAGAGGTTGCCAAGATCAGGAGGCTGGGCATTGAACAGGCAGTCATGCTAATTAGAAGGACAGTCATTGATTTTAGTGGCTTTTCCCTTCTTTCTTTCTGAAGCTTCCATGCCATTGCTTTTTAAACTCCTGAATGATGGCACCTTGCTGCCTAATTTATTAAAAGAGAGAGTTTAGAAGGAAAGGAAATTTAATTTGCCATAAAAATGCGGGTTGAAAAATACGAGTTACTCCCTGACTCAACTTTCCTCTTTCATCACACTTCTTCAGCACCTTAGCTATATAAAAGGGCCAAACAGACCCTTCTTTCCTGTGGAAGAATTTCAAATGTCAGTTTTAACATCTTTAGGGTGGTTTTGAGGACACAGCAAAGCTTTCTCATTACTAATCCAGAAGCAGCAGCTCTGGAGGAAGAATCTGCTGCATCATAAGCACACTTTAAAACATGCTTAGTAACATGAGAAGCAGATGTTCACGAGGCATTCAGTGATTTCTTTTACCTTAAAAGAAGGAAAATTAATCAACTTTTGCATGTTTCCAAAAGATAAAAGTAAAAATGTTAACATAGGAGCTTGACATTTTAGAAGCCTGAAAGTTAGAGTAGAAAAATACACTTTTTCCCCAACTTGTCAAATGCTTTATCATCCTTGACAGGGGGATTGAGATTAGGAGCAGTAATCTGTTTAGCAGAAGCAGTTTTGGATAGAAAAAAAATACTACTGGATCTACTTTAGAGTTGGAAAACAAATATGTATATGCCTGAGGTATCCTGTATAATCTGTCAGAGTTCCTAGGGGCTGCAGGTTGACTGGCAAACTAGAAGCTGTGAGAAAAACATTCTCTAAAGCACACAAAATGGGAGGAACAGCTGCAGCTCTAGACATACCTAACTTTAACAAATCTTAACAGTTTCTGTGCAATAGGAATGTCATTCTGTTCCCACTGAAAAAAAACACAGTAAACATCTTAAAGTTTCATAAAAAGATAATTTTTCAAGTCAGAAATTTAAAAAACATACTTTCTTCAGAATCTGAGATTAAGAAGAAATTTCTGAAGTACAACCATCTCCCCTGCAATGCTTACTCTTCTGACTGAAAACAAAGTCTGAATGAGGGGGAAAGAACAGTTGTGAAAGTAAACTTACCATAACAGTAATGTTCACATGATCACTGCTGCAGTAGCCTTAGATACGTGTCTCATATCCAGCCAAGGATATAACAGCCAGAGAGCTTCCAAACCTTCAGGTTACCTTCCACTCACAGAAACTGTCAGGCAGTTCAAGCTGAGCTGACTACAAGTTAAGTTTGGGCACCAAGACCTTCACAGCTTTTCTGTTAACGGGGTGAGTGTAGCTGAGCCCTGAAATGACAATGCTAGGAAAAAAAAAACGTAATGATTACATGCTGGCATAAACACACCAAATTACAGTTGTGTACACTTACCATAAATGTAGGTGTTCGAGTGTATTCACTGCTGCAGTCATTACATTTGGGTAATCCTGCTGGCAGGTTGCCCTCAGTCGGCCTGAATTCCAAAGTCCTGGGTCCTGCGTTGGCTGCTGTTGACCCTTCCCTGATGTCAGGTCATCAGGGGTATAAAAGAAGCAGCTGATGCCATTTTCTTTAGTTTTTCTTGCCCCAGATGTCAGGTGCCCCCTAAAAGGGTAGCCAAAATTTATATATATATATATATATATATATATATATATATATATATATATATATATATGAAAGATAGATTCCATCAGAAGAAAGGGGGGTGGCGGGTGGGTAACCTGGACTGCAAAAGTGAATACACTCGAACATCTACATTTATGGTAAGTGTACAAAACTGTACTATGTTCTTCATGTTTCATTGTTGCAGTCATTACATTTTGGTAGAGTCCCAAAGCTATGGTTGGGAGGCTGGAGCTAAACAGCATTAGGAGCGGCTATGAGGCTCTGCAGAACTGCAGTGGCAAAGCCTGCCCTGGATTTAGAGTAGAGTGGCAGATGATATGCTTTGTAAAGGTGTGCACTGAACTCCAAGTAGCAGCCTCTAAAATGTCCTTGGTTGGTACTCCCCTGAGACAGGCTGCTGAAGTGGCTGCAGCTCTGGTTGAATGTGGCCTACTGCCCTTAGGCACTGGCTTGCCATGGTGTAAGTAGCAGAAATGAATGCAGTGGCCTAACCACTTTGAAATAGCATGCTTTGAGATAGCCTTTCCTTGTGATCCTGCAGCATATGTCACTAGTAATTGCTCTGTCTTTCTGAAAACTTTGGTTCTGTCCAAGTAGGATTTGGATAAAAAGTTGGCAGATGAATAGTTTGGTTAAGAGCCACATTGGACACCACCTTAGGCATAAATGTTGGGTTTGTCCTGAGAGAGACCCTGTCTGGATAAAAAATGATAAAAGGTTCCACAGCCATGAGTGCCTGTAGCTCTGAAACTCGTCTTGCAGAAGTTATTGCTAGGAGCAGAGCTGTTTTCCAAGATAAAAACTTTACATCATCAGTAGCAGCTGGCTTAAAAGGAGGCAGGGTGAGTTTTTCAAAGACATAGTTGAGGTCCCATGCAGGCATTGGTGATCTCATTGGAGGCCTTAAATTTCTGGCTCCTCTGAAGTACTGCTTTAATAAGGGATGATAAAAGATTGGTGGCTCTGTATTGTAATGAGCCGAAATGGCAGAGGCATGAATTTTAATAGATGAAAAAGATAGGCCTTTGTCCAGCATTTCAGTTAAGTATTGCAAAATCTGAGGAATATTTGGCACAGATGTATCAGTTCCTTGTGCCTGGTTCCAAGCACAGAATCTCATCCATTTTCCAGCATAAGATTTTCTAGTACTAGGCCTTCTGGCTTCAAAAATGACATCCATCACAGCTTTACTGGGAGGTGTGTTTTGTATGACTACATTATCCGCCATGCTGCCAGGTTTAAAGTACTGAGTTGGCTGTGCAGGATCTGACTGTTTTGCCGGGACAGTAAATTAGGTATTTGAGGTAAGGTCCAAGCTGGGTATTGAGACAAGTTCCTTAGGATTGGATACCAGTACTGGTGGGGCCAGTCTGGGGCAATCAGTATCATCTTTGGCTTCTCCTGTCTGACCTTTAGGAGTACCTTGGGGAGGAGAGGCAGTGGGGGAAAGGCATATACGGATAGGTTTTTCCAACTGAAAGATAGTGCGTCCACTTTCCATGCTTGTCTGTGATAAGTCCTTGTGCAGAATCTTTTTAGCTGGTAGTTGTGAGGGGAGGCAAATAAGATCCATGTCCGGGCATCCCCATTTCCTTGTTATAAAGCTGAAGACTTGTGGATCCAGCTGCCACTCTTAGGGATCCATGAGGTATCTGCTCAGTTCGCCTACCAGAGTATTTTCCCTTCCTGGCAGGAATTGTGCCTGCAGATGTACTTGGTAAGTCAATGCTGTGTCCCACAAAGTCATGGCTAGTCTGCAAAGAGGGTAAGAATGTGTGCCCCCTGCTTGTTTATATACCACATGACCGTGGTGTTGTCTGTCTATCAGTAGTTGTCCTGGATGAAGTAGGTCCTTGAAGGCTGTCAGAGCATTTTTAACAGCTAGCATCTCTTTTTGATTGATATGTAGATGCATTTGGTTTGAGGACCATGTGCCCTGAATGCATCTTCCTGCCATGTGGGCCCCCCACGCATAATCTGATGCATCCGTTGTTAGTGTCTACCTGGCTGGGGGTAATGTGAACGGCTGTCCCTTGTTTTGGTGACAAGCCTTTGCCCACCATCGAAACTCCTGTTGCAGGTAGTGAATGAGAGTAATCATTGTTTCCAGGCTGTAGAAATTTTGAGTCCAAACACTTTTTAGGTACCACTGAAGTTTCCTCATATGCAGTCTTGCATATGGAATTAGTAGCATGCAGGATGCCATGAAGCCCAAAGCCTACAGAATTTTTCTTGCAGATAACTGGGCCTTTGTTGCCAACATTTTGAAATAGGTAGTCAGTTGCCTTTGTTTGTCTGGCGTGAGATAAGCCATCTGGGCAGTTGTATTTAAGCCTGCACCCAGGAATATTATCTCTTGAGAGGGTACTAGTTTTGATTTCTTTTCAATGACTGTGTACCCTAGGCATGTTAGAAGTCTTGTCACAAATGCCAGATGCTGTTGAAGAATGTCCTTGTTCCCTGCTTGAATTAGACAGTCGTCCAAGTAAGGATATATTTGTATTCCTCTTTGTCTGCAGAATGCAATTACTGGTGCCAGGCACTTTGTAAAGACCCTGGGTGCAGTAGATAAGCCAAAGGGCAGTGCAGAGAATTGGTAATGCATTGAGCCAGCCTTGAATCTGAGGTATCTTCTGCATAATTGTCTGATTGGAACATGCAGGTATGCCTCTTTTAGGTCTAGAGTCACAAGCCAAGCGTTCTTGCCCTGCATGGGCAGAAGCTGCTGCAAAGTCAACATCTTGAATTTTGGTATATCCAGGAATGTGTTCAGAATAGATAGGTCCAGTATTGGTCTCCAGGCCTTGTCCTTTCTGGGTACCAAGAACAGTCTTGAGTAAAATCATTGTCCCTGCTCTTGCTCTGGTACTTGCTGAATGGCCCCCATGTCCATGAGGGATGAGACTTGTTTTTGTGCCTCTGCCCATTGATTTTTTGGCAGATCTGGCCAGCCGTTTGCCTTTGGCAGGGTATGGAAATGGAACTTGTAGCCTTGTGACACTATGTTTAGAACCCACTTGTCCTGGGTTATAATGTGCCAATTTTGAGAAAAAAGTGCTAATTTTCCCCCTAAGGGTGCTGCCAGGAGATAAGTGCTTGGTGCAGGCAGGGGAAAGTCATTGGGACTGTTTCCTGTATGGCTGTGATTTGTCTTCTCCAACTTTGGAGGTAGAAGCACCCCATTGCTTTGACCTGTATGAACCTTGTGCCTGGGATCTGCCTCTAGGGCGTCTGCATCTGCCCCTTTCAGGTCTGTCTGACACAAGAAAGGACCAATTCCTACTAAACCTAGGTGGCTGTACTTGTAAAAAATCTTTGACAGTTTGCATAGATTTAGCTTTGTCCTCCATTTTCTTTAACACCTCTTCTGCCTTAACACCAAACAAAGTATCATGCTGTAAAGGTGCATCTAATAATTTAACTTTGACATGATCAGGCAGATTTTGTTCCTTTAACCAAGCATGCCTCCTAATTACAGAACCCGTAACTGCGGCCCTGCAAGAGGCCTTCAAAGAATCAAAACCACATTGCAAAGTATGCTTTCCAACTTGTTCAGCTGCATGCAATAAATCCTGCATCTCCTTGTTTTCTGCACATTCAAAGTTTAACATTTTCTGTTTAAGCAATGCCATGACATGTTGCTGATATTTGGGCATATGAAACTGACAGTTTAAGGCCCTGACAGCCAAGGTAGCAGATATGTAAACCTTTTTTCCCCATCTATCCAGTGCCTTAGAAACTCTGTCAGAGGGGGTAGGGTTTTTTGCAGTGGAAGCCTCAACTCCTTTGGGACCCTGTGAAATAGTTTCTGGGTCTGCAGCGGGGTTTTTAAAAATGAATTTATGAGAGTCAGGAACCCTGTAATATCTGTCAGGCTTAACAGGAGCTGGAGGTAAGGAGTCAGGGGTAACACTTGACTCCAAAAACACATCTACAATGTCTAACACAGGTGGAATGGCTACTGGCCTGTGTTGAGGTAGTAAAAGGAAATCCCTGAGCCTCTTTTTAGATTCTGAAAAGTCTTGGCTCTCCCAGTGGAAATGCTCCCTCATGGTATGCAAGGTTTCCCCAAACGAATAGTCCTCTGGAGGAGAAGCTGAAGGTATAGATTCTTCAGTATCAGAATCCTCATAGGGGGGAAGAGAATATTCCTGATTAGAAGAGGAATCAGAAGAAATAGAAACCTGATCTGAAGATTCATAGTCAGTTGCTTGCCTAGGCCTCTTATCAGGAGGGGAATGGGAACCCCTGATCAAGGTAATCAAGTCTTCGGCCAATTTGAGCATCTGTTTTTTGGGCATAGAGGCCTGTTCACGTGGCTCTTGAGTTTGTTTCTTTGCTTTAGGAAGGTACTTTAGTCTTTGCCTTTGAAGCTGAAGTCAGTTTAATGTAAAGATGTTTTAGGTCTGAATACACCCTTAGAAGCCGGTGCCTGCTCAGCGGCTCCGGACCCATCTGAAGGAATAGTATCCGAGGCTCCAATACCTTGAGTTTCCTGCGGCATGACCGACTATGTGGGAGTTGGTAGCGGCCTGCAACTCTAAAGTAGTGGGTGTCAGGGGCTGCGAAAGCGCCTCACTGAGAACCGGCGACTGGCTTAGGAGAAGCTTCGCATCGGTTTTGGGCCTCGGTTGTCTATCTCTCTCCTTTTCTTTGCGTTTTTTGTGAACTCCGGTAGTCAGATGGCTATCCAACGACATTTCTGGATAATTAAACTGGCGTCCAAAATAGTTTAAAGCAAAATCATACAGACACTTAATAGTGCGTTGGTTAAATCTAGCACAAAACCGACAACCAGAAACTTTGTGATCAGGGCCTAGGCAAGAATACAGTAAGAATGAAAGTCCTTATGAGGTATTTGCTTTCCACAAGAAATAGAATTATTTACTTTTTCTGACATCGGTGTGGAGCAAGAAAAAAGTTTCCCCAACGGGGTACTTAGCTTTATTGAAAACTTCGGATCTGAAACTCGAACACGAAAATCTCAGGAGTCGGCCGACCGGCACTTGCGAACTGCTTCTGGCACCGTGCGGCAAGAAAGACTAAAGAAAATGGCGTTGGCTGCTTCTTTTACACCCCTAACGACCTGACGTCAGGGAAGGGGCAACAGCAGCTGACGCAGGACCCAGGACTTTGGAATTCAGGCCGACTGAGGGCAACCTGCCAGCAGGATTACCCAAATGTAATGACTACAACAGTGAAACACGAAGAACATAGAGGGGGGCGGAGGGAGAGAGTGGCTATTGCAGCAGTGATCATTCAAACATCTACTGTTAGAATAAGTTATTTACACAACTGTACTGTGTTCGTCATATTGATTACTACTGCAGTAGCCTTTGCTATATAGGTAGATTATCCTAGCTTACTACATTTGGGAAGTGGAAGGAGAAGAGTTCAGGAGTCCCTGGAGAATGGTCCTTGCAAAGCCTGATCTAGAGAAGGAATCAAGCTTATCTTTGCAAAAGTATTTACAGTGGACCAAGTTTCAGAATACTTTTACAATCCAACCCTTTCCAAAAAGCCATCGATGAAGCCAAGACCCTGGTAAAGTGGACCTTGACCCTGCATGGAATAATTTTGTTGTGGTGAGTATAACAAAAGTTAATAGACAGACAACCATTTGGAAATGGTCTTGTTTTGACACAGGTTGTCCCTTCTTACCTTCACAAGAATGAACAAGTGATCTGAAGATATGAATGATTTAGTTTCTCAAGACAGATATCTGAGTTGTATGTGGACATCTGAGATGTGGAGTATCCTTTCTTCCTCATTTTTGAGCTCAGGAAAGAAAACCAGGAGAAGGGCAGTTTTAAAGTAAACTCAGATACCACTTTAAGTATAAAAGAAACAAGAAGTTATGTACTCACCATAACGTTCGATGTATTCCATCTCGCCTCACATTCTTACCCGTGGGTTCGGAGCCGAATGTCTGCTCTGACTCGGCCATACTTTTTAGCTCAAAGTCTTTCTATTTGGCTGGGCTAAGATGGTATCCCATGCTGCACTGCTCTCTATCCCCAGATCTAGTTTGCTGAGAGCACCAGCACTCATTCTCCATGCATAACACCACCAAAGGAAAGGAAAAACAAACCAAGAATGAAGGGAACTCTGAAATCAGGTCTAACCTCCAGATCCTCCAGGACGGGGGGTAAGTAAGAATGTGAGGCGAGATGGACTACATACATCGAACGTTACAGTGAGTACATAACTTCTTGAATGTTATGTAGTCCAATCTCGCCTACATTCTTACCTGTGGGACAGCGTCCCTAGCACCTAAATCCTGGGAGGCTCAGTGGAAAATACTCCTGAGCAATGTGGAACCAAAGGAAGACCTGCCCCTAGATACCACATCTAACTTGTAATGAGTAACAAAGGTGTGAGGAGATGCCCAAGTAGCCGCAGCACAAATATCATCCATAGACAATCTGGCCTGAAAAGCTGTAGATGTAGATACAGACCAGGTAGAGTGAGCCTTCACCCGGAATGGTAAATCTTTTCCCCCGAGGTATAAATGAAAGAAATACAACTGGAAATCCACCTGGACAACGTGACTTTGGAAACAGGAGAGCCAATTCTGTTTTCCGAAAATGAAACAAACTGATCAGATTTTCTGAGGTCTTTCGTTCTGTGCAAATAAAAACGTAATTGTCTGTGCACATCCAATTGATGAAATTTGAATTCTGCCTTGTTTGAGAAATGAGGAAAAAACACTGGCAATTCAATAGATTGGTTAAGGTTACTAACTGACGCTACTTTGGGAAGAAAGGAGGAATTCGGTCCGACAGAAACCCTGTCCTTATGAAAAATCAAATAAGGGGGTTTTGATTGATAAAGCTTGAAGCTCCGAAACGCGTCTGGCTGACGTGATGGCTACCAAAAAGACAGTCTTCCAAGTTAAGAATTTTAAATTGCAAGTGGCTGCAGGCTCAAAGGGAGGGTGAAGTAAGACCCTGTAGAACAAAGTTCAAGTCCCAAGGCATAACAGGTTCAGAGGCGGGAGGACAAAGTAACAAAGTGCCCTTCAGGAAAGCCTTACAGAGTCTATGTGCCATTAGACTAGGTTCGTCTGCGACATGAAAGGTAGAAATTGCCACCAACTAGACTTTAATGGTTGCGGCCGCTGAACCCTGGTTAAAAAGCATAGACAGGAACTCCAATACAGACAATATTGGAGCTGTGTAAGGGTCAATCTTTTTGGCATGTGCCCAGATTGAAAACCTCTTCCATTTGCTGTAATAAATCTTCCTGGTCGAAGGCTTATGAGAGGAAGACAGAATATGAACCACCTCCAGTGAAAATTGGTGAAGACTAACTAATGACGGAAGTGGAGTAGCCAGGCTGTCAACCGGTGGGTCCGAAGAGAGGGATGGAGCTGCCCTGACTTGCGAGTCAGTAAGTCTGGTTGTGGGTCCAGAATCCAAGGAGCATCCAAGAGACAGGAATGGAGAAAGGGGAAACAAATTTGACGAGGCCAGTGTGGGGCAATCAGAATCATTTTGCTTCCCAAGGATTGCGCTTTCTGAATAACCTTTGACAGCAAGGGAACCGGAGGGAAGGCATATAGCAGACCGGAGGGCCAATCGTGGACTAGAGCGTCCCTGGGTGACTCTCCCTGAGAAGGGATCAGGGTGAAGTAGCTGCTGCATTTGGCATTGAAGGGGCTGGCAAAAAGGTTGCACCAAGGCTGACCCCACCTGTGGAAGATCTGCTCTGCAACTTGACAGTTCAGGGACAACTCATAAGGCATCAAAATAGCTCTGTTTACCCTGTCTGTGATCACATTGGACTTCCCCGGAATGTGCGTTGCTACCGGAAAATGTTGGGAAGACACTGCCCACTGCCACACTCGCATGGCTTCTCTGCAAAGGGGATATGGCTTGGTTCCTCCCTGCTTGTTCAGATACCACACCACTGACATATTGTCTGAGTGGATTGCAATAGTCCTGAGAGGAAGAAAACTCTAAAGTTCTTGCAACGCTAGTAGCACAGCTCTCATCTCCAGGACATTGAAATGCAGATGCATCTCGTGCTCTTATGTGCCTTGGATTGTCCTGCCTAGATAATGCCCCCCCCCCCATCTGGGAGGCATCCATGGTCACCGTGGCAACTGTGGGCGTAAGAACAAAGGGCTTTCCCGCACTGAGGTTGTCGGTGCGAAGCCACCAACTGAGATCCTGTTTGCACCTGTCTGAGTAGAATAGGATGAGAAAGTGGAAGACGTTGAAGAGACCACTGGGCAAAGAGTAGCCACTGAAGGAGCCTCATATGTAACCTTGCCAGAGGGACTAACATAATCATAGCAGCCATTGTCCCCAACAATTGGAGGACCCATCTTGCCTTCACTCTTCTCAGAGGGAGCAAGGCGTAAACCTGTTGTTGTAGGACTCTGATTCTTTCCTGTAGTAGAAGCGCCTGCATAAGGATGGTGTCTAATTCAGCACCTATAAAAGTAACACACTGTGATGGCAACAAGGCAGATTTTTCCCAGTTCAGTGTGATGCCCAGCTGTTGACATAGGTTGATAAAGGCTTCCCTGGTCTGAAGTGGTAGATGCCTGGTGGTGGCAGTAAGGAGCCAGTCGTCCAGGTATGGAAACACTTGGAATCCCTGACGTTTCAAGTGAGCAGTCACCTTTGCCATGCATTTGGTAAACCCCTTGGGGGCTGTGGTGAGACCAAAGGGCAGGGCTAGAAATTGAAAATGACTGGCTCTCAGCCGGAAGCATAGGTGACTTCTGGATGCCCTGTCCATCTTTATGTGGTAGTAAGCATCCTTGAGGTCGATGGAGCACATCCACACTTCTTTTCCCAACAATGGGAGAATAGACTGCAACGTGACCATTCGGAACTTGGACTTTTGCACATGGGTGTTCAACTGGCTGAGATCCAAAATGGATCTCAGGTCCCCTGTCCTTTCGGCACCAAAAAGAATCTGGAGTAAGTCCCTAATCCGATCTGGTCTGAGGGGACATGTTGGATGGCTCCTTTTTCTAGCAGCTTTGAAACTTCAGAAGCTGCGTAATCCCTTTGACTGGGTGGAACATCCGAGATTTTCTTGATTGGAAGGGGATTTGACATGAAGGGAATGACATATCTTCCGGAAATTATTCGTAGAACCCATCGGTCCTGGGTGATATTGTGCCAGGCCTCCAGGTATAATGAAATTCGACCCCCGACTAACTCCGGAAACGCACAGTTGGGCCTCCCATCAGGAGGGGCAGTAGGGAGAACCACAAAAGGAATCACTGTCTCCCGAGTTGCGAGAGCCTCCTCTGCCCCTAGGGCGGTGTCTTCCTGAATAACCCCCCCCACCCCTGCCTCTGGAGAGAGGGCTCACCTTGTGCACCAGGAAAAAACCTCTGCGATTTTTTGAACCACATTTTGCCACCCCTCTGGGCCTTGGGATAAGGCCTAGAGGGAAGGGAAAAACGGACTCCTACGGCAAACAGAGTTTTTCCCTCCTGCTCGCACCTAGTGAGTGTGTCTTTCACCTTGGTTCCGAACAAAGAGGAACCATCAAACGGGGCGTCGGTGAATGAAGACCTGAAGGCCTCCGCGAAATTACAAAGTTGCATCCAGGCCTGCCTCCTAAGAGCAACTCCTGAACTTGCTGCCCTACTCACTCCCTCGTCTGTGTAGGAGAGTAGCCTCATGGAGGGGTTTGCAATAAAATTGAGGGTAGATATCTGAGTGTTGACCTTCTGGGCCACCACCTCAGAAACGTTACCTGTGACAGTATCTCCAAGCTCCTTTAGGAGATCTCTCTGGAGCCGTGTGAAGTGTGATAAGTAATTCAGTCACTGTAAGGTAAAGGTCGCTGAAGAAAATGTACGTTTCCCATACCGGCCCATAGTTCTAGACTCCTTGTTAGGGGGATGGACGGTGGAAGAAGTCTCACATAATTCCTTCTGGGTGGCAGCTGCCACCACCATAGCATCCACAGGGACTCCCTTGGATAGAAATTCCTTATCAGGAGGAGCAGACAAAAACTTATTGGGTCTCCTGGGGACTGGTTCCACAGAGTCAGGGGTTTCCCACACCCTTCGACAAACCAAATCCAGAAGCTCAAAGGGTGGAAATACCCAGGAGGCAGAGGGCTGAGCACCAAAGGCCTTCAGAAAGACAGACTCCTCCTCGGAGGGGGCTTTGGATGGCCAGTCACCTCTTTGCTTCAAAATCTCTAGGATGTCAGAGAAAGAAACATCGTCTGGGTGGCTCCTCAGGCAAAAACTCTGAGGGGCCTCAGAAATATGGGGACCACTCATGGGGGTACCTTGAGGCCTTGGGGCTCCGCTGTCCAGAGATAGATGGCGATCAGAGACCTGCACCGGTGTGGTAGGGGACAGAGTGACCAACCCATATGATGCCGCTGATGTCCTGGCCAGCATGCTCTGCATGGCCTCGAAGGCTGGTCCTCCAGGATCTGAAGAACGACCAGCCTCCGAAGCAGAGCCAGGAGTCAGGCTTCCCCACGCCGAAGCGGCGAGAGGGAGACTAGGAGCCGAGAGGTGTCCTGAAGCCTCTCCCTCAGGTCCAAACAATGAATCCTGAGTCCTGTACCCCGTGGACAGTGCCGACGGGGTCAGAGCTGACGTCGGAACTGATAAGCCAGGAGGGGCTGTCGGAACCGACCTACGGAAATCACACTGAGCCGAGCACTCTGGCTCCGAAAGCTGAGATGTGCTCGGCGGAGGAAGTATCGATGTAGGTTGAGGGACCGGCTCCGGAGCAGAGTGGGTCAGAGCAGAGAACAATTTAGCCAGTACCGGTGACTGAAGAAGTCTCTGCACCACTCTATCGATGTCCACATCAGATAAGGTCCTGGAAGATTTAGAGGATAGGGAAGGAGATCGAGACCTCCTCTCTGAAGGGGACCTGCGAGGAGGGGATACCGGCCTAATGCTAGGCGACCGGCTCTGAACAGGCTCCAAGAAAACTGGAGCCGAAGCAGGTTCCATAACCAATGACACTTCCTGAGGCCCCGAGGACAATAGAGCCATGGATGTCGAAGAAGACTTTGCTATTTTCTCAGGTGGCTCAGAGGAGACTGATGGAGCCGTAGATCGCTTTTTTGCTTTGGAAGATTTTGCCTTAGAGCTGGAAGCACTCTCCAGACCCTCCTCGAAGGAGGGTTTCAGAAGTCCCTTCAAAATCAATTTGTTCTTCCTTTCCTGAAGAACATGCGGGCTAAAGGCATGACAGAAACTACACAATTCCTGGAGATGAATCACTCCCAGACAGTACAGACAAGCAGTGTGTCCATCAGTGATGGACATTTTATAACTGCACTCGGAGCATTTCTTGAAGCCCGAGGGCTTATGCTCCTTAGTATCTTTGGACATAGTTAACCAACAGTAAGTAACAAACTGAAAATTAGACCAACGGTCAAACAGCCACAAGCGTGGGAACAAGCCAAACAATAGAACATCACAAAGATCTCAAACGATCCTTAGATACAAATACAAGGGGGGAGGACTAATTCCTGTAACTTAAATGGTTTTAGTCCAAGGGAAGACTTTAGCACACAAGGAAAGCAAGGGGACAGACTAGGTCCTCTAACTGAAATGGGCCTAGCCCATTGGAAACAGCTAGAGGCATACCACAGGATACGCAATAAAGAAAAAACAACTTTTCCACAATACAGTCAAGAACACACACAATAACTATTAAAATAGCTTTTTTGCCAAAAACTTCTCTGATATAAGAAAAAGGGTACTTAGCCACAGCAAAGAGCGAGACCACATCCGAGCTACATGAGCGGCAAACGAGATCTGGGGATAGAGAACAGTGCAGCATGGGATATCATCTTAGCCCAGCCAATAGAAAGACTTTGAGCTAAAAATTATGGCCGAGTCAGAGCCGACATTCGGCTCCGAACCCACGGGTAAGAATGTAGGCGAGATTGGACTACATAACATGATTAGTTCTCAAAGAAACCCTGTCTCTATGAAAAATAAAATAGGGTTGACACAACGCAAGACCTTGCAACTTAGACACCCTTCTTGCAGAGGTCAGAGCAATAAGAACCTCAAGTTAGCGGTTTCAAATGGAGTAAGTGTTAGCTTCTCTAACACACGATTAAGATCCCAATGAGGGACCAACTATTTTATTGGTGGCCTCTTTTGTAAAACCCCTTTCAAAAACATTTTGATAACAGAATTCATTGAAAGAGGAGAATGTGTGGACAGACATGCTGAAATGGCCGAAATGAACCTCGACTGAAGAGTAAGAAAGGCCATAGGATAGTAACTCACACAAATATTGTAAAACCAGAGAACAACTAGCTCTGAATGGGTGCTGATTATTTTGTTTGTACCAACTCGAAAACTTTTTCCATTTGCTAATACTGGATTTTCTATTAGCAAGTTTTCTTGCCTCCATTTGTATCTGCTGCACGTCCTCAGTAAAAAGGCACCTAAAAGGAATTAAGACCCTATAATTCAGGCAGTCAACTAAAGTTGATTGGCGTCAAGGTGTACGAAACACCCCCTATTCTTGTGTGAGTAGATCCAGTTTGTGAGGAAGTATGTGGTAACTGCCCCTGGCCATTTACAAAAGAAGGAAGAACCATGGTTGACTGGGACAGAAGGGAGTTACCACAATGATCTTAGGGGATTCCTCCTAAATCTTCATAAGTACCCTGCATATTAGTGGAATGTGTGGAAAAGCATACTATAACATTCCCGTCCAAGGAAAAGAAAAAAGCATCTGTCTTCCAGGCCTTTTTGCATGGAGCCCTGGAGCAGAATCTTGCCAGCTGATTGTTCAGTGAGGAGGCATAGAAGTCTACTTGAGGAGCTCTCCACAGATGAATCAAGTCCTGGAAAACTCCCTGATCTAGTTTCCATTGGTGAGGGTCTGCCCTTGTCCTGCTCAATTTGTCTGCCATGCAAGTTTGCTCTGACAGTATGCAGGATTCTTAAAGACTGAGATTGTGCTGTAAAGCTATATCCCACACTAACATGGAGAAGGTATGACCTGGTTCCCCCTTGCTTGTTGATGTACCACATGACTGTGGTTTAAAATGTAACAACTTGAAGAGGTTCCGGGGACCAAAGATGATTCTGAGAGTTGAATGCCTTGATCACAGAAAGCATCTCTTTTAAATTTATGTACTTGCATCTGTCCTTGGTGTCCCACATACCTTGAATTTTTATCACCCCAGAAACTGCTCTTCAAGCAAAGTCCAAGGCATCTGGATTTAGGAATATCTGTGGTCTTCACCAAGTGATTTCTCTTCTAACAATCCCTAGCACTTTGATCTGAAAAGACAAGGGATGTTGGTGCTGGAACCAAAGAGACTTCAGATACCAGTGTCTCATGTGGAATTTAGGCAGAGGTATCATGAGGACCATTGAAGCCACATGACAAAAATCTTGAGGTATTCCCTTTTAGTGACTGAAGTCTGAATGGAAAACCCTAGAAACAGATCTAGATATAGATCTATATTTTTCCCGTGGAGTAAAAGCTCTTTGAACTGCGGTGTCTAGTTAACAACCCAGAAACACATTCCTGTGAGAAGCAGTCAAGAAAGACTGTTGAATATTTTCCTAGAATCCCAGCTTGCTCAAGATATCTCTCACCCAAGAGATTCCTGATACTTTGAAAAAGACTCTGCAAAGATGAGGAAGTCTTCTAAATATGGAAGAATGTGGATACTCTGTAGCTTGCAATGAGCTATAACTAGAGCTAGACACTTTGTGATAATATGATCCAGACACAAATGAATGTGATAAGCATCTCTTAAGTCTAGTGTTGCCAGGAAACTTGAATGAGGTAACAGGTTGTGAAGTGGCAGCATACTGCATTTGGGCAGTATCACAAACAGGTTTAAACAGTAAAGATCCATAACTGGTCTCTAATCATTTTTCATTCTTTGGCACTAAAATATCCCTGAGTAAAACCCTTTTCTCGCCTGGAAAGGGGAAACTGTTTCCATCACTGCCTGAGGTAGCATGTGATGACAGACAGGAGGAAACAAGAGAGTCTGGAAAGAAGGAATTCCCACCCATTGCCATTTGGAATCTTGATGGATGATCTTCAGAACCCATTTGCCTGAAACTACCTGTTGCCAAAGAGAAAACAAGAGATTCAAACTTGCTAGAATAAAAAAGGGGCTGCTAGGGTGAGAGGGGGAACCAAATATTTTAGTTATTCTGACATACTGGACTGTCCTTGGTTTGGGGAGTTTCTAGAATTCTTCTTGGCACCGCCTTGCCAAATACTAACACAATAATGTTGTCTCATTTTAGTCTGGTTCATCCTTTGGGTGGTCAGAAATGACCTCTGCGCCTTTTATAAGGCTGTGGAATCCAATGTTCTGACTACACCCCTACCCCTAAATCCCTCCATTACACTAAAGTATCCCAGGTGAAGTTTGCTGACAAAGTATGAATATATTGTAATACATATAAAGCATCTAGATTCTAGAGGACATATTAAATCTGTAGAATGGTACAGCATAGAGAATTTCACAGACAAGGTCTCAGATGAAGTGTATCTGGTTACTAGAAGCAGTCAGTGATAAAACTGGAAGGGGCAACAAGGGAGGGAGGGATGATAGACTGGACAAAAAATGAGACAAAACAGATGAGTATGGTAGATACAAACTTTTGTATCCGATGTCTATTTTCATTCAATTCATTTTTTGGGACAGACTTCCAAGCTGAAGAACACTCAGTTGGCATCAAGGAAGGATATTCCTGAGAATGGTGGAACCAAATGAGGAACATGTACTTCCAATTTATAATGGAATACAAAGGTATGGAGAGTAGACCATGTTGCTGCTGCACAAATGTCATTAATGGGAACTCTCTTCATGAAGGCTATAGAAACAGCCACTGTTCCTGTAGAATGAGCTCTTGGTTTTGTGTGTAAAGACAATCCCAGTTTATTATAAACAAAGGAAATGCATTCCAACAGTCATTTACAAAGTGTAAATTCTGATAATACTTTTACTCAGCTTTGATTTGGAAAAGGAAATTAGTAGCTGGCCTGGCTTTCTGATATCCTTGGTCCTATGCAAATAGAATCTGAACTGGCTATGAACAGCTAACATGTGTAGCATATAAGCCACTTTGTTTGAGAACCTTGGAAAAAAGACTGGACAATTAAGTGACTGATTTAGATTTGCTTCGGATATCACCTTTGGCTGAAAAGATCAATTTGCTCTCAAGACTACTCTGTCTTTATGAAAAAACAAATATGGTGGTTTGCAAGATAGTGCTTGTAGAAATTTATTTAGCAGAGGTAAATCCAACAAGAAAAATAGTTTTCCAGGAAAGAAACCAAGTCTACCAATGCTGCTGTTCAAAGGATGCTTGGGTTAAAGCTTGAAGCATAACAGTGATATCCCATGGAGGAAATGGGTTGCAGATCAGAGGTTTGAGTAATAAAATACCCTTAAGGAAAGCTTTAGAAATTTTAGAGAAGTTATGGAAGTGTCATTGTGATATACATGAAAATCTGAGATGGGGGCCATCTGCACACTGATAGTAAAGAAACTGAAACCTTTCTGAAAAAATGTTGAAAAAAATTCAAAATCGACAGAAGGGGTGCAGAGAAACATTTGAATCCCTTTGATGATGCATGAACAGAAAATCTTTTCCACTTGCCTTAGTATATCTGCTTGGAGGACTGTTTCTGAGAGGCATAAATAATGTGGACAACTGAAGATGACAGCCAGGACTGGAGGAACCATGCAGTTAACTTTAGGGCTTTTAGATCTGCTAGAGGCAATCCAGTTGGGTGACTCACATTTGGATTCAGATCCAACACCCATGGAGGATGTAGCAAATGAGGCCATAGGAAGGAGTACCAAACCTGCTGGGGCCAAAATGGGGAAATAAGGATCACTCTGGTCTTGAACCTTCTGGCTTTCTGAATGAATTTTGTTAATAGTGGTATCAGAGGTAAGTCATAGAGGAGAACCAGGGGGTCAATGGTGAAACTACAGCATCCATCAGTGACTATCCTGTGAAGGTAATCAAGCAGAAGTAACTACAGTACTTGTTTAGGTACGAGTAGAACAGATCATTGCGAGGGTCACCCCAGCAGGAGAAAATCTGTGATGCCACTGTCAGACTGAGGGACCATTCATGAGGCAGGAGAATTGACCTGTTCAACTTGTCTGCTAGTACATTTGAATCCTTGAGATGTGCGTTGCTATCAGAAAATTACAGAAAGACACTGCCTATTGCCAAACTCTCATGGCTTTTTGGCAAAGTGGGTATGATCGGTCCCCCCACCCCCCCATTTGTTGCTATACCAGACTACTACCATGTTGTCTGTCTCAATGGAAATCTCACCTTTGGATAGGGAGCCCTGGAATGCCTGCAGTGCTGGAAGGACTGCTGTCATCTCCACAACACTGATGTGAAGGTTGACCTCTATGGGTGACCAATTACCATGAACGGTTTTCTCTTCAATGTGCATAAAACAAGCCGAGAAGTGTCCATGGTTAGTGTGGGCCTGGGATTTAATGGGCAAACAGTTCTTCTTCAGGTCACTGACAGGGAGGTTATCTACCTTTTCATATGATCTCTGTAAACCTGCGTGAGGTGAATCTTCATATGAAGGGTGGTAAAGACTTTGCGACCACTGAACTGAGATGGTCAACTGGAGTACTCATATAACACCTTGCTAGACGAAGTAAAGTAATCGTAGAGGCCATCAAGCCTACAAAATGAAGGATTCATTTTGCTTAAGGAAAAGGATGCTGAATGACCTGCATGACCACTAGACAAAGAGGCAGTACTCCAGTGTCTGGAAGCTTGGCAACTTGAAGGACTGTGCTGAGGTGACATCCAATAAACTCTATGTGCTGAGTGGGGGACAGGTGACTTTTGGGCTGATTATAATTCCTAGTTTCTGTAAGGTGGAACAAGATGTCCCAATGTTGAACCAGAAGATCCCTGGAAGCAGCACCGAGGAGTCAATTGTCTAGGTACAGGAAGAATTAATATATTGTGTTTACCATTATGTAAGCTTTAAGATTAAATATTTTCAATACTTAGTATGTAGCATGGTTTGGGAATTATTGATGCAAATATAAACAAGAAATATTTGACAACTGGCAGAATCAGTAGTATGTAAATGCAGAGGCACCTGGAGGCGTCACTCAGCTGTAATTAGTTAACATCTAGGAATTCAATGTAATATTTTGCCGGGCTTGTAGGAGCAAGGATAAGATTCCCCCATGACTGCCTCCAGTGTGTCAGATAACACGAGTAGGGTTTCTCAGTAAAGGGACCCTGAAACCCCTGGTTGTGCAGTCCACCTCTACCCTTAGGTGATGTCCATTTGAGCTGCCTCCCCCTCTGCCCCAGTGCCAGTCTAGGGCAGGACTGGCCTGGTCATAACTCTGTAAATGTTTGAACCAAATCTTCTTACCAGCTCTTTAGTTCCCAGAAAAGGCCCTCTACGGGGTGGAGAAGTGGATTCCAATGGTAGATAGGGTGTTGCCATCTTGTTCACTCCTGGTAAGTGTCTCTAACTTTGGGTCCGAAAAGGGTGGAATCATGAATGGGGCATTGATGAAGGATGTCTTAAAGTCTTCTGTAAAATTGAGAAGGTGCATCCAAGCAAGCCAACGCATGGTTATGCCAGTGCCTGCTGACCTAGCTCTGCCATCAGCTGCATTGGAGAGCAGATGCATGGACACATTAAACACAGACTTGCAGGGTATACAGTTGAGAGTCTACTGTTTTCTGAACATCCACTGGCAGGTTAATTGAGATGGACTTTGTAAGCTTCTACGTCATGTCCCTCTGAAAATGTGTCAAGTGCGCAAGATAGTTCAGTGCTCCGAGTTGTAAGGTTGCTGAAGCGGTTTACCAAACCTGTCCAATGTCCTCGACTCCCTGTTATAGGGATGGACAAAAGAACTCTCCTTGGACAGTTCCTTTTTAGTGGCTGCTACTAGTACCACAGTATCTACTAGTGGACCCTTGATCCATTTTTTTCTGTTTTCTGGGGTTACCAAAATCCTATCTGTTTTTTGTGGATGCAACTACATCAGTGCCCTTCCAGGCTCACTGTGCCACTAGGTATAAAAGGGCATCAGCAGGTGGTACCACCCAGGATGCTGATAGCCTGTGTCAAAGGCCTCATGGAACACAGTCTTGCCTAGTAAAGAAGTCATAGGATCATAGGAAGTTAACTAGGCTAATGGGCCTGTGGACCTTACAAGCCTAGTCAAGAGTTTATCCCCAAAAAGAAACCTCAATCAGCACCTGTCACCCCTGTCAATAAGCAACGCAGGTGGAACCCCTGGGACAAATTTGTGGTTTCCCATCCTCTCTCATCAAGGTTGCACTTGAAGAGGGTCAGCGAGGTGTTCTGTTTGACGTGTATGGGAAGTCTATTTCAGAAACATGGCAGCCTCTTGGAGACAAACCTCTCTCTTCAGCAGGTTTTGTTGATGTTGCATATTAGATTCAGGCCTTTTGAGCAGATTCTGCATGAAGACTTAGACTTATGGATATGGAGCATCTCTAGTAGGGTAAGGTCCAAGATTGCCTTGTAGGAGACAAAAAGATCACCCCTGAGCAATCTGTACGATACTTAGAGTGATAGTGATTCCAGCCTGTCTGCATAGGACAGGTATTGGAGGCCATGGATTCTTTTTGTGAGGTACTTCAGTGCCCTTTCTAGTTGGTGCAGATGTTTGGAGAGGTACATCCCAAAAGGGGAGTTATACTCAATTATTTGTCTGTGGGGAAGTACAGACAGGTAGTAACCTCATTTTTTTTTCTGGATGCAATTCCTTTATGTATGAGAGGAACCCAGTAAAAGGCTTTTCTGACCCCTGCTGCTACATGGTCATCGAACGTGATCAACCTGAGTGCCCAGGTCTCTCTCCACAGGTTGTGTGCTTAGGGGGTTGCCGTTGATGTGGTAATCAGTAGGGGTTGTGTTTTTGCTGAATGGTATGATACATTTTTTACATTTAGTTTGAGGCCATGACTTTGACACCATTAGTTGCTGTGAGACCCTCTTGCAGTATGTTAACATCATTAGGGGAGTCAATGACAGCATCCAACTTACAGTTGTCTGCAAACTTGCTCAGCCACAGGCCTTTTGTCTTTGGCTGGACCTCTAAGAAATAGATGCCTGACAGTAAGGGTCCCTGGACAGATCCCTGGGGAACGCAGAGGTGGAGGTGCCTATTCTGACTGAGGGTCTTGTCGGTGAGCCAGTTGGTGAGATAGAGATTTACGCCAAGTTGCGTTAGCTTTTCAATGATGCCCGAGTGGGGGATAGTGTCAAAGGCCTTGGCCAAGTCAAGGTAAGCTGTATGCACTGACTTTCCCCTCATCCAGGGCCTTGGTGACAGTCTCAAAAAAGTCAACTAGGTTCAACAGGCAAGATCTGCCCTTGACTAATCTGAACTGGGTGGGGTCAAGTGCTTGGAGATTGCCTATGTCCTTGTTTATGAGATCCATAATAATATGCTCCACGGCTTTACAGATCAGACTTGTCAAGATAATGGGGGCGATAGTTTCCAGGGTCAGTAGTGGCACCACCTTTGTGAAAGGGGATGACAATGGCAGTACTCCACTCTGCTGGAATGAAGCCTGTACTTAGGTTGTGGTTGAATACGGTACTCAAAGGCGAAGGCAGTTCATGCTGGAGATGGTGTAGAATACATCCTGAGATACTACCAGGTCCCATGAAAGCTGTGTTCTTTGCCTTGAATAGTGTCTGTAACACTTGATCTACGGGGATGTGCAGTGCGGGACAAGTATCAGGGATGTCAAAAGGACCTTGGGGGGGACAGGGGGTGAAGTTTGCGCTGAACCTATCTGCTAGCAGGTTGGCTAAGTCAACAATATCAGTGTAAGTGATATTGTTAAGTATTAATTAGGAACAAAACTGGGCTTTGCACAGAGGTTCCTGACGTAACTGAAGAAGACATTATGGTTTTCCTTTGTTTTGGAGACTAGTTTTGATTCATTTGATTTTGAAGCCTTGCAGGTTTTCACTTTTTAGGTGGACCAACCCCATCATCGCTTCATTAATTTTAGATCACCACCAAAGGTGACATCTTCTAGAGGGACTCTGATAACCTTCACCTTCATCCACATCTGTCTCTTCTGTGACAGACTCTGGAGAGGAGTATAGATGTTTCTGTTTACAAGTCCATTTCCTAGGAACTTGTCTTGGGGGAAATTATGGAGATAGGTATGAATCAGACTGGGAACTCGACTGAAGTATACTCCAGGCCAAATGGAAATTACTGTCTTTGTCAATCAGAATATGCTGTGCTAGTTACAGGATCCAATAGAGGTTGGGATGGCTCAAAGCCCAAAGGCAGCACCTGAATTACTGGCCTAGTGAAAACCCTTTCAAATGCGTTGGTAGTCAGGGCCATGATTGGAGCCAATGGAACATCCCTCCTATCCAAAAAAAGAAAAATCCAAGCCACAACCAACGCTAAGAGGCTAACCTTGGACCAAAGCTATGGAAAGCTGAAGCCCCAAGAGGTAGGGATGGCTCTAAAATCTTCAGACTCAATTCCACCTTCAGGGACACAGTGCCAGTGCTTCAACTCCACGACTCATCCTGATCCGAAAGAATCGGAATTAACCGAGTAAGAGATGGCAAAAGAGTCAAAGTTGCCTGAACTGTCGTCTCTGACAAACGAGCACCCGGGGGGGGGGGGGTGGATACATGGGAAGCACATATGTATGAGGGGTGGACCAATATGAGAGGTCAATGGAGGGATAGTTGGATTTGTACTGGGAGTGCCCAAAGAGGTGGGTGTCAGGAGAACCTCTAGTTGTATTTGGGTCTTCAGGAATCTCCACATCATTAGATTGATGTCCATTTCGGTGAGGCTTTTGATAGACCAGGCAGACCTCAAAGATGATGCTACTAACAGAGGTACGGGGTATCATTGCTACTGTATTATTGGGGAGTGGAGTGTGGACTCACCAGAGCCAGTGAAAATTTTGGGTTTAGTGGAAAAGACAGGATCCAAGTGGCTAGTGGATCCAACTTCCTTGGGATCTTAGGCATCAGACCTGCTGAATCTGTCAGATCCGGAGATCTTTTTCTGGTCTTTTCTGCCTTTATCTCTTCAGAGTTTTCTGTATCTTCTTTGGACTTTTCCCTATCCTTCTTCTTGTCCATCTTTTTACCAAGGAAAGCTGAAGCTGGTCTGGAAGAATTAGATGTGGAAGTTTGAAGAGTAGACCCTGTCTGAGTGAGCCTTTCAGAATTAACATTTTTCAGGGCCCTGAGAGGCCCTACTCCCAAGAGAGTCACAAATTTCACAGTTTACATTCAGGTGGGCAGTGCCCAAACAACAAAACACATAGCTAAGTGTGGGTCTTGTGGTAGAATATTATTTCCACAGGCCATGCAGTTTTTAAACCACTGGACTTTGTCAGACATTAATTTGACAAAAGTGTTGAGCACTTACTCATACAAAGTATCAAAACTCTTCCTCTCAAAAAAGTATTATCAAAATACTTACATAACCACTTTTAAAAGAATCTATACAACTAAACAAGTAAGCCTACACACACACACACACACACACACACACACACACACACGACAGCAAAGATTCTTAAAAATCTAAGACTAACAACTAGTGCCTAATTTCCAATATCTAAAACTATGCACCCATTTGTACTATCAACTATTGCTACATATGAACTATTAACATAAGCTAGTAACATAAAAGAAATAAATGAAAAATGTATGTATTATTATTTTTTTAAGAAAAATATTACTTATCCCAGAAAAAAATCTGAGCCCTTGGAAACGCATCTGAGAATAACAGACAGGAAATGAGACCAACGATACTTAGTGAAATTGAGGGAATTATGGGTAGAGGAGTCACAACCTTGGATCCACAGCTTTACAAAATGTGCCAATGTGGGATCTGATCTCTTCTGATAACCCAAAAGTTGACTCAGATGAAAACAGACATCGGATCATCTGTTTACCTGCATTTTTGGGGGGAAATTTGAAAAAAGAGGTCTGCATCAACTTGCCCCTTTCATTACACTTTTTGATCATACCTACAGCAGTGGAGACAAACACTAAATCTCTATCCAAAGGACTATTTAAAATAACATTTTTAACATCTGGGAGGTTCTGAGAATGTAGCCATGCAAACCTCCTCAAAACAGTACCAGTGGCCATAGCTCTTGAGGAAATATCGGAATCATACACACATTGTATAGAATGATTAGTAACTTGAATATGGACAAAATTAAATTATTTAAAGCAGATTTTTCCTTACAAGAAGAAACTGCAGATAAAATATCCCTAATACTTTCACAATTAGTCAGGACAAACTTTAGCATATGAGCCTGGCAATTCAAAATTCTGAAAATCAAAGTTGCAGAAACATACACTTTTTTTCCGAACTCTTATCAAAAATCTTCCCATCCTTTTCAGAAATAATAGGAGTGGAATTAACTATTTAGCAGCAGCAGGATTAACTAAAGCTATAGTTGCTGGATAAGGTTTGGGAACAGTGTATACAAACTTCATACAGTGGATATAAAAAATGTACACACCCCTGTTAAAATGCCAGGGTTTTGTGATATAAAAAAAAGGCACCGCAATAAATCATTTCAAAACTTTTCCCACCTTTAATGTGACCTATAACTTGTACAATTCAATTGAAAAACAAATCTGTTGCGGGAAAAAATAAAAAATAAAAAACGTACAATAAGCTGGTTGCATAAGTGTGCACATCCTTAAACTAATACTTTGTTGAAGCACCTTTTGATTTAATTACAGCATTCAGTCTTCTTGAGTACACACCTGCCAGCAATTAAAGAGACTCTGATTAACCCCAAATACAGTTCAGCTGTCCTAGTAAGATTTTCCTGACATTTACTCAGTTACCTGCTACAGCAAAAGCCATGGTTCGCAGAGAGCTTACAAAGCATCAAAGGGATCTCATTGCTGAAAAGGTATTAATCAGGAGAAGCATGCAAAAAAAAAAAATTCCACAGCATTGGATATACCATGGAACACAGTGAAGGCAGTCATCAAAAAGTGGAGAAAATATGGGGACAACAATAACGTTGCAAAGAACTGGACGTCCCTCCAAAATTGATGAAAAGACAAGATGAAAACTGGTCAGGGAGGCTGCCAAGAGACCTACAGCAACACTGAAGGAATTTCTGGCAAGTACTGGTTGTGTACTAGAAGTAACAACAGTCTCCCATATTCTACATATGTCTGGACTATGGGGTAGGGTTACAAAACTAAAGCCTTTTCTTACACAGAAAAACATCCAGGCCCAGGTAAAACTTGCAAAACAATACATGAAGTCTCTCAAAAGCATGTGGGAAAATGTGTTATGATCTGATGAGACCAAGGTTGAACTTTTTGGCCACAATTCCAAAAGGTACATTTGGTGCAAAAGCACCACTTCACTTCACCAAAAGAACACCATCCACACGGTGAAGCATGGTGGTGGCAGTAGCATGCTTTGAGGTTGTTTTTCTTCAGCTGGAACTGGGGCTTTAGTCAAGGTGGAGGGAATTATGAAAAGTTTCAAATACCAGTCACTTTTGGTCCAAAACCTTCAGGCGTCTGCTAGAAAGCTGAAGATGAAGAAGAATTTCACCTTTCAACACGACAATGACACCAAGCATACATCCAAATCAACAAAAGAATGGCTTCACCAGAAGAAAAAAGAAGTTATGTACTTACCATAACATTCCATGTTTGTTGCCCTTGTTCTCAATTTCCTTCTTGCTGGTTGGGGTTCAGAGCAGACCCTCGGCTCCAACTCGGCCGTATACTAAAGCTCGAGAGCTTTTTACTGGCTCGAGGCTAGCCCCTATCCCAACATGCCTAGCAGGAGTTACCCAGATCTCATTTGTGATAACCCAAAACACTAGACAATGCAAGTAAAAAATAACAGACTTTTACATATAAGAGTACACCTGTGTATAAAGGTGTAAATAAATCAGCAAGGGGATAGAAAGGGAGTCTAGGTCTATCCAACTGGTATGGTAGAAGGGAAACTCAGCCAGTGTAGCCAATGAAAGAACTCCTCTCGATCCTCCAGGAAGGAGGGTGGGGATGCAAGAAGGAAGGTGAGATAAAGGACAACAAACCTGGAAAGTTATGGTTAAGTACATAACTTTATGTTATGGTGTCCCTATCTCACCTTCATTCTTGCTGGTTGGGACCGCGTCCCCAGCACCTGTTTCTTGGGGTGGCTCACTGGAAAAGACTCTTCAGGACTGTGGAACCAAAGGATGCACTGAGGCCACATCTATTTTGTAATGAGTGATAAAGGTATGAGGATTAGCCCATGTAGCTGCTGCACAGATCGAATCTAAAAGCAGTTTGGCTTGAAAGGCAGTAGAGGTAGCCAAGCCCTTAGCTGAGTGTCCTCTAACTTTTCCTGGAAGTGTTTTGTTCTGCAAATCGTAGACTTAGGTGATTGTGTCTGAAAGCCACTTAGATAAGGTCACTTTTGAGACTGAATAACCTTTTCTATCCTCTGCAAAGGATATAAACAACTGGTCAGATTTTCTGATGTCCTTGGTCCTGTGTAAATAAAAACGTAACTGTCTATGAACGTCCAATTGATGGAGTTTATATTCTGCCTTGTTGCTATGACTGGGGACGAATACAGGTCGATTGATTCAAATTGTACTCTGAACACACCTTTGGTAGGAAGGAAGGATTGGTTCTAAGACAAACTGTATCTTTGTGGTAAATCAAGTACGGAGGACAAACTGATAAGGCCTGCAATTCTGAAACCCTCCTAGCTGAGATAATGGCAGTCAAGAAAAAAAGTCTTCCATGTCAAAAAGTTTAGAGGGCAAGTAGCAGCTGGCTCAAAGGGGGGAAAGAATCAGAGCCGCTAAAACTAAATTTAGGTCCGGGGGGGTCTCTTATTTGAAGTCTTAAGAGGATAGTACCTCTTAGGAATGCTTTGCATAGCCTATGGGACATAACATTAGAGCCCATTTCTCCCACATGAAAATTAGAAATGGCAGCCAACTGAACCCGGATAGTAGCTGTAACTGCAACTGCTCCTAACTCAAAAGTTTCAGCAAGAAATTCGAGAATCTTTGAAATGGGTGCAGTAAAGGGATCAATCTCATTCTTGTTTGCCCAACAAGAGAACCTCTTCCATTTACTAGCATAAAGTTTCCTGGTAGTGGGTTTGTGGCAGGAAATCAAAATGTGTTGAACTGCTGGAGGAATATCAGGAAGCCTGGCTAAGACTGCAAGTGGAGAAACCAAACTGTTAGCTTGAGGGTTTGGATGGAAGGGTGGCGCGCACCTGACTGATGCATCACGATATCTGAAACTGGGTCCAGGATCCAAGGCACCCCCCCACAGATGAGGCCAAAGGAATGGGAACCATATCTGACGAGGTCTGTAAGGAGCAATGAGTATTATCATCTTGCAACCCAGCGACTTTGCTTTCTGAAGAACCTTGGGGATCAGGGGGAATGGTGGAAAAGTGTAAAGCAGTCCCGAGGGCCAATTGTGAACAAGTGCGTCCCTGGGTGACCATCCTGGTGTTAGGACTAGGGCAAAGTAGCTGCTGCATTTGTTGTTTCACCCCTGTGAATTTAACATGTGTACCAATAACACTTAGTTTTACAGCACAATAAATCACTCCCATGCCTGATAAAAAGTATATATATTTAGAAAGCTTGTGAGGAAATTATTACACTATTTTTGTTTTACTTGGATCGCTTGTCTGTGTACTTAATAAAGGATTTTTGACTGGAAACAGACTGCCTGCCTTGCTTGGATTACTTTCGAATACTTAGTAATGCTGTACAATTATATATTTTCTATTATTATTTTTTGTTTTGTTTGGACTTAAGACGAGTTTAAGTTCGCTACTTCTACTACTATTGTCTGATCTGATTAATATACAGTGATTAAACTAGAGATATATGGACTGAAAATCTTCCACACAGAAGTTTCTTACACTGTTTTGAATAATGACATAGGATAACACAGATGCCAAGTTATGGTATAAGTACATAACTCTGTCTGATGTCATCCATGTCATTATTCCACACAGTAGGGTCAAAGTCCCCAGCTACTATTTACCTTGGGCAGCCTCAAGGGAGAACATGTTGAAGCACTGTGGAACCAAAGGAAGCCCTGTTCCTGGAAACCAAATCCAGCTTATAATGTGATATAAAAGTGTGAGGATTAGACAAAGTGGCAGCAGCACAAATATCATCAATGGAGAGTCCGGCCATGAAGGCTGAGGAGGCAGCCACTGACCTAGTAGAATGAACTCTAACCTTTCCCGAAACTTCAAGATGCTTGTTGGTGTAGACTGTGGAGATACGGCTGGAGATCCATTTAGAGAAGCCACCTTAGAAATAGAAAGGCCATGTTCTCTGGGGAAAAAGCCACAAAGAGCGGGTCTGATTTGAGAAACTCCTTAGTCCTATGCAGATAAAATCGTAATTGCCTGTGTACATCCAAAGTATGAAGAATGTACTCTCCTTTATTGGAATAACTGAGAAAGAAAATTAGTAACTGGATAGATTGATTCAGATTGGATTCAGTGGAAACCTTGGGCAAAAAGGATGAATTAGTCCAACAGACACTATCTTTGTGAAAGACCATATACAGGGAAAAGCTACACTAGCCATATAACTAGGTAATCTAAGGGAGGGGAGGTAAAGAAACAACTACTATAGTTAAAGCTAAATTTAAACCAAGGTGAAATCAAGTTTAGAAAGCACTTCTGTCACTACTTGAGCGACAGCCAAGGATCACGTCTGTAGCAAATTATGGCAAATGAGACCTAAGGGAATTATGGGAGAGGGAGAAGCTTGAGCCTTGGATCTGTCTCAGCTAAAGTCGCCGTCTCAGATCCGATGTTGGATCCAAGATCCTACTTTGAGGAATAATGACATGGATAACATCAGATCAAATTTTAAACTAACAGGAAAAACAGAGCAATCTTGTTTAACAGTACAGTACAGTCTCATGACAAACAGTTAAAACACAAACTCCTGGCTTTAAAATAACTTTCCTGAAGAGGAGATTATCAATTATAAACAACATTTTTAAAATGGAAAGTTTTTCCCCCAAAGGGAACTTATCTACCCAACAGAACAGCACAAGCTGAATGTCGATCTTCAAAAGCCTGACGAGGTTCATTTTCTTCAGAGGCAGTAAAGCTTTAAAATGCTTGTTGCCTAAATTTGTCTTTTAATAAGCTCAGCTCAAGCTGCGCGAGAGTTTGGAAGCATTGAAGGTGCCTTCATCCTTTGGAAGCTGTCTGTCTGTTGCATCCTTGGCAGGACATAACCGATATTTCTACAGCTACTGCAGCAGTGATCAAGATGATAAACATCTCTCTCTCTTCTTGCCTGAAGAAGTAGAAGACAAGCAAAAAAGCAGTAGTGAGTTCCTTAGCAAATTCCAGCAACTCTTCCTTGTCCATACAAATAGAAACAGGAGAAGGCAAGATGCTCACTTTTCCGTGGAAACTCCTTGGGAAAAAGACTAACTTTAAGGAGGCATACTCATCCCACATTAAACTTCCTTATGTCTGAATGAAGACTCTTCACCTGCTGCTTACCCTGAGATTGACAAAGTACAGTTTTGTACCTACCATAAATGTAGATGTTCGAGGATTCCATTGCTGCAGTCCTTACTATTGGGGTATAGTCCACGTCCAGTCGGCCCGAATACCAGAGTATAAGGCTGACGTCGGTCAGGGCGCATTAGATTGACGTCAGTACGTCAGGGTACTAATGCGCATGACCGACGTCATATCCTCAGTCTTTTCTTGCCCCAGATGTCAGAAGACCCTAAAAAGACAAGGCCCAAAATACCTGCACCAAAAACATGTACAATATATACAAGAATATATACAAAAATATAAGCATGTAAACTCACCTACACAACCACCCCTAAACACAGAGGGGAAGGAGGGAGGGTAATTGGACTGCAGCAATGGAATCCTCGAACATCTACATTTATGGTAGGTACAAAACTGTACTATGTTCTTCGTTTTCCATTGCTGCAGTCCTTACTATTGGGTAGAATCCCAAAGCAGAGGTAAGGGAGGCTGGCAAATCATAAAGAAGTAGGAGCTGACAACATGCCTTGCAAAACAGCTGTGGCAAAACCAGCCCTAGACTTAGAGTAGATAGGAAGGTGATAATGCTTAGAGAAAGTATGCACTGAACTCCAAGTAGCTGCTTCCAAAATATCCTTAGTTGCCACCCCTTAGAAATGCTGTTGAAGTGGCAGTAGCCCTAGTGGAATGAGGCCTAATCCCAGCTGGAATCTCCTTGCCATGATGGGAATAACAAAATGCAATGCAAAAGCCAATCCACCTAGAAATAGTTTGTTTTGACACAGGCTTGCCCTGTGAACTCAAAGCAAAAGAAACAAACAACTGCTGAGACTGCCTAAAATCCTTAGTCCTGCTTAAATAATAACGCAATTGCCTGTGTACATCTAAAGTGTGCAAAATCTTTTCCCCTTTATTTTGAGGGTCTGCATAAAACGTAGGCAAATGAATAGTTTGGTTTAAAGCCACACTAGAAACCACCTTAGGCATAAAGGAAGGATTAGTACGTAATGATACCCTATCCTTATGGAAAATCAAAAAGGGCTCTACTGCCATAAGGGCCTGCAACTCAGACACCCTTCTTGCAGAAGTAATAGCCAACAGAAAAGCAGTCTTCCATGACAAGTATTTCAATTCAGCAGTAGCTGCAGGCTCAAAAGGTTGTAGAGTAAGTTTTTCCAACACAAAATTGAGATCCCAAGCAGGAGTAGGAGCTCTACGTGGGGGTCTTATATTCTTTGCCCCTCTAAGAAACTGCTTGAACAAAGGATGTGAAAACAAAGGTGGGTCACAATCATAGTGAGCTGAAATTGCTGCAGCATGAATCTTAATGGAAGAGAAGGACAAACCTTTGTCCAATAACTCAGTAAGATATTGAAGAGCCACACTCAAATTAGGCTCAGAAATCTCCAAATTCTTTGCTGTACTCCAAAATAAAAATCTCTTCCATTTTTCTGCGTACACTCTCCTTGTACTAGGTCTTCTAGCCTCCATAATCACATTTAAAACTTGTTGAGGAAGTTGAGACCTGCTGTGTTTCAACACAGAATATGCCAGGCTGTTAGATGAAGAGAGTGAAGCTTGACATTGAGCAGATGACCGTCCTTCTGAGATAACAGATGAGGAATCAGAGGTAAAGGCCATGGAGGCTTCTTTACCAGACTCCGTAGTAGTGGGTACCAGTGTTGCCGAGGCCAATCTGGAGCTATCAAAATCATCCTTGGCCTGTCTTGTCTGACCTTTAATAGTACCTTTGGAAGAAGAGGCAGAGGTGGAAAGGCATACACATGAAGGTTTTTCCAACTGAAAGACAGAGCATCCACTTTCCAAGCTGTGTGATGAAACCCTTTGTGCAATACTTTGGCAGCTGGTGGTTTAGTGGAGAAGCGAACAGATCTATGTCTGGAGTTCCCCATGACACTGTCAATTTCTGAAATACATGAAGATCCAGTTTCCACTCGTGGGGATCCATGATTTGTCTGCTTAACACATCTGCTAAGGAGTTCTGTGCTCCTGGCAGAAACCTTGCCTGAAGAGTTAGTTGCAAGCTTAGCGCAGTCTCCCATAAAATCATCGCTTGCCTGCATAGAGGATAAGAATGTGTTCCCCCTTGCTTGTTGATGTACCACAAGACAGTTGTGTTGTCTGTTAGAATCAACACCTGCCCTGGAAGAAGTAACTCCTTGAAAGCCATTAATGCAAACTGGACTGCTAACATCTCCTTCATGTTGATATGTAGATGCTGTAGTCTGGCAGGCCACTTGTCTTGTATCCACTTTCCATTTAGATGAGCTCCCCAAGCAATGTCCGAGGCATCTGTCGTTAAAATCTGACTTGCCTCTGGCCGGGTCACAGAGAGTCCCTTGTTTAGGTGACATTCCTGAGCCCACCACAAGAATTCTTTTTGAAGGCAAGGTATTATTTGAATGACAGTGTCCAAATCCTGGCAGTGCTGTGTCCATACATTTTGAGATACCATTGTAGCTTCCTCATATGCAGTTTGGCATTGGGAAGCACCAGAATACAAGATGCCATGAACCCTAATGCTTGAAGGACTGTCCTTGCAGTCAGCACGGACTGATGAGATAGTTGATGGAAGTAAAGTGACAGACTCTTTTGTTTGTCCGGGGTTAAAAAGGCCATCTGGGCTGCTGTATTCAGTCTCACACCCAGAAAGCACATGTCTTGAGAGGGTACTAGACTGGACTTTATTTCGTTCACAGAATACCCTAGGCATCTTAGCACTGCTATAACATATTCCAGATGCTGTAGAAGGTCTTCCTTTTCTTGAGCCAGGATCAGGCAGTCGTCCAAGTAAGGATAGATTTGAATTCCTTGAAGCCTGAAGTAAGCTATCACTGGAGCCAGAACCTTTGTGAATACTCTGGCAGTAGATAAGCCAAAGGGCAATGCAGAGAACTGATAATGAGAATTTCCAGCTCGAAACCGCAGATACTTCCTGCAACTTAGCCTTATAGGCACATGAAGGTAAGCTTCCTTGAGATCTAAAGTTACCATCCAGTGATCTTTGCCCAGCAGAGGTAAAAGCTGTTGTAACGTCAACATCTTGAACTTGGGAATGTCCAGAAAAGTGTTGAGGAGAGATAAATCCAAAATTGGTCTCCACGTGTTCCCCTTCTTTGGTACTAGGAACAGGCGAGAATAAAATCCTAGGCCCCTTTCTGATACAGGGACTGGCTGAATTGCCCCCATCTGTAGTAACTGAGAAACTTGCTTGTGAGCCTCCTTTCTTTGTGGAGGAGGAACGTCTGGCATGCCTTTGAAAGGGGGCATTGTATGGAAATAAAATCTGTAACCGTGGTGAATGATATCCAACACCCATTTGTCTTGAGTAATTAAATCCCAATTTTCTTTGAAAAGAGACAGTCTTCCTCCCAAAGGAGCTGCCAGACGAGAATCTACTGGCAGCTGAAAAGACAGGTCATTGGGTCTGTTTAAGAAAGGACTGACCCCTGCCCTCACCAGAAGTCTGAGCAGGTGAACTCCCTGTTCTAGGCCGAAAAGAACCTTGAGCCCTGCCCCTACCACGTCTAGACCTACCCCTAGACTGGGAATCATAAGCAGGATATGTCCACCCCTTAGCAGGCCAATTTCTACTAAACTTCGGTGGCTGCACCTGCAAAAATCTTTAACAGTTTGCATAGACTTAGCTTTGTCCTCCATTTTCTTTAAAACTGCTTCCACAGGCGATCCAAACAACACATCAGACTGTAAAGGAGCATCCAAAATCCTTGTCTTAACATGCTCAGCTAAATTCTGATCCTTCAACCAGGCATGCCTGCGAAGAACAGAACTAGTAGCAGCCACCCTCGAGGAGGCCTGTACAGCATCAAAACCACATTGCAAAGAATGCTTACCCACTTGTTCAGACACATGAACCAAATCCAGCAACTCTTTACACTCAATACCTTCCGCCAAAGCATCCACCTTAGATTTTAATTGTGAAAGGAGATAATTCTGATATTTTAGCATGTGAAACTGACAATTCAACGCTCTCATGGCTAGAGTGGAAGAAGTATACACTTTCTTTCCCCACCTATCCAAAGCCCTTGCCTCTTTATCAGTGGGAACAGGATTTTTAACCACAGAAGCCTTAACACCTTTAGGCCCTTGAGAAATAGTTTCTGGGTCCGCCCTAGGACTCTTAAACAAATACTTATGAGCTTCGGCACCCTATAATACCTATCAGGCTTAACAGGAGCAGGAGGCAAAGAGTCAGGGTTCAGGAAGCCTCTGCAAAAACATCTTCCACCACATTCAACACAGGAGGAATAGCTAAGGGCCTATGCTGGGGAAAAACAAGAATTCCCTAAGCCTTTTCCTGGAATCAGAGTAATCCTGGCCTTCCCATTTAAAGTGCTCCCTCATGGAATGCAGAGTCTCTGAAAATGAGAAATCCTCAGGAGGAGAAGCTGTAGGAGTGGAATCATCCACATCAGAATCAGAATAAGTAGGATACTCCTGCAAGTCTTCCGTAGAAGACTCTGAAGCCTCTGAACACTGTTCAAAACTATCAAACTCCGGTTCCACCCTAGGCCTCTTATCAGGCGGGGGCATAGAACCTCTAATCATAGTAATCAAATCTTCTGCCATTTTAAGCATATGTTTCTTAGGTACAGAACCCGAAATGCTAGGAGAAGCCCCCACTGAAGCTGAACTAGGCCTACCTCTCAGAGAAGTTTTGGCAACAGAAGGAGAGGCTCTAACTACCTTGGGAAGAGAGGGAAGAACAGTTACCTGAGAAGCCCCCTCAGCCTGGCCTACCTCCTGAGAAGGCACATCCTGTAACAGTAAAGTTTCTGCCTGAGACTCCATGGAAACTCCTGGCAAAACCTCTGGCTCCACTGAGCCTTCTAAAGAACCGACGTCCGGGACTGCCGGTTCATCAACCCTAGGCTTCACTGTTTTGTCCTTGCGCTTTTTGGACGAAGCGGGCGTCGGAGCATCCGACGGCATTTTATAATTGCAACGCTTCCCAAACACTAACCTGGCACAGTCTAACCTCCTCTTAATAGTGCGTTTGTTAAACCTAGCACAAGAGCGGCAACCAACAACGTCGTGCTCAGGCCCTAAACAAGGTATACACAAGGTATGGTAATCCCTATGAGGTATCTGTTTCCCACAAGAAATACAGTTATTCACTTTTTCTGACATCCGGTAAAATACTGAGGCAAGAAAAAACAAAATGTTCCCCAACGGAGTACTTAGCCAACTCTGTTTCGGTCTGAAACTCCGGTTTCGGAAATATTTCAGAACGCCAACCTGCACTCGCAAAACTGCTTCTGCATCGGACCATGCGGCAAAAAAGACTGAGGATATGACGTCGGTCATGCGCATTAGTACCCTGACGTACTGACGTCAGTCTAATGCGCCCTGACCGACGTCAGCCTTATACTCTGGTATTCGGGCCGACTGGACGCGGACTATACCCCAATAGTAAGGACTGCAGCAATGGAAAACGAAGAACATCATTTGTTCTCCTTTGCCCACAAGGGCATCCCTACAATCATAGAGCATGTGGCTATCTTCCGGTCCTTAGTGGCTATAGATGCAACACCAGGGTAACTGGGAGAAAAAGATGAGATGACTGAGGAACAAAATGCTGACTAGTAGCTGAGGCACAACAGGTCTATATGATATGCTCGAAGAGACTTTTGTTCGAACATATAATCACTGACACCTAAAGAGTGAACACTCTAAAGCGCGAAGGCGAATGGCCATATCCGCAAATTTTTTCCTTAGGGAAAAAAATTCACGGGGCCGTACACAAAAAACACAAACTTCAAAACCCTAATCAAGTGGAGGGCTGTGCCCCCCACACCTCTCCTAACTAAATATACCAACTGCGAGATCGCTCTACATTGGGGGAAAAGGGCAATACCCAATAACAGCTAACTGAATTTTTCCCTGAGGAAAAAATTTGAGGATGTGGCCGTTCGCTATTTGGAGGGTTCACTCTTTAGGTGTCGATGATTATAAGTTCTAAGAAAAGTCTCTGAGCATATAATATAGTCCCAGGCACAACAAGAGCTGGCCTGACATCCAGAGTCCCTAATTGCTTTCTTTTTGTTGCAGACATAGGAAGATAAGACCACAGCAACTTGTAGCTGTTCCAGAGGTTAGAAGATAATGAGACCTCAAAGTTGTATAGGGGTGCCTGGATGAGTAGGTAAAGAGTAAAGTACAAAATAAGTGGTACTGAGGAAGGTAAAACACTGACAGTCCTCCATAAGCACAAAATCCTGCACCAGATACAGAAACCATCAAAAACTGTGAGAAAATTCTGTCAGAAAGAGAATTTTTTTTTTACACAAAAAGTGCACATAAGTAATTACATAGATGCTTCCTTTGAAATGCAATGACTGTCCTACAAAACACTCCATTTCATAGCAAACACAATGTAATTCATAATGGTATGAAATTTTAATAATCTGTTTCACAGGAAAACTGGTTCAATAGGACATGGGAAAGAGATGACTGCAAGCTAGGAGCAGTCACTGAATCCCCAAATGACTTGGCCATCCTGCAGGAAGGTTTGATCCAAATAACCAGAGTCAAAATCAGACTGAAACTAAATGTCAAAAATGCATTATTGTATCCTTTGGGAAGTCATCTGTCTGAGGGAACTACCACATTAGCAATAAGCCCCTAAGAGTAGAACCAATTGTTTGTGATTTTGTGAGACCATCTAACTCCCTCCTGATAGCACACCTTAACATCCGTAGCATTAACAACAAAACTACCTACCTTCATGCACTCTTACAAGTTTATTCCTTTGACATTCTCGGCATAACAGAGACATGGCTAAAACCCACTACCCTTGACCAGGTAATTATTCCTCCAGGATTCAATATCCTAAGAAATGACCGTAAAACCAAAAAAGGTGGCAGAGTAGCCATTTTGTACAAAACAGGACTCCAAGTTAGCACCTTTGACATGCACCTTCCACCTACTAACAATGCAGAAATCCTAACTGCCAAGCTAGAAGTTAACAACTCAAAATCCATCTATGTTATTTGTATATATCTTCCTCCAGGAAATAATATAAATACACTTGAAAACATACTCTATCACCTCTCCTCACACCTGCCTCAAGAAACCATTATTCTAGGAGACTTTAATATAGACTGGATAACTTGCTCTTTACACAATCCTACCAATCACATAAATCTACATGGTTTCTCTCAAATAATTACCACTCCTACCAGAATCCATAAACCAAGTAATAAAGCTACCACCTTAGACTGGATCCTTCTCAATAGCCATCTTACTACCTATAAACCAGGAATCTTTCCTGACAATATTAGTGACCACATGATAACCTATGTTATTAGGCAGAAAACACATTGTCCTAATTTCCATAATATTATAACCTGCCGCTCCAAACAATTCTTCAATCCCCAATCCTTCCAAAATGAACTCAAAGCATGTGATTGGTCTCCTATGCTTAACCTCCAACTAGATGAAGCAGTAATCTTTTTCAATACAAAATTCATACAAATCTTAAACTCCCATGCCCCAATTAGATCCTCCCGCCTAAAGACCAAAATTGCCCCCTGGCTAACAAAGGAAACTAGACAAAAGATCCACCTCCGAAATAAAATTTGGAACAAATGGAGAACTTCTAAAAGTCCATCAGATCACCTTTATTTCAAACAATTAAGAAATGCCACCAAGAAAGACATTCTCAGAGATAAAAAAGACTATTACTCTAAACTCCTTCAATCCCAAAAAGCACAACCTCAAAAATTCTGGTCAGGCATTAACAAACTACTTCAACCAGGACACTCAAACTCCTTCACCTTCTGGATTCCAAAATAACTCAGATTCCAGATGCTTTCAATAACTATTTTACTGAAGCTATTCTAAACCTTGCAAATTCTATACCACCAAGCACCACATTGCCTCTTAACATCCCTAATCCTACAACTCCTACTTTTCATTTACAACCTGTTCCTACATCCCTCATTTCTAAATTCCTTCAAAAACTCAAACCCTGCACCCCATCTGCTGATTGCTTTCCAGCAGAATACCTACAAATAGCAGCTAAAGCCATTGCCTACCCCATCTCCATCCTTATAAATAGAACTATCTCTCAAAGCAAAATCTCATCCATATGGAAAGTTTCCCACATTATCCCTCTACACAAAGGCGGCTCATCTACTGAGCTATCTAATTTTAGGCCTATAGCCTTACTCTCACCCATTGCTAAAATAATGGAGAAATGCATACATAGACAGCTACTTGACCACCTTATGCACAATAATCTACTTGCCAATTGCCAACATGGCTTTAGACCATTCCACAGCACTACTACTGCTCTACTATCCTTCACCAACTCTATTAATGAAAATCGCAACAACAACACTTTCTCTTCGGCCCTATTTTTAGACCTCTCTAAGGCCTTCGATATGGTGAATCACAACTTACTCCTGGAAATCCTAAAAGCCCAATCACTTGACTCACAATCACTTCTTTGGTTTACATCTTATCTTGAAAACAGACAGCAGGCTGTCCTTTGGAATAATACCCTTTCTTCTTCCCTCCCAGTGACAATCGGTGTACCTCAAGGCTCTATTTTAGGTCCTCTTCTCTTCTCATTATTTATTAATCTACATACCAATAATCCACAAGCCACTTGAATCCAATACGCAGATGACTCAACATTAGTTCTGCCAAATCCATTCACTCTCTCCAACTCCAAACCCATTCAGTTTTAAACACTGTTGAAAAATGGTTCATGCAACACTGCCTCCCTTCTGAACCCCAAAAAAAACAAAGCTACTACTCTTTGCTCCTACTCCTAAGTCGTCTATCCCTAACTTTACAGTAACCTCTAGCAATGGCACTAATATAGTCCCGGATACCTCTACCCGCTTACTGGGAGTTACAATTGACAACTCCCTTAGCTTCGATGAACACATTAATTCCACAATAAAAACTGTCAACAAAAAATTAGGCACTCTCTATAGAATCAAGCCCTTCCTTACCCCTCCAGCCAGAATTACTCTTGCACAGACCCACCTTTCCTCTACCCTCTTCTATGCTTCTGCTATTTATACTAATCTATCTAGAAATAACATGAATAAACTTTCCACCTGTTATAACAACATAGCTAGATTTGCTACCTGTTCCCCCTATAGAACTCACCACTGTCATAACCTCAAACAATTGGGATGGCTTGAACTGCATAATAAGCTACTCTATCAGCAACTTGTGATAACCCAAAAAATCCTCCATCACCCCAATAATACACCAATCCACACTAATCTAATCACCCCCTACAAAAATCTCCCTACACTTCGCTCAGCTAGCGAACCTCTAGTTTCTAGTGTCAAACCAAACAACAAAGCAGGGGACTCGCTCTTTTCCAACAGTAGGAAAAAGCTGGAATCAACTTCCAATTGAACTGTCTTCACTTGCCTCCACACATCTATTCAAAAAGCATCTTAAACAATATCTAAAGAATCATTGGCTTTGTCCCTGCTCCAACCCTGACTGATTATACCCAATATACAAAAATTTCATAACTAATCTTGGTTCCTAACGCTCTTGCAAATATAGTGTATACTTCCCTGATAATAGTGAACTTCTACTCTCATCTGATAAAAAAAAAAGTCTTAATTCTTTTTTATGAGTATCCCTTACGAAAATTGTTACTAAGTTTTTTATTTCATGTCATTTTTTTATTGTATCTAACAATTTTTTTTGTAAACTTGTCTATTGTTATATTGCATACTTGTCTTTGTAACTTGTAGGAGCTTTTCTCCCCGGGCCTCTACTGAAAATGGACATGTATCCAGTTAGACTAGCCCGGTCAACAAATGTAAAATAAAATAAAAAATAAAATAAATAAAATTTTGGAACTTAAATGGAGCGCAACACAACGTTTGACCAACACGTGTCCATTGTTGTTAAAAATTCCTTCTATATTGCACAGCTTATAAACAAAAGGATTGTGTCTATATCTAGGGAAGTCACTTTCCCCTTTTACTCAGCCCTTATTAAGCCAATCATTGAATATTATGCCCTCTTTTAGCATTAATCTGTCCAGACACATGCAACAACTGGAATGCCCATGGAGATTCTTTACTGAAAGGATACAAAGCTTAAACAACATGTCCTACATGGATCGACTCAAAGCCCTATCACTATACACGGTATCCTACAGACTGCTAAAAGGTGACCTGTGTTTGACATACAAGGCATCCTCCAACCCATTATTGAGGCATTTACTGCACATCAGCAAATCAAACAGCATCAGAAATATTCAGTCTAGGGATCTAAACCTTTTCTGAAACATTTTTATTTATTTTACATTTGCTAACCGGGTTAGTCTGACTGAGCTTTTGGCTCATTTTCAGCAGAGACCCTGGGAGAAAAGCTCCTTAGAGAATTAGCGTTTAACAAAAATTCACTTACAATCAACAAGAACCATCAACAGAATGGTTTGGAGGGACAGATATATCTTGCAGAGGTTACTGCTGCTGTGGAAAAGACTCCCCATCCACATAAAGTTCATCCCTGTCGATATTCAAGCACAACTTGAATCTATGGATTGGAAATTGGAAATTTACATCAAGACTGCCCCTTGTACTACTAATGGACAAAGGTAGCTCCGAAATAATTTATTCCATACATACGTCCCCTCAAATTATCAGGTCTATATTATAATCACGAAAGACAAAAAACGCAAATATGAAAATGTCGACACAAAACGACTGAACTACCAGATGAGTGAACCACCTAATCAGCGAAAACCACAACAAACGGATTTCCCTAACCAACAGCGCCATGTAAGTATATCTAAACCAAGTACAAAAAACAATAACAAAACACTCTTTTGCAGGGGGGGCAAGCCCCCCTGCACCCCCCACACCCCCCTACTTAAATATGCCAACTCCAAGATCGCACTACAGTGGGGAAAAGGGTATATACCCTTATCCCCAGAATTGCCCTGCTGGCCAAACAAATCTGTTTGGTGTTTTGCCTTTCGCTGTTCTGGTGGTTCGCTCTTCTGATAGTTCGCTCATTGTGTGTCAACGTTTTCGTATTCGCGGTTTCTGTCTTTCGCGATTATGATATAGACCCCAAATTATCTATGATATGATCCCACTTATTCTCATTAGGGGTAATATATAATTATCGCCCATAGGATGGGTAAGGCCAATCTCTAACCAAATGGGATAGATTAATACAAGCACAAAAAAGGGAAATGACTAGGCTTAAATTGGTCCACAAGGGGCTAGCATAGTACTTATCTATGAACCTATAAAGGGGATCACTGTCTTCCCATTTTGTCAAGAGTTACCACAGATGACCCAGAAGAGCAGCAGCATTCTAAGCTGCTGGTCACCCATGCTTAAGGGTAAATCCAGGCCATTAAAAGATGGTGGCTGACAGGAAAGACTGAAAATTAAAAAAAAAAAAAAATGCATGGAAAGCAATCCAGTTACCATCTAACTGGGGAGGAGACCACAGTGATGTTACCCCAAATAAATGTGTGGCATTAATGAATGGCTCAAAGACAAAGGATGAAGCACATAGATCATAATAATATCAGCACATGCCTAACTTGATGAGGTACACAGGGAGAAAAATGACATCCTAACTGCCAGAAATAAGAAGTTATGTACTCACCATAACGTTCCATGTTGGTAGTCCATCTCACCCTTCATTTTTACATTTGGGTTCGGAGCTGATCCTCGGCTCTGACTCAGCCAATTGACAAGCTGGAAGACTTCAAGTTGGCTCGTGGCTAAGCAGGTATCCCATGGTGCACCAGTACAATCCCCAGATCTTGTTTGCTGCTCACTAGAATAACAACCATAAAAACAACCAGTACTAAAGGGTCTCCAACCAAGGGCAACCAAATTATTACTTCCAGATCTTCCAGGATGGGGGCAGGAGGGCGGGTTGGTAAAAATGAAGGGTGAGATGGAATACCAACATGGAACATTATGGTGAGTACATAACTTCTTAGTGTTAGGTAGTCCGATCTCACCTTCATTTTTACATATGGGACAGCATCCCTAGTGCCTTATTCTTGGGTGGCTCATTGGAAAATACTTTTTAGCACCATGGAGCCAAAGAATGCTCTAACCCTGGATGCCAAATCCAATTTGTAATGTGCAATAAAAGTGCGAGGGGGAGCCCACATAGCTGCTGCACAAATATTATCAAGTGGTACCCTGGCTTGAAAAGCTGCAGAGGTAGACAGTGACCTGGTAGAATGAGCCTTGATTCTGTAGGGTAAAGGTGTGCCCTCCAAGCTATAGATAAAGGCTATACAACTGGAAATCCAATTAGATAGTGTCACTTTAGAAACTGGTAAGCCCAATCTAGAGTCAGAAAAGGAAATTAATAATTGATCTGACTTCCTGAAAGCCTTAGTCCACTGTAGATAAAAACGTACTTGTCTATGAATGTCTAGCTGATGAAAACGGTACTCAGCTGCATTACAATGGTTAGGGAAGAAAATTGTGAGTTCTACTGACTGGTTTAAGGTAGCATTAGAACAAACTTTGGGGACAAAGGAGGGATTAGTACGCAATGACACCCTGTCTTTGTGAAAAATCAAATACGGTGGCTTAATAGACAAGGCCTGTAGCTCCGATACCAGTCTAGCTGATGTCATAACTACCACAAACAAGGTCTTCCAAGACAAACATTTTAGAGAAGATAAGTGGGAGGGTTCAAATGGGGAGAAGTCAATTTGGGCAACACAAAATTTAAATCCCAAGAAGCCACTGGTTCTTACAGAGGTGGTCTCAATAGAGTGGCCCCTTTCAAAAAGGTCTTGCATAGCTTATGAGACATTAAATTGGTATCTGGAAACCCAAAGAGAAAATGAGAAATCGCTGTCAATTGGACTCTGATAGTGGCAGCGGCAGATCCTTGCTGGAAAAGCTCAGTAATAAAATCCAGAATCACAGGGATAGAAGCAGTATATGGATCTACATTCATTCTCTGTGCCCAAATAAAACATATTTTCCATTTACTGCCATACAGCCTCCTAGTTGAAGGTTTATGGGAGGACATAAGAATATGTGACACTGAGGATGATGCATCATGAAGCCTGACTAGGGATGGAACTGGAGCAGCCACACTGTCAATTTGAGGGTGTGGATTGAGGGGTGTAGCGAACCCAACATGTGAATCAATAGATCTGGAGCTGGGTCCAGAATACAAGGATTGTCCAGTAGGAGAGGCTCGAGGAAGGGGAACCAGACCTGACGAGGCCAGTAAGGAGCAATGAGGATCAACTTGCTTCCCAGCTGACTGGCTTTCTGAATCACTTTGGAAATGAGAGGGACTGGAGGAAAGGCATACAGAATTCCCATGGGCCAATTGTGAGTCAGAACATCTCTGGGAGTCTCCCCCGGAGGTGGAATGAGGGAAAAATAGCTACTGCATTTGGTATTAACTGGGCTGGCAAAAAGGTCACAGCAAGGCTGTCCCCATTTCCAGAAAAACTGATCCACTGTTTCCGATTTCAGAGACCACTCGTGAGGCATCAGGATTGCCCGGCTGAGCTTGTCGGCTGTCACGCTGGTCGTCCCTGGAATGTGTGTTGCAACCAGAAAGTGCTGGGAAGAAATTGCCCATTCTCAAACTCGCATGGCCTCTCGACAGAGTGGGTAAGATCTGGTACCGTCCTGTTTGTTGACATACCAAATCACCGACATGTTGTCTGATTGTATCGCAATTGTCCCTAGAAGAAGAAGGTCCTGAAGTGCATGCAACGCCAGAAGCACCTCCCTCATCTCCAGAACACTGACATGCAGATGAGCCTCGTGTTCTTGCCTTGTCCAGGGCGGACAGTCCTGCCGAGATAATGCCCCCCCAACCGATCTGGGAGGCATCCGTGGTCACAGTGGCAACGGGTTGGGCTGGAACAAAGGGGGCACCCGTGATCAGTTGGTTGGGAGCTATCCACCAGAGAAGGTCCTTTTTGCATGATTCCATCAGCAAGATAGGATGACTCCGTGGAAAAGATTGGAAGGACCACTGAGAAAACAGAAGCCACTGGAGACTTCTCATGTGCAACCTGGCTAATGGCACCAATAGAATTGTGGAAGCCATAGTCCCGAGGAGCTGAAGAACCCACTTCGCTTTGACTTTTTGCAATGGGAGAAAATGTTGAACTTGGGAGATTAAGTTCTGTGCCCTTTCGGCAGGGAGACTAGCTGTCATGTTCACTGTGTCTACCTCTACGCCTACAAAAATCACAGATTGAGAGGGCAATAATGCAGATTTTTTCCAATTTATGGAGATTCCTAACTGAGCACAAAGTTGAATCGTGGCATCCCTGTTTTGGAGGAGTAGATGGTCTGGTGGGGGCGGTCAGGAGCCAGTCGTCCAAATACGGAAACACCTGGAATCCCTGATGTCTCAGGTGAGCTGTCACTACTGCCATGCATTTGAACACCCTGGGGGCTGTGGTGAGGCCAAAGGGCAGAGCACGAAACTGATAGTGACTGGCTCCCAGCCGGAAGCGTAGATGGGTTCTGGACGCCTTGTCCATTTTTATGTGGTAGTAGGCGTCCTGAAGATCCAGACAGCACATCCAAAAATCTTTCCCTAACAACGGGAGTATAAACTGCAGTATTACCATCCAAAACTTGTCCTTCACTGATTCATTCAATCTCCTGAGGTCCAATATTGGCCTCCAAACTCCGGTACATTTTGGAACTAAAAAGAACCTGGAGTAAGTTCCAGGTGCTATCTGGTCTGCTGGGACAGGCTGGATGACTCTTTTTAAGAGCAACTTGTTGATCTCCACAGTTGCCTGATCCCTGTGATTGGGTGGTACACATCTGGGATCTTTTTGGGAACAAACGGTGATAGGGAAAAGGGTATGATATAGCCTCTGGTAACAACTCATTGCACCCACTTGTCTTGGGTGATATTTAGCCAGGCTTCTTGGTACAAAGAAATGCGACCCCCGACTGGCCCCAGAGAAGCGCAGTCGGGCTCCACATCAGGAGCGCTGATAAGGCCGTCCTCGAAAGGAATCACGGCCTTGCTGGTACTGCGGACCGCCCCTGCCTCTAGGGTGACGTCTCCCATTTCCTCCTCCTCTGCCTCTGAAGAAGGATTCACCCTGTTTGTGTCAGGAAAGACCCTCTGGGACTTCTTGAACTACATTTTACCACCCCTTTGACCCTTGGGGTATAGTGTGGAAGGGACAGTAAAACGCACTCCCACAGCAGAAAGCGTCTTTCCTTCTTGCTCACACCGAGTGAGTGTATCCTTCACCTTGGAACCAATGAGGAACCATCAAATGAGGCATTAGTGAAAGTAGACTTGAACGGTTCCGCAAAATTACATAAGCGCATCCAGGAGCGGCACCTCAAGACAAATCCGGAACCCGCTGCTCTACTCGCTCCATCCACAGCATAAGAGATAAGTCGCATGGAGGAGTTAACCACAGAATGTAAGGTGGACAACTGAGTAGAAATCTTGTCAGGAACTCCCTCAGTACACGCACCTTGTATGGAATCTCCTAACTCCATGAGAAGATCCCTCTGCAACCTAGTGAAGTGCGTGAGATAGTTCAGTGACTGAGGGGTAAAGGTCGCTGGACTAAAAATACACTTCCCAAAACTGTCCATTTGTCGAGACTCCTTGTTTGGCGGATGAACAGGTCTCCGCTAACTCTTTCTTCGTGGCCGCCGCCACCACCACCACCGTGGTATCTACTGGAACGCCCTTGGACAAGAATTCTTTACCTGTAGGGGCAGACAAGAACTTATTTGGTCTCCTGAGGACTTGCTCTACAGTGTCAGGTGTATCCCGCACCTTTCGACTAACTAGATCGATCAGTTCGTCAAAAGGTGGGGACACCCAAGAGGCAGAAGGTTGAGACCCAAAAGCCTTCAGGTACACCAACTCCTCATCAAAAGGGGTAACAGCGGGCTAGTCGAACCTCTGCCTAAGGATCTCTAAAATGTCCTCAAAGGAGACATCATCAGAGGACGACTTGGGGGACCCTTACGACTCCTTGAGGTCAGTGTCCGATGTCAAAGACTCATCCTGGGAGTCAATATGTTTCCTCTTACATAACCTCTTCCGGGGAGGCTCCTCATAAGGATATTCCGGGGAAGCCTTGGAAGAGTGGGGGCCACCAGTCAATGGCTACTGAGGCTGTGGGTCTCTGCTGTCTCCAGAGAGGGTAGGGCTGAGACTTAAGTGGGTGCTCTCAGGGGAAAAAAGTGCTGGTGCCACTGGTAGGGGCTGGAGAATGAGACAGCATGCTCCTCATCATCTCAAACGCCGACCTCTCCGGCAACAAAGACCTCCCCCGTTCCGAAGAGATGTGGGTCGGCACCGGAGCCAAAGCTGTCGGCTCCGAGACAGATGCAGGGTCTGAGCGCACCCTGGCCGAAGCACCGAGAGGAAAGCTCGGAACCGAAGAAGATCGATTCCAACCCTCCCTGTCGGTGCCAACAGGAGAGCTTCAGCCCCTGGAAACGACAGACGGAACTGAGCGTACTGGAGCCGAACCCGGCTCCAAGGCAGAAACAAGGTGATTAGGAGCCGGCATTTCCTCTGTTGGCACCAAGCACTCTGGTGCCAAAAGGCCAGTATGGCTTGGAGGAGGAATAGCAGACAAGGGCAAAGCTGGGCCAAGTGGCTCCGGAGCCGACTGGGTCGAAGCCAATAATTTTGGTAAGGCAGACGACTTCAGGAGTCTCAGCACTACCCTCTCCGCATCTTCTTCTGAAAGACTCCTGGAAGACATAGTTGGGGATCTTGACCTGGGGGGCACTGGAGACTTAAATGTTACAGAAACTGGTAGGGAGCTTACAGACCAGCACCGAGTAGTAGTGTCAACTGCTGTATCAATAGGTTCAGAGATCAGTTCCAAAATACCTGTAACTGACTCTGACATCACCATGATGCTCTCCTTCGGCTCCAAAGGCTGAGGAGTCGAGGAGGCAGATTTGGGATTGTTTCGACTGTTTAGGAGGTGGCTCCAAAACACCAGCCGGTGCCGGAGAAGGCCTTTTTGAGGATTTTGACTTCCCAGACAGAGGAAGCCGAAGAACTGGATAGTGCTTCCTCAAAGCATGGTTTCAAGAGACCCTTGAGTATGAGTTTGTTCTTTCCCTCCTGTAACACTCTAGGAGAGAAAGTATGGCAGAACAAACACGACTCCTGTAAGTGGATGGCCCCTAGGCAGTAGACACAGCTACTGTGGCCATCTGTTAAGGACATCTTTTGTGAGCATTTCATGCACTTTTTGAACCCCGAGGGTTTATGCTCCTTACTTTCCTTAGAAATATTACACACACACACAACCCAGAGAGATGAAAAGGAGAAAGGGGGAAAAGGAGGAGGAGTAGGTCCTCTAAATAAAACAGGCCTAGCCCTAAGGAGGAGTTACACGAGGACTAGGTCCTCTAAAAATGGGCCTAGCCTGGTGTAGTGAAACTAGGTCTTCTAACAAACAGACCAGAAGGGAAAGCCCATGCACACAAGAGAAACCAAAAATACACAATAAATTTCTATATCCCTAAAGAAAAAACAGGTAGTATACTTGCAATCCTAGTAAATTCACAAGCGGATCCCCGCCAAAAACAAACAATGTCAAACTAGGAGAACTAACTGCCAAAGATGACCAAAAAAGGGTCAGAATAACAATAGACCAGACAACAGGAGCCCCTGCTGACTAAAAGCGGAAAACCGCCAAAAACTCTGCCTAATATCAAAAAATGCACAACGGTGCCTAAACTAATTGGCACACAGGATACCAATAACAACTAGTAAACTAAGTTGCACTCACAAAGGGCAAGCAATGCAACTGCCTAATCTATTAACACCATATATACAATAGAGCTCGAATATAAAGAATTTTGAAAAAACTTAGCCAGAGCCAAGAGAAGCACAACCGAACTAGTCGACGCGGCAAACGAGATCTGGGGATTTTACTGGTGCACCATGGGATACCTGCTTAGCCACAAGCCAACCAGAAGTCTTCCAGCTTGTAAATCGGCTGAGTCGGAGCCGAGGATCGGCTCCGAACCCATATGTAAAAATGAAAGTGAGATCGAACTATCTAACATGGAGATCATCTAGAGCAGATCCATGGTACACTAATTCACTCAGTTTCCTACTACATTCCCATATAAAGGTTACAATGGCAGTGACAACAGATGACTAGTACAGACCAAGCTTCTCCATTACCAGCCAACAATTCCAGCTCAGCCTTGGGGGAGGGGGGGGGGTTTAGTGAGAAGTATAGTCCTTACAGCATATCCTTCTCTCTATGGACTAACTTAATTCAGAGGTCACCGCTCTGTTCAACAATTCCGCTTTTCCAGACTGACTGATTCAGCACCCATAAGACTGCTGCAGCTGACACAATCGCTCTATTAATCTTATATTCCCTCTTGCAAGACACAAAGGTATTTAAAACTCTTCCATACACACACCTTAAAACAGCAATCCACTTTCTTCTGAGACAGCACAACACATTCATATTGTTTTTTTTTTTTTTTTTTTTTTATTGAGATTTCCAACCCAGTAGTTCTACTAACACATTTGCTCTCTCTGGGTGAGCGAGTCCTAGAGCTCATTTGATCCTTGCGGGCAACAGCCAAGCATAACAGGAATACTGCTATAATCCAAAAGGAGGATTTTTTTTTTCTTTCAAGTCCAAAATCACTGTGCACCCATGCTGGTGTCCAAGGAGGTGGCATGCAATGGGGATTTTTGATGCGCTGATATACCTCCGCATGACATTATCAATTGGTTCTGCCCCCTAAAGGCAGATCCAAACTTACACTGGAGATTCTACTACTGAGAGTATGATGTTGAGCACATGTTTTTCCAGTCTCCTGAAGAGAGGCAAGAAGGCTAAGCTTAATCACTCCTCTCCCCCACACCAGCTGCAACAGGTGCCCAAGATGCTAGTCAAACAGAGGTTGGCTGGGTCATAGCTAAGCATTTATCCCTATATGTCAATGAAGCAGCTGTACATAATCACATTCTGAAGTGGTAAGTCTAATTTTAGCCACTATATAGTCAGCAGTGAGTGTCAGAGATTATGGCCAAGTATAGCTGAAATTACACTATTTGCAAACAACAAAAGCTACCCTATATCCATAGAATTTACATCCTGACAGAATGACTACACTGCAATGTGCTTTCTGTAAAAATTACCACCAGAACTGATATGAAAAACATCTCTGGTGGACAAAACATTGACCCATAGCAATTCAGATATAATGCCAAGAATGCAGATGTAAGTCTCACTGCAATCAGATAAGGGCCACATTCACAGTTATCAGTCCTAGTACCCCCAGAGTCCTACAGGATCTGACACAGCAAACACTGGGGAAATGGTCATTCATAAGCTTTCTCTAAGTTCAGGAAATACCCTTTACACAATTGTGCAAGGCTAAAGCCCCGGGGTCCATTTATTCAAGATAAGGACAAAACTGATGCTGCTCTTCTGAATCTAAGTTTTGACCATTAGCTACAGTTTCCTTTCCAGCAATCTACATACTTTTTTCAATGAAGCTGGAGAGTATGAATGCCCTTAGAACATACCCTGCAGTCTCCTTTCAAGACAATGGGGATCAGAACTCCAGTTTGCAGCCAGTAGGTAATGCAAGCTATTCTCTTCAACACCCCCTGGACAGATTTTATACACATCTGCAGTCTTACCACTACAGTGAAATCTAATCACTGGACTTACCAGTTGTGGTGACGGACCTTAATCCACAATCAAACACGGCTTCCTGATAGAGCATGCCTATCAAATTAAAAGTCTCCTCAAAATGTTCCCTTCAGGAAGTTAGCATTTATTTAGCCTTGTTTAGAACAATCCAAGCAAAATCCCACCTACAACCCTTCAGGGGCCACATGATTTGCATAAATCTCTGACACCACTCACATTTCCCTAACTGGCATAAGCAAACTCCTCCTATGTCCTAGCTTTCACTTCAGTAACCACTACTGCTTCAGTCATCTTGTAGAGAAACCTCATAGGGCACTCAGGTGACCACTCCATGAATATTCACTAGAAAGCTATCATTTTATCACAGCTTCCACACCAGTGGTGCCCACTAGGTCTTAGGGTTAGTATAGTGAAAGGCACCAACTGCCCTTCAGCCACAGCACATCAATGTAGCCTAACAATTGAGGATTCCCACTAGATCTCTTTAGACTTAGTATCCCTAGTCTCACTCTGCCTACAACTGATGCCTTCACAGAGGAAGGAACTGAACTCATTTTTAGAAATGTTTGCAAGACATTCTTAAAAGACACTGTCTCTCTCAAGTTTCAGTGGTCACTGCTCTGTCCAAGGGAATCCATGTCATCATTGAATGATGATCATTTGATAACGCTGCCATTCTCTTCACATCTGTCCATGTGACGCAAGTCCAACACCAACTCAGTCCTTCAGTTCATAACCATGATGCCTTTCCTTCCAACCAGGCCCATCCAAGTAACTGTCACTTTCCATTTGAACATTGAAGCCTTTTCTGTCAAGACTAGCACCCCCTTAAGCACCTCATCTACCTTCGCTAAGAATGCTGAATCCTTTATACAGCTGTTAAATGCATAAGTCCATTTGGAGGTGTACAAATGTCAGAGGTTTCCTTTTTTTAAAGCTTCAGTAAAGTAACCCAATCTATCACAAAACAGTACAAAGCTATACAGCCTCTAGCCAGAGAACACTATTCATACAACAGCTCAAGAAGCAACTTCAGAAGAGAGCAGCTCTTCCCATTCACAAAACTGAGAAGTATGCTTCCACAACCTAAACTGTGATCATCTGCAAGTCCAAATACAACTATCTGATAGTTTTCAATCTTGCTCCATCATCTCCACTAGTGAGGTGATATTCTACATCCTCTGAAACCCATTTCTGTTGTCTGAATCTATCCCATTTAAGACGTGACCTGGGTGGCACAATACTGGACTCCTCCAAAGACAAAGCCCACAAGATGTCTCAATGATGCCATTTCTTCTTCTGCCCAGCCAGGCACTGTGGCTGGCCATTATAGTTATGACCAAATGAATGACTCTAGGAATAGGTCTTAATAACCCTTGTCTGGGTTGTTTTTTCACAGACTCATTTTGGACTATTGTGGGGACTCTTGTTGAGATATAGCACACACCTGGCAAAAATATTTTTCTTGGGAATTACTTTTGTTAAAAATGTAGCGATTGCTAACCTCCTCCCCACTTTAGGGGTGATTCACAGCAAAACATAGAACACAAAGGGCTGTTTAAAGTGAGACTAGAGGCAATTCATTGCAACTGTGATGCATGTCAGCACATAAACTGTGATAAAACAGTAACAGCTGTTGAAAACATGGTCCATTTCTTCCTCTTCTTCACTGCGGGAAGAAATGTTTTTGCTATACCTTCTGAATATGTTAGCATAAATTATCTCCAGAAAGACCCAATATTTGTAAAGTAAATAAAAGAAAAATGGCTATTCACCTGTACTTTGCCTTCAAAACCATCAGTCTTCCAGGACAGGCCAACTCTCCCACTAAATGCTGTGTGCTCTGATGTCTTCTTGTAACTTATTGCTGTCAGCCTTAAATAACCATTTTGAATATAATCTAAAAAATATAAAAAAAAAACAAATGTTTTATAATTTTTCGATGTTACAGTTAAAGCAATAAAATGAAGCTACACGGGAAAGTGATTCATTTCTCTTCACTGCTAAATATAAGCTAGTCACCTTTCAGTTTTAATATCCAGTAAAATGTACTGCCAAATTTACAAGCATTTCAAAAGTGTTTTATTTTTTAACAAAACAAAATAACTATCATGTTTAAACACACTGCAAACCCTTTAAATACTACGATTAAAAAAGCAATATTGCAGTCTACTAAGCATGTCCCTCTATTGAGTGTGGTCGAATTGCTCCCAACTCCTACAGTTATCTGATGAAAAGCCAATGCCATTTGAATAGTTTACTAGGCAAGTATGGAATGGAAGCAGACTGCCAGGTCTTTCTTCTATATCATACACACATATGGCTAATTTTCAACTGTCGATGATCTGCTGCATGTCTTTCAGATGTTGGAGGAAAGTGGATCATTTGGAGAAAACTCATACAAACACAGGAAGGATGTAGACAATCCATGCACACACTGCTGTAGCTGAAAACTGAACTGGGGAACCGCTCGCTTGCTTTGTGGAGACAATGCTACTCAGTGATTCACTATACTACCCAAGCAAACAGGCATCAGAAATTATTAATGCAACTGTACTGGGCATAGTTACAGGTTGACACAGCACTGATGGACACATGGCTTTAGTTCATTAATTTAATATTGTGATGAGTTATACTGCAATGTATTGGATTGTGTGAACAGGGGAAGTGATTTTTTTTATTCCCTCTTTTTCCACTGTAGTGCGACTGTGGTGTTAGTATATAATTTAGGAGGGAGTAGGGAAGCAACATGGGGTAAAGTGGGGGTTGTCCCCTGCAAAAAAAAAAAAAAAGTTATGTACTCACCATAACGTTCCATGTTTGTTGCCATCTCACCTTCATTCATTGCTGGTTGTGTTTGGAACCGAGAACTGGTTCTGACTCGGCCTACACCAAAGCTCGAGAGCTTCCACCAGCTCGAGGCTATACCCTATATCCCATCATGCTCCAGGAAGACTACCTAGATCTTGTCTGCAAATACTATAACTAGCAGTATCAACATATAACTATGTCCCAAGAAAAAAAGAACTACGGAAGAGATTCAGAGAAAACAAAGTCCAATTAGCAACCAACCTCACAATTTTCCAGGGGTGAAGGCTGGGGCAAGGAGGGTGGGATGCAAGAATGAAGGTGATGCAACAAACATGGAACGTTATGGTGAGTACATAACTTCTTAATGTTATGTTATCCTATCACGCCTTCATTCATTGCTGGTTGGGACAGTGTCCCAAGCACCTTCTTTCTTGGGTGGCTGAAGGGAAAAATACTCTTCAGAAAAGTGGACCCAAAGGAGACCCTGTTCCTGCAGGCCAAATCAACTTTGCAATGAGTAATAAAGGTATGAGGCTTTACCCATGTTGCTGGAGCACCAATTGAATCCACGGGTAGCCTTGTCTGAAAGGTCGATGAGGTTGCTATTGCTTTCGTGGAATGGCTTTTTATCTTTCCTAGAAGTTCTCTATTCTGAGATGTGTATGTGAATGTTATACAAATCAGTAAGCCACTTGGAAAGCGTGACCTTAGATATTGGGGCACCCTTCTTTTTATCTGAAAAAGATACAAACAGTTGGTCTGATTTCCTGAATTCCTTTGTTCTGTTTAGGTAGAAACATAATTGTCTGTGTACGTCCAGTTGGTGTAGTCTGTACTCTGCCTTGTTGCCATATTTTGGGAAAAAAAACAGGCAAGTCAATGAATTGATTCAAATTCGCTTCGGAACATACTTGGGGAGGAATGAAGGGTTAGTTCTCAGGGATACTCTATCTTTGTGGAAAATCAATTAAGGGGGATGTATTGACAGAGCTTGGAGTTCTGATACCCGTTTAGCAGACATGATGGCTATCAAGAAGGTGGTTTTCCACGTTAGAAACTTTAGTTGACAAGATGATGCAGGTTCAAAGGGAGGAAGGAATCAAGTTGGACAACGCAAAGTTAAGGTCCCAAGGAGCTGATAGTTCTTTCACTGGAAGCCTTAGTAGAAAAGTACCTTTCAAAAAGGATTTGCAAAGCCTGTGGGACATGATTTTTAATCCCATTTCTCCATTATGATAGTTTGATATAGCAGCTAACTAAACTCGAATGGTAGCCGCTGCTGCACCTTCATCGAAAAGTTTCGCTAGGAAGTCTACTACAGTTGTTACAGGGGCAGTGAAAAGATCAATGTGATTGTTGAGCGCCCAATGGGAGAACCTTTTCCATTTGCTAGCATACAGTTCCTGGTTAAAGCCTTATGGGACAAAATCAAAATATGTTTCACTGCAGGAGAAATATCTGGAAGCCTGGCTAGGAGTGGAAGTGGAGCAGCCAAGCTGTCAGTTTGAGGATTTGAATTGACGGACGGACTGTCCCTGATGAATGAGTCAGGAGGTCTGGAACTGGGTCCAGAATCTATGGCTCCTCTTGGAAATGGGGACATAGAAAAGGAAAACAAATCTGACGAAGCCAGTATGGGACAATGAGCATCAAACTGCTCCTTTACATGCTGGCTTTCTGAAGGACTTCGGGAATCAAGGGAAAGGGAGGAGAGGTATAAAGAAGGCCTGGCAGCCAATCGTGTACAAGTGCATCCCTCGGTGACTCCCCCGGTGGGGGGATCAGGGCAAAGTAGCTGCTGCATTTGGCATTCATGGATGTTGTAAAGAGGTCACAGCAAGGCTGGCCCCACTTGCGGAAAATCTGCTCTGCAACTTCCTGTTTTAGGAACTAATAGTGAGGTATTACAATAGCTCTGCTGAGTTTGTCTGCTATCACGCTGGATTTCTCTGGGATGTGCATTGCTATCAGGAAACATTGGGAAGAAACTGCCCACTGCCATACTCTTTGGGCCTCTCGACATACGGAATAAGACTTGGTTCCTCCTCGTTTGTTTACATACTATACCACTGACATGTTGTCTGTCTGGATTGCAATTGTTCCTAGTGGAAGGGAGTTCTGGAATGCCTGCAATGCCAAAAACACCGCTCTTATCTCTAGGACACTGATATGCAAGTGGTTTTCACATTCCTGCCAAATGCCTTGGACCTTATTCCTCAGATAATGCCCCCCCCCCCACCCCATCTGGGAAGCGTCCATGGTCACTGCAGCTGTTGGTTGTGGAAAAATGAACGGTCCGCCTAAATCCAGCTGAATGGAGTGAAGCCACCAGCGCAGATCCCTCTTGCAAGAGTCCGTTATGATAATGTTGTGAGATATGGGCAGCTCCTGCATGGACCACTGGGTGAAAAGTAGCCACTGGAGAATCCTCATGTGCAGATGAGCCAAGCGTACCAAGGTTATTGCTACCGCCATGGTACCTAAAACTTTCAAAACAACCTTGGCTTGTACCTTTTTCTTCGTTAAGAGGTTTTTGACTTTCTGACATAAGGTTTGAACCCTCTCGGAAGGAAGTATGGCTAACATTTGTTTTGTACTTAAGTCTGCTCCTATGAAGACAATATGCTGTGATGGCAACAAGGCAGATTTTTCGAAGTTTATCGTAATGACTACCTGAGAGCAAAGATGAATGGTGGTGTCTCTCACTCGATAGTAGATGCTCGATGGTGCCTGTTAGGAGTCTAAGTACGGAAACACCCAGAATCCTAGACGCCTCAAGTGAGCCGTAACTACTGTCATGCATTTGGTGAACACTCTGGGGGCTTTAGTGAGATCAAAGGGCAGAGCTCGAAACTGGTAGTGACTGGATCCCAGCCGAAAGCGTAAATGACTCCTGGATCACCTGTCCATCTTTATATGGTAGTACGCATCCTGGAAATCTATCGAGCACATTCAATTGTCTTTCCCCAGAAAGGGGAGTATCAATTGCAGTGTCACCATCCGGAACTTTGACTTCTTGACAGACTTGTTTAATCTGCTGAGATCCAGAATGGGCCACCAGTCCCATCTTTTTTGGAACTAAAAAGAATCTAGAGTAAGTTCCGGATCCAATTTGGTCTGTGGAGACATCTTGGATGACTCTTTTTTACTAGCAACCTTTGTACTTCTAGGGTTGCATGGTCCCTTTGACTGGGTGGAACATCTGGGACTGATCTTTTTTCTAAAGGGGGAGAGGAAAGGGGTATGTAGTAACCTCTGGATATGATCACTTGTACCCACTTGTCTCTTGTTATTTTTAGCCAGGCATTTGGGTACAATGACAAGCTACCCTCGACTGCCTCCAGAGGTGGACAGATGGATCTCCTTTCAGGAACGCTGAAAGGGCCTACCAAGGAAGAAATCCCTGTTGCCCTGTTTTTGTGGACCCCCTCTGACGTGTGGTCAGTGTCTTTCATTGTTACTTCCTCCTCTGTGGGAAGAATCACCATGTGCATCCAGGAAGGCTCTCGGAGACTTATGGAACCACATTTTCCCCCTTCTGGCCTTTGGGATAAGGCCTGGTAGGGAGGGAGAAACGGAGTCCAACTGCAGAACAAGTCTTTCCTTCTTGCTCGCACCTGGTTAGAGTGTCTTTCACTTTTGGCCTGAACAAGGATGAGCTGTCAAAAGGGGAGTTAATAAAGGAAGATTTGAATGGTTCTGCGAAGTCACATAAGCGCAACCAGGAATGCCTCCTTAAGGAAATTCACATACCCACTGCCCTGCTCACTCCATCAGCCGCGTAAGAGATAAGTCACATGGAGAAGATTTCTACAGAGTTTAAGGTGGAGAACTGGGAGGACACCTTGTCTGAAACCCCCACAGCTGCAGAACCTTGGAGGGCATCTCCTAGCACTTTCAGGAGATCCCTCTGAAGCCTAGAGAAATGGGTCAGGTAGTTCAGCGACCTAAGGGCAAAGGAAGCTGATGAAAAAATATGCTTTCCATATCTGTCCATCATCCGAGACACTATTTTGTGGATGGACAGATGAGGAAGTCTCAGACAATTCCTTTTTGGTGGCTGCTGCCACCACCAAAGCATCTATAGGGGCACCTTTTATGAGGAACTCCCCATCTGAGGGCGCAGTGATATATTTATTTGGCCTCCTAGGAACAGGTTCCATCGAATCCAAAGTGCCCCACACCTTCTTACTAACTATGTTCATGAGCTGGTCGAAAGGTGGAGACAGCCAAGAGGTGGAAAGGCGAGACTCGAAAGCCTCCAAGTACACAGACTCAGAAGGGTTGATGGACTTCCAGCCACCTCTCTGTTTGAGGATCTCTAGGATGTCTGCAAAGCAGACATTCTCAGAGGGTGACCTTGGGGACACTTCTGACTCATCGAGGTCCATATCTGACGTGATGGACTCTTCAGGGGACTCTAAATGCTTCCTCTTGCATAACCTCTTCCGAGGGACCTCCTTGGAGGGGTACTCAGGTGAGGTTTCAGAAGAGATTGCTTCGCCCAATGGGATATCTTGGGTTTTGGGTCTCCACGCCTGGGTGGAAGCGATGGTACCAAGGCAGACACTGGTACTTTTGGGGGAAGAGTACTAGGACCTGACAGCAGAGCAGTCTGAGGGTGAGAGCACACTCCTAATCACTTCTAAAGCTCCCCATCCCTGCCGAAGAGGCCTCTGGCTCCGAGGAACCAGAAACCCCCTCAAACCAAGGCAGTGGGCTCCAAGGCCGATGTAGGTGGCGAGCTTACCCATGCCAAAGCCCCGAGAGGTAGATTCGGGTCAGACAACTGTCCAGCCTAACTCTCCTCCCGAGACCCAACAGGAGACCATCAGATCCTAGACCCCTCGAATTTCAATGCAGCCGAGGTCAGAGCAGTAGTCAGGCCCGACAATCCTGGAGCAGGTCTCAGCATTGACTGTTCTACTACAATCAGGTCCAAGCACTCCGGCTCCGAAGCCACAGAATGGGTCGGAGGAGGAATCGATGAAGGGGGAGAGATGTTGGTCGGCTCCGAACCCGTCTGCGTTGGAGTCGACAGTATCTTGGCCAGCGCCAGTTTAGTGGCAAACGAGATCTGGGTATTCTTCCCAGAGCATGATGGGATAGGGCATAGCCTCAAGCTGGTGGAAGCTCTCGAGCTTTGGGGTAGGTTGAGTCGGAACCGATTGTCGGTTCCGAACCCAACCAGCAATGAATGAAGGCGAGATAGGACAACATATCAGATTTTTTTGAATTTTTTTTTTTTTTAGGATTTCTGACTCACTGGTTTTCAGTGTTCATCGTTTGGAAACAGGAGAGTTGAAGCAGTCTGCAACAACTGCTTGTAGGTAAACTGCAGTGCTGACAGCATTAATTCTATCAGACAGTAAAGCTTTTTTTTTTTTTTGTGATGACTTATTATGCATGTGCAAGAATTCAGGAGAGGATAATCCAGTGCCTTCTTTTAAAAGGTGCACTGAAGTCCTAGGAACTGTAGCTTGGTGCTCTGTCAAAGTGAATAAAGTACAACATGTCTACAGCTGTACACTGGGCTAGTGCTTACTTGCATAAATATGGACAAGGTAATTGCTCTCCTCATGTGCCCACCAAAGGTGGGCTGACTTCTTTTAGTCTGGCTTATAGGTTCATAGGTTTATAGATTAGTACTAAGCTAACTGCCCTTGCGAGCCATTTTAAGCCTAGCCAATTGTCCCTTGTGAGACTCAAACTCTGCACCTTATGTTTGCAAGGCAAGCACCTTAACCATTAGGCCACCATCAGGCTTTCTTCATCTTAAACTGAAGTATGATTTAGTGGCAGCAATGAGAAAAAAAAAAAAAAAGAAATCATCATCTGTTGTGGTTGACGGAACTTATAGCAGTACATACACATGACCTTAGTGATAACATCTTTTAAGAAATTGATCTGGGCTGCACCGACATAGAAGAAGTTAAATATTCAGTCCTCACTTAAAACTCAAGTAAGAGCTGTTGTGTGTGGCTATACATGATAGTATACTGCTTTCCTGTGCTGATTTTTTCTTTGAAAAAATGCTGTAATTCTATAGCCCATTTGCTTTTAATGCAAGCTATCCTGCTTCTACATTTACATGCAGAAACTTCCCCAAAGTATATGAATAATGAGGCACTGATGGATATTAGACAGTGATTGAAAGCTGTAGTTGATTGTGCCTTCCTGCCTGTTGAGTTGCATGATAATTTTTCTATGAACTGAGGAACAGAGACGCACTCACAACTATTACATTTTCAGACTGCACTTAAAATCTTAAAAAATGCACTGTCATTGAGTGTCGTTATGTGTGCTTGAATACTTACTTGCAATATATTTTTTTAATTTGTTAGCATCTTATTGGAGACCACTATGCTTGCCTTGAAATATTTTAGTCTTAGTTTAATGGCATAAAAAGCCTACCCTCCCTGTTCTTGTTTTGGTGTTAATGTTGGTGGCTTTGAAATTGCCCACCTCTGTTGTAAATTTGGATTTGGATACTCCTCCTGGGCTCATCTCATTTGCTCACTCAACTGAGTGCAGTGAGATCATACGCTGATTTCAGGCACTTCTACTGTGTACAAAGAGAGCATTTGGGAAGGACAACCCCTCTAGCCTCAATCTTGCTCTGTTCCCTCCCCTCAAAAAATTAAATAAATATTTTATATATATATATATATATATATATATAAATATATATAAATATATATAAAAATATATATAAAAATATATTACTCAGCTGCTCTTACTGTAACTGTCTTAGCTGCTGTTCTGCGTGCTATCTGTTCAGTCTTTCTTACTCTGCACTTATTACTGTTTGTTAGTAGCCTTCTAATTTACTGCCTTCTGCACGTTTTTTAGTCATTTGTTAATTTAATTGCATTTATTTAAACTGTATTTGCTGTAATATTGCTACACACTCGTATGCTAGCCTACACTGCAATTTGAATTGTATTTACTGCTGTTTTAGCTGCTTTTCTGTATATATAAAAAAAAAATTCTAAGCTTGTTTCCTGCCTTTCCCGTAACTAGACTAGTCCAGATACAGACTTTCTGTATATATCCAGGACTGTTGGCAAGCTTCTGAGCCCCCCAAACCTTTCTGTGTTGGAGGAAAGTCTTCTAGCTTATCAGTGGGAGTGGTAAAGCACTAGGTAGCCTAGCTACCACGGGAAGAGTGGGTTTAGGCCCAGAAATTGTAGTTCATTGGCCGTTTGGGCAGTTTTTTCATCTCTTTCTACTTTCTGGTTTAAAAGCCCGCGTTTGCGTTTGGTCCCCGCCTTTCCTGTAACTAGTATGGTCCAGGTACAGATTTGCTGTGTCCAGGACTACTGGTAAGCTTCTGAGCCCCCCCAAGCCCTTCTGTGTTGGAGAGAAGCCATCTAGCTTACCAGCGGGAGTGGTAAGCACTAGGTAACCTATCGACCACAGGAGGAGTGGTTTCTGGCCCAGAAATTCTAGTTTATTGGTCGTTTGGGAAGATTTTCCATCTCTTTCATCCTTCTGATTTAAAAGCCTGTGTTTGCACTTGTTTCCTGCCTTTCTTGTTACTAGTCTAGATACAGATTTGCTGTATCCAGGACTCTTTGTAAGCTTCTGAGCCCCCCAAGCTCTTCTGTGTTGGAGAGAAGCCTTCTAGCTTATCAGTGGGAGTGGTAAGCATTAGGTAGCCTATCTACCACAAGGGGAGTGGTCCCTGGCCCAGAAATTGTAGCTATTGGCTGTTTGAGCAGTTTTTTCCCATATCTTTCAACTTTCTTGTTTGAAAGCCGCACTTGCGCCTGTTTTCCGCCTTTCCTATAACTAGCCTAGTCCGGTTAGAGTTGCTGTATCCAGGATTGCTAGTAAATGTCTGAGCCCCCCAAGCCTTTCTGTGTTGGAGGGAAGCCTTCTAGCTTATAAGTGAGAGTGGTAAGCACTAGGTAGCCTATCCTCCATGGGAAGAGTGAGTTTTGGCCCAGAAATTGTAGTTTATTGGTCGTTTGGGCAGTTTTCCATCTCTTTCAACTTGCTGGATTAAAAGCCTGCGTTTGCACTTGTTCCCTGCCTTTCCTGTAACTAGTCTAGTCCAGGTACAGATTTGCTGTATTCAGGACTCCGTGTAAACTTCTGAGCCCCCCCCCCCAAGCCTTTCTGTGTTGAAGGGAAGCCTTCTAGCTTATCAGTGGGAGTGGTAAGAATTAGGTAGCCTATCTACCACAAGAGCAGTGGTTCCTGGCCCAGAAATTGTAGCTGCTGGCCGTTTGGGCAGTTTTTTTTCCAGCTCTTTCAACTTTCTGGTTTAAAAGCCGCACTTGCGCTTGTTTCCCACCTTTCCTGTAACTAACCTAGTCCAGATACAGAGTTGCTGTATCCAGGACTGTTGGTAAGCTTCTGAGCCCCGCAAGCCTTTCTATGTTGGAGGAAAGCCTTCTAGCTTATCAGTGGGAGTGGTAAGCACTAGGTAGCCTGTCTACCACAAGATGAGTGGTTCTTGGCCCAGAAAAATGTAGTTTATTGACCATTTGGACAGTTTGTCCATCTCTTTCAACTTTCTGGTTTAAAAGACCACATCTGCGCTGGTTTCCCATCTTTCCTGTAACTAGCCTACTGGGAAGCACTGCAAAGCCTTAAACTGATGCAAGCCTTCTAGCATAGAAGAGAGACTTTGGAGTGATTAAGTTTCAGTTTTCTGTACTTAACTGTTTTCTGCCTAAACGCCGATTTTCCAGCATTTATTGTGATTTAAAAACTTGTTTTTTTTTCACATTTGCATTTTTAAAAAGTCGTTTTTTTGTTTAAATAATTTAACTGTTGTAGGCTACACACTAAAGTGCAATAGCCTTTTCTGATCGTTTGTAGTCGTTTAAAGCTGTTTTAAGTGTATTTTTTTTACTGTTTTTGCCTTATCTTTTCAAAAAAAACAAAAAAACAAACAAAAAAATTCCTTGTTTCCCACTTTTCTAAGCTAGTATAGTCCAGTTTTCAGGCTAGTGCTGAATTCAGGGCTGTGTTACAAATTTCTGAGTTGCCCATACCTTACTTGGATTGAAGGACATTTCTCTGTTCACCTGTGAGAGAGTGAAGCTTTGAGCAGCCTATCTGTCCCTGGAAGAGTGGTTACAGACCAGAAGTTAGTAGTTTATTGACCATTTTGGGCTCATTTCTATCTCTTTCATTTCTCTGCTATAAAAACCACATTTGCACGGTTTTGGGCGCCGGGCAGCGCCGGTTAGCTATGGTTAAATTATTCCCGGCTCCACTAAGACTCCTCTTCAGTTTTTCCCTTGAAACTACTAGTCTAACTATCAACCTAAGCACTCAAAGAATCCTACAGCCCAGCACTTGCTCAGACCTAATAGCAAGCACTAATATACCCTGACACTTGATTGCCCAGCAGGGCAAGGCTCTTTATTCACCCCTCACCAACCAAGTGACTAAGCAGCTCACCTTACTATTCAGGCATGACCAAAGGGCAATTTCAGGTGTACTCTCCAGTCCAGTTGGTGAATCTGGGTATCCGGAGGCAATGTTACAACTGCCTCATGTACACAGACAACCCTCTCCTCCTACCACAAAACACTAACATATGTGAGAGATGCAATTATACAGCCAAACTGGAGGCTAAACTCTCTCCACCCATGACAGGAACAGACAGTCAAGAAGAGAAGGTTAACACTTGCACCACACCTCCAGCCACACAAAGACCTACTAAACCAGCAATGGTAAAAAATACACACAAATACACAAAATCATACTCAGGGGCTCTAAATAAAAACCTGAAAAAGCATCAGAGACCTCCAAAGCAGACACCCAAACAACCTGCACCGCCCATCACAAACCAGACCACACATAAAACACAAAATCAGTGTGCCGCACAATCACAGCCCTTAAGGCAAAATAACATACCTAACACACTTATAATAGGTGACTCTATAGTCAGGCACACCGACGTCCCACTCACTAGGCTGGACAAGCAGAAGGTTACTGTTAGCTGCCTGTCGGGAGCCAGAATCTGCCACAACACAAATATGACTGTCATTGTTCATGTTGGTGTTAATGACCTGAGACGTACCTTCCTGGACTACATGAAAAAAGACATGGAAGAGCTCTCTGATCATGCAGCCCAGGCTGGTATGACCCTGAGTAGCATCCTGCCCTCACCAAGAATGATACTGCAGTATAAAGAAAAGAAAAAAATGATCAATTTCAACAATTGGCTAAGCTTCTGGTGTCATTCAAAGGGGATCCAGTGTCTGTCAGCATGGGACGACATGCTTGATAAGTCGCATTGCTTCACAAGAGATGGATTGCACCTGTCAACCATAGGCTTTCGAATACTGGCCAAGGCTCTTGCTGCCTCCATAGTGCCGTTTTTAGGCATGGCTCAAAAGTCAAACCCATCTCCGTAAACAGCACAATAAACAAAAAACTGAGGGTTATGCTACTCAACGCCAGGAGTTTAAATCTCAAAATGCATGCGCTCGAAGCACTCCTCAGTATGGAGAACGTCGACATCTGGAGTAACTGAAACCTGGTTCAAGGCTCCAGAGAGCACCCAAGCACTACCGGGCTACAACTCATACTATACGTTTCAGCCACAGAACACGGACCGAAACACAAAAGGAGGGGGTGTATCCATATTTATCAAGGATATCTACACCTCCAGGTTAGTGGCGCAGCATAATACCTCTGAAATCATTCGTGTGCAACTAATATCAGGCAAATCTGCAATGCAAATTGTGGCCTGCTACAGATCACCCTCCATGATCCAGGACCACCACTCCACCTTTCTGGAGACATTGGAAAACATGAAGGTCCTACCGAACACCCTGATATTGGGCGATTTCAATTACCCTACCATTAATTGGGAAAACTACTCTAGTACAAACTCCCAGGCTCAGCACTTCTTGGAATTCATCAACTCAAACGCCCTGGATTAGCTGGTAAACTCCCCTACCAGAGGTGAAAACATATTGGGCCTGGTCATCACCAACACGGGCGGCAGGTGTTCCACACCAGAGGTCAACCCGTTACTGGTTAGATCAGACCATAAACTAATCACTCTGGATGTCCACACCCCCCCCCCCCCAACTAAGAAAACCACAGTAAAAACTTTTCTAAAGCAAACGTCACCTTACTTAAGACAGAGGCGGTAAGTTTCACAGCCCCCAAGCTAAAGGATAACGCTGCCCAAGATGCAGAAACCTTTACAAATGCACTCTGTGAGCACCTACAAGTATGCATGGATCGTGCCATCTCTAGCAAAACCACGACTCACTCCTCTAAGAGAAGGAAACCAGTCTGGTGGACCCCTGCCATAAACAGGCTTTACAATAGGAGGAGGAAACTAGTTCAGAAAAAAAGCAAATCCCAAGAAGGAAAGACATCCCTGATCAGTATCAGTAAAAAACTAAGGTCCTAAAATCATCCAAGGCTAACTTCGAAAGAAAAATAGCCAAGGATTCAAAAGATAACCAGAAATCCTTCTTTAGCTATGTTAAAAATCTAAGTGGCAACTCGCAGATATGCACTGAATTGGTGCAGAATAGCATGAAATATACCGAACCTACTGATATTGCCAACATCCTGGCAGATAGATTCAGTGTAAACTTCACCCCCCTCTCACCCCCAAAAGGGTCCACAACAATACTGGAAAAGTGTAGTGTCCCGGAAATCACAAACATACAGATGAAAACAGCCCTTTCAAAAGCCAAACACACAGCGTCAATGGGGCCAGATGGTGCCCCAGGCTGTGTCTTGCACAAACTACAGAACAAATTAACCCCCCATCTAAACATGTTCAACCTCAGCCTCTCCACAGGCTATGTGCCCACAGAATGGCACACAACGGTTATTCCACTCCACAAAGGGGGGCCACAACTGACCCTGGTAGCTATCGCCCCATAAGCCTGACTAGCCTGGTCTGCAAGGCTATGGAGCGCATCATCATGGAACTCATTAACAAATACATTGGGAACCTCCAAACACTTGACTCGACCCAGTTCGGCTTTGTTAAGGGCAGATCATGCCTACTAAACCTGGTTGATTTCTTTGAGACAGTCACCAAGGCCATAGACGAGAGAAAGGTGGTTCACACGGCCTACCTTGACTTCACCAAGACTTTTGACACCATTCCCCACTTGGGTATTACAGAAAATCTCACCAGCCTGAACATAAACCCCTAGGTCACGAGATGGGTTGCCAACTGGCTTACAGACAGAACTCACACAGTAAGAATAGCGGGCCCCAGGTCCGACTCTAAACCAGTCACAAGTGGTACCTCGCAAGGCTTGGTACTGGGACCCCTACTATTTGGCATATACTTCAGAAGTACAGGCATACACAGGAGGACTATGTTTAACCAAGTTCGCCGATGACTGCAAACTGGGAGCCATAATTGACTCTCCGGCTAACACGGACATCCTCCAAAAGGGCCTTACTGAGACGGACGCCTGGTGTCAAAGTCATGGCCTCAAGCTAAATGAAAAAAAATGCATAGTCATTCCATTTGGGAAAAACAAAACACCCACAAATTACCACATAGGTGGCAGCCCCCTTAATACAGAAGAGGTATTAAAAGATCTGGGGAACCAGGTAGATAGTAATCTCTCCTTTGACAATCATATTGCCAAAGTAGTTAGGAAATCCTTCTGTGTGGCCCATCTAATTACGAAAGGGTTCACATCTAGAAATAAAGAGGTTATAGTGCCCCTCTACTCGTCACTCATCAGACCCATCAGAGTACAATGCTCCATTTGGGATGTACCTCACAAGACACTTCCAACAGCTGGAAAGACCACAAAAGTACCTCACCAAGAGGATTACTGGCCTCAAACATATGTCCTATGCAGCCCGACTGAAAAACTCTGGCTGTACTCAGTGGCATATCACTTGCTCAGAGGTGATCTCTGCCTGACTTACAAAGCCATGTCCAACTCAGAATTGATGGACATGCTCCACCTAATGAAATCCAAGTCACTGTGAGCCACGCGCTCTAGTGAGCTAAACCTCTTCACAATAATAAAAGAACAAGCTGGAGGGATAGTTTCCTGTCACAGAGACTCCCTATGCTTTGGAACAAAATTCCAAACTACATTAGGCAGAGCCCCTCACTAACACTCTTCAAGAGAAACCTTGATGAGTGGATGGGTAACAGAAAATACGCCCCTGGGATCACTTCATTGGCTCTGCTTGACAGAGAATCAGTTAATTAATCAATTGGGCTGGCGAAAGCCGACACACACTGGCTAGACTTATAAATGCCCTCGGGCAGATAGCCTAGTACCTACCTATGAACCTATAAATAAAACTGTTGTGACTTTTTTTTTTTAAATAAATGATAAAAGTCAGCCCTTTTGTTTTTAAACACCTTTATTAAATTGTCACTTAAGACACTGGGACACGTACATTAATGGAAAAGAAAATGAACCATATTCAGATTTTTTTCCATTTATATACATAATAAATTAGTTATAATTCCTGCTTTCCCTTAAACTATATTCCAACTCCTGAACATTATTCTAGATGTATTCTTCCCACAAGTTTGATTTATTTCTATGCAATTTGCTCCTTCCCTCTTTGCTTTCAGAATATTTTGGACTGCATGGTCACATAAGCCGAATTCGGCTTTTGACCACTTACTGTGTATGATCATGTTTTTACACTAGTATCTTAGCAGGCATTTTCATACTAGCCTCATGGGTGTAAGAAAACTAACAGAAGCTGCAACCTTCACATCCAGTTTATTTATTACGTTTTATCACTTTCATGTCAGGAACCAGTTTGTTCTTCATCTAACAATTTTCGTATTAGAGAGTTATAACTTCAACATTTCCTAATATTTTCAGAAATTTCAAACATACTATCTGTGTGTTTCCACCTTGACATAAGAAATAATCTGTGTGTACTGCTGTGTAATAAAACTGATTAGTTTGCAAAATCAAATTTTTGAGCAGAGCTGCACAATGACAGTTGTGTGGTTGCACAGTTGGTAAATCACACATTGTATGTTGAAAAGTTGGTATGCAAAAGCTAAATGCCGAAGTTTGGCTGTCTGTTCGTCTTACCAATATACTACATTGATGCTTCAGGTTTGCCATTTCTGAATAATAAATACCCTAACTTCATTGTTTCTACACTTTTCATGCCAACATTTCTAAACACTACAATTCCCCATCTTGTGAGATATGCAGCTATCTTTGTGCACTTCTGTCTAAAATGTCATTTCACAAACACAGTTTGGGACACTTTTAAACAAAACTGTGCAATGTCAGTTGCACCATTCGTGAAGTGAAAGCTCATAGATGGCATGCTGAAAATTACAGATTCTTAGATATTCCTAAGATACCGAATCTCATTCTCTGCTTGCTAGTACCCTCCTCTCAGACAGCACCTCCTTTCTCAAGGAGGGCCATACCAGTAAATTTGTCAATACACATTCAGTTATCTAGTTTATGTTTAAAAGAAGATAGCGAGTCACACTGCTTAACATAGAAGTTAATTCCAGGGGGGTGGGAGGTACTGAGTTATAAAAACTGTCTCTTCACCGTGTGTTATTTATCAGGTGGTGAAGATTTAGGTCTCTGGTTCTAGTACTGGTAGAAATATTGGAGATGCAGACAAACAGGAGGTCCAGGACAATCAGGTTTCTAATGCTGTGGTAAAATAGACAGATCTCCCCTGGACAGTCTACAAGATAATGAATGAAGTGATAGAGCTTCCATCCTGTCTAGATAGCCCAGGAACTTTACATCTCTGATTTTTGTTTTGGTTAGAAACCTTAGGAATCTAATTGTTTGAAATGTTTAGAGAGATGTATCCCAGAGGGGGAATTCATTCAATAAATGGCCTGATCAATGCTGAATATAAGGAAGTGACTACCACTTTTGACCTCGATGATACACCTTTGGCAGTTAGATGGTTAAATAAAAGGACTTCCTGACAACTATTATTGCTTCATGGTAAACAGAGAAGCAGCCATCAACCCAAGTGCCTATGACCCTAACTAAATTTTCATTTTGTAGAGGTATACTGTCCAAGCAACATACTGAAAGGAAGGATTATCTGTCAAAAGTGAAAATGCTACATTTAGTTTTAGCCCATTTTTAGTACAAGAGTTTAATTTAGTTAAAATTCAGTTTAAAATGATTGCCTTCTATAATAATTGATCTAAGGGTGGAAGAGTCACTGTAACGGAATGCATTGCTAAATCTTCCCTCATTTTGGCCGCTTCCACTCAGTCACCATTTTCCTTCACAGTGCAGGTATGTCATGTGTTATGTTTCTATTTGTTGTAAAACTGTTTAGAATAATGAAAAGACCTTGGTAATGTGTTGTATTTGTAGTGATTTTTCTACAGTAGAACCTCCATAGTTGACCACCACCTTAAGTTGACCTAATTTTCATAGACCGGACATGCACCACATCTACTCAATGTAAGATCGATTTTTCTGTATTGACCACCTCTGTAAGTTGTATCTTGACCACTTGGACTGACACACAACACTAATTTACCCTCTATAACTTGACCAGCTGAGTCAACTCTACACCAAGGGGTAGAAGGTGTGGGCTTAGCCCCTTAGTTGTATTATTTTTTGTTTGGTACAATTTCTTTTTTCATGTTTTATTATTACTACGTGTTGGATTAGGCCTAACATCCTATTGTTTATCATGTGTTGCTGAAAATGTTTTCAACATGGACTGGTACAGTAGGTACATCCTACAATTACTGAAAACAATTTACAGTTAATCAAGACACGATGGCTCAAAGGAAAAAACTCAGAGAGCTGACATTGAAGAAAAAGGTCGATCTTCTACATTTTCTGGAAAGTAGCAGCCATAGAAAGACGGCAAAACATTTTTGTGTTAGCAAGACCACAGTTAGCAACAGATATATCTAAAAATGTAAACATGAGTACTTGGAGAGATATGGTAAGGAAAGAGGAGACGTACAGCAGAAAAGGAGGAAAACTTCCCTTGATGAAGTCAATGAAGCCACATTAAGCTGGTTCAAACAAATGAGGGCAGTTAACACCCAAATCTCTGGGCTGATGATACAAGAAGTTGCTAAACAATTCACACAGGAATTCGAGGTGGCAGATTTCCAAGTATCAAGTGGTTGGCTCAAGAAATTTAAACTGTGACACGAGGTCTCCCAGAAAGTCTTGTGTGGTGAATCCAATGTGAAGTTCCAGTAGAAGTTGGGGAAGAGCTCATCAAGAAGTTCCCAGACTTCACCAGAGGCTTCAAAGATGACAACATTTTTAACGCTGATGAGTGCAGACTCTTTTTCAAGGAGATGCCTGACAGGAACCTTGTCATGAAGGGTGACAAATGTAAAAGCGGAAAACTTTCCAAAGAATGTTTCACAGTTCTGCTTTGTGCTATCTCAACCGGAGATAAACTAAAGCTCTTGGTGATTGGTAAAGTCACGGGCATTCAAGAACCTGAAACCCAAAGACCTCCTAGTCACTTGGAGATAAAACAAATGTGCATGGATGGCTGGTGCCCTATTTGAGCAGTGGGTAAGAAGTATTGATTGAGAAATGTAGAAGAAACGGTCTACTCAACTGACAGTAAACAGGTGTCCTGGCCACCTGCAAGTGAATCATCTCACAAACCTGACACAGAAATTTCTGCTTCCAAACACAACCTCAAAAATCCAACCTCTTGACCAAGGCATCATCAAAACATTTAAAATGCACTACCGAGCTAGCTCCTGCAGTGGGTCATTACTAAAACACAAACCTATGGTCCGCCTGTGTAAACAACTTCATCCGCTGCATCAGTTAACGCTCTGGATTCTGTCCTCTGGATCAGTCCTGCTTGGAGTAAAGTTCAGCCAGAAATGATACAGAAGTGTTTCAAGAAAACTGGATTTGTCAAAACCTAAGAGCATGATGTTTTGGCCTTATCAAACAGTCCATCTACCATGGCAGAATTTGAAGGAGTAGATTTTGAAGGTTTTGTTGCAATGGATGATGAGGTGGCAACCTGTAATGAACCTGACCCAGAAGCAATTTTCCAAGCGATATTGACCAAAGTACAGACCAGCGTAAAAGTGCATGAAGCAGCTGATGAAGTGGAAGAAGCAAGTGAGGATGAGAGAGAAATTGCAGAGACTCCAAAAGCAGAGGATGTCAGACATCTGATAATGCAGTTGAAGTAATTTGCTGTGGAAAAATGGCCAGGTATTTTGAGTGGTGTAGCCAGCATTGAAACAGACCAAGGTTGACACTTTCTTTTTCAGAAAGAATGATTAAATCATGAGAAAAAAGTAAATGTATTGATTTTGTATGATACCGTATGTATGATTATACTATGTTTTGATTATGTATGATTTTTGTATAATATTCTCTAATAAAAGCTGTACAAGAAAGTAAAGTACATGTATATATCAGTACAGTAGGCCTAGTTCCTTATACTAACCACCTCCATATGTTGACCAGTTCGTTACAGTTCCTTGCGTGGTCAACTTGCTGAGGTTCTACTGCTGTTGGATAAGCTTTATGTATGGTATGTAATTTCAGCTGCTAGTGTTTGGTAGATATAACACTCTTCTGACGTACTGGTTAATTCATAGGTTCATACTAGGCTATCTGCCCTGGGGAATTTATAAGCCTAGCCCGATTGTGTTTGGCTTACGCCACCCACCCCTTGATTCGAGTATACTGTGCCCTTTTTAAAGTTTAGTTTACTGTGCCTCTGTCTAATAGTGACACGGAAGTAATCCCCGGGACAAACCTATGATCCTCCATCCACTCATCAAGATTCTTCTTGAAGACAGTCAGTGAGGTGCTCTGCCTAACATGAATTGGAATTCTATTCCAGAGCGAAGGGAGCTTCTGGGTTATGAATCTGTCCCTCCAGCATGTTCTATTTATTTCTGTGCTGAGGTTCAAGTCCCTCGAGCGCGTGGCTCTAAGGGATTTAGATTTACTGAGGTGGAGCATGCCCATTAATTCTGGCTTGGACATAGGTTTATATGTCAGGCATAGATCGTCTCGAAGTAGGCGGTATGCAACTGAGTAGAGCTGGAGTTTTTTTAACTGAGCAGCATATGGCATCTGTTTGAATCCCTTGATCCTCCTGGTGAGGTACTTTTGGGGTCTTTCTAATTGCTGCAGGTGTCGGGTAAGGTACATCCCAAAGGGGGCATTGTATTCTCTGATAGGCCTGATGAGGGATGAATAAAGGGGCACGATTACCTCTCTTGATCTAGATGTGAATCCTTTCATGATGAGGTGTGCTGTGTAGAAGGTCTTTCTAACCACTTTGGCAATGTGGTTGTCAAAGGAGAGATTGCTATCAACTTGGGTCCCCAGATCCCTAATTACTTTCTCTGTACTTAATGGGTTACCACCTATGTGGTAATTTGTGGGCACATTGTTTTTGCCAAAGGGTATGACTATACACTTTTTGGCATTTAGCTTTAGACCATGGCTCTGGCACCAGTTATCCGTCTCTGCGAGACCTTTTTGAAGGATGTTTTTGTCAGCTGGAGAGTCGATTATGGCGCCCACTTTGTAGTCATCTGCGAACTTGGTGAGCCATAATCCTCCCACGTTGACCTGTACCTCAGAAAAGTAAATACAGAACAAGAGAGGTCCCAGGACAGAACCTTGTGGGATGCCACTTGTGACCGGTTTCGAGTCTGACATGGCTCCAGCAACTCTGACTCTGTGGGTTCTGTCTTTGAGCCAGTTTGTGACCCATCTTGTGACAGAGGGGTTTATATTTAGGCTGGATAGCTAATCTATGATGCCCGAGTTGGGTATTGTGTCAAATGCCTTTGCGAGGTCCAGATAGGCTGTGTGGACTACCTTCCCTTCATCTATGGCCTTGGTGACTGTTTTGAAGAAGTCGACCAGGTTCAAAAGGCAGGATCTGCCCTTGAAGCCAAATTGGGTAGGATCTAGTGTCTGTAGGTCCCCAATGTCTTTGTTTATGAGTTCCATGATGATCCTCTCCATAGCCTTGCAGACTAGGCTAGTCAGGCTTATGGGGCGATAGTTTCCAGGGTCCGCAGAAGCGCCACCTTTGGAGTGGAACCACTGTTGCTGTACGCCATTCTTTGGGCACATATCCTGTAGTGAGGCTGAGATTGTACAGCCGTTTTACTTGAGGGATTAGTTTTTCTTGGAGTTCATGTAGGACGCAACCCGGGATGCCATCTGGTCCCATGGAAGCAGTGTTTTTTTGCTGTGGAGAGGGTGGCCTTCACATGAGCATCAGAGATGTTTGGGAGGCTGCACTCTGCCGGGATAAATACTTGCTCTTTTGGGGGGGGGGGGTGGAGAAGTTTGCACTGAACCTGTCTCTGCCAGGATATTGGTGACGTCTGTGGGTTCAGTGTATTTTTTGTCGCTTAGAATCAACTCAGAACAAGTCTGGGAGTTGCATCCCAGGTTCCTAACATAACTGAAAAAAGCCTTATGATTGTCTTTAGTGTCCTGTGCAATTTTTCTCTCGAAGCTGGCCTTGGAGGATTTTATGAGGGATCGTAAATTTTTTGCTAGTACTGATTAGAGATGCCTTCCCTTTTAGGGATTTTGCTCTATCATGTAGTAGCTTCCTCCTTCTGTTGTACAGTTTATTTATGGTTGGGGTCCACCAGACTGGATGCCTGCCTTTGGATGATTGGGTCTTGATTTTGTTTGGGATAGCATGATCCATGCATTCCTGGAGATGTCCATAGAATGCGTTTATATAGGATTCTGCAATTTGCACCGTAGTTTCCACTGGCCCTGGGGCCTTGAAGGATTCCACTTCTGTTTTTTAGGATGCTATAAACTGAAAAGCAGTCTTGCCCAGTGTCAGTTGCACATGGATGGTCTCCGATACTTCGTGCAATGCCACTAACCTGGAGGTGTGGATATCCTTGATAAATATGGAAACTCCCCCTCCTTTTGTGGTTCGGTCCGGGTTTTGGGGCCGAAAAGCATGATATGAGGTATAACCTGGTAGTGCTGGGATGCTCTCTGGAGCCTTGAACCAGGTTTCTGTCACTGCACAGATATCGATGATCTCCATACTGAGGAGAGCTTCGAGTGCATGCATCTTGAGGCTAAGACTTCTGGCATTTAGCAGCATTACCCTTATTTTCTTGTTCCTTGTGCTGTCTATGGAGGTGGGTTTGACTTTTGAGCCTTGCCTAAAAAAGGCACTATGGGGGTGGCAAGAGCTTTGCCAATATCTGAAAGCCCAGGGGTGACGGGTGCAAGCCCTCCCTAGTGAAGCAATGTGGCTTGTCGAGCATGTCATCCCAGGCTGACAGACACTGGATCCCCTTTGAATGACACCAAAATTTTAGCCAATTGTTAAAATCGATCATTTTGTCTTTATACTGTGGCATCATTCTAGGTGAGGGTAAGATGCTGCTCAAGGTCAGGGTCATACCGGCCTGGGCTATATGATCAGAGAGCTCCTCTATGTCTCTTTTCATGTAGTCGAGGGAGGTACGTCTCAGGTCATTCACGCCAGCATGTACAATGACTGAGTCATATTTGTATTTGCTTTGGAGTGACCTGAGTGCTTGCGTTATGTGGCGGATCCTAGCGCCCGACAGGCAGCTCACTGTGACCTTCTCTTTATTCAGCCTGGTGAGCGGGACGTCAGTGTGTCTGAAAATAGAGTGACCTATTACAAGAGTATCAGGTGTGTTATTTAGCCTTTAAGGGCTGAGACTGCTTGGCACACTGACTTTGTGTGCTATGTGTTGTACGTGTTTTGTTTTGGGGTAGCGTTTGCTTGGACATCTGCTTTGGAGGTCTCTGTTTCTTAGGTAGATTTTATTTAGAGCCTCCGAGTATGTTTTTGTGTTTTTATGTGTTTGGTTCGCTGTTGTGGTGGGACTATGTGATACTGGAATTGTGTTGTGTGAGGTTACCTTCTCCTCCTGACTGGTTACACCAGTTTTGAGATGAGAGAGCTCAGCCTCCAGTTTGGCTATATGGTTGCATCTCTCACATATATTTGAACCTGTTTGGAGGAGGAGAGGGTTGTCAGTGTACATGAGACAGTTGTAACATTGCCTCAAAATTCCCAGATTCACCAGCTGGACTGGAGAGGAAACCATTGACTGACCTTTGGACATGCTAGAGTAATATAGGGAACTGAATTAAAACGGACCAATAGGGGACAAGGTAATCATAGAGAGTATAAGAGTAAGTAGTGCTTATGGTTTATTAGTGCTAACTTGTAAAATTACTTATCTGGACCAGTGAGGGGCCTTAGAATGAGAATATGGTGTTTAATTTGAGAGATAGAGCAGTTCTAAGGGAAAAAGTGAAGAGCAGACTTTGTGGAGCCAGGAATAGTTTAAACCCAATTAGTTGGCGCTGCCCGATGTTGCACTATGCGCAAAAACGCGCAAAACCGCACAAAAGAGGGTTTTAAGAGAGGGAGATCAAGGAGTTAGGAATTGACCCAAAATGTCCAATAAAACTACAGTTTCAAGGCAGTAACCACTTCCACAGGGGCAGGCTGCTCAATGTTTATCACTGCCACTGATGAACACAGAGACTTCCCTTTAGCCCAAGCAAACAATGGCCTCCAAGAAACTTACAAACAGTTCAGAACAGCAAATCTGTAACTGAACTTTTTTAAATCTCAGAAAAGTGGGGAAAAAAGCAAGATTTTTTTGTTTTTTTATTTTTTTTAAGGAAAGCAGTGGTTCACAAGTATCAACAAGTTAGAACAGTGCAGTAAATGACCCCACACTTGAGTGCTAGGCCAGAGACAGATAAAATGCAAGTTTTAAGAAAAAAAAAACTATTTTAAAAATAAGTGCAGGCAGGAAATTCAGTAATCAGCTCTAGGTTGTGTTCTAAATACAGTTACCAACACAGAAATCATGTTTAACAAGCCAGAAAATGCTCAAAAGTAGGCGGCAATGCAGAAAAACTTAACAAATAATCTGAAACAAAATACTTAAAATCTCAACGGTGGCTCCTTTCTTCTCTCAGCGTTTTCTCCTCTTGGTGGGTGCTTCACCAACAGCCAACAAGTCCAAAAAGACGCCAAAACCACGAGGCAATCGGGTTTTAAGAGAGGGAGATCAAGGAGTTAGGAATTTACCCAAAATGGCCAATAAAACTACAGTTTCAAGGCAGTAACCACTCCCACAGGGGCAGGCAGGCTGCTCAATGTTCATCACTGCCACTGATGAACACAGAGACTTCCCTTTAGCCCAAGCAAACAATGGCCTCCAAGAAACTTACAAACAGTTCAGAACAGCAAATCTGTAACTGAACTTTTTTAAATCTCAGAAAAGTGGGAAAAAAGCAACATTTTTTTGTTTTTTTTAAGGAAAGCAGAGGTTCACAAGTATCAACAAGTTAGAACAGTGCAGTAAATGACCCCACACTTGAGTGCTAGGCCAGAGACAGATAAAATGCAAGTTTTAAGAAAAAAACGATTTTAAAAATAAGTGCAGGCAGGAAATTCAGTAATCAGCTCTAGGTTGTGTTCTAAATACAGTTACTAACACAGAAATCAAGTTTAACAAGCCAGAAAATGCTCAAAAGTAGGCGGCAATGCAGAAAAACTTAAATAATCTGAAACAATGAATGTTTATTAAGTGATGGTCTTATATTGTGCTTATCAGTTTAGTGCTATGCTCTGATAATTTGCTCTAAACAGCATTATACACTGTACTACTGTAGTTTGCTGACAGTATACTCCTGCTAAATCTGTTTTGACCTTACATTCATAAACTTTCTTACCATCTCTCTGCTTTTATAATACCACATGTTTTCTTGTTGTGACTCACCATGGTCCTTCCTCCATCTCTAGGAATATGTATTAACTTTATTGCCTTTGTATAGAATTACAGTTTAGTAGAGTTTCTCTCTTTCTTTCTTTTCAAAGCTTTTGGTCACTGCATCCATACCTCTCAACTGTACAGATTTTTGCCTCATATTTTTAATCCATATTTCATAAAATTGTGGTTTTCTGACAAATTAGTGGTAAATCATTAAAGACTGAAGTTAGAAAACAATGACAGAAATTTGAGTTTCAAACTTCATACCCTTCAGAAAATTTATGCTAATACTAATGCAAAACCTGTTATTCTATCAACTTTCTGTTTTTAAAAGCAATATTTAAAAAGTGTCCCTGTTTTGGGCCTTTGTCCCATTTTTATTTATGGCTTTGTCCAGAATTTTTGCTTTAAGAGGTTGAGCGGTTTGAGTCTGTATCCATCCCTGACCCCAAAAATGCAGACCTCTACCAGAAGGTCCAACTCTGCGAAAGTCTTCACTGAGAATATCATCATTGTGGAATGTAAGTTTAACAAGGAAGCACCTTGCTGTGTATTCAAATATGTGCCTGCACTATGCTGGAAAGTCACTGTGACATTGCCTCCAAAAGAGTAGTCCTTGAACTCTAAAGGGCTACTTATTAAGTTGCCTCTGTCTTTTTAACTGACCATTGATTACACTGTATAAACTAGTTACTTAGTCGCCCTATCTTTCTGTTTTTTCATTCAGTAAATGAAAGAAAACGTGTTCTTTGTGCCTCCTTGTTAATTGCTCTGTACTGGCTATAAACAGATTACTCTCTGTAACAAATGACTCCTCTTTACCAGCTATAAACTGATTGATCCCTGTAATAATTGACACGAGGGTGAGAAATTAAACACCCCAGCTAGAACATCATCCATAATGACAGTATAAACAGGAAAAGTGGTGGTATTGCTTTAATATTTCCCAACTACAACCATATTTCCCCCTACAACAAACCAATACTAAAATTAAGCAGAGCTTCTTATACTTTCCTGAAAATAAACAAATACATATTACTGTGCTTTACATCCCTCCTGGTGACAATACGGCTATAATGGCAGATAGCCTACACAGGATATCAACAACAATTCCACAAGAAAAAAATACTACTACTAGGTGATGTCAATATTAACTGGTTGGACATAACTTCTAACTCCCCTACATCCAGCATGAACTTGTTTAGCTTCACATAACAAATTAATTCCCCCACACATTATAGTAAGACATCACATTTCTTATTAAACTGGATTCTAGTAAATTCACTACCAGAGGTACAATGTCAAACTCTCTCTGACCATTTCCCAATCTATACAACCAGAGATCTCACGCATCCATTTAAACAGCATGTTTATAAAACACATGACCTAATCAAGTTTAACCTAGTAATATTCATTATTACCCTATCATTTATTAAATAGAACATCCTAAAAAATCATCTCCTTAGATGATGCTGTGAATTAATTCATTGCAACTTACCTAAAGATCCTAAATAGCCTTACACCTCATAGAAGGAAGAGACTAAAAACAACTAATGCAATTTGGCTATCCAAAAACAGCAGAATGTTAATGCAGGGTAGAAAAATGCATGGAAAGAATGGCAAAAATATAATGCACCACAAAATCTTGAAAACTTCAGAATGCTATGCAACCATACTAAAAAGAAAGTAAATGAAGACAAACTATACTGCAGCATTAATAAGAAAAGTAAATACAACCCTAAAAATTCTGGTCAGCCATTAATGAAATCTTATATCACAGACAAAAATTCAACCGTAACCCTTCTCCCAATAACACATTACGCAAAAGTGCAACAGAATTCAACTCTTATTTTAAAGCTAGTATAGCATCCCTAAGGAGTCTCCAAAATCTAAACCCAACTCTGCCTAACAGCCACATATCACCAGATCCATTTTCACCTTCAAACCTATGTACACACCCTATACAAAACAAACTATGTTCTACTTCGGCTAATGACATTTCAAGTGATTACTTTAAAAAGAAAATAGCAATGCCTGTCGTGTCTCAATACTTGTAAATATTTCAGTCCAGGAATCCCATGTTCCATCTTTCTGGAAAAAAATCACACATTATCCCTGCACATAAAGAAGGAAATTCAGCAGACATCAATAACTTCAGCCCTATAGCAATCTTACCCCCCCCTCTCTCCAAAGTACTTGAAAATGTATTTAAAAACAATTTATAAAACTATCTCCTGCAGGAAAAATCTCATATTCCCCCACACAACAGGGCTTCTGTCCTTTTTATGGCACTAACTCTCCACATCTAACCTTTATATATTCTGTCAATAAGGCTAGAGATAATGGCAACTAGTCTCTTTATTTCTACGCTTGTCTAAAGCTTTTAACACAGTTTGTCACAGCAAACTTCTACATCCGATGTCCTCACTAGGTATATCTCAGCCCACCATTCTGTGGTTCAAAAGCGACTTATAAGCATCAGTCAGTAAAATGGCACTTTACCTTCTTTCCATACTTCCCAGTCACCACTGGTGTACCACAAGGATCTATCCTCATTCCCCTCCTCTAACATTCTCATGAACACCCTCCACACATCTACACAACAGGCCTTCCTAATACAATATGCAGACGACTCCACACTCGTTTGCAAATCAGACAACCTGGCAAGTCTCCCAAAAATTACTTAGGAAGCTTTAACAGCCACTGAAACATGTCTTTGTAACTCAGGCTCAACGTCCCCCACCCCAAAATCCCTCTCTCATAAAAAACCAAAATTTTAACTCTTCTCCTCTTAATACAACCCTTTAAGTCACTTCTCATAGCAAATTAATTTGATCTGCACATACAAAATTGCATTAAAAAATCACCAAAATCTACAGATGCTTTACAGAGCCAAAAACTCTCTCATCAATGCATTTAAAACTACACTAGCTACTACGTACCTTCTCCCCTCACTACTTTATTGTACTCCCATCCTTACTAACCTATAAGTATCACAAAAAGCAAAAGCTGACCAATACTATAATAAAATGGATAATGTTGCAGCAACACCCCCTTTCAGAACCTACCACTGTACAGCACAAAAAAGCCTACGCTGGGTAGAACTATCCCATCAGCTAACACATACACAGCTTCTTATCACCTATAGAATTATCTAGCATTCATCTGCTTGTCCAGCACTAAATACCATTCCACATAACTATGTCTCCACTTGGTCATTACAATTCGATGACCAAAAATTCCTCTCTGTCCACAAACCTATCACATTTTCTGGGTACAGTCTGTACTCATGCCATACTGCTAAGACTGCAAGAAAAACCTAGGCAAACTAGAATTTTCACTGACTTTAAACCACTTGTAATAGAGGCCCGTGAGATATATGCAAATAACCCCTTAAGGACATCAAGTGCTTCAGTAGTATGACTTATGAATATCCATGACTTTTTACTACTTCTTTTTAAGTCTTTTTGGATACATTTAGACCAATAAAGCCAAATCCCACTAGCTGTGGACATGCATGTTTCAGTCTTCTTATGACCTCATCAGCACACAGTAAGTGGAGTGTTTGGCTATACTTTAGAAACACAGAGTCTATAACTAGCTGGTGTCCATAACCATTAAGGTGTCTGCAAAATATCCCAGCTAACAATCAAACCAAAGAGTTAAAAAGGTCAGAGTCCATTGAGGCATTCTCATACGATAGCAGGTCAGTGGAATCACTAAAATTGCGGACACCATTACACCTACTTAATGAAGAATCAACCAAGCTGGAGGAGAGGGATGATGAATCACTTGCATGGCCATTAGCTGTAAAGATGTAACCCTGTGGTGACGAAGGCTGACAAATTATAGAGTTGTGTTGAGGTGGCATCCTATATAGAGTTGTGTTGAGGTGGCATCCTATAAATTCTATCTGTTGTGTTGGTAACAACTGACACTTGAAAAAGTTTACAGTGATACCTAGGTCCAGTAAGAACTGGAACACACTGTTCAAGTGATGTAGTGGCAGATGCTCAGAAGTAGTAGTTAGCAGCCAATCGTCAAGGTAAGGGAAGACTTGGATCCCTAGGAGACACAAGTGAACTGCTACCATTGCCATTATCTTTGTGATCACCCTTGGGGCTGTGGTGATACTGAAAGGAAGGGCTCTGTACTGGTAGTAATTGGCTCTCAGATAGAAACGGAGGAAATCTCCTGGAGCACTTCCCTGTCTTCACATGATAGTAAATGTCATGGAGATCTACTGAACATATCCAATTGTCCTTCCTCAGCAGAGGCTATGGGCTGAACTGTGACCATCCATAACTGTCTACTTCATGAACTGATTCAGATGACTGACATCCAAAATTGGTCTGAGGTCCCCAGTTTTCTTTGTCACTAAAAAGAACCTTGAGTAGTCTTTGGACTCTGGTCTCAGTGGACTGGTTGGATGATTCTTTTTTTCTAAGCAGCTTGAAAATTTTTAGCTGCTGTAGGTTCCACTGACTCGGTGGAACATCAGGAATTACCTTTTTCATATATGACCAAGCGAATAGAATAGCCTCTGGAAATTATCTTTAGCGCACACAATTTTTTGTTATACTTTGCCAGGCTTGAAGGTGTAAGGATAAGCACTCCAGACTGCTGCCAGAGTGCAGTGGGCAAGCAACCCTTCAGGACACTGATAATGCCTTCTCAGTAAAAGGAATAAGGCGGCCCTGGTTATGGTCCACCTTTGCCTCTTGGGCGATATCCATTGGAATTTCCTCCACCCCTGCCATGTGGAAGTCTATCCCCAGGAAAGTCATGATAAGAACTTTGTGACTTATGAAACCACATCTTTTTCCTAGCTGTCTTATGCTTAGAGAAGGATCTTTGGTGGGGTTGAAATATGGATGCCAACTACAGAGAATCCTGCTATCATACTGGGTCCTGGTTAGCATGTGTTTAACTTTAGGTCCGAAAAGTGTGGAGCCATCACATAGGATGTTGAAGGACGTCTTAAAGCCTTCTGCAAGGACACAAAGGCACATTCAGGCATGTCGCTGCATGGTAACATCTGTGCTCTACACTCTGGCTGAGACATTTGCTGCAGCAGAAAGCAGCTGCATGGCCATGTTAGAAGTTGACTGGAGATTAGAGAGCTGGGAGTCCACTTTCTTCTGAGCATCCGCAATCAATTCTCCCGAGACAGACTTGGAGAGTTCCTTAGTTAAGTCTCCCTCTACAATCTGGTAATGTGGGCCAAGTAGTTCAGTGATCTAAGTGCAAAGGTCACGGAGGCGTAAGTCTGTTTCCCAAATCTCTTCAACGCCCCAGACTCCCGGTTAGGGCACTGAACAAAGGAACTTTCCTTGAATAATTCCTTCTTGATGGCTGCTGCTACAACAGCAGGATCCACTGGTGGAACCTTGCTCCAACGTTTCCTACCTTTAGGAGCAGCTAAAATCTTTTCTGGCATTTTGGGTATTGGTTCCACCACATCAAAGGCCTTCTGTCTCAGCTGCACCAAAACGTCAGTTAGGGGATCAATGGGAGGTACTACCCAGGACAATGCTGAGCTGGAACCAAAGGCTTCCAGAAAAACAGATTCATCTGGCGAGAGATCTTTGGTGGACTATCCTCCTCTCTGTTTCATGAGTTCAACAATTTCACCAAAGGTGATGTCTTCTGAGGGGAGTCAGGGCAGGAACCCTTCACCTTAATCTGTATCCTCTATGAAAGACTCAGGAGAGGAGTCTCTGACATATTGTAGCTTTTCACTCCTGAGGGACAGCTGAGTGAGTATCTGCATGCAGCTTCTGCTTTGACTCACCTCTGACATATTTCAACTGACTAACCTGGTAGAATCAAAAATGAAACCGGCTTTACAACAAAAGAAAAAAAAGTCAATGTTAAAATTAGGAAGTATAACACCAAAAGAAATAAAAATGATTTCATCAAACTGAATACACAAGAAGACTAATTGTCCTACAAAGTATACTTTGTGGTAAAGACAGCATTCCAGGCCAAGGGCAATCATAAGGCCTCCTTTAGTTATGTCCAAGACTTCAAAGATAGCACACAACAGTCTATGGAATTATTGGTAAATGATGCCACATTCACCAAACCTGGAGATATAGAAAATCTTCTGTCTGACAAATTTAACTCCAACTTTATCCCCATCTTTCTTAGTAGCACCCAGGAAATACCATCTAACATAACCCCTCCAACTAATAGTAGGGTACAGGTCTTAAATGTGCTCTCTAGGGCCAAAAATATAGCTTTTATGGGTCCCAATAATATCTCAGGATGCCTCCTGAATAGCCTGAATGTAACATCATTATGCCTCCTCACATGCTTAATGCCACACGAATGGAGGACTGCAATAGTCATCCCTCTGGACAAGGGAGAACCATCAATGGATCCCAAAAACTACAGAACCATTAGTTTGACTAGTTTGATATGCAAAGCCATGGAAAGAATTATCATGGAAATGGTTAACACTGACATACAAGACCTTCAGACGCTGGACTCAGTCCAGTTTTGTTTTGTCAAGGGTAGGAAGTCATGCCTAATGAACCTGGTAGACTTCTTTGAGAAGATTGCTAAGGCAATGGATGAGGGCAAAAAGGTACATACTGCCTACCTTGACCCAACTATGGAATTTGATATAATACCCCACAGGCATGTAAACACACTCACAGAATTAGGTATAAGCCCCTAAGTAACTCACTGGATAACCAGCCGGCTCACAGACAGGACCCAGGAAGTTATGACTGGAGAGACCACCTCCACAAAAAGGCTGGTCACCAGTATGGCCCCACCCCCAGAAATCTGTGATGGGTCTGCTCCTCTTTGGCAACTATTTTTCGCAAGTCAAGACCAATGTCAAGGGCCTCTGGCTTTCCAACTTTGCAGATGATTGCAAGCTAGGAGCAGTCATAGAAACCCTCCAATATAGTAACATCTTACAGAAAGGTCTAACACAGACAAATGACTGGTGTCAAAGCCACACCTTAAAACTTAATACCAAAGATTGCACAATAGTATCTTTTGGAAAGATGGCCACCCAGAGAAACTACCTCATTGATAAACCACCCCTAAATGTAATTGCAGTAGCCAGGAATTTGGAGACTCGAGTATATAGTTACCTGGCATTTGACCAACATATACCTAAGGTAGTAAAAAAATTATTTTGTGTCGTTCAACTCTTGGGTAAGGGTATGGCATCTAGGTTCAGGGAAGTCAATGTGCCACTGTACTCAGCCCTCATCAGACCCCATCACTGAGTTTTATACACATCAACAACTGGAACATCCACAGAGGTTCCTCAGAAAAAGACTACAGCACGTAAACACAATGTCCTAATTAAAGTGGTTACTCGCTCTAAAGACCTTAACCTGGTATGTGACATTAAAAGAACCTGCTGGAGGGACAGATTGGTCTCCCAGAGGTTACCACACCTCTGAAACAGACTCCCACTTCAAGTCAAACAGAGCACCTCATTGGCCCTCTTCAAAAGCAATCCGGACAATTGGATGGATAACTGTAAATTCACACTTGGGGTTCCACCTGTGTCCCTCTTGGACAGGGGCAATAGTTGCTGATTGTGGAAATAAGGAAGAACTTGACTAGGCTTGTAAGGCCCCTATGGCCATTAACCTAGTAACTTCCTATGATCCTATGAGTGCCCCAAAGCCCCATCTCTACTTTGTTTCTTATAGACTGATGAGAGGGAATTCATGCTTGGTGTACACGGCATCCTTGGATCCTGCTCTGATGTTCATCTGTGGATATGCAAAAGGGACAGCACTAGAACTACTACAGCTAAGGATTTAAACTTTGCTTGCAACTTAAATAGGACATTTTGGAGGGACAGACATGTATCTCAGAGAATAATCATTCTCTGGAATGGGCATCCCATTCATGTGAAGCAGAGATCCCTTCCCTAACCCTATTCATGTGCAACATGGACCAATGGATGAGAAACTGGAAATTCATCTTTGGGCTGACACCTATGTCTCTGATGGAGAGAGGCAGCGATTAAATCTTGCCCTACTAAACATACACTCCTTTAAGATAACCTATAAGGCACACTAACTCATGGGATACATTTGGGTTGCATGGCTAGGCTAATAAAGGCCCCAGTAGTCATTAGCTTAGTATACACCTATGAACCGATATGCTTCCATTTCCACATCTGTTTCTTATGAACCAGTTCTGTTGGGAGGTCAGAGAGTTCGGAATTAGACTGGAAGCTAATGTAACAAGTGGTTCCATAAGTCTGTGGTTCCGACTGTCTCTGTCTGGCAGGATGATGAGAACAGGCAGAAGCAGGATCCATGTGTGGTATGGATGAACCAGAGTTGGGTGAAAATGCCTTCTCTTTGAGCATGGCCAAGACCCTTTCAAAAGACTCGAAGGCTGAAGCCACTGTTGGAACAGAGGGTCTAGCATGATCTGAGGACAAGAGAGAACACTCAGGACCGATGAACTCCAGCCCCATAGCTGATCTCTGGCCCAAACTGTCTAGTGCTGATGCCCCAAGGGGTAGGGCTGGTTCCAAAAATCTTGGTGTCGGACCATCTCTTTCGAACCCAACACAGATGCTTCAGCTCCGAATGTATCACAGTTGAAAGAGACAAGGAAACGGACGGTGTTGAAGTAGATTATTCTGTCAGATCCAGCAAAGGCACTCTGAAGACAGCTGGATCCAGAACCACTGGAACTGAAGGATGGACTAGGACAGGAATGATAAGTGGAGAGGTAGTATGTCCAATAGTTGGTATGCTGCCAAGTGACTGTTCTGAAAGAACCCCAAGCTGGATTTACTTCCTCAAAAATCTTATCATCCAGTCAATATTATGTTCTCTTAGGCTTCAAGATGATTAAGCAGAAGATGCAACCAGCAATGGCTTTAATACCTTCTTTCTTGAACGACTGGGGAATGCAATTTTGGGTTCACCCGTTCTGGTAAGAACTGGGGCTGAGGAGATGCAGGACAGCTCTGAGTAGCTGCCAGTTCTGACCTACAAGCGCATTTTAGATCAGGTCCGACCAGCACTGTCGGGTCCTTTGACTTGTCTGTTTTTCCTGACTGATTCTTATCCTTTTCTTTTTTCATTTGCTTATCTTTCTCTTTTTCTTTCTCCAGGGACTTTTCTCTGGGTTTGGACCCATTTGTCTTAGCTGGAGAAACAGAAAATGAATATCACGCCAAAGAGGACCCTGTCTGTGGAGGGAGAAGCCCTTTAGCAATGAGTTTCTCATGCCTCATTTTATAAAGCCCTAGAACAGAAGGAGGCACACAACTGGCAGTCAGAATCTAAATGGGCAGCACCCAAACAGTAAATACACAATGTGCGTGGATCTTGACAGGGGAGATTACACTCACACTCAGAATATTTCTTTTATACTTTGACAGTCTTCCATTTTAGAAAAGGACTGCAGCTTATCGACACACAATAATCATAAATCCTAGACTAGAAAAACAGGCATGCACTCACACAGTCTAGACCACCTACGAATATAATTATTTTAAGTACCATGAGCGATGTCTATAAACTAACAGTGAACCTTATCCTAGACTAACTATAAAAAATACTGGCGACATAAGTCCTAAACAGAAAAACCCTTAATGTAACTATAAACTACTCAAAGCAATAGCGGAGAGAAAAAACTTTCAACAGGAGGAGGAGGACAAGTAAAGAATTTTTGCAAAAGATATAAAGTTTGGAAGGACAGCCTTCGCAACATGTATGAGGTTTTCAGGTGGCAAACAAGATCTGAGGTACTAGAGTGGAGTTCGAGCAGTTAAGGGTAGGACAGAAGTCAGAGCCCTGGAACCGCAGAAGCTTCAAAAGCAGGGCTGAGGCCACATCCTATCATATGTGACAATCTATATGTTGAACTGGACAAAAATAGACAACACTGGATGCTGTATTTATTTTTAACCAATATTTTCACATTATGTCTAATTATTAAAACTGTAGTTGGTTTTGTCTTATTTTTGAGGACTGTAAAATCGTTATTAAACTACTTTTGTAATATTTTGGAGATTTTCTACCTAGGCCTCTGCTAAAAATGGGCAACTACCCAGTTGGACTTTCCCAGTAATCAAATGTCAAATAAACACATTGATTGGAAGGATTCATTCTGGGGGGGCTTTGGATGATACAGGGTGACTTAACCCCCAATTAGCAATCATTTGCAAACGTTACTAGCCAGTGGTCTTAGCTGTAAAAACATTAACCAACATGTATCCATTGTTTTAAGAAAGTCCTTCTATATTGCACAGCTTATAAACAAAGGGTTTGTGTCTAGATCTAGAGATGTCATTGTTTCCTTTTTCTCAGCTTTTGTTAGGCCAGTCATTGACTATAATGCCCACTTTGCCATATATCTGTCCAGACCAATGCAATAAGTGGGATGCCCACAGTGATACAGTAATAAAAGGATACAAGGCCTACACAACATGTCCTACATGCACCAACTCAAAGCACTGTGACTATACTCAGTATGCTACAGACTGCTATGAGATAACCTGTCTGGCATACAAGGCATCCTCTGACCCATTACTGATGGATTTACTGCACATCAACAAGTCAAATGGCATCAGAAATACTTGGTCTAGGGATATAAACATCTTCTGCAACATTAACAGAACAGTTTGAAAGGACAGGAATATTTTGCAGAGGATACCTCTGCTCTGGAACAGACTCCCTATACACATAAAACAAAGTTCATCCCTGTCCATTTGCAAGCACAACTGAGCTCTATGGATGAGAAATAAAAAAAGTTATTCCAGAACTGCCCCCTGTACTACTAATGGAAACAGGCAGCTCGTGAAAGCTTTATCCCATGCATGGTTCCCCTCAAAATATCTATGGTATGATCCCAGTTATTCTCATTAGGAGTAATATATAATTATTGACTTTGGGATGAGTAAGGCTCAGTCTATAACCAAATGGGATAGGTTATTTTGAGCAAAGAAAGGGAAACTGGCTAGACTTAAAATGGCCTACAAGGGCAGCTAGCCTAGTACTTACCCATGAACTTACAAGAAATGGTGATATTAGTAGTGCTTGATTTTCAAGACCGATGTCTTAATAGCAAATTTTGTCACTATGATACTTACAGGAAAGAACAGACTGAGAACATCAAGTTAGATAATATGCAAATGTAAACGTTGTGTATCTGATAAACGAGAAAGTAAAATGGTCCTTCTCAGATCCTTTTTAGCTAAGGCCCAGGCAAAAAGGGCAAGGGTAAATATAACATATACATTTATGTAACCAATAAACCATCCTGTTTTTGGGAGGCTGTAGGAAACAGACATTTCTTTGGAAAACCCACACAAACACTGGGAGAACAAAAGACTCCAGACAGTTGCTGTAGGTCAAATGTGAATGTGAACCTTGGACCAAGTTTCTGTAAAACAGGAATCCTTCAACTATGCCACTTTGCTGCCCATTAATGATTAATTTTGCTGATAGATTACCACTAATAACTAACACATTCACCTACATTCTCAGTTAAAGACACGTTACCATAAAATCTTAACACGTTATCTTAATCAATTTGCACAGTTGCGATACCAATAAAAAGTCTTTAAAGACTGCCAGATAGAGTGTGAATGACAAAGTCACAAAGGCAAACAAAATTTTCTGCATTTGCAGTACACAAGAGAAAAACAATTCAAGTGTATTCATTTGATTAGGCTATACTTGGAAAAAGACAAACTTTGCTGAAAGGATACAAGTCATTCAAGCCACCTAGTTACTGTAGGGAAACAAAACTTTCTAAAGACATTTCTGTAAAATCTTTGTGTGCCAATCGGTACATCACTGGCACAATATATTTTTAAAATTCAACTCAATTTAAATTATAATGGAATCCACACAGGGATCTGGGACCGTCTATATATTTAAAAAGGGTGTCTGATAAATGGCTAGGGTATTCTCGAAGAGCCTGTCTTACTTCCTGACAGAATAGTTACATACCAAGGTAAAATGTTTTAGTGACAACCAAACATACTAGTCTCAGTCCTTAATTTTTGATAAAATTATAAGGTTGATTAGGAGGATATATGAGGGATCGGACACAAAAACTGAAGTGGAGGGGTTCCTCTCTGATAAGTTTTGTTTGAGCAGAGGAACCAGGCAGAGGTGTCCTCTTTCCCCTTTGTTATTTTCATTATATTACAACCACTGGCAAAGAAAATAAGGGACTCATAAATTCAGTTATAACCGGTATGGAAGTAAAGAAAATTTGGCTTTATGTACAGATATTATCTTATACCTGACAAAACCAGAAAAAGACATTTCAGTGTTGTGGAACATTCTGAGATAGTTTCAAGTTTTTTCTTGTTACAAAATGAATGATGATAAAAACAAGGGCAATAGCTGAAAACTGTACCCACACATGAATTGGTTCAGCAACACCTATATTTATGGTGGCAAGATAAAACAAAGTGCTTAGGAGGATAGATTAAAATGATTCTGTTTTGGCAGCTAAGGATATATATATATGGGAGGAAACTAAACATTGGAAGCGGTTTTATGGATATGGATAGCAAGTTACAAGCAGTGAAAATGTTTTTAGTCCCCTTCTTTTTACACACAGGTCAGGCATATTTTTATCAACAGGAGGAGAAGTTGTCGATAGCAATTAATAAAGAGTTGAATGAATCTGTCTGGGAGGAGAAGAGGGCAAGAGTCAAGCAAGATAAGATGATCCTTCCCACAGAAGTAGGTGGTTTAGGATTACCTGATTTGAGCTACACAAACTCAAAGTGGAAAGGGATGATGACGAAACAGATGGGAAGATCAAGAAACAAGGAGAGACTGGGATTTTGGATGCAGATCCTTAAAGAGAACAACAATATATCAGAAGTATTCTATGAACTAAGCCAACGCAGGAATGAAAAAATGAGATTCAGCCAACAGGGATGACTGCAAGTAGAGGTACGGGGAATAGGCAAAAGGGGCCTGCGGAATTTACTGAGAAAAATTGGCAAAGGAATTAAGGGACTGTAAAAGTACAGTTGTGTACACTTACCATAAATGTAGGTGTTCGAGTGTATTCGCTGTTGCAGTCATCACCTGTGGGTTATTCCTGCTGTGGTAGACCTCGGCCAGCCCGAATACCAGAGTCGATGTTTTTCTGCGTCAGCTGCCGTCACCTGCAGACTGACGTCAGTGCTATAAAGCAAGGCAGCTGATGCCATTACATCAGTTTTTCTTGCCCTAATCAAACGGAAGCCTCAGGAGATGAGACAGAGAAGACATGATTGTGAACAACCACCCCAAGAAGCTTATGTCTCCCAAAGGAAAGAAGATACAAGGGGGAAGGAGAGAGGAAAACCAGGACTGCAACAGTGAATACACTCGAACATCTACACTTATGGTAAGTGTACACAACTGCACCATGCTCTTCATGTTTCACTGTTGCAGTCATCAACTGTGGGAAGATTCCCAAAGCTGAAGAGAGGGGTGGAAGGATAGTGAAGAGACCTAGGCAGGGGTAAGGAGGCCCTGCAGAAACTGCAGATGCAAACCATGCCCTAGCCTTGGAGAAAAGAGGAAGATGATAATGCTTTGTGAAGGTATGGACGGAGGTCCAGGTGGCAGCTTCCAAGATGTCCCTGGTGAGGACTCCCCTGACGAATGCTGTGGAAGTAGAGGTTGCCCTAGTGGAATGGGTGAGAACAGACTTAGGGGGAGGTTTCCCAAGAAATCTGTAGCAGAAATGGATACAGCGTGATATCTATTTAGAAAGTCTGCTTGGAGATGGGCTTCCCTTGTGTCCCTAAGGCAAAACTGACAAGAAGTTGGTCTGCTATTCTGAAGGGTTTAGTATGGTCCAGGTAGTATCTGAGCTGCCTGTGCAGGTCCAGGGAGTGCAGAATTCTTTCCCCCTTGTTTTGAGGGTTGGGGAAGGTAGGCAGGCAGATGAATGGCCTGGTTGAGAGTCACATTAGATATCACCTTGGGCATAAAGGAGGGGTTAAGTCCTAAGGAACACCCTGTCTGCATGGAAAATGATGAAAGGCTCAACGGCCATCAGTGCCTGCAGTTCAGAAACCCTTCTGGCTGAAGTGATGGCCAGCAAAAAGGCAGTCTTCCAAGAGAGGAATTTTAGTTCTGTTGAGGCAGCAGGTTCAAAGGGGGGTAGGGTCAGTTTTTCCAGAACAAAATTAAGGTCCCAGGCTGGTGTGGGAGGCCTTCTGGGAGGCCTAATATTAGAAGCCCCTCTTAGGAATTGCTTAACCAAAGGGTGAGAGAACAATGGCTGATCTGTGCTAAACTGAGCAGAAATGGCTGAAGCATGAATCTTAATCTAAGAGAAGGAGAAACCACTATTCAGTAACTCTGCTAGATATTCCAGGATGAGACAGACAGCAGGCAGGGATGAACAGGCCCCTTTGGCCTGGCACCAGGAACAGAATCTTTTCCATTTTCCTGAGTAAGATCTTCTGGTGCTTGGCCTTTTGACCTCTGTGAGAATGTCCAGCACCTGTTTGCTTAGCAGGGGCCCTTCCCTTACCTTGGGAGTATCAGCCATGCTGATAGCTTGAGAGTCTGCAAGTCTGGGTGCAGTGTTTCCCCCTTTGCTTGAGTCAAGAGGTCTGGGATCTGTGGAAGCTGCCAGGGTGGATGAGATGTGAGGCTGCGCAGCAGGGGGTACCAATGTTGCCTGGGCCAATCTGGTGCAATGAGGATGGCCTTGAGCCCCTCCTCCCTGATCTTGATGAGTACCTTGGGAACAAGAGGAAGAGGGGGGAAGGCGTACACAAAGAGGGAGTTCCAAGGGAAGGTTAAGGCAACCACCTTCCATGCTATGTGTTGAAATTCCCTGGGGCAAACTTTCTTTAGCTGATGGTTGAGGTGTGAAGCAAATATGTCCACCTTTGGGCTTCCCCACACTTGAGTGACTCTGGGAAAGATTTTTTCATGAAGCTGCCATTCGTGGGGGCTCACAATCTGTCTGCTTAAGTGGTCTGCCAGGGTGTTGTTGATTCCTGGGAGGTGTTGAGCTATAAGGTGTAATCCCATGGATGAGGCCGTCATCCAGAAGTTCATGCCTAGCCTGCACAGTGGGTAAGATTAAGTCCCTCCCTGTTTGTTGAAGTACCACATTACTGTGGCGTTGTCTGTTTTGACAAGGAGAACCCCTGGCCTGAGATGAGGCAGGAAGGAAGTCACAGCCTTCTGTCTGCAAGCATTTCCTTCTGGTTGATGTGCAAGGGAAGGTGTTGGGCATCCCAATGGCCCTGAGTGCATCTGTCCCCTAGGTGGGCGCCCCAGGCGACTTCTGAAGCATTGGTGGTAAGGGTCTCAACTGTTGGACAGAGGATGAAGGGGAGACCCTGGTTCTTGGCATATGCCTCTGCCCACCAGAGCAACTCTGCCGTTATACAGGGAATCAGAGTGAGGGAGGTCTCAAAGGTTGAGAATGCTGGCACCAAAGGTTCCTTAGGTACCACTGATGTTTCCTCATGTGCAGTCTGGCCAGTGGAATCAGAAGGATGCAAGAAACCACGTATCCTAGGGCTTGCAAGAACTTCCTTGCTGTGAGTTGACTTTGGAATGCCAGCTGAGTAAAGTAGAGAGAGGAATTTCTGCTTCTCTGGGGTTAGGAAGGCCATTTGGGATGCTGTGTTCATCAGAGCTCCCAGGAAGATGATACTCCTGGAGGGAGTCTGCTTTGATTTCTTCTCGTTGATGGTGAATCCCAAGGAAGTGAGAAGGGTTTTTACGAAGAGTAAATCCTACAGGAGCTTTTATTTGCTCTCTGCTTGGATGAGGCAGTCATCCAAATAGGGATAAATCTAAATGTTTTTATGTCTGCAGAATGCTATGGTCGGGGCCAGGCATTTGGTGAAGACCCTGGGGAGCAGGAGAGATGGTTGCTCTCGTGATTTATTTGTTTTTTAGCAGTAGATATGGCAAAGGGAAGAGCAGAGAATTGAAAGTACTGTGAGCCTGCTCTGAAATGCAGGAATTTTCTGCAGAACTCCCTTATGGGGGTATGGAGGTATGCATGTTTTAGGTCCAGGGTCACTAACCAGGCATTTTTTGTCAGCATAGGCAGCAGCTGCTGCAAGGTTAGTATTTTGAATTTGAGGACCACCAGGGAGGTGTTCAAAATGGATAGATCCAGGATGGGGCACCAAGTGCCCTCCTTTCTGGGAACAAGGAATAGCCTGGAATAGAAGCCTTTGTCTGTTTGATCTGTGGGAACAGGTTCTACTACCCCCTGGGATACGAGGGTTTGGACTTGTTTTAATCCCTCTGCCCACTGATTTGGAGGTAAGTGTGGGTACCCTTTGGGGATTGGGAGTTCGTAGAAATTGAATTTGTATCCCTAAAAAATGATATTTAAGACCCATTGGTCCTTGGTACAGACAGCCAATTTTCTTTGCAGAGGGACATCCTTCCTCCAAGGTTTTGGGTGAAGACAAGGCCGGGGGGGGGGGGGACATTGAGAGTTTTTGCCACTGAGGCAGATGTGGTCCACTGTTTGGTTCTCTGTTGTAGGGACCTGGGTGGCCTGTCCCTGCAGGGCTTAGCTTTCCCCTGTCTGCTAGGGGCAGGAAAGGACCAGTGCTTAGAGAGAAAGTTCCTGCTGAATCTAGGTGGTTGAATGTTAAAGAAATATTTTACTGTTTTCACAGATTTTGTTTTGTCTTCCATTTTCTTAAGCACCTCTTCTGCTTTTTCCCCAAACAAGCGGTCTTTGTTCGAAGGTGCATCAATTAACTTAGACTTGACATGATCAGGTACAGGTTGTTCCTTCAACCATGCATGTCTCTGAATGACAGATAGACACTGCTGCCCTGCTAGAGGCTTCTAATGCTCATATCTGCAGTGTAAAGAATACCTAGTCACGTGACAAGAGGAGTGCAACAAATCTGCCAGATCCGTAGAACTGACACAGTCAGGAAAAGTAGAAATCTTTTGCTTTAATAGTTCCAATGTGTGCTGTTGATATTTTAACATATGGAACTGACAGTTGAGAGCTCTGATGGCTAAGGCTGTAGAGGCGTATTCCTTTTTACCCCATCTGTCCAGAGCTCTGGCCTCTAACAGAAGGAGTAGGGTTCTTTGCTGAACTGACCCTGGCTCCTTTGGGGCCCTGTGTAATGACCTCCAGGTCTGCAGCAAGATTTCTGTACAGGAATCTGTGGGTGTCTGGTACCCTGTAATACCCGTCAGGCTTACTGGGGGGCAGGAGGAAGGGCAACCAGGGCTAAACTGGATTCAAGGAAATCATCATCCACCACATCTAAAACATAGGGTATGGCAAGAGGTCTGTGCTGAGGCAGGTCTAGAAATTCTCTTAGCCTTTTCCTGGATTGAGGGAAGTCCTGAGATTCCCATCGGAAATATTCCCTGAGGGTATGGAGAGTTTCTCCAAAGGAAAAGTCTTATGGTGGGGAGGCAGAAGGGATGGATTCCTCTGCATCTGAATCCTCAAGCAGTAAGAGGTTGCTGATCTTCTTCCAAATCTGAATTTGATTCCTCAGAATCCTGCTCTGTCAATAATTCTGGAGAAGGAAGTATTTTTCTTTTAGAAGAAGAGGAGGCCTGACTGCCCCTGATAAGGGAAATAAGATCTTCCACCATCTTAAGCATCTGGGCCTGGGGTGGAGGGGCGGGAGGAAGATGGTGGCTAGAGAAAGATTTCCTAGGGGTGGCCTGGCTTTTAGGAATAAGAGAAGTCATTGGTCTGAGATTAGCGGTAGTCAGGTGTGAAGATGTTGGTTTCTGACTGGAATCGGTAGTGGAAAAGACATTCTCGGAAGTCGGTACCTGCCTAGCGGCTACGGACCCAACAGAGGCAGAGATAGCCAAAGGCTCTGAAGACGAAGATTTCTCCAGCATACCGGACTCCGAAAGGGTCTCGGTAGAGGACTGCATGGCAATCGCATTGGGCATCAGGGGCTGCAAAAGTGCCTCACTGAATTCCGGAGTACTGACAACCTGTTTAGCAGAGTCGTCTGAAGGTTTGGCCTTGTGAGGTCTGTCTCTATCCTTATCCTTACGCTTTTTCAGAGGTTCTGTAGATGGTTGGCTAACCGACACAGAATGAGAAGATGGAGGACGAAAATAGCTATCAACAAAAGGAGCTCTCCGACGAATAATTCTAGCATTAAATAGGGCACAGAACCGACAGCGGGCTACATAGTGGTCTACGCCTAAACAAGTACTGCAGTAAGTAGTGAAGTCTCGTTGTGGGATTTGATTTCCACAGGTTAGACAACTGTTAACTTTTTCGGACATCGGTTAGTGGAAGAAAAAGAGATCCCCAACGAGGTACTTAGGTTTAGATGTTTTCAGCTGTGATCCGAACTCTGGTAGCAACCAACCAGCACACTTGCGAACTGGTTCTGCTACGGGCTCCATGGCAAGAAAGACTGATGTAATGGCGTCAGCTGCCTTGCTTTATAGTGCTGAAGACTTGACGCCAGTCTGCAGGCGACAGCAGCTGATGCAGAAAAACATTGACTCTGGGATTCGGGCTGGCTGAGGGCTACCACAGCAGGAATAACCCACAGGTGATGACTGCAACAGTGAAACACAACGAACATCAAATAATTAGACAGGGAAAGGTAAGAGAATAGGAAAAGACAAAGAAAGAAACAGGGGGATCCTACATGAAAGACCAGCACTGGTAGAGTTTTTAATAGAATTTAGAACAGAAGCTGCTGTTAAAAAAGGGATTGTAAGTAACGGCATATAAAATATTGCATGATAACTACAGGGATCAATCAGAGGAGGTTAGAAAGGATTGGGAAAAAGAGACTGGATAAGCAATTCATTAAATGAGCTTTGTAATATTTGACTGATAATGATCAGATTATAAGTGATGTATAACATTTGCAAATGAAAAATATGTCAATATTGTTTGTTTTTATTTATATAAGTATATGATTGCTTATGTCATGTGATAATTTAATAAAAGATGTTTCTTGGTTAAAAAAAAAGAAAATTTAAAACCTTTTGTCACAAAAATAATTCCAGGATAGGCATTTCCCATGGTGAACTACAATCAAAAATGTCAGAATTGAGCCAAAATTTTAGTGACAACTGTCAAAAGTACCAGTTCTAGCCTTTGGGAAATATTTCCTAGAGAAAAGAACAACTTTTCTTTATCTCATACATATAATCTTGCAAGGTTCAGGGTTTAATTCTGACCTATGTTTATTGACTAAGCTTGTAATAGTCTTCAGACTACCAGCCTAATATTTACCAATGAACCTATGAAAAGTACAATGAAAGTTAGATAAGTTATGCAGCCCCATGCATGATTGGATGGGAGATAAGAAATTCACCCCGGGGATCATGTCAGTCGCCCTGCTAGACAGGGGTCCAGAGAAGTAAATATTGTGGGAAGAAATATCCAGGGAATTGTTATGGCTAGGCTTGTATAGGCCCCTAGGGCCGATAGCCTAGTACCAACCTATGAACCTATAAGCAAAATACACTGAATTGCATTCTAAACCACTGTCAGTTATTACATAGTTATGAATGCTTTCAGTATACCAAAAGGACAGTTTATATACTAGCCTATAGAATGACACTTCTGATAAAAGATTTAGGATTGTGTTTCTCTGTTACTGTTTCTTTTTAAAGACAACAAACTTAATATCTCAAAATAATTTATTATAGAAAGTTTGAATCTTAAAAGGGAAGATTTTTGAGATGTTTGTTCAGATACTATTAGACATAACATTTAAGGAAAAATAGGACTGATTCTAACAGCAGTACTAGATTAAACAGTATCAAATATACAAGGGTAAATATAAATGCTCTATTATATGACACTCTCCACTAGGGTTATAGCTAAAATATAAAACTTAGGAATATAACAGTACAAGACATAGTATACAAACAGAACTAGAAAGAGATCAGAATAAGTAAATATGTATAAAGTTAAAGAATATAAATATGTCTACAAAATAGGAGGTTGGCATAATGGTTAAGGTGTTCAACCTACAGGCACAAGTTGCAGGATTTGATTCTCACATGGAGTAATTAGCTGGACTTGGAATGGCTCACAAGGAAACTTAGCCTAGTACTAATATATGAACTTTTGATCCTACAAAAAGCTTTACATGGAGTAAATAAAATACACAAAATATAAAATCATCTGATCTATAAATTAATCATCTTCTTCTTTCGGCTTTTCCTGGTTAGGGGTCACCACAGCGGATCACCTGTCAGCTCTTGATTGGCAGTGGAGTTTTAGGGTCTCAAGTTGCCAGCCCAGTGCCCAACCTTCCACAGAAGGCGCACACACATGCAGTCACACCTAGGGCCAATTTAGAGTGTCCAATCCACCTACAAGCATGTCTTTGGGATGTGGGAGGAAACCGGAGCACCTGGAGGAAACCCACACGACCACAGGGAGAACATGCAGACTTGGCACAGAAGGCACCCCAGCCAAGGATCGAACCAGGGAACCTCTTGCTGTGAAGTGACAATGCTAACCGCTGCACCACTGGTGGCCACCCTATTAATAAATATGAACATTTTCAACAACCGACTTTCTCCCTATAGTAGACCAGGAAGATAATGTGAGGTACAAGAAAAGACGAGTGTAGAGTTATTCAGTTTGGTCAACTTATAATAAAGACTCTGAAGACCTGCTTAACTTTCTTATTCATAATAACTGACAGGCTTTTTTAAGATAACACATACTAAAAATATGAGACATTAATATGAATCAGAAGCATGAGCTAAGTTTTGTTAGTCTAATAAAGAGTTTGAGGTGTAGTTTGTTCATCTTTTTCAACAAACTAGGAATACGTTATTCCATGGCAGAATGTTTTAGGGTTATATTATTAGGCAATTTTTTATTTGTTTAAAACATTTTGTCCATAGCTGAAGATTTCATATTTTTATATATAAAGTATATAATAAGGTATGTACATAAATGTGATTTCATTATACTTGTGTTTTTTTTCTCTCTTGTATAAATGTCTGATTTTAAATGCATATCTATTAATATTAATGGATCGAATAATCCAGTAAAGAGGGGGAGTCTGTTCAAATACTTGCAAATACATAAATATCAAATAGTATTTATAAAAGAAACACATTTACGTAAAGATATAAATAAACTGTCATTAAAACATTATTTGGTTTTAGCAGATTCTTCTGGCTTTCAAGCTAAAAGAAGAGGCACCCTCATTTTATGGACGAACTCACCAATAATGCCTAAAGTAAAAGATACCCATGTTGATAAAAATGGTATGTTAAGCATTGTTATAACTGAGTGGAACAGAAAACTATATACATTGGTGAACTCTTATTGGATTCCAGGGGTTGGAGCTAAAATTGCAAAAAAATTACTTAGACACTATAGCCTATTACATGAAAGGTTAAGTCATAATGGCTGGTGATTTTAATTGTATTTTATCAGACAAAGATTCCACTGCAAACAGAAAGCTGAGAATCGTATGTTAAGCCAAACACCTAATGAATTTTGTAAATCTAATGAAATTAAAGGATATATATGAACTAAGGAAAACAAATTCACTTCAATTTACCCAATATTCATATAGATATGGAACACAAATATTGATAAAACTGTTGTCTCAAGCAATTGGTTATCACATATATGAGAAGTTTCAATAGTTTCATATCCATTATTGGACCATAATGCTATATTATTTTAAACACTGACAATCTTAATAACTCACAGGAGATTACCAGCGTGTATTACTAAAATAAAAGGATTGAAGGATTGGTATGTTAAAGAGATCAAAACTTTCCTAGAAATAAACATGAATAGTGATGTAACTGACACTGTCCTGTGGGATTCATTAAAGACTTACTTAAATGGAAAAGCTACATGCTGGTATATTAGTAAAATGAGAGAATGGGACAAATAAGTAAATACACTGCAGGCCAAAACAGACACACTAAAGTTAAATCTAAAATCAAATGACATTATCAGTCAGTCTGAACTTAAAAATTTAAATAAAAATATGCTGATATTCAAAATCATAAATAAAGTTTCAATAAACCTGGAAAAGCTTAAACTTCAGGCATATTCAGTAAACCATGTAAGCTTTTGTAAACTTGTTCTTACACCACGGAAAATGAATAAACAAAATCATATCAAAGAAATTATAACATATAAATAATAAAAAGGAAGAACAGAAGGTATTTTTGAGGGCTTTAAATATTTTATGAAAATATAAATAATAATACAAATAACCCAGATGATGTTGAAACATTTCTAAGGGGATGATATTAATAATTCAACAAATGAAGAAATAAAAAATGGCAGATCATTCACTTTAACAGAAAAAAAGATCAAATAAAAAATTACAAACTAATAAAGTGTTGCGCTTAGATGTTCTTATACTAGAACTATGTAAAATACTATTGGATGATGCAATTAAAATATTACATAAGGTCTACAGAGAAATAAAAATAACTGCTGAAGTCCCCCCATCATGGAAATACTCTCTTATATCACCTATTTTAAAGCAAGATAAGGATCCTACTAAGTTTTCATCATACAGACCAATTTCACTTTTAAATGTGGGCTATGAGATGTTTATGTCCATTTTAGCTAAACCTACTTATACCTAAACTAATTAACAATGATCAACCTGGGTTTATTTTAAATAGAAAAGTACAGGATAATATAATAAGAATACATACATTAATAGACTATGCAAATAAAAATAAAAAAGAACTTTCTATCATTAGTCTCGATTTAGATAAGGCTTTTGACTCAATTAGTTGGCTGTACTTGTTTAAAACCCAATGTGTATAACTCCTCACCTGAGCTAACTGCATTAGTTTTGAAGTTATACAATAACTCTTGTGCTTATGTTAAAATATGTTATTTTCTTTCTAATTCCTTTAAATTACAAAAAGGCACAAACAAGACTGTCCATCATCACCCCCCCTTATTTTTTGCATTAGCTATAGAACCCTTTGCTAATATTAGATCCAATAAGAACATGAATGGTATCAAAATAAAAGAAGATTTCGAACTAAAGATTCATCTTTCTGTTGATGATATTTTACTAATAACAGGCAATACAGAAAATTTATTAGAACATATATTTATATGTCAGTTTGAAGAAATCTCAAAATTAAGATTTAATCATAATAAAACAAGTACGTTATTAATAAAAAATTAAATATTCATAAAAAATGTTCCAACTTCAATTGGAATAACAATCAAATGAAATACCTTGGTATAAACACATCTAATAGTAAAAGAAATTATACAAACGTTTAACAGGTTGTTGATAAAATTTTAAGTTTAATTACAAATTGGAACAAATTCTTTTTTAGCATGGAAGAATGATAAATGCTTATTAAGATGGTAATTCACCCTAATTTGTCTTACAATCTTTAGTACTATCTCCACCAAAAAATAATGAAGATAAATAATATTCTATTTTTTGGCATCCTAGTAAATCAAGAGTTTCCTGACTGGCAGAAAAAAAGTTTGGGACAATGGTCGAACAGGATTCTATGATATTCAATTATGTGCTACCTCAACAATTGTAAAATTTACAGCACTATGGATAAATTTATCTTACGATTCAAAATGGAAACAAATGCATCAAGAAATATTATTAGTAAATAATAAATATATCAGAACCAGTCAAACAAATAACACCTAATAGTTTTATCTGGTTATTAAAAGATTTTTGTGGTATTATACTCTCTTCTTGAATTTCCTATTTAAAAACATGATTTCCTCTTTCCAAAAGTTCACATATTCTAACCACTATATTAAATAAATAAACAAACACTTAATATCTACTATGTTTCCAAATGCATATACAAATGATGGCTTGGAAACTCATAACTTCAACAAAATAATTTATTATGTATATATATATATATATATATATATATATATATATATATATATATATATATACATACACACAAACACACACACATATATGTATATATATATATATATATATATATATATATATATATATATATGGAGTCGCTTCAGAAGCTCGAAATACTGAGATCTTGAATTTCAGTATCTCGAGCCCAAGAAGTGGAATCCACAAAACAACGAAAACTAAAAACCGTGAAATTCAAAACCTCGAATACCGGAAGTTTTGAAACTTGCGGTTTTACTACACACGCATACACACCATCCGCTGTCTGGTTATTACCTCAGATTGAGTTTGCAGCCAAAGTATAGAAGGATAACAGAAGCCCTGTCTAAGGTGAAACCTAAAAACCTCACAAAAAAGAATTCCAATACCTCCAGAAGTCCTTAGGAGGGGGCAGGAGGGTGGGATGCCAAGAATGAATGAAGATCAACAACACAGATGGAACACTATGGTAAGAACATAACTTCTTTATCTGATGTTGTCAATCTTCATTCATTCTTGATGAATGGGACAGAGTTCCCAGCTACTTTAGGTCCTGGACAGCAGTAAGGAAGGATATTCCTAAGCACCATAGAGCCAAAGGATGCTCTTCCTCTGGAGGCCATATCCAATTTGTAATGAGTGATAAATGTATGTGGAGTGGACCACATTGCAGCTGCCCATATTTCTTCCATGGAAGCCTTGGAGTGGAAAACAAATGAAGTGGATACAGATCTGGTGAATTCGCTTTAACAGGCACAGGCAACTTGAGGTTATTATGACTGTAAATGAAAGTAACACAATACCTAAGCCATTTGGATATGGTAACTTTTGAAACTGGATTACCTAAAGCTGAACCTGAAAATGTTACAAATAATTGCTCTGATTTTCTAAAAGGTTTGGTTCTGTCCATATAAAGTACAGTTTTGTACCTACCATAAATGTAGATGTTCGAAGATCCACATTGCTGCAGTCCTTACATATGGGTAGTCCGCTGTCCGGCGCTTAAAACTGACATCAGGGCGTCAGGTACAAAAGCATGACCCCGGCGTTCCTCTCAGTCTTTCTTGCCCCTGCAAGACCGACGCGGCCATTTTCAGTCTTTTCTTTGCCCCAGATGTCAGAAGGCCCTAACAAGACCAAACCAGCAAAACTAACTAACCATATTTACAATATGTACACACCTTCAACTGCAGCAATGTGGATCTTGAACATCTACATTTATGGTAGGTACAAAACTGTACTATGTTCTTCATCTCACATTGCTGCAGTCTTACATATGGGTAGAATCCCAAAGCAGAGATAAGGATGGCAAAACTATAAAGCATTAGGAGCTGCCCTGTAAAATAGCAGTGGCAAATCCAGCCCTAGATTTAGAGTAAAGTGGAAGGTGGTAATGCTTAGAGAAAGTATGCACTGAACTCCAAGCCAAAATATCTTTAGTAGCCACCTTAAAAAGCTGTAGAAGTGGCAGTAGCCTAGTGGAATCGGGGCTAATCCCAGGTGCAATCTCCTTACCATGATGGGAATAACAGAAAGCAATACAAAAACCAATCCAGAAATAGTTTGTTTTGAAACAGGTTTGCCCTGAGAACCCAAAGCAAAAGAAACAAACAACTGCTGAGACTGCCTGAACCCTTTAGTTCTGCTCAAATAATATCGCAACTGTCTGTGTATATCCAAAGTGTGCAAAATCCTTTCCCCTTTATTTTGGGGGTTTGCATAAAAAGTAGGCAAATGAATAGTTTGGTTTAAAGCCACACTAGAAACCACTTTAGGCATAAAAGAAGGGTAAGACACCCTGTCCTTGTGGAAAATTAAGAAAGGCTCAACTGCCATAAGGGCCTGTAGGTAATGGCCAACAAAAAAGCAGTCTTCCATGATAAATATTTCAACTCTGCAGATGCTGCAGGCTCAAAAGGTTGTAGAGTGAGTTTCTCCAACACAAAATTGAGATCCCAAGCAGGAGTAGGAGCTCTCTTATATTCTTTGCCCTCTAAGGAATTGCTTAAACAAAGGCTGAGAAAATAATGGTGGGTCACAGTCATAGTGAGCAGAAATTGCTGCAGCATGAACCTTTATAGAGAAGGACAAACCTTTGTCCAATAACTCAGTAAGGTATTGAAGCAACACTTAAATTAGGTTTAGAAACATCAAAGTCCTTTGCTGTACTCCAAAATAAAAATCTCCTCCATTTATCTGCGTAAACTTTCCTTGTACTAGGCCTTCTGGCCTCCAAAATAACATTCAAAACTTGTTGTGGAAGCTGAGACCCTCCAGGGTTTAAAACAGAATATGCCAGGCTGTCAGATGTAGAGAATGAAGTTTGACATTGAGTAAATGACTGTTCTCCTGAGACAGCAGGTGAGGAATCGAAGGCAAAGGCCATGGAGGCTCCCGTGCCAGACTTCTCAGTAATGGGTACCAGTGCTGTCGAGGCCAATCTGGAGCTATTAAAATCATGTTTGGCTTGTCCTGTCTGACCTTCAGGAGTACCTTTGGGAGGAGAGGCAGAGGTGGAAAGGCATACGTGAAGATTGCTCCAATTGAATGAGAGAGCATCCACTTTCCAAGCTGTGGGATGAAACCTTTTGTGCAAAACTTTGGCAGCTGGTAATTTAGTGGAGAAGCGAACAGATCTATGTCTGGAGTTCCCCATAACACTGTCAATCTCTGAAATACATGAGGATCCAATTTCCACTCGTGGGGATCCATAATTTGTCTGCTCAACACATCTGCTAAGGAGTTCTGTGCTCCTGGCAGAAACCTTTGAAGATTTTCTGACATCCGGTAAAACACTGAGGCAAGAAAAAAAAATACTCCCCAGCGAGTGCCAACCAACTTGGATTCGGTCTGAAACTCCGAAAAATTTCAGAACGCCGAGCGGCACTGCAACGCTGCTTCTGCATCGGACCATGCGGCAAAAAGACTGAAGTCATGCGCTTTGTACCCTGACGTCCTGATGTCAGTTTTAATACTTTTGGTATTCGGGCCGACCGAGGACAGCGGACTACCCATATGTAAGGACTGCAGCAATGTGAGATGAAGAACATCTGTCTATGAACATCCAATAGATTCAAGCAGTATTCACCTTTATTTGAACATTTGGAAAGAAGACGGACAAATCTATAGTCTGGCTAATATTAGATTCTGAGACCATATTAGGTAGAAAGGAATGATTGGTTCTTAATGACATTCTATCCTTACGAAAAATCAAGTAAGGGTGTTTCACATGTAAGATCTGCGATTCAGAAACTCTACTGGCAGAAGTAATGGCCATCAGAAAAAGAGTTTTCCATGACAGGAATTTGAGATCACAAGTAGCTGCTGGCTCAAAGGGCTGAAGGACTAAGCATTGTGATACTAAGTTTAAATCCCATGCAGCTGTAGGATCCTTGAAGGGGGGGGGTTTAGCCATAAAGCGCCTTTAAGAAAGCTTTTACATAAATGATGGGTAATCAAAGTATGAGCATTAAACCCATTGTGAAAATTGGAAATGGCTGCTAATTGGACTTTAATGGTGGAAGCAGAAGCTCTTAGTTCAAAAAGGGAAGCCAGAAATTCCAAAACCTTGTCAACTAGGGCTGAAAAGGGATCTAAATAATTTGTACGGGCCCAGATTGAGAATCTCTTCCATTTGCTAAGACAGAATTTCCTGGTGGATGGTTTATGAGAAGCCAGAAAGATTTTTTTGTACTAGGGAAGGTAATTTTCTCTGCCTGGCAATTAATGGAAATGGAGATACCAAGCTGTCAGCTTGAGATTGCGAAGGTTGGGATGCACCAATCCCTGTGGGTGAGGTAGCAGGTCTGGAACAGGGTCCAGAATCCAAGGATGGTGAATCAGGTGAGGCCAAAGGAAAGGGAACAAGACTTGACAGGGCCAAATGGTGAAATGAGGATCACTGTTTCAATTAGTTGTACTTGCGACCTTAATTTTTGTAATCTGTGTAGAGAGGCTACACAAGAGACCGTATTGAGGCGTGCTCCTATAAATTCTAGGTCTTGTGTTTGGAGTAAACTGTGATTTCTCTCTATTGATCGTAATTCCCAAGGACTGGAAAAGGTTCAATATGAAGTTTGTGGTTTGAAGCAGTAGATGCCTGGTTGGGGTGGTGAGGAGCCAGTCATCAAGCATGGAAAAGCTTGGAATCCCCATAGCCTCAAGTGAGCTGTTACTGCTGCCATGCATTTGGTGAACACCCTGGGGCTGTGGTGAGACTGAAAGGCAGCACTCTGAATTAGAAATGACTGGCTTCCAGCTGGAAGTGGAGGAACCTACTGTCTCTGTCTATTTTTATGTGGTAATACTTGTTAATACGCGTCCTAAAGTTCTACAGAGCACATCCAATCATTCTCTTCTAGAAGGGGAAGAATAGACTGAACCATGACCATCCGGACTTTTTTTTTGCTGAATGAAATTGTTCAGAAGGTTAAGATCCAAAGTTATTCTCCAGTTTCCTGTCTTTTTTGGCACTAAAAAGAATCTGGAGTAAAATACGGATCTTCTCTGGTCTTGTGGGACTTCCTGGATGAATCTTTTTTCAAGTAGCTTCTGAATCTCTATGGCTGCTTGGTCCCTCTGATTGGGTGGATCATTTGGACTCTTTTGGGGGTATTTGAAAGGAGAGTAAAAAGAATTTGGTAACCTCTAGTGATAATTCAATGCACCCAAGCATCCAAAGTTATGAATAGCCAGGTTGTCTGGTGCAGTGAAAATCTTCCCTTGACTGCTTCCAGAGGTAAGCAATTGGGCCTCCATTCAGGAGCTCTGGTAGGGCTGCCAGGAGAAGGAATCTCTGGAGCTCTGATTCTGCGAACCTCCTTTGCCACAGGGAGGGCGTCTTCCACTTGAACTACCCCCTCTACCTTGGGGAGAGTATTCACCACATCTGTCTTGAAAAGGCCCTTGGGACTTTTTGAAACACATTTTTCCACTCCTGTGATTCCTCGAGTAGGATCGCTGAGGAGTAGAGAAACGAATGCCCGTGGCAGAAAGGGTCTTTCCATCTTTTTCACACCTGGTTAGTGTGTCTCCGTCTTTGGGGCCAAACAAGGAAGATCAGTCAATGGGAGTGCTGACTAAGGAAGACTTGAAAGGTTCAGCGAAGTCACACAAGTGCATCCAGGCGTGGCACCTTATGGCAATGCCTGTATCCACCGCCCAACTCTTTCTTCAGCGGCATGAGTGATGAGCCACATGGATGAATTCAATATAGACTCCAGGGTGGCAAACTGAGAGGCAACTTTATCCCGCACCTCATCAGACACAGCTCCAGCAAGGGTATCCAACAGCATCTTTATCAGATCCCTTTGGAGTCTAGTAAAATGCATCATGAAATTCAAGGACCTAAGAGCAAAGGTCGATGATGCAAAGACCTCCTTCCCAAACCTGTCCATCGTCCGAGACTCTCGGTTAGGAGGGAGGACAGTGGAACTCTCCTCGGCAAGTTCCTTTTTGGTGGCCATCACCACCACTATGGCATCTACTGCTAAAACCTTTCCCCAGTGTGGTTGGTCTTCTGGAGCTGATAAGATTTTGTTCAGCCTCCAGGGAATCAGCTCTGTGGAATCAGGAGCTTTCCACGCCCACTGTACAATAAGCTTAATAAGGTCATCAGAGGGTTGGGTCACCCAGGAAGTAGATGGGCGAGCACCAAAAGCCTGCAAGGACACATATTCCTCTGAGGATGGGTTTGTGGACTCTAATGAGGATGGATTTGTGAACTCCAATCACCTCTATGTTTTAAGATTCCCAGGATGTCTCCAAATAAGACATCTTCAAGGGGCGATAGGGGGAAACCTTCCCCTTCATCGTAGTCTGTCTCTTCCATGACAGAGTCTTCTGGAGAATCTAGATGGTTCCTCTTGCAAGTCTTCTTATGGGGTGGTTCCTCGGTGGGAATCTCTAAGGAAGACTCTGAAGAAGAGGGGCCCTGAACAGGGATATATTGCCACTTTGGTACCCGCTGTCCCGATGTGAGAGTTGGTGACAGCTGCGGTCCAGAAGGTACAAATATGTGGCACTCAGAAGTAGAAGTGGCCAACTGAGAGCATGCTGAGGCTAAAGCTGTCTCCATGATCTGGAAGACAGCCCCACCTGAAGTGGGATGGGAGCCCGGAACTGAGAAAGCAACCTCATAACCAGAGTCACACCTCACTCCAAAAGACTGCACTCCAAAACAGGAGCCAGGGAAGAGTCCAAGGGTTCCAAGAGCCAATGGTGGCCCCAAATATACAATCAGTACCATATCGGAGCCCTCTGACTGACTGCCAAACTATGGCCCTGAGAGTCTATCGATTCCCAGGGAGCCAAAGACATCAAAGTTGATCCAGGTACCCAAAAAGGAGCTTCTGTTGGAACCATAGCAGCTGAAACCGGGGTAATCGAAGTGCTGGGCTCCGAACCTAAAAGTGAGGCCAGAGGAGTAAGATCATTAGGAGTCTTGGGAGAATAAACCAACTCCAAGAGGAAGGGAGGTCTGAGCTGGGGCAGGAAGACCCCTGGCTGCCAAAAGCTGATCCAATAATCTCACCATGTCTATCTCGGAAAGACCTCTGGCTGATCAGACTGACATCCCCGAGGGAGACTCAGGCCTATCCACAAATGGACTGGGAAGTGATCCATAAAGGGGTCTATAAAAGGGGAATATCTTGTTCTGGGAGGTAAGAATGCTTTGAGCTTTGGCACCGTATGCTGTGAAGCAGATGAAAAAGTTGGAACCAAGTGAGAGGTCATAGATGCTGGCGCCAACTAAATTGTCGGTGCAGAGACTGTCAAGGTCGGTGCTGACGATGCTGTCAGTGCCAAGGTTGTCAAGATTGGTGCAGAAACCATTGGTACTGAGGGGTTTGTGACCATCATTGCCAAAGACAATTTCACAAGTCTTGGAACCTTAATTTTTGGTTCCAAAGAGACTGAAAGAACCAGAGACTTACGCCTTTTGGAGTCCGGTGCCGATGGTGAGCTTGGGACTGAATGATTTCTCTTTTTCTGCTGAATTTAGAAGACTCTGGCTTAGAGAGGGCTTCTTCAAATGAGGACTTTAATAACCCCTTTAAAATCAACTTATTTTGGTGCTCTACCAAGGTTCTAGAACTAACACCTTAGCAGATCTTACAATAAGTTTCTAAATGGGGCACACCCAACCAATATACACATGAAAGATACCTGTCAGAGTAAGGCATCTTTCTTCCACTGTCTTGGCACTTCTTAAACCCAGATGTGTCTTTTTGCTTATCCGCTATTTTAAAGAGATCAGACACACACACAGACACACACTTGTAAAGGACAGTAAAGAAAAACCTACCAGCAACGGTAGGGAGAAATACCCATAAAGATAATTGGAAAGAGAAAATGCTAGATCAAATTAAAGCACTTAGAGGAAGAGTATCAAATAATGCATCCTGTTATCAGAGTGGCAAACGAGATCTGTGGTAATGGAGAGAGGGGCACTGTGGGTAGAGTCTTACCTTGAGAGTTTTTTGGCTGGCACGAGCTGTATAACAGCCAAGCCAGTTCCGAGGGGTTGGAACAGAGTCCCATTCATCAAGAATGAATGAAGATTGACAACATCAGATGTAAAGTTACCGCCACTAGTGTTGAATTTATTAGTACGGCAAAAATAGTTTGCAGTAGTGAATTGCATACTATAAAAATATGAATTTCTGATATTACACATTCATATATATCTCGACTTAAACTTAAAGACTTCCTTGAAAAATATTAATTGTTGTTGATGTATAAATTTGATGCATTGCTCTGCTGTGGACCTAAGTAAATAGTTGTTTGTTTGCTTTATAACTGATTTGTTTATTTATTGTTTTAAAACCAAACAAAAAAATTAAAAAGAACAAAGAAGTGGAAGGTATTCACCAACAGGGTACTTATCTGCCCAAACTTGGTGAAACACTAAGCTACTGTAAATCACCTGAAACCCAGAGGGAGGGGCACACACTGACAGCAAGACAATGCTGAAGTCTTGACACCCTAACCATTGATTTTATACTGCTCTCCTCATACTGTTAAGCAGCTTGGGTGGGTTCCTGGAAGATGCCATAAAAGCTTTGGAAGCTGTCCAGTCCTTAGCAAGACATTCTATACAGTTTTGGCTACTGCAACAGTGATCTAAATTAGATACCTTTGCAAAAGAGACACAATTTCACTATTAAGAAAAAAACTACACAGGTTTCTTCAGGAAGAATATTTTTAAAACTCTATAAAATAAAGGGGTACAAACAGTCCATCCTGCAACAGATTGGTAAAACAAAATGATAAAAAACAGTCTGACAAGGAAGACTAGCACTAAATAGCCACTGTTTGGCCATTTAACTATTCCTATTATAAATTATACCAAAAGAACATTCAGTAAAACTAGTATATCTTCAATAACTAAAGGTATTTGCATTAGAAAAGACATTTTCTTTTATTAATTACATGCATTTGCGCTTGTTTCCCACCTTTCCTGTAACTAGTCTAGTCCAGAAACAGATATGCTGTATCCAAGACTGTATGTAAGCTTCTGAGCCCCCAAGCCTGTCTGTGTTGGAGGGAAGCCTTATAGCTTATCAGTTGGAGGGGTAAGCAGTGGGTAGCCTATCTACACAAGAGGAGTGGTTACTGGCCCAGAAAGTGAAGTTTATCGGCTGTCTGGGCAGTTTTTACCATCTCTTTCAACTTCTGGTTTAAAAGCTCACACTTGCGCTTGTTTCCCACCTTTTCTGTAACTAGTCTAGTCCAGATGCATATATTCTGTATCCAGGACTGTTTGTAAGCTTCTGAGCCTCCCAAGTCTTTCTGTGTTGGAGGGTATCCTTCTAGCTCGTCAGTGGGAGTGGTAAGCACTAGGTAGCCAATCTACCATAATAGATGTGGTTCCTGGCCCAGAAATGATAGTTTATTGTCCATTTGGGCAGTTTTTCCATCTCTTTCAACTTTATGGTTTAAAAGCCCGCGTTTGGACTTGTTTTCTGCCTTCTTTGTAACTAGTCTAGTCCAGACACAGATTTTCTGTATCCAAGACTGTTTGCAGCTTCTGAGCGGTGCCAAAGTCTGCGCTTCAATTTTTCCCTTAGACATGCTAGTTCTCTCCTCTACTTTTACTAGCTTAACAGTCTAGCACTTTACCAGACTTCTTGTAGAAATTATTGTAGCACACAAGTGCCACCAGCACTAAACGTTTTACAAGGAAACAGCTCCAGTACTTATTAATACCCATCCATCCAGGCATGTCTAAAGGTCAGTAACCTGAGCTTTCTCCTATTAACATGATGAACCTGGGCATCCTGTGGCAATGTAGCAACTGCCTCATGTACACAGACAACCCTCTCCCCTTACCTCCCAACACTCAGACTTGCGAGAGATGCATTTATATATCCAAACCGGATGCCACGCACTCTCCAGCTAAGACCAGAATAGCTGGTCAAAAGGAGAAGGTCAACACTTGCACCACACCACGTGGAACACCTGGACCTCAAGAACACACACCAGCACTGCCTTCACATAAAAATACAAACCACACACCCACCTTTGCGGAGGCTCTCAAAAATCTACCCAAACAGCAGAGACCTCCAAGGCATAAACGCACTCGACCACCACAACACAGCACTAATCGCGAGACACAACTCTCCTAAGCAGTGTGCCACTCAACCAAAGCCCCTAAGGCAGAACAGCATGCCCACCACACTAGTCATAGGTGACTCAACAGTGAGGCACACTGATGTCCCACTCACTAGGTTGAATAAGGAGAAAGTAAAAGTCAGCTGCATGTCAGGTGTCAGGATCCGCCACAAAGCACGCACTCAAGTCCCTCAACAACAGGGACAAATATGACTCTGTCATTGTACACGTGGGTGTAAATGACCAGAGACGTACCTCCCTGTACTACATGAAGAGAGACATGGAGGAGCTCTCGGATTATGTAGCCAGGCGGGTATGAGCCTAGCCCTGAGCAGCATCCTACCATCACCCAGAATGATGCATCAGTACAAGCAGAAAATGATAGATTTCAACAACAGGCTAAGTTTCTGGTGTCATTCTAAGGAGATCCAGTATCTGTCTGCCTGGGATGACATGATTAACAGACCTCAATGCTTTGCCAGAGATGGCCTGCATCTGTCACCCCTGGGCTTCTGGATACTGGCCAAGGCTCTTGCCACCCCTATACTGCCTTTTTTAGGCGGTGTTTCAAAGACCAAATTACCACCATAACAGCTACAAACAAATGCAATCTGAGGGTTATGCTGCTCAATGCTAGAAGTCTAAATCTGAAAATACACTCGCTCGAAGCACTCCTTAAAATAGAGGGCATCGACATTTGTGCTGTATCAGAGACCTAGTTCAAGGCAGCAGAAAGCACCCCTGCACTACCAGGTTATAACTCATTCCACACCTTTCAGCCCTAGAACTTGGACTGAAGCTCCAAAGGCAGTGGTGTTTCCATATTCATAAAGGATGTGCACACCTCCAGACTGGTAGCCCAACATAACTCATCAGAGATACTTCAGGTGCAGCTAACATACAGCGATTCAGGTCGTAACCTGCTATAGGTCCCCAACAATGTCCCAAGACTCTCACTTCATGTTCCTAAGCACTGGAGAATGTTAGGGTCCAACCCAACACACTCGTACTGGGTGACTTCAACTACCCCTACATTAACTGGGAAAACTACTCATGTACCAATACACTTGCCCAACGTTTCCTGGAATTCATTAATTCAAATGCCCTGGACCAGCTTGTTCTTACTCCCACTAGAGGTAGCAACATCCTTGACCTGGTCATTACTAACATGGGCAACCGTTGCTTTACAGCAGTAGTTAACTACTCCCTGGTTAGATTCAACCACAAACTAATCACCCTGGAAATCCACATCCACCCTCCCCACAAAGGTAACCACCATGAAAAACTTCTCCAAAGCTAACTTTGGGCTCCAAAAAACAGAGGTGGCTAACTTCAAGGCACCCATGCAACTGGAGAATAGTTGCATAACCACTGAATCATACACCAATGCACTGTACAAACATGTACACAAATGCATGGATTTCGCCATACCCAATAGAACCAAGACACACTACCCCAAAAAAAGGAAGCCAATCTGGTGGTCCCCTGCCATAAACTCTACAACAGGAGGAGGAAACTGATGTGGAATAAGGTGAAGTCCCAAGATTGGAAAAACTCCCTTATAAGGCTCAACAAAAAGTTGAGATCCATCATCAAATCCACTAAAGCTAGCTATGAAAACAGAATTACAGCAGGTAGTAAAGACAACCACAAGACCCTTCTACAGTTATGTAAAGAATCTCCATGGCAATACCCAGACTTGCTCTGAGCTACTGCACAATGGTACCTCCTATACTGAGCCAACACATCGCCAATATACTGGCTGACAGATTCAGTGCCAACTTTTCCTCCCCCCAAAGGACCAATCACAATACTAGTAGATTGCCAGGCACCCAGTATTACTACTGCACAGGTTAAAACAGAACTGCCCAAGGACAAGAATACAGCTTCCATGGGACCTGTCAATATCCCTGGCTGTGTTCTACATGAACTACAGAGTGAACTGGCACCTCATCTGTGTGCCCTGTTCAATCATAGCCTCACCTCAGGCTTTGTCTCTACCAAAATGGTGCATGGCTACAGTCATCCCTCTCCACAAAGGAGGAGTGACTACAGACCCTGGGAACTATTGCCCCATTAGACTGATGAGTCTGATATGCAAAGCTATGGAACGCATCATTGTGGACCTAATAAACAAGGATATAGGGAATCTCCAAACTCTGGATCTCACACAGTTTGGTTTTGTGAAGGGTAGATCATGCCTGCTCAACTTGGTTGACTTCTTTGAGTCAGTCACTAGAGCTGTGGATGAAGGCAAGGTGGTTCATACAGTCTACCCTGATCTGGCCAAGGCGTTTGATACCATTCCCCATTCAGGAATCATGGAAAAACTCACTAAGCTAGGCATCAACCCCTATATCACTAGGTGGGTTGCAAACTGACTCACAGATAGAACCCACAGTGTGAAAGTAGTGGACTCCAAAATCAGACTGCCGACGAGTCACGAATGGAGTCCCACAGGGTTCAGTCCTGGGTCCTCTCCTGTTTGGTGTCTACTTCTCTGAAGTCCAGGGCAATACAAAGGGTCTCTGGCTAACAAAGTTAACAGACGATTGCAAGTTGGGAGCTATTACTAACTCCCCAAGTGATGTTGACATCCTACAGAAAGGCCTCACTGAGACCAATGACTGGAGTCAGAACCATGGCCTTAAGCTCAATGCCAAAAAATGTGGCATCATCCTCTTTGGGAAAAATCCAGTTCCCACGAATTACCACATCGATGGTAGTCCACTGAACAGAGAAGGTGTTAGAAGAGATCTGGGAACACAGGTTGACAGCAGCCTCTCTTTTGACCACCACATTGCCACTGTGGTCAGAAAGTCCTTCTATGTGGCACATCTTATTACTAAGGGTTTTGCATCCAGGAAGAAAGAGGTCATTGCCTCCCTCTACTCTTCCCTCATTAGGCCAATCATCAAGTACAATGCGCCATTTGGCATGTACCTCACTAAACACCTGCAACAACTAGAGAGGCCGCCAAAGTGCCTCACAAACAGAATACTAGGCCTTAAACACTTGTCCTATATGGACAGATTACAAAAACTCCAACTATTTTCTGTCTCATATCGCCTACTTGGAGGCAATCTCTGCTTGACTTACAAAGCCATGTCTGATCCAGCTCTGTTAGAAATGCTACATCTAAAGAAATCCCAATCCCTCCACACCACATGCTCCAGTGACCTCAACCTCATTATCACAAACAGAACGTGCTGGAAGGACAGGCTCATAACCCAGAGACTGCCCTTGCTATGTAACAGACTTCCCATACATATCAAACAGAACACTTCACTGGCCCTCTTCAAGAGGAACCTTGATGAGTGGATGGGAAATAGAAAATTCACCCCAGGGTTCACTCCAGTGGGTCTACTCGGCAGAGGCACTGGGAACTAAGATCGGGTGGCATGTTGTCAGGGTAATCCTATGGGGTATGACTGTAAAGGCTCCAGGGCCATTAACCCAGAACACACCTATGAACTTGTAAGTAAGGAAGTGAGGAAATTATCCCTATCCAATTCTGGTATGATTATTTACATAAGCACTGTAGCCCAAAAACACATAGTTTGAGGGGGAAAGAGAAATCCAGTTAAGTGACTTTTAAAAAAATAATTGTAGGGCAGTAACTCCTGGCAGTAGTTTTTTTACTGGTCTTTCTATGGAGTGTTTATGTCAACTTTTTTTCCATAATTCTAAACTGTACAGATTTTAGTACAATGTCAAGATTTTTGCCTCATATTTTTGGTTTGTTCCTCATAAAAATTGTGCTTTTTTGACAAATCACCTGGATTAAAGTCACTAAACAATGTCATGCATTTGAGTTTCAAAGTTCATATCCTTCAGAAAATGCAGGTAAACTTAAATCCTTTTGTTCTATCAACTTTCTAAGTTTATAACAGCAGTATTTAAAATGTGTCCCTATTTTTGGACCTGTGTTCCACCATTATGTCAGGCTTTGTCCAGATTTCTTGCTCTAAGAGGTTGACAGGTATGATTGTGACCCATGGTGGACAGGGTAGAAATCAGGAGATAACTTTTGTGAGCCTGCAGATGTTAGCAAAGTCTCATTGTCATTCCTGGGTTTGTGGTCTACACAGGGCTTGCTATGCTGACTTATCTAGTAAGGAAAAGGTCTGTGTATAAGGCATGGGGGATCCTAACTAACAGCTCAGTCTAATATAACATATGGAAATTTCTCCCCTTCTCACTTTCTACATGTTAACCTCTTACTTAACATTTCATAAAAAGATCTACCTTTCTATGAAAAGCCATTTGTATAAAGCAGTCCTAATCCCGAACAAACACTATCATGGCTTCATCTTACAAGAATGATGTACAATAAATGAATTTAGTATTCTAATCACCGTAGCGTATTCATATTTTGTGCAACTATTTTACCATCATCCTGTACTAAGCTTGTATATATATTTTTATATTATGCAATTTTATATTTATTTTACTGTATTTCTTGCATATATAACCAAAAATACACCGAGGTACCACACAATAGCGTCTTTAATAACACAAAAAATAAAGAACAGTGGTGAGCGCTTTCGCAAAACTAATTGCTTCATGATGAAGCAATTAGTTTTGCGAAAGCGCTCACCACTGTTCTTTATTTTTTGTGTTATTAAAGACGCTATTGTGTGGTACCTTGGTGTATTTCTGGTTATATATAGTTCTGGTTTTGTGCACCTGGGTTTTACCTGAAGCCGTTTCTCTCTTTATACATATTTCTTGCATATAACTTGTAAACTGTTGGAGCTTTTCTCTCTGGACCTTTGTTGAAAAGGTGTCTGTCCCAGCTGGACATTCTGGTAAACAAATGCAAATAAATGAATGCACAAAAAAAAGTATCTAAAACAAATAAGCAGTAGTTATTGATTAACAATACTTCCAAACTCAGGGTTACCAGATTTCTGACGGACCAGGTAGGGAAAAAAAAAAGTCTTTAATGTGGAACATTACAGTACTGCAGTAAACACAAGTAGCTCTGTGTTCGGCGATTTTATATCAGCCAATCAAAAAATCGCACACAGCGGACCCTCTTCTGTTCAATGCGCAACATCAAGCAGTTCCGCATTAAACAGAAGTAGCTCCATTTTGACTGGCTCGTATACCGGCATACAGGCCAATCAAAAACAACAAAAAAAATCGGAGGCTGTTTTACCATGTATTTAACCAGGAGTTCGGGTCTTGGGATCAGGCTGCTGATCCCGGGACAGTCCCGCTCAAATAGGGACGTCTGGCAACCCTACTTCCACTTATCACACAGATCGTAATGGATCTTATACATGTAGAAGACCTGGAGCAAGCAAACATCCAGAATACTAGCAAGTTTCCTTCCCTAACAAGCATAACATCAACAAGTGCTCTAAATGCATAAAACTCTGACACAAATAATTAAAGCTAGAGGAAAATGGCAACAGATATTAAAACGTCACTCCCGTGGTGATGTTGGAAATGCTAGAAAGATAAATCAAGTAAAAGTCAAATCTGCTTAGCAAATGCAGAAACTATGTATATACAGCTCAGAGAATTCTGGCCAAACAGATGTAGTTGGCTGGGTGTTGTCTCTCTAAATTCCCTTTCATAAACAAAGCTTTTGAATTACTGACATTTGTACTTTGGACCACTTTCAGAGGCATGACACCACCAGGTACATTCTGTCTTTAGAATATATGCTCTAATTCACTAATCACACTTGTTCCATCTGCCAGTTTGATCACTCCAGGGTACTTGGAATAATAATCTAAACACACAAAAACTTTTTTTTCCAGAGGTGTAAGGGTTACACTAGAATATGAATTGACCACACCAATGTGCATTACTTATCCAGTGATGAAGCTTTACGTCTTTTAGCACAATATTTTACAAATCATTTGCTCTGTGAAGGAACTTGAGGTGAAGGAGGAGCTGTAAGTCTTTCATAGCTCAAAGACTAGATGAAGCTCACCATAAAGGAGACCATAAGAAACCAAGTACACAGACAAGGCTGCCATTCTGTCTGGACAACTAGTATCATGAGACCATTTTTTTTTGTTTACACTTAGGAATCTCAAAAGTCTATAAAGGTGAGTGATATGTTTCGACAAATACATGCCAAAAGAGGCTTTAACATTCAAAAAAGGGTCTCATAAGGTATGAGTTAAGGGGAATAAAGCCTTTTTTGGATTTAGTGGAGATGTCTTTGGAAATTAGTTGAGACAACAGGAACATTTCTGAACTACTATGGAAACGTGATGGTCAAAAGACATGGAGTTATCAGCAGAAGTATCTGGATCTCTCATGACAGAGTCTGACTGAAGGGGTATGTCAACTATATGGTACAATTGTTTGCAACATGAACTACGACACATTTTTTCACTTTTACTTTGGGATCACTGTTCCTCTACAAGTTTTTAACAGAGAATAACAAATGTTGCAGCAAATGTGAGTGAGTGGAGGAAAGAACAAAACCCAGTTTAGTCATCTATAAACGTAGATAACCAGAAGTCCAGAGATTTGGCTTGAAGGTTAGAGAAGCAGAACTGAAATAGAACAGACCCAACAGAGAGCCCTGTAATACACCACCAATATCATTTTTTTTCCTTTCAGAAATGGCACCCATGACTATAACCACGTGTTCTATCAGACAAAAAACATTAACTATCCACCATCCAACATATGGATTTATATTCATATTTGCAAGTTGGATAATATCTGCAAGGGGATAAATAGTGACCATGCCCAGGTTCAGACATGCTAGGCATACTGAGCAAGTCATATCCACTGTATTAGTGACATTATTTTGAAAAAAAATAAATACGTTCAAAGAGAAATGACTTACCCTTAACAAAGCCAAATCAATCGGTCCAAGGTTAAGAAATTTTAAGTGGCCAAATTAATGATGTCTGAGATGATACATTCCAGAGCTTTACATAAGAGGCTAGTGGGTTTATAGCTACTATGATCAGTGATTGGCCCACCCTTGTGAAATGTAATTTACAGTGGCTGTTTTCAAAGCTACAGAAATGTAACCAGAGAGAGGCTTAGATTTAACAGGTTGAGCAGCAGTTCAGATAAGCCATATCCGATACTGATAATCAGATAGACTGGTATGTTGGCATAAACCGTGGATGAGGGCTGACAGGGCTTGTTCCCAAGAGTGGCTGGGACTGTGGAATTTGTGAAACAGTTATAACTACAGGTGGACTAAAATTTGCCCTAAACGTATTAGCTATGATATTAACTATTTCCTTTGGGTAAGACTGGGCAATATTATTGTATACTAGTTCTAAACTTTCTTGGGTGCTAGTTCTTAACTTTTTCACATAGTTAAAAGGAGGATATGCAGTTAGTTTTGCTTTCAGCATCTAATTTAACTTCACGTTCAGATTTCTGCTTCTTAATATTACCTTTATGCTCTTTGATAGTTTGCATGATTAACCTCTTATGGTGGACAGAATAGAACCTCTGACAAGCATTAAATTCCTGCTCTTGAATATAATTTATTTACAAGTGTATTCCACCATGTTGTTGTTCTTCTTTCGGCTTTTCCCGGTTAGGGGGCACCACAGCAGAACTCTGGTCCACTAATGATTGGCAGTAGATTTTTATGGTGCCGAGCTGCCAGCCAGATGCTCAACCTTCAATGAAGGCACACCCATTCACGCATGTTTTTCGAATCCCACTCGATCGCGGGGAGGACATGCAGACTCCATGGCGCTCCAGCCGAAAATCAGATGGGAGAACCTCTTGCTGTGAGGCGACAACGCTACTGCTGCACCACCGCGGCTTGTAGTATGTTTTCAAATTTCACTTTACATTTGGTGCATATAGGGATTGCTTTATCAAAATAGCTATTTAAGTGAGAGTAGGGGTCAGAGGCAGAGGAAGATGCTTTTACAGTGGCATCTATTAAAGGAGGATTACAGGGAATTTATTAAGGTCAACAAATAATTGTTGAAGGCTTGCTTTTTAGAGATCCCTATACAAAGAGGCATTTGAAGGTGTAGTAGGACCAGTTTTAAAAAAATGTCACTGATTTATAGATTGATTTAATGAGGGGACATAATATACCTGGAGGAGTGCAAGAAGGGGCTATATTTTCTGAGGACCAAATAAAGGGTATTTAGACTCCTAGTAGAATAGTAACTAATTGTACAAGAGAGTCAACAGTCATAATGTCCAAGTGCTGTTGGGCATTCCAACCACTTATGGAGCTGACAAGCAAGTTTACTGATGACAGTGGAAGTTTCTCAATATAAATGTGTTAGGGTCAATGGGAATTTCGCCTAAAGTGTTAACATAGCTAACACGGTCAATGTGGAGCATTAAGGAAGCTCTATATCTAACTATAAAATAGTTAATCTTGCTTAGGGTGATCTGGACATGTAAAAGATCAAATGAGGTCTTGAGGATTTTGTGGTGAGGTAATGCTATCCCTGACAAAACAGTGACACACTGCTACTACTGCGAGCAGGTCTGAAGATATGACAGATGCTAACTGCTTTGGGACCATGTCTCTAACTATTACAGATATGAATTTGAAAGAAAGACTCAAGGTTGGGTATTTATTTTGTTAAGACTTCTAGCATTCACTATAGCCATCTTAACATGTTTCAAGTTGGACATCAGGTTGGAATGTCAAACAGAGGTACTGAAAACAGCACTACTGGGGCAAAGACTTTACCCAGAATGCAAAGGGTATGATTAGAGAGATAAAGATTACCCCTGGCAAAGCAGAGACCCTTGCCACTCATCTCGTTTTCAAGATGATACATACTGGATCCCCCTAGAATGACATCAGCTGCATAGCCAGGTATTAAACTCAATTATCTTGTCCCTGAATCTCATCACCATGGCAAAATACCATTCAAGTAGTACTTCAGGGACGTTCATGGCAACATCTATCATATCCTTCTATATGTACCTCTGGGCTGACTGCCTAAGGTCATTAATCCTTATTTGGACTACTACCAGGTCATAGTCATATCTGTCATCAGGATCACCAAAAAACGCCAACAGTGGTCCACAGCAAAGGTAAAATCCAAAGGTAGTTCCAAGATACTGCTTTATTGAAAAACAAACCAAGACAAGTGTTTTCGCATACAGCTTTATCAAGTCTTAATTAAACTAAAAACACAACCCTGTTAATATAGTAAATCAGTTAAGCATGTGAAAAACTGCATCAGTTACAAAGTCAAGAGCACATATCCATTCAGCCCACATTAAGAGCCAGACTGCTTAAGAAAAAAATGAATGTATTTTTATTATATTTTTTATTTCCATGTATTTTTATTTTGGTTTTATGTTTAAGCATTTTCAATATGTCTCTCCACAACATTTTTATATATATTTATATATTACATGTTAGTGTAACTTTAACTTTACAGCCAGGCTTTATTATCTAATTATTTAGTTACTGACTAGTTGGCAATTAGTGATGCAGTTTGTCACATGGTTAACTGATTTACTATATTAACAGGGTTGTGTTTTTAGTTTAATGAAGACTTGATAAAGCTATATGTGAAAGCACTTCTCTTGGTTTGTTTTTCAATAAAGCAGTATCTTGGAACTTCCTTTGGATTTTACCTTTGCTGTGGACCACTGTTGGCGTTTTTTGGTGATTTTACTGTCTTGGGTTCACCAGTGGATAGCTTCATTGGGTATTGTTTTTCAATTTTGTTAATATCTGTCAGGATTATGAGATCAAAGAGGTATTTTATACCCAGATCCTGTCTCTGGAAAGGCAGCTGTCACCCGGTTTACTACCAAAATACCGAAGGCCCAACTACAACTGTTCACATCGCTGAACCATAACAACGGAACCCGTCAAGCAGATTGCTTAGAATGTCAATTAGTTTGGAAGGCAAGAATCAACATTCAACAGCTACTGGACTGCTCATCACCATCCAGAAAATACATTGTCTAAAATGCAAATATATTTCTACTGTTTTGCAGGGGGCAAGCCCCCCTGCTTCCCCCCACACCCCCTGCTAATTATATATTCTAACTCCAAGATCACACTGCAATGAGGAAAAGGGTAATTTACTAGATCCCCAATGTAGTGCAGAGATCCAATTCAAAACACAGATGCTCAAAACTGCTAACACAAGTTACATGCCGACGTTTCGTAGTTGACAGGATTTGCGTTCGCAGTTTTGCCTTTTTTCACCTTCACCTTCGACCTTATGACAGATGGTAAGGTTAGTTCATTATTTTGATAGTAAACCACTGTCACCCTATTCTTAGCCTGAGGAAGGTGGTGCCCGTATGCCTGACAAATAGTCACCTATTACTAAACATTACTATGAGTGGGTGCAGTCTCAGTGGGCCTTAATGGCTTGCAGCCTGCATCCCTGTGACTTGATGACACGCATGAAGGTGAGGGTTCTTAATGTGTTACCTAATGGCAGAAGTTTCATATTTCTTAATCTAGGGGGCTTAGGCAGTGTTCCTTTAACAACCCCAGCACAGAATGCTGCAGTGAAGGTGCTCTGTGCTGTAACTGCATGTGTGCTGTTCTAACTCAATGAGTTTTCAAGTGAGTGAGTAGTCTCCAATTTCTATTACTAGATTTTTGCACTTCTCATATATTAAGTCATTAAGAGGTACTGATAAAGAGCTTTCTATAAGCATAAGAAGTTTGCTAAACTACCTCAAAATATCCATCAGGCTGACTAGAGAAGGGGCAGTGATCAAATGAAATTCAATAATGGCCAGTGCCGTTTAAGGGGATAGAGGAATGCAGAACGGCTTAAATTACTTTTGGTATAAAATAGAAAATTATAATAGACTTGACTGGAAATGGTGACAACATGAGATGTGGCTAAAGGATGCAAAAATATGGCATTTGATTCTGGATACAATAAATAGTAGACTTTGTGCACAGTAAGTAACAAAGGTAGCATTCACAAGTGCAAAAATCTAGAAGCAACAGGTAGCAACACTAAAGTTGTTGCAAATGTTAATCAGTTTTGGTAGCAGTGGAACAGTCAGTATAAGCAGCAATATAATAAAAACTAATCAAAAATGTAGTCAAATGCATGTGATAAGGAAAAGACGAGTTTAATTTGGTCACTATTAGCAGTGATGTGCAACAGACAGTCTTAATCAATGGGTCAAGATGCAGAAACTGCAGAGCAATAGGTATAAATATTTTTTCAAATGGTTCCAGGTAAATTAACTGTAGTCTAAATAGTTGCAGTGTAGTTACAGTAGAACTTCAGCCAAGGGCAGCAAAGTACAGTTTTGTACCTACCATAAATGTAGATGTTCGAGGATCCACATTGCTGCAGTCCTAACTATTGGGTAGTCCGCTGTCCCAGTCATCATATCCTCAGTCTTTTCTTGCCCCAGATGTCAGAAGACCCTAAAAAGACAAGGCCAAAACCAAAAACTCCAAACATTCCTGCACCAAAAATATGTACAATATATACAAAATTACCAGAGTATAACCTCACCTACACAACCACCCCTAAACACAGAGGGGATCCTCGAACATCTACATTTATGGTAGGTACAAAACTGTACTATGTTCTTCATTCCACATTGCTGCAGTCCTAACAGAATCCCAAAGCAGAGGTAAGGGAGGCTGGCAAATCATAAGGAAGCAGGAGCTGACAACATGCCTTGCAAAATAGCTGTGGCAAAACCAGCCCTAGATTTAGAGTAGAGAGGAAGGTGATAATGCTTAGAGAAAGTATGCACTGAACTCCAAGTAGCTGCCTCCAAAATATCCTTGGTTGCCACCCCCCTCAAAAAAGCTGTTGAAGTGGCAGTAGCCCTAGTGGAATGAGGCCTAATCCCAGCTGGAACCTCCTTGCCATGATGGCAGTAACAGAAGGTAATGCAAAACCCAATCCACTTAGAAATAGTTTGTTTTGACACAGGCTTGCCCTGAGAACTCAAAGCAAAAGAAACAAACAACTGCTGAGACTGCCTAAAATCAATTGCCTGTGCACATCTAAAGTGTGCAAAATCTTTTCCCCTTTATTTTGGGGATCTGCATAAAAAGTAGGCAAATGAATAGTTTGGTTTAAAGCCACACTAGAAACCACCTTAGGCATAAAGGAAGGATTAGTACATAATGATACCCTATCCTTATGCAAAATCAAAAGGCTCTACGGGCCTGCAATTCAGAAACCCTTCTTGCAGAAGTAATGGCCAACAAAAAGCAGTCTTCCATGACAAGTATTTCAATTCAGCAGTAAGTAAGTTTCTCCAACACAAAATTGAGATCCCAAGCAGGAGTAGGAGCTCGGGTCTTATATTCTTTGCCCCTCTAAGAAATTGCTTGAACAAAGGATGCGAAAACAACGGTGGGTCACAATCATAGTGAGCTGAAATTGCTGCAGCATGAATCTTAATGGAAGAGAAAGACAAACCTTTGTCCAATAACTCAGTAAGATATTGAAGAGCCACACTCAAATTAGACTCAGAAATCTCCAAATTGTTTGCTGCACTCCAAAATAAAAATCTCTTCCATTTTACACTTTCCTTGTACTAGGTCTTCTGGCTTCCATAATCACATTTAAAACTTGTTGAGGAAGTACCTGCTGTCTTTCAAAACAGAATATGCCAGGCTGTTAGATGAAGAGAGTGAAGCTTGACATTGAGCAGGTGACCGTCCCTCTGAGACAACAGGTGTGGAATCAAAGGTAAAGGCCATGGCAGACTCCTCAGTAATGGGTACCAGTGTTGCGAGGCCAATCTGGAGCTATTAAAATCATCCTTGGCTTGTCTTGTCCGACCTTTAGGAGCACCTCTGGGAGAAGAGGCAGAGGTGGAAAGGCATACACATGAAGATTTTTCCAACTGAAAGAAAGAGCATCCACTTTCCAAGCTGTGTGATGAAACCTCTTTGTGCAAAACTTTGGCAGCTGGTGGTTTAGTGGAGAAGCGAACAGATCTATGTCTGGAGTTCCCCATGACACTGTCAATTTAAATACATGAAGATCCAGTTTCCTGGGGATCCATGATTTGTCTGCTTAACACATCTGCTAAGGAGTTCTGTGCCAGAAACCTTGCCTGAAGAGTTAGTTGCAAGCTGAGTCTCCCATAAAATCATTGCTTGCCTAATGTGTTCCCCTTGTTTGTTGATGTACCACATGACAGTTGTGTTGTCTGTTAGAATCAACACCTGCCCTGGAAGAAGTAACTCCTTGAAAGCCATTAATGCAAACTGGACTGCTAACATCTCTTTCATGTTGATATGTAGATGCTGTAGTCTGGCAGGCCACTTGTCTTGTATCCACTTTCCATTTAGATGAGCTCCCCAAGCAATGTCTGAGGCATCTGTCGTTAGAATCTGACTGTTTAGGTGACATTCCTGAGCCCACCACAAAAATTCTTTTTGAATGCAAGGTATTATTTGAATGACAGTGTCCAAATCCTGGCAGTGCTGTGTCCATACATTTTGAGATACCATTGCAGCTTCCTCATATGCAGTTTGGCATTGGGAAGCACCAGATGCCATGAACCCTAAGGCTTGAAGGACTGTCCTTGCAGTCAGCCCGGACTGAAGAGATAGTTGATGGAAGTAACTGGAAAGATTCTTTTGTTTGTCGGCCATCTGGGCTGCTGTATTCAGTCTCACACCCAGAAAGCACATGTCTTGAGAGGGTACTAGACTGGACTTTAGGCATCTTAGCACTGCTATCACAAATTCCAAATGCTGTAAAAGGTCTTCCTTTTCTTGAGCCAGAATCAGGCAGTCGTCCAAGTAAGGATAGATTTGAATTCCTTTTAGCCTGAAGTAAGCTATCACTGGAGCCAGAACCTTTGTGAATACGGGCAATACAGAGAACTGATAATGAGAATTTCCAGCTCAGAAAACGCAGATACTTCCTGCAACTTAGTCTGATAGGCACATGAAGGTAAGCTTCCTTGAGATCTAAAGTTACCATCCAGTGATCTTTGCCCAGCAGAGGTAAAAGCTGTTGTAACGTCAACATTTTGAACTTGGGAATGTCCAGATAAGTGTTGAGGATAGATAAATCCAAAATTGGTCTCTTTCTGGCACAGGAACTGGCTATTTGGAGCAACAGAGAAATTTGCTTGTGAGCCTCTTTTCTTTGTAGAGGAGGAATGTCTGGCATGCCTTTGAAAGGAGGCAAGGTATGGAAATAAAACCTGTAACCGTGGTGAATGATATCCAAAACCCATCTGTCTTGGGTAATTAAATCCCAATTTTCTTTGAAAAGAGCCAGCCTTCCTCCCAAAGGTGCTGCAATGTACTGGCAGCTGAAATCATTGGGTCTGTTCTGAAAGGACTGACCCCTGCCCTCACCAGAAGACTGAGCAGGTGAACTCCTGTTCTAGGCCTAAAAGAACCTTGAGCTCTGCCCCTAGACCTACCCCTAGACTGGGAATCATAAGCAGGATATGTCCATCCCTTAGTAGGCCAATTCATAGACTTAGCCTTGTCCTCCATTTTCTTTAAAACTGCTTCCACAGGCGAACCAAACAACACATCAGACTGTAAAGGAGCATCCAAAATCCTTGTTTTAACATGCTCAGCTAAATTCTGATCCTCACGAAGAACAGAACCAGTGGCAGCCACCAGGCCTGCACAGCATCAAAACCACACTGCAAGGAATGCTTACCCACCTGTTCAGACACATGAACTAAATCCTGCAACTCTTTACACTCAATACCTTCTGCCAGAGCATCCACCTTAGACTTCAATTGTGAAAGGAGATAATTCTGATATTTTAACATGTCATGGCTAAAGTGGAAGAAGTATACACTTTCTTTCCCCATCTATCCAAAGCCCTTGCCTCTTTATCAGGAGGAACAGGATTTTTAACAACAGAAGCCTTCACACCTTTAGGCCCCTGAGAGACAGTTTAGGACTCTTAAAAAGATACTTATGAGCTTCAGGCACCCTATAGTACCTATCCGGTTTAACTGGGGCAGGAGGCAAAGAATCAGGATTCAGGGAAGCCTCTGCAAAAACATCTTCCACCACATTCAGAACAGGAGGTATAGCTAAAGGCCTATGCTGGGGTAAAAACAAGAATTCCCTAAGCCTCTTCCTGGAATCAGAGAAATCTTGACCTTCCCATTTAAAATGCTCCCTCATGGAATGCAGAGTCTCTGAAAATAAAAAACTGAAGCTAAACTTGGCCTGCCTCTCAATACAGTTATTCACTTTTTCTGACATCAATAGTTAGGACTGCAGCAATGTGGAATGAAGAACATCAATATTTCAGATATTGAAATCCAGTACTCTGTCGTTTTGTGCACCCAGTTACATTTTTGGAGGTTGTTTTAGTGCCATCGAGATTAGTGTTGACCACTTCACTAATTTTGTTCAAGTTCTCCTATTCAACTCTGATGATATAGTAGTATGGAATCAGACACAACTGATTCACAATTCAACCAAAATACTGAACAATAATTTAATGTGAACCCACTGTTATTTACGTTGAAATACTCTTCACAACTTTCAATTCCTCACAAAACAGGTCTTTAGAGTCCCTCTGCTGATGAAGAAAACACCAGAGAGAAGCCTAAGGAATCTTCAACTTCCTATTGTTGTATTAAATGTATATAACGTGGAGCTTTCTTCATCTAACCTTACCTGGCAGAATCACAGATTTTCTTTTAGTACTGAAGAGAAGCAAAAGTTATGTACTTGCCATAATGCTAGATCTGTGCTGACGTCTTCCATCTGTTTCAGCCTTTGGGTATTTGGCTCTGATCAGATGCAACAGCTGGCAGTTATTGAAACTTTGAGCTCTGAGGCTCTGCCTCCTCTTCCATCATGCCCTGCATATCTAAAGCTCCTCAGAGAAAATTTGCTCTACATTAAAATCCAGTTTTTTATAAAACAGAAAACTTAAAATAACTTATGAACAAAGGAAAGGATTACCCCTTAAGAAACCAAAAAGGTTCTGAGAGCAGGCCTCAGACTGGTCTGCTGGATCTACTTGTACTGCTGTCACAGGTGAAAAGGGAAAGGAGGACAGTAGGGGTTGGTTGAGATGGACAGAAGAATACAACATAGATCTAGGGTTATGTTAAGTACATAATTTTCATATCAGATGTTGTCTTTTCTGTCTGCCTCACCCTTTGAGACAGAGTCCTCAGCCATTTATCTTGGCCAGTCTTAGGAGAGAACTTTACACAGTATGGTGGAACCAAAGAGTAATCTAGAACGAGACTACATATTCACCTTGTAATGGGAACTAAACATATGAGTAAATGCCTGTGTGAATGCCACACAGATGTCATCTAGGGAACTGTCTTAAAAAAAAATAAATAAATAAAATGGTCATAGAAATAGCTGCAGCTTGTGTAGAATGATCCTTATGTCTAAAGGCAAGGAGATACCTTTTAGAAGAGTACATAAGTGGAATGCAATTGGAGAGCCATCTGGACAAAGTAACCTAAAACAGTCTGTCCAAATGTAGTTTTAGAGAAGGACCGGAAAAAGCTCAATAGATATCCTAGGCTGTTTTGTTCTGCCTAAGTAAAAATCTTACTTGACAACGAATGCAGAGGCAGTAAAGCAAGTACTCCTCTGTTACTGACATTAGGAAAGAAAACTGTTAACACACTGAATTATTTTAGAGAAAACTGGAGGCCACTTTAGGAAGAAAGGATGGAATAGTTCTCAATGAAACTCTGTCCTTATGGAAAATAAGTCAAGGAGGGCAGTAGAATAAAGCCTCAAAATTTGAAACCCTTCTAGCTTAAGTGACTGCTATGAGAAAAAGGGTCTTTCAAGATTAAAATGTTTCATTTACTGTAGCTGCTGATTCAAAAGGGGGGTTGTCTCTGACTAAAGAAGGAAGGAAAGATCTCAAGGAGGGGATGGACCTTTTATGGGACCTCTAAGCACAAAGGTCCCTTTTAGAAAAGTCTTAGGCAGCTTCAAAGATGCAATGGGGTTGTGATTTACATGTATCGTTCATCTGGTCAGGATATAACAGAAACATTTGTGGGTCCTGTTCAACCAGCTTTATTACACACAAACATATCAGAAATGAGGCTTTGTAACAAACTTATAAACAGGCTACCACATTCACACGTTAACACTCTAGTTGTTCTCAAACTGGCACTGCTGCTTGCAAGTGCTCAGTATTTATATGCATGTGCTACATCTGGAAATGCTTCTTAAAGGTACACACACGCTCTGATCTACATCCTCCCTCTCTGTGTAGTCCTTACACAAAATGACAATATTCAATTACATGTAATTTACACAGAAATTATCTTTTGACATGCAATTATACAGAATTAAGTTATTTGACATGCAATCATACAAAATTAAATACATATAAAAAAACAATTCTATCCAAGTTGCTGTGTATTTTACTCTAGGTCTAGAAATACGACCTGAACATGTAACATAAAAGAATTGGATCTAGCAATGGGGACTGTCTTCAAGGAATGTTCAACTTTGGGGACATCTGGGACATCACCAGGAATGGGAATAGATACTGTGACATGTTCTTTGGTATGAACATTGTCAGGGTTACTCTGAGATCTAGAGACTGTATCACAGGTACGATGCTGCAATATCATTTCTGATGCAGGAAGATGTCTGTGGTCTCGTATGTACTCTATACCCTCAGATTCCTCTAAGTAAGATCTCAGCTAGGTATGTATACCTCTCACTTGACCAATTTGATCAAAACCTTTCACAGTTTCCATCCTCGCTGTCTCTCCTCCTTTTAACGGATGAAGAAATCTGCTCGTTTTATCACAGTTGGACTTCTGAGAAGAAAGCTTTTTGAAATGTTGGGCTTTAACTGCTCTGTTCTTTTTATCATTAGGCACCAACAAACTAGAACTGATAGGCAAGGTTGTTGTTCTTTGCCTAGACAGAAGTCTCTGAGCAGGCGAGCCAAGTAAGTTGTCATAGGGTAGATTTCTGAGACTGAGTAAAATCAAGAAGATATCCGTATTGTCATGCTTTGACCTCTCCAGTAACTGCTTTCCACTTTGTACTGCATGTTAAGCAAGCCCGTTTGACTGAAGATATTCAGGACTGCTAGTAACATGGATAAAGTCCCACTCTAGCAAATCTCAAACAGTTGAATTGTAAACTGAAAACCACTGTCAGAAATAACTGTGTGTGGACTACCATGGACTGAGAAATGATGTTTCATCTTAGTAATAACAGCATTGGACGTTAAGTTAGGTAGCAAATCTTTTCCAAACCATTTCGAATAAGAGTCTACCAACACTAAGTAATGTTGACTGTTCTACTCAAATATGTCAGTTGCTACTGTTGAGAAAGGTAGTTCTGGAATTTGGCTCTTTTTGCAAATGCGGCTTAGTACTGTTGCTGAAGAAGAAGGCACTTTATCAATGTCTTTCGCTACAGAAGGCCAAAATACTAGTCCTCTCGCCCTTCTTTTGGTAGAATCAGAACCTGGGTGGCCACAATGCAAAATCTGAATATATTCACACTGTAAGGGAAAGCAGGAAGAACAACTTTTGGACCTTTGAAAACGATACCATCTTCCATCAGCATCTCATCTCTGTATGGAAAATAAGGTTGTACCTCTGGTAATACACAGGATTGCTTTGACGGCCATCCTATGTTGATGAAGTGGTTGAGCTTTTGCAAAATTGGATCAGTCTCTGTATGATCTCTTAGCTCATCAAGTCTCATGGTACAAAAATTATGCACTTCCATGACATCAAAGTTAAAATTCTATGCATAAAGCTGTCCCGTAGTATTTCTTGGTGATCTGGATAGGGTATCAGTCAGATAAAGAAGTTTATCCTTTGTATAAACCATTTTGAAACTGTACTTTTGCAATTTGAGCATCATTATTTGCAGCCTTGCTGGAGTGGAATGCATAGGCCTCTTTATTTATTATTTATTTATTTGTGTTTTGTTAACCAGGTTGGTCCACTGGGCTGGTGGCCCATTTTCAGTGCAGACCCAAGGAGAAAAGCTCCCATATAAAGAAAAAAAGTTACAAAAATGTATAGCAATACTACAGTCATTAAAAATCAAAAAAATGCAATACAAATGTCTACAAAGTTATACAATACATACATATGTGATACAGAAGATGTAATGCCGGAGGAAGAAGAATACTTAGGTGGGGTGGTGTCAGGTACAAGATGGAGAGTTGGCCAGGTAACTCTTTAGTTCTCTTTTAAAAATCTTGGGAGAGTGGACAGAGCATAGATGACTAGGGAGCTTGTTCCAAGTTTGAGACAGAGCATTTGCAAAGTAATTTGCCTATGGCTTTATTGGGTCTGTAGGTGTTCAGTAGGTTTTGGTCAGTACTGTGGAGGGATTGAGATGATTTGTAAGGCGATAAGATGTTCGATAGGGAGGGGCAATTGGCGGGTTTATACAGTACATAATGTGTAATTTGAAGCTGAGATAGTAGTAGAAGTTGAGGGAATTCAAGCCATCGAAGTTGTTTGAGGGCAAGGGAAATGGTGAGATTTGTATGGTAGGTTGCTGGCAAATCTAACTATGTGGTTGTATGTCTGATTGAGTTTAGTTAAAAGGTTTGCTTGGAGGTGAATAAGAATAGGGGAGGCATAGAGAAGGCATGTCCTATAGTTACACGAAGAGACATCAACCACCACTGGTGATCTCTCTTGCAAGAGTTTGTAATCAGAATCATATGACTCATTGGAACTGTAGGGAGGTCCTACAAGCAATAGGCAAGAATAAGAAGTTATGTACTCACCATAACGTTCCATGTGAGTTGTTCCATCTGCCTTCATTCTTCACTGATGGGTTCGGAGTCGAACCATCAGCTCCGACACGGCCGTCAGCAAAGCTCAAGGTTTACCAGTAGCTCGAGACCAAGCCCCTTATCCCATGATGCACTGTTGGAATTACCCCAGATCTTGTTTGCTGCGTGTACCATATCCCTGTGAGAGAACTATTCTCCCAAGGGAAAGGAGGATTGAATGACAAGGATGAGATCAGCCTCTAGGTCAACTATCAGCCAGGTGGGGGATGGAGGGAGGGATGTAAGAATGAAGGTGAGATGGAACAACTCACATGGAACATTATGGTGGGTACATAACTTCTTAATGTGAAGTTGTTCAATCTCGCCATTCATTCTTCACTGATGGGTAGCAGCCCTAGCACCCTGAATCTCGGGTGACTCATGGGAGTACATTCTTCAGGACCGCAGACCCAAAGGAAGCCCTGTCCCTGGAGGCCTTATCAACTTTGTAATGAGTGATAAAGGTATGAGGTTTAGACCAAGTGGCTGCAGCAGAAATGTTATCAAGGGGTAATTTGGCTTGAAATGCAGAAGATGTAGAAACTGCTCTGGTAGAATGAGCTTTAACCTTGTGTAGTAAGGGCATATTAGCAGCTGAATAAACAAAAGTGATACAATCAGATAGCCATTTCAAAAGCGTTGTTTTAGCCACTGGTCTACCTTTTCTGATTTCAGAGAAAGACACAGAGCTGGTCTGATTTTCTAACATCTTTTGTTCAGTCCAAATAATATCTGAGCTGTCTGTGAACGTCAAGTTTGTGCAGCATGTACTCTAATTTGTTGGAATGGTTAGGGAAAAAGACTGGCAACTCAATGACTTGGTTGATATTGGATTCAGGACAAACCCTGGGCAAAAAGGAGGGGTTTGTCCTAAGAGATACTCTATCAACATGAAAAATCAAATAAGGAGAGCTGATAGATGAGGTTTGAAGTTCTGACACTCTGCGGGCAGCAGTAACAGCCACCAGAAATATGGTTTTCCATGATAAAAATTTGAGATCACAAGATGATGCTGGTTCAAATGGGGGAAGAATCATACAAGACAGCATAAAGTTTAGATTCCAAGGAGAATAAGGTGTTTTCACTGGAGGCCTCATATGGAAGGTCCCTTTGAAAAAGGCCTTGGACAACTTGTGGGACATTATGTGTAGCCCGTCCACTCCGAGATGAAAGTTAGATATAGCAGCCAACTGGACCCGAACTGTAGCAGCTGCAGCTCCTTCATTAAAAATCATAGTCAAGAATTCTAAAATGGACAGCAAAGGGGCTTGATAAGGATCAATGTTCTGCTTAGAAGCCCATATGGAAAATCTCTTCCACTTACTAAGATATAGTCTCTTGGTGTACGGCTTATGAGATGACAAGAGGATCTATCTTGTCTCATCAGAAATATCATGAAGCCTGGCTATGATGGGAACTGGAGCAGCCAAGCTGTGAGCTTCAGTGGCAGCAATGAGGGATGGAGGTCCCCCGACGGATGTGTCAGAAGGTCTGGAACTGGGTCCAGAATCCATGGATCCTCCAACAGATGATGATGATGGAATGGGAACCAAATCTGCTGAGGCCAATGTGGGGCTATGAGGATGATAGTCCTTCCCAGCAACCTTGCTTTCTGTAGAAGTCTGGGTATAAGAGGGATTGGAGGGAATGCATAGAGGAGACCCAGGGGCCAATCGTGTACGAGTGCATCTCTCGGGGTTGTCCCAGGGGGGAAATCAGGGCAAAGTAGCTTCTGCATTTCGTGTTGACATACTGGAAAAAAGATCGCAGCAAGGCTGGCCCCATTTGCAGAAAATCCTGTCCTCAATCTCTTGCTTGAGGGACCACTCGTGTGGCAACAGAATTGCCCAGCTCAGTTTGTCTCCTTATCACGTTGGATCTCCCCGGGATGTGCGTTGGCAACAGAAAGTGCTGGGAGGAGACAGCCCACTGCCAAACTCTGAGGGCTTCTCGGTAAAAAGGGTAAGACTTGGTCCCGCCATGCTTGTTCAAATACCAGACTACTGACATGTTGTCTTTCTGAACTGCAATCGTCCCTATACGAAGAGAGTCCTGAAAGTACTGCAACACCAGAAGTACTGCTCTCATCTCCAGGACACTGATATGTAGGTGTGATTCTTGATCCGTCCATGTGCCTTGGGCGGTCATTCCCTGAAAATGCCCCCCCCCACCCTATCAGGGAAGCATCCATGCTCACAGTGGCTACTGGAGGGGGTAGAACAAAGGGACGTCCTATAGTTACACGAAGAGACATCAACCACCACTGGTGATCTCTCTTGCAAGAGTTTGTAATCAGAATCATATGACTCATTGGATGTTCCTGATAGGACCATTGGGTGAACAGCAGCCACTGAAGAATCCACATATACATCTTTGCTAATGGTATGGTCAAGATCGCTGCAGCCATCAAACCCAATACTTTTAAGACTTCTGCGGCTGTTGCTCTGTCCTTCGACACTAGTGAGTTGACATGCTGGTGAAGGAGAAAAACTCTCTCGGTTGGTAGTCGTAGAGTGGTGGTTGAAGTGTCTAACTCCGCCCCTATACAAACAACATGCTGCGATGGCGACAAGGCAGATTTTTCTGAGCTGATTGTAATGCCTAAGTGATGGCAGAGTGCCAGAGCGTATTCTCTTGCTTGAATAAGTTGATGCCTGGTGGTGGATGTAAGGAGCCAATCGTCTAGGTACAGAAACACCTGTAATCCTAGACGCCTCAGATAAGCCTTGACCACTGCCATGCATTTGGTGAACATTCTGGGGACTATAGTGAGACCAAAGGGCAGGGCTCGAAATTGATAATTGGCTCCCAGCTGGAAACGCAAATGATCTCTGGATGGCCTGGCCATTTTTATGTGGTAGCACGCATCCTTGAGATCTATCGAGCACATCCAATTGTCTTTCCCTAAAAAGGGAAGTATTGACTGAAGCGTGACCATCCGGAACTTCTCTTTCTTTACAAATTCGTTTAGTCTGTTGAGGTCCAAAATAGGTCTCCAGTCCCCTCTCTTCTTTGGAACCAAAAAGAATCTTGAGAAAGTTCTGGATCCTATTTGGTCTGCTGGGACTGGCTGGATGACTATTTTCTAGCAACTGGCGGACCTCTATAGTTGCTTGTTCCTAGTAACTGGGTGGAACGTCCAGGAAGCTCTTTGGGGGCATGGGTTGGGTGAAGAAAAATACCCTCTGGAAATACTTTGTACTCAGCTGTTTGTTACATCTTGCCAGGCATCTGGGTTATAAAGACAAGCGACCCCTGACTGCCTCCAGAGTAGGACAGTCAGGTCTCCCTTCAGGAGCGCTGATAGGGTTGACCAGAATAGTGATCTCTGTCACCCTGGTGTTGCAGACCCCCTCTGACGCGAGGGTGCCGTCTTTCATGGTTACCCACTCCTCTGCCCCTACAGGGGGTTTTTGACTACTTGTGTCCTGAAAGGCTCCTTGGTTTTTTTGTAACCACATTTTCCCTCCCCATTGGCCTTTGGGGTAAGGCCGAGTAGGGGTGGAAAATTGGACTCCAACAGCAGAGTCTTTCCCTCCTGCTCACACCTGGTGAGAGTTTCCTTCACTTTGGGCCCAAAGAGAGATGAGCCATCAAACTGGGTGTTGACAAATGAAAACTTAAAGGGCTCCGTGAAGGAACATAAGCGCATCCAGGAATGTTGTCTTAGCGCAACTCCTGTACCAGCTGCTCTACTCGTCCCATCAGCTGCATATGATATGAGACGCATGGACGAGTTCACAATGGAGTTTAGGGTAGCGAGCTGGGTGGCAACTTTGTCAGAAGCCCCTGCAGCTACAGTACCCTGAAGAGCATCTCCCAACTCCTTAAGGAGATCTCTTTGCAGTCTGGTGAAGTGGGTCAGATAGTTCAGGGATCAGAGTGTAAAACTCGCTGAACTAAACATGTGTTTCCCATATCGATCCATGATCCTGGACTCTCTGTTCGGAGGATGGATCGTCGGGGAAGTCTCAGACATTTCCTTTTTGTGGCCGCCGCCACCACCATGGCATCAACAGGGACTCCCTTGGACAAAAAACTATCTACGGGGGCAGAAATTAACTTGTTGGGCCTCCAAGGGACCGGCTCCATGGACTCCAGTAACTCCCACGCCCTTTGAGAGACCAGCTGCATGAGCTCATTGAAGGGCGGAGACATGCAAGAAGTGGAAGGCTGAGACCCAAAAGCCTTCAGGAGAACTGACTCATCCTCAGTAGGGCATTTGGATTGTCAATTACCCCTATGCCTAAGGATCTCTAGTATCTCTGCAAAGGAGATATCCTCACAGGGGGATCGGGGGGACCCTTCTGACTCATCCAAGTCAGTATCAGATGTCAAAGACTCCTGTGGGGAGTCCAAGTGTCTTCTCTTACACAATCTCTTCGTGGCGGCCTCCTCAGTGGGAGCCTCTGGAGAGGTCTTGGAAGAGCAAAGGGTGCCCTGAGGGGCTATCTGAGGCCCAGAGTCTCTGCGCTTGGTCTGGACGATGAGGCAGAAGCAGACACAGGCACTTTGGGGAAAGAAGAGGCCAGACATGGTGTCGAGGATGTCTTTGGAGACAAGGCTCTCCTCATGGCTTCGAAAGCATCACAGCTCCAATGAGAATGAGTTAACTGATTCAAGGGAACCGTCATCCCCTCCCATACTGAGGCCATGGGCTCTGAGCCGGAGGTAGGAGCCAAGCTCATCCGAGCAGAGGCCCCGAGAGGAAGAGTCAGCACCGACAAGTTGGTGAGACTATCCTCCCCGGACCCAACAGGAGAGTGTCGGCACAGAGGACGTCAGAGTAGATGGAACAGATGACACCGGAGCAGGTCTCGGCTCCAAAGGCTCCACGAACAGCAGGTTGGCCCCCTTCAGCTCCGAAGATCCGGCACAGCTTGGAGGAGGAGCAGTCAAATCCGGGATGGTGGTCTTCGGTTCCATCACAGGGGTCGGAGCAGACAACAATTTGGCAAGGCCTGGTGCCCATAAGAGCTTCTGCATCAGTCGGTCCATATCCAAATCCGAAAGGCTGACAGAAGATCAAGAGGAGTGCACTGACGGTGCCGATTGGAGAAGTGGAGATACAGGTCTCTCAGAGATTGGCTCCAAGACAGTGGGCTGGCTCCGAAAAGAAGACACTCGGCTCCAATAACTGTGGAGCTGAAGTCCCGGAATCCTCCACTTTCTTAGACTTTTTAGATGCCTTGGAATCAGTAGATGATTTAGATGATTTAGAGAACTTGCTGGCCCCATCCTGGTCAGACAAAGCTTCAGTAAAAGGATGTTTCAGCAAACCTCAATCCACAAGCTTCCTTTTCTTCTCTAAAAGAACCCTTGAAGAAAAGGAATGGCAAATGCTACAGGACTTCTGCAAGTGCACCGTACCCAAACAATACACACACTGAACATGCCCATCAGTGAGAGACATCTTTTGCCCACAGTCTGGACATTTACTGAATCCAGACTTTGGGTGTTTGTCTTTTTCCTCAGACATATTAAGCAAAATAATGACGAAACAGTCAAACAATCTAGAAGAAAAATCTATTCTAGGGTAAAGATAACACTACTAATAAACCAACACCGTTTAACAAACAGCCAAAAAAAACAGGCCAACAGTATAATACAGCCTAAAAGTTAGTTATTCTTGGGCTCAAACTGTAATACAAAACACACTCTAACAATGGCCTGGGAAGGCCAACTCTACTAACTGAGAAACAGCACACTATCTACACTATGACTGAACACTAATATAATGGAACACACAACGCTGAAAAAAAACTAGGCCTAACACGAGGCCACTACAAATATGCTAAACTATGAAGCACCAAGGGAATAAGTCTAAAGAGACAACTACAGGAACTATATATTAAGTAATTATCTATAAAAGATAAAGAAGTTTTGACGACTTGCAAAATGTGTGTCAAAAAAAGAGGTTGGACGGGGACCCCCCCTGAGATCCGTGTTGAAAACTTGCAAAAAAATATTGTGTCAAAAAAAAAGGCGGGATGGGAACCCCCCTGAGATCCGTGTTGTGGCAAACTAGATCTGAGGTGATTCCAGCAATGCATCATGGGATAAGGGGCTTGGTCTCGAGCTACTGGTAAACCTTGAGCTTTGCTAACGGCCGTGTCGGAGCCGATGGTTCGGCACTGAACCCATCAGTGAAGAATGAACGTCGAGATTGAACATCTTCACATTTTATTGTTTCTGTACAACAGTCCAAGTTTTTGGTTGATCTTTTTTATGGACTGTTGTATGTGAATGTCAAATTTCAGTTGATCATCAATAATGACCCCCAGCAGTTTGGTATGAGAATCAGCATGAATTGTTGTGTTATCTAGGGAAGAGATAGAGAATGATGTTCTAAGATTGGCCATTGATTTTGGAAGAAAGAGGAGCAGCTTGTTTTTTTTTTTGTGTTAAGGATAAGTTGGTTATAGATTAACCAATGTTCAATGGTGTTATATGAGGTTTGTGTCAGGGAGTGGAGGTCAGTAGGGCTGTTGGAGAGGGTGATAAGAGTAGATATGAATTTGCACTTTAGAGGATTGAGCTTTAAATTCACTTCACACGCTCTGTCCAGCACTTTCCTGAAGTTTCTGTCATGCTCTGCTTCACCATTACCTTCAACTAGTAAATCAACTATTATTGCAAGCGGGTGAAAAAAGCCTGAAAAAATGTGCTCCATTGCACACTGAAAGACTTCACTGACAGAATTTATTCCAAAAGGCATCCTGGGGAATCTGTATCTACCAAATGGGGTACTGAATGTAGCCAGTAGTGAAGATTTGCGATCAAGCATTACTTGCCAAAATGAACTCTCTGCATCTAAGATGACAAAGCAATGAGATTTGGCACGAGAGTTGCAATTTCTTCAACTGTACGCATAGGATGATGATGTCTTTTTAATGCCTTGTTCAAGTCTCTTGGGTCAATGCATATTTTGATTTCATCTGGATTTTCCTTACGAGTAGCTGCCATGGATGACATCCACTCAGTTGGTTCTGTGACTGGGCAAATCACACCTTGCTGCACCATTTTGTCTAACTAGACCTTGACTTTGACCTGTATAGCTATTGGAACTCTCCTGGCTGGTCTGACCACTGGACTAACCTCGGGGTCTACTTTCATGGAGTATATAACTGGAAGTTTGCCTAGCTTGTCGAACACATCAGCATACTCTGAGAAAATAGTATCACTGAAGCTGGAACTGGGACACGTGCTTACATGATGTACTTCTTTGGTAAAAGAAAGCAGTTTCATTCTCAAACTGTCCCTGAGACCTAATAATGACAACACAGGTCTTGGGATTACATAAAATTGCAAGCTGTAACTGTTCCCAGCCGAACAGAATGAAAGGATTACGGAGCCTTCGGTCTGAATCTCATCACCTCCATAAGCAACAAGCTTCACACAATTGCCCAAATTAAGTTGTTCACCACCCTCACTTTAGCAAATGTTTCTGCTGACATTACATTACACTTTAAACCAGTGTCTACTATGAGCACTGTGGGTTTACCATTGATCAGGACAGTACAAAATACTTCATTCTTTTGATTTGCAAAACTTTTGAAAAGTATTCCATTTTTTACACTTGTGCCATTGTTGACCAAATGCTAAGCACGTTTCTCTTTTAGACTCATGGTTGGCGCCACAATTACGACAGTTAACAATAAGAATAGACTTGACTTGGGTTTTGCTGACTCACTCTTATATTGTACTGAGCATGCTCCTTTCACTAAGCTAGTCTTGGAATTTGCTAGAAAACGTCACGGTTGCTACTGCCATGTGCTTAGGCCTGCTTCTGCTTGCCACGTGTTGCATGCTGTCTACATTTGCTCTAGAGGCTGCTGAAACCATCGCTCTTATCACTTCTTTTTTGTGAACTCATGGATTTAACAAATCTCTATGGCTTTGCTTAATGTTAAATCACTGTCATGAAGCAAAATCTTTCTCTTTGCAGCACTATTAACCCCACACACAAGCCTGTCCTTTATTAACTTATCTTTCAAGTCATCAAATCTGCACATTTTAGCTTTATTTCTCAAGTCAGTGATATAAGCCGCAAAAGTTTCACCTGGCATTTGGTCTCTTGTACAAAATAAGTACCTCTCTAATGTAACATTTGTCTGGGGGTTGCACATTTAATTAAATTTATGTTTTAAGCACTCAGGGTCTTCCCTTGAGTCAGCTGGTACCACAATATGACAGTTTGCCCCCTCTCCTGCATATACTTCTAGTGCATACACAAATGAATGCTCTCTTTTAATAGCTTCTGACCCAGCTAAGTTAAGAAAAATTAATGACCTTGTATGTACATCTTTATCAGAAAAAGCTGCTTGTATGAAAATATCATATTCCTGCTTGAATACTCTCCAATTCTCTGCTATATTATGATCAAACACAAGTGGACTTGGTCTGCAAAATGCCTCTGCCATATCAACGCACAGTAGTGAAAGTGCTTGAAATCATGTATGAACATACACACAGAACATACACACACAAATATATGCTAGAACTTTATGTCAGTACTTGTAATTATGCCCAATAGCACAACAAACTATGAAACAAGTCTCTGTAGCACAAGCATACTTTGAAATCACTGTACTTTATAAAACCACAGTTTATCAGTGTAAGAAATACTTCAAAATGACTGTACTTTGCAAATAAACTGTACACCACAGAAAAAGCTCAGCGTAAGAAACACTTCGCGATGAAGGAACTTTGAAAATAAACTGTACACACCACAAGGACCTTTCAAAATGGCTGTACTTTCCAAAATAACTCTGCAGTGCAAGAAACAGTCTGAAATGGCGGCTTTTGACGAATAAATGTAGAAACAGCACAAGAAACCTTTTGAAATGGCTATACTTTGACTGCACTTTGCAATACAACTGGTTTGTGCCCAAACACGGTCTTTAAATAAAAAGCATGCAGTCGCCTTGCTCTGTAAACTTACTTTGCCCTTTTATTGCACTCGTTATGCCCTTTTAATCTCTTATCATGCTCAATGTACTTTTCTTGTGCCCGTTTTACCCTAAACATGCTCATTATGCAAACCAAACATAATTCTGAGCCCCTTATGAATAGTTTTGCTAGTTTTATCAAATATCATGGTTTCAAACATTTTGTTAATGATGCGTTTTGTGCCTTTTGTTTGCTTACTAATATGTTTTAGTGCTACTCATTTGATTTGTGCCTTATAAATGTGTAGTTTCATTTTCTTTGACAAATAAATCATTTGTGCAGTTTTCTTTACCGTTAGCTCGTTTCTGGCCCTTTTTTGCTCATCTGTGCTCTGTTTCACTCAATCTCCTTAGCCTTCCTTCACCTTCATCTCTGTGCCTCATGGCTCAAAGTAGCAGCTCTTCTAATCCCGGTTCTGACACTATGTCACCTGTCTGGTCAAGATAAAACAGACGAACATTTGTGGGCTCTGTTCAAGCAGCTTTATTACACACAAACACATAAGAAATGAGGCTTTGTAACTTTAACTTAAATAAACTTATAAAAAGACTGACCGTCACACTCATACATGTTAACACTCTGGCTGTTCTCTCAAAATGGCACTGCTGCCTGGATGTGCTCTGTATTTATACGCACATGCTACATCTGGAAATGCTTCTTAAAGGTACATGTACATGTTCTGATCTACAACATGGAAATTAGAAACAGTGGCTAGCTGAACTTTAATGGCAGAATAACTGAGCCCTGAATGGAACAGCCTAGCCAAGAAATACAAAATGTACAGAAGCAGAAAAAAGATCTATACCCGTGTTAAAATCCCCAAAATAATTCCATTTGCTAGTGTAGACTTTCCTATTAGATGGCTTTTGGGTGGCAGATAAAATATAAAGTAATTATTTAGACTGCTTGGGATGTCTAGCCATCACTGGAGTAACCAGGTAAAAGGGACTTCAGGTATGGGTGAGATTGAGTGGGCAAAGTAGATGAGGGAACAGGAAAGGAAACCAAACCTGTCAGGACCAAGAGGGGGTTACTATGAGAATTACTGTCACTCTGAAATGGGCTGATTTCTGAAGAAATTTAATTATCAAAGAATTTGAAGGATAAGCATACAGAAGACCCAGGAGACCAAACATGCAAAACAGCATCAGTCACTGACTATCCCTCCAGGGGACGAAAAAGGTGCTGCATTTTATGTTTTAAGGGGTTGCAAACAGATCGCAACATGGTTGACCCCAGTGGTAAAATATTTGCACCATCACTACTGGATTGGGAGATCATTCATGTGGGTTGGGTTTCCCCTGGATGTGTACTGGTATCACAAATCATTGGGAGGATATCACCCAAAGCCATATGCTCATGAAATCTTGACAAAGTGGGAGTAATGGGCTCTCCTCATTTGTTAAAATGACACACTACAGCAATGTGTGTCAGACTGAATTATAATCACACCCTTAGGAAGATCACTCTGAAATACCCGTGACACTGGGAGAACCACTCATCTCTGAGATGTTGATGTGCAGTTGAGCTTCTCACTGAGATCAAGTACCTTAGATTGCCTTCCCCTCAAAATGCCCTCCTCACCCAGGACAGACGCATCTCTGGTTACCATGGTCTTTGGTGGAGGACAGAGTAAATGGGCAGCCTAATTAAACTAGAGGAGAAGAAATCAACTGGTAAATGTGTTGCCACATCACGTTGGTGAGGTGGATGGGAAAGGACATTGAGTGAGTGCAGAGGGACCATTGGGTGGACAAAGTCCATTGAAGAATTCTCATGTAGTACACCTTGCTAAAGGAAAAAGACAGATGATGGCTGTCATATGTCTGAGAAGACAATGAATAAGAAGAGCAAGAGGCTACGGAATCTGATGGATCTAATTAATGAGAGTTTGAAGATATGAAACCCTTGAAGGGGGAGGTTTTGCTATTTAATTCATTGTGTCCAGATAGCACCTAATAAATTCCACACACTGAACTGACTCCAAAATATTATCTGCTCTTCTCTGTCAGTAATTCACTAGGTAAGGGACGTCTATTATTCTTGGTCCTGAACTTTCATATTCTTTCATAATGAGTATTGAATGGTTTTGTGACCTGAACTAAATGGCCTAAAAGACAGTGAGAGTTTGAAACACTGAAATACAGCAGAGAGACTTTTTATTATGGTTGTTATGCCATGGTAATATTCTGTAAACGTTTTGAATATCTGATAAACGGGGGGCGGGGGTTATACATAGTTTTTAACTAGGAACATGCCTCATACAGATGAATTGATCCTTATAGGGGAAGCTTACCAGTGATTTTTTTTAAGCTAGAAGCTGATCACACATGTTATTTTTTCTGTGCATGAATAGTTTAGTCAGCTCACTATAGAAGCAGCCATTTCTTTAGAAAACTACAAGACTGTAAGCAATACCTTGGAAGTGTTTCCTACTATTAATTTCATGCCATGTTCATAGTTCACATTTACATAGTTATTTGGTTTGTTGAGTGAGAGGAGATATACTGAGCTGATTCGGTGTAAAACTAGCTGGCATCAGATGGTGGTTGGGGGGTGGACTATGGTAATACTTTTAGTACAGGAAGAGGGACAACCTTCGAATAGCATGGTCAACCTTTAGTGCAGGGATTGTGTTTGTAAGCATTAATCATTGATGCCACAGAGCTAAGCGCAGCCTAGGTAAAAGTGCGACTCTGCATGAGAGATTCCTTTGAGTGCTTTCACAACCCCTGGGTTTGGTAACCTTCCCACTTCTACCTATGGTGTTTTATAGCTAGATCAGACTTATGTAGATTATATATTTTCTGGCAGTTTGCCACTGGGTAGTTTAGAACACTAGAACTGAACTTGGCTGTATGGTCGTGTGTGAGGGTCTGACACAGCATGAGTTAGAGGTATGACTGGAGGACAGCATATTCAGCACTTATATTATTACATTGCACTGTGCAAGGGGTGGTGCCTATCAAGGCTGTCAAAGTCATTGGTGCTCATATTTTGCTCTTATTTTAGTTAACGGTTTAACCTTTAGTCTTTTGCATGTTTTTTTTGAAATGAGTATATTAATACAAAGATAAATTAGGAACATACAGACATTACAAATACTATAAAATGAACAAGTAGCATGTGCATTCCTTTGTATCAGGAAAGGCGGTTCACTTTTACCAGTGTTTTGTCAGCTTGCCAAATCTGAGCATTCAGCTCAAGCAACGGTAATGTTTTTTTTTTTTTTCATTTTAGCTTCCATATAATCGATAATATACAGGGGCTGGGACAAGAGTTTCATTACTGACAGGAGTTTTAGTTTCCTTAATTATGGTGTCAGCTGCTGTTCTAGCTTTGGAGAGTGTTCGATTTCCCTGTAAGTGTTGGAATAGGTCTAGCCATTGCTAAGGGGATTTTGAAGATCAAGGGTGAGTCATATACAAGCCAAATTATTACAAGGAATTGGAAGGCCTTCTGTTAAGAGTAATGCCCTGGAATGTCAATGGGTTGGTTGACAAAAATAAAACAGAAAAATAATATCATACATCAAAAAAAAAAAAAAAAGTAGTGCACATGCGGTGCTCATCCAAGATACATATTTGGCTAGCTTGGAGCATATGATTTGGATATGGCACCCCTGTCTTCAGGGTTTCTCTGCTTCAAAAATGGGCACAAGGATACGGAGTGTGATGCTTCTGAAAACAAACAATGCCCTATTAAGAGTAGCTTAGAATCTGTCAGAAAGGCATGGATAAAAGGCTACTGGATAGGTACAAAAATTATAATAGGATTGTACCTACTATCCCTCAAATCACAGATTCAGATTCAAGAAATTTTTGAGTCAAGTGAAAGATTTCCAAAAATGGTGCCACACAAAGAATGGAATGTGAATTTTTCAGAAGTGGGCGTTTCCAATGGCACACGAAAGCAGAGATTAACACTGGAAGTGTTTTATCTTTGAGAATATATGGCGACTTTCAGATTTCAAGAATTGATGACACAGACGCATGGATCCAGGGATTACATCTTCTTTTCATACAAATACAAGATGTGGGCTAAGTTAGAATCTATACAACAAAAAAACATGTTTATTTGGTGAGGCAGGCAATAACTCATCCAATCTCCATAGCTGATCATGCTCTGATTCTAATAGAATTAATGGACAGTGTAAATATTAGCAAGGAAATTCACTGGCTATTCCTCACATTTTGGTTAAATAAACTGGAGTTTGAACACTAGGTGGATATTACTTTAAAGGAAATTTTCGAGAAAGTCTGCTTACAGTCAGATGGCCTTTTGGGAACCTGGGATGAGACTAAAGAAAGGATTAAGCAATTAAAAACTAGAATGATGGAACTGGCAAGAGACCACCAATTTACATATCTGGATGTGATAAATCAGGACAATTATTGGCAAGATAAGGCACAAAGGGGGACCACTGAAGGGGAGGCCTGACTAGTTCAAGCCAGACAAATAACATCAGACTACTTAGATAATCTCAATAATATGCGACTAAACTACTGAAACAAACAATTGTCTCCTCAACTACAAGAACAAGTAAATTTCTGGTGCAATGTTAAAGGCAAAAGACAGTAGACAGTATGGTGACACAGGCAAGAAATCTGTCTACTACTAAGTTGGAAACTGCTCCAGGGGGGATACGGAAAATTATGGCAGATGAATACAGTAAACTGTATAAAAGGGATGATAAAACACAGGTCATAGTGCTAGAAAGGAGAAAATATCTATGCTCACTGCAGTTGCCCAAGGTGGGCAAAGAGGATAGAAATTATTTACTGGGGATATTACAGAGGATGAGATATGTGAAGCTATGGTAAAGCAAAAATCAGGTAAGTCTGCACGGATAGCTGGTGTACCAGTAGAAATTTGGTGGAAAACTAAGACAAATATTCTCAAAATCTGGCTTAAGATATTTAATGAGGTTCTTAGTGGAAAACCAGCTCATCTGTCATGGAAGAATGCAATTTTAATAGTGATCCCGAAGGAAGAGAAAGACCATACAGATCCAGGCTCTTACAGATCTATCACCATATTAAACCACAATTATAAGATTTTCATGATGATTTTGGCTAGGAGATTAGCTAGGTGTCTATTTATAATAATCAATAAAGAACAGTGTGACTTTAGGGAAGGGAGACAAGCATTTGACAACATAAAGAGAACATTTTTCATACAATAGGATGCAGTGGTCAAAAGACAATTTAATGTTCACTGTACTAGATTCAGAGAAAGTCAGCAAAAAAGTGAGCTGGGAATTCTTGAAGGATGCACTCTTGGAGTCTGGCCTTCCTGGTACATGGATTCAAGTGTCTCTGAATATATATGAGGGATAAACGTGCAAATGGCTTATTGACATTGGTAAGCATGTCAAGAGACTAGGTAGGGGTGTCCATTGCTCCCCTTTTTCCTTCCACTTTATTTAGAACCACTAGTATGTAAACTGAGGTGCTCTGAGATTGAGGGTTATACATGGGGATGAGTGTAATAAAAGTTAGTATTGCTTATCAGTGATATTCTACTTTATATAGGAAACCCAGTGAGGGACCAAAAATATTTGTTGCAGGAACTACAAAAGTAGTTTGGTAGGGTGCAAATTTAATGAATCAAAGACAAAAGAGATTGGGACAACTTACTTCCTGACTTTTGAGTTAGATGAAACATATCTCTATCTGTAGATTCATGACAGACTGAGGTATTTGGGAATAGGGCTAAAACAGGACATGCAACAAGTAGCCAAGCAGATGTGGGATGAAATGGTTGGGAAAATATTGAACTATGATAAGAAAATGAAAAATATTTTGCATGTATGTGTGCCGCCCCACCACTAGCAACAGTAATCAAGGAGCCTCAATCCTCAGTACTAGCACCAGTGAGGGACGTACATTGGGTGGATGACAAGTACAAACACTATTTCCAGATGCAGCTCTCTGCATCAAGTGCAATTTCCCTTAACAGCACACAGAGACCACAGTCAGTCCCGGGCTGGATTTTCCCACTTTCTCCAGATCACCAGTAAGACTCCCGACTGGCACAGCTATAGAGTTGAGATCTCAGCTAAGTGGCCAAGTCAAGACCTCTAGCACCCTCTCTCTCCAACAAGTGCTTCATGTCCCTGCCCAAGTAGCTGACACACATACTCTTTGAAGTTTGTTTTACACGCACACACACACACACACACACACACACACACACACACACACACACCTGGGAAAAGCTGGCACTGGTTTACTAGCTATGTTCCCTTCTGCCCAGACTATAAGGTAGTTTTCACTGCCACCAGCCAGCTACTTTACGACCCTTAACAAAGGGTGTCCAATCTTATTGTGTAATGTTACTGTTAATACAAATGGTAGTTTGACCAACAGCAAGGCTATTAAGAGCGGCCCACAATGTCACCAAATAAATATGCAAGTACTCTCATAACATAAATATGTGTCACAAATATCAGCCAAAATAAAAGATTTCAATATATTTAGTAATAATTAAAAGAACAAGAAAATACTCAGTACATAATCACAGTAACATCAGTTCAAAATCACAGGAAATATGTAAAACAACATTGTTGGACAGTCTCAAATAAATAAAGAAAACATCTAAACTATAATTCACTATATTCCTGACGGAATCTAAGATAATTACTACACCTTAGTTAACTTACTTACAGAGCAACAAGGCATACGTGGTGAGTGGGTCTTGATGCTGTCAGGTCAAAGACAAAATACAGAATACTCAGTCTCTTTCAGAGAGTTATTAAATTAATATCTCAAATATTACTGCTAGGGTAGCTTGCAGAATAACATCATTTCACGTTATCTGAATCTATCCCAGGTAAAACCCCCATTGATGCAGCTGGAAGCATTTAATATTTTTCTGCGAAAATATACAGATAATGCTTTTCTTAAATCTAAGGCAGACCCTGGAAGTCATAAAACACTCCCAAGACAATACAGCAAACCTCTAGTTCTAGACATTGAATCTGTTACTGCACTAAACCTGAAAGATAACATCCTTTTATTATATGGCCATAAAGTAATTTAATTTCAGCTAAGTTAACCTCTGGTGTTCCTGTTTCCATTGTTAAAATATATACCTCTAACAGTTACTATAATACAGGTACATTCCTGTTCTAATCCAGTAGGGTACACTGTGGTTACAATTTCAGCTCAGTACTTTACAAAATATCTCTTCAGCACACGTCTGTATAAACCATCTTATATAACATACAGTTCTAATACATTTGTAACACAAGCATATGAATCATGTTGATATTCACAAATGACATACAATTATTTACAAAATTCCAGATAGCTGGGCTGGCAGTATCTCCTTTTATGACAATATGAAATGGATAAAATTACATCAAACATGTCTTTTGCTACTATACTCTATTCCTGACTAACCTACAATCTTCCCTTATTCACAAACTCGAATCAACATATCAACATACCAATAAAGTTGCTAGATTTGCTGTAAATCATCCGTACTCCTCCCACCACTACCTGTCCCTACAGAAACTTCACTGGCTTGAACTCCCACATCAACTTACTCTCACTCAACTCCAAACTGCTCAATCCCTTCTCAATAACCCCAATGCCTGCCCATCCCTTTCCAAACTTCCTGTTCTATTACACTCCCAATTGTCCTCTTTGTACTTCCAACCAGCTCTTACTACTGACCTATAAACCCTGTAAATATATAGGCAAAAAACGTTTAAAAATGCTGTCTCTCATAGCTGGAACAAACGTATTACATATCAGAAGTATAACTCAAGTCAACAACTTTAAAAAGACACTAAAAGATCACCTGCTTAATTCCAACCACCCCAATTAACCTCCCGTACACCTCTGTCTATTCACATTCTACAACTTCTACTTGGGAAGTGTCTTGGCATTACTTCTAATTCTTGTAAATATTAGAACAGGATAGCTTTTTAGCACTGGGCCTAACTGTTTGCATGTTTATATTTTTAGTACTCAAACTATGACTTGTTCTGTATACTGGCATTTCAGTTTGTACTCTATTTGATCTTATGTATAATGTTTCCTTTTACTTTTGATTGCTGTAGAAGTTACTGGAGCTTTTCTCCTTGTGTCTCCACTGAAACTTTTTTTTTTAATGCAGCTGGACCAACCCGGTTAACAAATGTGAAATAAATTTTGTCCCGCATACCTATACTAGCCAGATAAAAATGGCCTGGGCCCAAATCAACCAGGGAATTGAAGGAATTCTTCTAGGAGGGCAAAAGTGAGAGTTCAATGGAGTAATGTACTACTGCCCAGGGAGAAGAGAAGTCTAGACATGTCAGACTTGCAGTGATACTTTCAGGCAAGCCAGTTTTGTCTATTATACCTGTTAAACAACAACAGTTACCACCCAAAATGAAAAGAATTCATACTGGTGAAAGTTAACAATAAGAGGCTATTTCTCTCAAATATTTGGGAGGCCACTGGGGAGTAGGCAGGGCTGAAGAGGGGGTACGATACATCACCAAACAACTGTTGGATAAACGGAAGTAAATCAATGGCACACAACTCTCTGGGATTTACGGAACCACATCTTTCCCCCCTTCTGACCTTTTGGATAAGGTCTAGAAGGTATGGAAAAATGGACTCCTACAGCAGAGAGTTTTTCCTTCTTGTTCACACCTGGTTAGCTTCTCTAACTTTTGGCCTGAAAAAGGATGAGCCATTGAATGGGGCATTAAAAAAGGAAGCTGTGAAAGTTCCACAAAGTCGCATAAGCACATTCAGGAATGTCTCCTTAGGGAACTTCCTGAACCTGCTGCTCTGCTTGCCCATCTGCTGCATAAGACATGAGCCTCATGGAGGCGTTGACCACAGAATTTAAAGTGGAGAGCTGACAAGAAACCTTATCTGATACCCCTGCAGCTACTGTACCTTGGACAGTATCTCCTAGCTTCTTTAGGAGATCTCTTTGTAGCCTTGTAAAATACGTCAGATAGTTCAGTGATCTGAGTGCAAAAGTCGCTGAAGCAATCATGGGCTTCCCATATCTGTCCAACGTACGAGACTCCTTGCTCGGTGGATGGACAGAGGATGTTTCAGAAAGTTCCTTAATGGTGGCTGCTGCCACGAACATAGCATCTACAGGGACACTTAGTCAGGAAGTCTTTATCTGAAGAGGCTGTGATGAACTTATTTGGCCTCCTAGAGAGGGACTCCACTGCATCTAGAGACTCCCACGCCTTTTGACAACCAATTCCATAAGTTCGTCGAAAGGCGGAAACACCCAAGTGGCTGAAGGGTGAGAGACAAAGGCCTTCAGGTAAACAGACTCCTCAGAAGGGTTGATGGGCTTCCAGCCACCTCTCTGCTTAAGGATCTTTAGGATGTCTGCGAAGGAGATATTCTCAGAGGGTGACCGTGAGGACCCTTCCAACTCATTGAGGTCTGTGTCAGAGGTGACCAATGCCTCAGGAGAGTCAACATGCTTCCTCTTGCAGTGTGTCTTATGAGGGACCTCTTCAGAAACATATTTTAGACAGGTTTTGGAAGGGAGGGGTTCACCCGATGGGGTACCCTGAGGCCTATGGTCTCCATTAGACTGTAGATGGTATGGTGCAGAGACAGATGCTGGTGCCTTAGGGGGAGTAATGTTGGAACCCCTGACTGGAGCTATCTGAGGAGACAGCACCCTCCCTCATCAGCTCGAAAGCCCCCTTTCCCCTAATCTGAAGATACCTCCAGCTCCAAAGAGCCAGAAAAAATCCCAGGAACCAAGGGGGTTGGCTCCAAAGCCAATGTAGGAGCCGAGCTCATCTGTGCCAAAGCCCCAAGAGGTAAGTTCGGATCCAACAAATGTCCACTCTGACTCCCCTCCCTGGACCCGACTGGACAGCGTCAGCTCCTAGACTATCCCACAGACAGATTCCTCCTCCGAGCCGACCCAGGAACTTGGAGCAGGAATTTTTGGAACTGACTGTTGTGGAACCTTTGGTGCCGAGAACCATCCTGGCATCTTCAGAACTGAAGTCTGCTCTGACATCCTCGGTTCTGTCTTGGCTAGCTTCACATCCCTCTGGGTTGTAGCCAAAAGGAGTTTGGCCAGTGCTGGTGTCTTTAGAAGCCTATGCACACCCTATCCACATCATTGTCCGAAAGACTCCTGGAGGACTTAGAGGAGAGAGTAGGGGATCTGACTGACTGCAAAATAGGTGACCTCAGAACAGGACTAACTGGCTCCAATTCTGGGGACTGGCTCTGAGTTCAAACTCCATAGGTGCCAAAACCGCTGGGGCCAATGAAGCAGATTTTGTCTGTTCTGAAATAGTCGGAGCCAGAAATACAATTTTGCTTAATTTTTTAACAGGCTCCGGATTGCCCCGAAGGAGAAGATCTTTTAGTGGATTTGTCCAATTTAGATGGTGATTTCGCTGACCCTGAAGTGCCCGGACCTTCTTCTATAGCTTCTTGGAAGGGGGACTGCAATAAGCCTCTCACAATTAGCTTTTTTTTTGGTCTAGTAGTACTCACAAGCTGAATGAGTGACATATCGAACGTGACTCCTGAAGATGTACTGCTCCCAAGCAATAGACATAAAGAGTATGGGAGTCTGTTAACATCTTCTGGCTGCATTTATGACACTTTTTAAAGCCCGAAGGCTTAGTTTTCTTATGCTCCTTGGACATGTTTAAAATCACAGTACACACACACACACACACACACACACACACACACAAGCAAAACAATAACTACAACAAAAACTACTAACCCCCTACAGTAATAATATATAAAATATCAAACTTTTTTTTTTTTAAGAAACTTCAACCAAGGGGAGAAGGAAAAAAAGTGAGGTTGCCCTCTAACTAAAAACAGGCAGGGGTAGCCCTCTAACTTAATGGGCTGACACCCCTTTTATTTAAGCAATAGGAAAACTATTAACATCAAACAATAAAAGGTGCTCTCTAAAACAGGCAGCGGCAGCCCTCTAACTTAAATGGGCTGACACCTTTCTATTTTTCTCTAACAATAATTGTAGGAAAAATTAACCAGGATAGAGAGAAAAAAGGCCTAACGAAAAAAACAACGGCCAGAAGCAACAACACAGCAACTAATATTCCTAACTACAATACCTACAAGAATAGTAAATGCTAACTTTGTTTTAAAGTAGAACAAAACATTTTTTTGAGAGAAAAAAAAGGATAATAATGTAATAAAGGTTAGTTCACTTAGCCAGAGCCAAGATGGAAGCCTCTAGTCTGTTTAGTGACAAACGTGTTCTGGGGAGCTTCACTAGAGCATGATGGGATAGGGATACAGCCACGAACCAGTGGAAGACCTCAAGCTTTAGTATACGGCCAAGTTAGAACAGAGGATCGATTCTGAACCCAACCAGTAAGAAAGAAGGCGAGATAGGACAATATAACATCTGGAGTTTCACTTGAAAGAATTATCTGAGCTTCTTAGGTCTACTGTTGGAATACAACGAAACTGCTTCTTAAGAACACATCTGAGAAAGTAAACCAGAGATAGTGGAACTCTTGATGGAAGCTAAATCGGACAGGGTCTCTAATAAGAGGATTCTAAGTAGGGCATATAGAGCCCTGGCTGAAATTAGAAATAATAGTCACATGAAATTGAGACCGCTATGGAGCGACAAGGTAGGCTTAACCTTCACAAGCTGAGAACAAATTGTTCTTGCCTCTAAATATGCTACATTTAGAAAATTTAGAATGTTTGCATGGAAGTGTCTGCTTAAATTATTTTACACACTGAGCACACCATCAAGGATGTTCCCTAATATACCTGACAGGTGTTGGAGTGAGAAAGGGGTAAGGGGAGCCTTGGAACATGTATCTTGGGATTATACTTTATTCTGCAACTTATATGCTATGTTATATATTTATATGCTATGTTGTGTATTTATAGCTATATTATATGGTTTGGAGACAGTGGCATTGACAAAAAGGCAGGAGTTTGAGCTTGATGTGGCAGCGTTAAAGATGTTAAGATTTGCAATGGGTGTGACGAGGGTGGACAGGATTAGGAATAAGTATATTAGAGGGTCAGCCCAGGTTGAAAGGTTTGGAGACAAAGCCAGAGAGGCAAGACTATGTTGATTTGGACATGTGCTGAGGAGGGATGCTGAGTATATTGGGAAAAAGATGCTAAGGATGAAGCTACCAGGTAACAGGAAAAGTGGAAGGCCTAAGATAAGGTTTATGGATGTGGTAAGAAAGGATATGCAGGTGGTTGGTGTGACACAGCAAGATGCAGGGGGTAGGAAGAAATGGAAACAGATGATCCACTGTGGCGACCCCTAACGGGAACAGACAAAAGATGATGATGACTTTATTCTGCAATTTAAAATTGATTTGCAAAAACTGTTAGGAGTGTAAGACTGCCTCTCAAAGAAACTGTTTATTTATCCGAGAAAGACATGCAATCACATGTGAAGGCATTATTAATGACTATAGCTAAGAAATCCATCACAAAAAAAAAAATAGAAATTAAAGGAAAGCCCAGAGACAGGGGAGGATAGGGCCATGATAGAAGATATTAAGTCAACAGAAAAATATATAGGAAGAATAGGGCTGGGAAAATTCTGGTTAAGAGGTGGGCACTCTGGGATGTTAAACAGGACTTGTGTGGAGACATATTGCTTACACCTCTACGTTTGGACCTATTCCTTATTTTAAACAAAGTTACACCAACTGCTTTCTTTGTATATAGTTATCCATCTATAAATATCACTTGCGGCAAAAGAGAGTAATTCAATGGAATCAAAGTAAGAAGAGGTATCACGGGGAGGAACTGGACTAGACCAGATATCTTAGAATGTTCTTTTCTTAACCAAGTACGAAATACAATGAATGACTGATAAGTTATGTACTATCCTTAGTAAATAGATGCTATTGTTCCATGGCATAAGCTGGTTTTGTTATTGTTAAAGTCATAATATATTACTGGTTTTAACTGTCCTGTACAACTTTTTACTTTTATAGTAAAGATTGGTTTGGATAAAAAACAAACAAAACCTTGAACAGATACTGGATCCAATTTGACCTGGTGGGACTTTTAGGATTACTTGCTTTCTTAGCAACTTTTGGATTTCTAGCGTGGCTTCTTTTTGATGAAGGGGAAGAACATCTAGTAGGTGCTTGATTTAATATTTGAAACATGTTAAATGGAATAGAGTAACCTCTGGAAATGATTCTCAACACCCAGGTTGTCCACTGTGATGGCCTCCTAAGCTTTTGAGTGTAAAGTCAACCCCCGACTGAAGCAGCCAGACAATTTTTCAGGAGTTGTGGAAAGGTCTGCCAAAGAAAGTACATCTGATATCCTGGAATTGCTGAATGCCCCTACCCCTTGGGCAGCATCCATTAATATTGCTCATTCTCCCACCTCGGAAGGCATTATTGCTAGGGGTGCCCTGAGAAAGTCTGATTTCCAGATCATCATCTTTCTTCCTCTTCCTTTTATTCATATAAAAGAGCAGCTAGGTAATTTTTCAGGAGTGCTGGAAGGGTCTCTCAGAGAAAGTGTATCTGATATCCTGGAACTGCTGATTGCCCTTACCCCTTAGGTAGCATCCACTGTTATAGCTCCCCTCTCACCTCAGGAGGCATTATTGCTAAGGGGTGTTCTGGGAAAAAGTCTGATTTCCAAAAGAACATCTTTCTTCCTCGTCATTGATTCATATAAAAGATCCTTTAAGGTGCAGAAAAACACACCTCCCACAGTAAACAGTGTTTTCCCCTCTTGTTCACTCCTTGTTAGCATGTCTTTCACTTTAGAACTAAAAAGTATGATACCATCAATGGGAGCATTTAAGTAGGACACCTTAAAGCAATCTGCAAAATTGCAAAGCTGCATCCAGATACCGGTGGCTGCAATGTGTGCCACACCACCTGAGGCATTGGATATAAAGCACATGGAGACATTGGATATCAACTCCATGGTGGACAGCTGAGTCTCTAAGGCTTTGCCAAAGACCAATGAAGGATGACTGGCCACCAGCTTTGAAGCTTCAGAAACAATCTCTTTGAAGCTTAAGTAAGTATGACACTTAATTCAGTGCATAAACAGTAAATGCAGCTGATGCACAATTGTGCTTTCCAAAACAGTCCAAAGCACTAGACTCCCTGTTTGGAGGATGGACCAAGGAGCTTTCCTCTGAAATCTTCTTTCTAGTGGCCATGGCTATGACAATCACATGCACAAATGGATCCTTACTCCAAAAAGATATGTCCTAGGATGGAACCACGACTATCAGTTTACACTGTACTGGTTCCACCAGATCATGTTCTTAGGCTTACCTGGATACCAGGTCTACAAGGGCATCTGGAGAAGGAACAAAGCAGGAGGTAGATGGGCTTGCCCCAAAGGCCTCAAGAAATGTTGACTGCACTGGAGAGATGGTTTCCAGGGGTCCAAGCACCCGCTGTCTCAATATCTAACAAGTGGCCAAGAGGCATCCTCATTAGGGAATTTGAGGAATCTCTCTCTTTCACTGAGGTCTGAGTCCTTGCTGAGAGATTTCTATGAGGAATCCACATGCTTCCTCTTGCACTGAATAATCTTAGCCACAGTCGGGGTGGGGGAATGATGACAAAAAAAGCAACAAGGAAACCCCTAAGCAAAGGGCTATTCAAGGCTCCATGGCTCAGGCTGCCCTGAGACAAACTCATGAGAAACCCAGGCTGACAGGGAAACAGTAGATGGATCAAACAATGGGACTGAAGAACCCTTCTCTGATCAAGATAAAATCCTCTCTACAACCTCAAATGCATACGCCAAAGCTGGAGAACCTAAGAGAAGCCCCATGCTAGCCAGTGACTTGATCAGATCTGACACAGAGACTGAGACTGGACCAAACTTAAGGCAGATAACCAAATAATAACCATCCAAGGCAGAGGCAATTCTGAAAATCTCTGGGTCACATCAGAACTCTGGCCCTGTGTCTTGCTGCCAAGGTTCCAGTAGACACCAGATTTGAAACATCAGATTCAAGTACTTCAGGGAATGAGTCGGTGCCAAGAGGGACTAGGTTATCAGCACTGACTTGCATTAGAGGGGGCAGCCGTTGCAGCCAAGGGCACTGGTGCTAAGAAATGGCCTGTTGGAGGAATAGAAACAGTTGGAGCCAAAATGACAGGATCCTTGACTACTGGAGAAGAGGGAGGAGAGAATTCCCAAGTCCATTTGAGCCTTCAAACAGGTTCTCATGAGATCCATGTCCTTAACACATTTGGTAAATCTAGCAGACTGTGATGAGGCTCAAGTAGTCAGCTTACTGGATTTTGCCTGTTAAAGAGGAACCTCCTGGATCTGAAAAGGAGAGGTTTGAATCCGAAATAAAGATGCCTCTAGAGAACATTCTAGCTTGGGTGTAATATTTTTTTATTTATTGCATTTGTTTACTGGGAAAGTCCACTGGGCCAAAGTGAGACCATTTTCAGTGAAGGCCCGGCGAGAAAAGCTCCACAGTAAATACATACAAGGAAAACTGCACACAATATAGAGTATATAAACAGTTGTGATACATAGTAATCAAACTAATAGCAGTGAAAATTGTTTACAAAAAAGGTATGAATGTGGAAGAGTATGCATTCATGTAATATATGAATATAAATATAGGTATAGTATTATTAGCAAACTTAAGGGCAAAGAAAAAAGAGGAGACAGGTGGGCTAAGAGGTAGAGGTAAATGAAGCTGTAGAGATAGCAGAAGGAGAATATTATGGAAGAAAGGAGGAGGTGATATACAAGAAATAAAATGGAGAATGGTGAGATCCAGTGAGGGAAGTCAGGTTTTGGGGTTATTTGTTAGGGTACAGGTGCATAGCCAGACAGATGAGAGATGCAGTCTGAGGGATTTTTTGAAGGAAGTGGGATTACTGATGGTTCTGATTGTAGGAGGGAGATTATTCCATAGCTTTGAGACAGTAAAAGAATACAACATTTGGCTGGCTGAGAGCTTAGGTTCTACAGGTAATATCTGTAAAATGGGAATGGACCCAACTCAAAGCCAGAGCCCCTGAAAGAAAGGGGCACAGTATGTCGGATCTAATGATGTGAAGCAGATCCAAGTCTAATGCCGATAATGTGGGAGACTGGAGCTCAGTAGACTGCCTTTTTCTATTTTTAGATATTTTTTTCTTTTTCTCTTTTTTCTAAGTTAATGTTTTTCTCGCTCTTCACATTTTTTCTTCTCACTTTTGCTGCCCTTCTTTCTCTCTTTTCTTTTCTTTACAGTTTTGGAGGGAGTAGTTAGTGGGGATGATGCAGCTGAAGCAGCTAGAAGAAAACCCTTCAAAACCAATTTGGCCAAACGGTCAAGCCAGCACCTGTGACGGGAAGGGCTTACACTTGTGAGGATCTGCAAGACTCGAATAAAGTGAGTCCTGTAAAGAGCTGCTCAGGCCCAAAGTAAAAGACGCATCTGTCGTGTGTGTCGAGGGGGGTGAGAACAATTTATGTCCACACCCTCACATACTTACAAAAAAACCAAGGTATTAGAAAAGGAAGTCACACAAGCACTATAAAGATAAACACCTATCTTATCACAAATAAAAAGTTCACTGCCAGCCAACTGAATAAACGCTCCATTACTAAAGATAATGAAGTATATAACATAGTAAAATATAAAGGAACGGAGCAAAACAGGTAATCTTCTCTGATTAAAACAACAATAGATGTTTATTGATGGATGATAAGCGCTTTCGCTTAAAAGTTTCTTCAGATCAGTATAACCTCCATATTAAAGCTCAACAGTTTATATACAAATTTAAAAATATCCAAACCAATTAATACATTTAAAGGTACATTATACTGTGTGCATACTAAATACATACTCAGATTCATTTACACAACATCTAACCCTGTAAAACATTAAGAAAGTTCAGTTACAGATTTGCTGGGCACAGGAGTTAGAACTTTGGTAGTTCACCCAGTCTATACCAGGGTAGTTGAAATCACCCAAAATTATGGTGTTGGGTAGGACCTTTATATTTTCCAATGCCTCAAGGAATGCTGAGTGAGCATCTTTAGTTTATATACGGATCTATCTATAGTTTATATACGGATCTTGCTTCATTTTATTGCTTTAGTTCTTTTTATCATTACATAATTCATTTACTACTTTGTTAAAATTTCTGGTTTACATTCCTTAGTCTTATTGGCTTGTATCTATGACATCTTTATGGCCTTTTCAAAATCAAGAATGTTCCATTATGCCTTGTATGGTTCAGATAATGTTTTTCTCCAGTTATGCCTAAGGTACTTTATATATTTCAAACTGCATAGTCTTTCCTGGTTGGAAGAAGTCTAATTTCTGTTAACAGCTTTATTTTGCTCTCTGTTAATATAAGTCTCAGCTCATATATTTCATAAATGTTATCTCCTGTCATGTATAAGAGCAATGCTTTGAGTCTCTTATCAGAGGTTACTCTATGGAAAGTAGCATAATTATTTAACATGGCTACATGTCTCTCACTGTGGCCTTGTACTGTGCATTGGTCTGCATCAAACAGTGGTAGTCTTGGAATATTCAGTGACATTTTTCTTCTGTGGGCTTTATACTTCAACGTTTTATTTATACTCTTATTTTATCTGCATGGTAATTTCTTATATTCAGCTTAAACTGAAATAAACTGGACAACAATAAAAAAATGTGACTTAAGTTATCTGCTTCTGTCCTGAAGATGACTTATACATTTTTTTAATTAATAAGTTACTTTTATACACTACCAGTTTTACTGCTACCACACTTGTGGCACTTCATTTCACCAAACTCACTGCAGAGTACTAATAAGACAGGCCATTCAGTAGCCGACAAAATTAAATTTATGTACTCACCATAACTGTGCATCTGTGTTGTCCATTTTCAATCTTCCTCAACTGATGGATATCTGATCATACCTCGGATCTGACTCAGCCACATACACTAGACTTTCGGATCCAACTCATGAGCTTCTCCCTCTACCCATAATGCCTAAGTCAACTAGCAATACCTCAGATCCTAAGATAGTGTAAGAAGAAAAGAACAGAGCTGGGGCTCAAACCTGGAACAAAAGGTTCCACAATATCCAGAGGGTGAAAGGAAGGGGGAAGGAAAGTAGGGAGTTGAGGAAGAATGAAAATGGACAACACAGATGCATATTTATGGTGAGTACACAACTTTAATATCTGATTTTGTCCTTTTCATTCATTCCTCAGCTGATGGGATAGCATCCCCAGCTATGTGAATCGTGAGTGGCCCTCATGTAAGGCTATTCAGGAGAAATGCAGAACTGAAGACAGCTCTACTTCTGGAGGTCAAATCTAGTTTGTAATGACCAATAAAGGTATGAAAAATTAGACCAGGTAGTTGCTGCACAAATATCATCAAAGGACATTCTAGACCAAAAGGTGGAAGAGGTTGCCATGGATCTTAGCACAATGTGCTTTAGGAGGTTTTTTGATAGTGAGTGGCTTTGCTAAGTATAAACAAAAGAAATGCAATCAGTAATCCATTTGGCCAGGGTAACTTTAGAAATTGGTAATCCCAATCTGTTCAGGAGAAAGAAAATAGGAGCTTTCAACTTCCTGAAATCTTTTGTTCTCTGGAGATTAAAACATAGTTGTCTATGTACATCTAAAAGATGTAACATGAACTCTCCCTTATTAGAAAAATTAGGGAAGAAAACAGGCAAATCAACCGTTTGGTTGATATTCGATTTGATTCAGATGCTACCTTCGGTAAAAGGGATAGGTTTGTCTGGAAAGTGACTCAGTGTGAAAAAATAATGTAAGGGGATTTGGAATATAGAGCCTGGATTTCAGAAATTCGTATTGCAGATGTAATAGCTACTAGGAATGCTGTTTCCAAGACAACAATTTTAAATCAGACTTGCCTAATGGTTCAAAGAGTTGTTGGTAGAAGCTAAAGAGCATGCATTTTCTCCTGAGTGAAAATTAGATATAGCTGCGAACTGTACTTTGATTGTAGAAAAACTAGCACCTTCTTGAAAAATAGATACTAAAAATTCTAGAATCACAGATACAGGAGCAGTGAAAGGATCAATTTCCATCTGAAGAGCCCAAACTGAAAATCTTTTTCATTTACTCCTATAGCTTTCTGGGAAGATACAAGTATTCAACGGACTGGGGAGGTAAGCCTGGCCTGTCTTGCTATCAATGGAATTGGAGAAAACATGCAGTCAGTTTGAGGCCTGGAATATTGGGATGAATCATCCCAGAGGGATGCGAGAGAAGATCTCGAGTGGGGTCCAGTATCCAGGGAGGATATCGAAGATGAGACCAAAGGAAGGGAAACCACCTGTACGAATTTTGGAATCAGAGGTAATGAGGGATAAGCATAAAGGAGACCGGAGGGCCAAATGTTGACTACAGTATATCTTGGTGACTCCCCCAAGAGGGGATTATGGCAAAGAACCTGCTGCACTTGTGGGGAGATGCAAAGAGATTGCAGCAAGGCTGGCCCCAATAACGGAAAATCCTCTCCACCACTGATTGAGAAACCACTAGAGTGAGGCATCAGAACAGACCCTGCTGAGTTTGTCCACTAAGATGTTGGATTTCCCCAGTATATGCATTGACATAAGAATGCGTTTGGAAGAGATTGCCCACTGCCTCTCGGCAGTGGGTAGAAGCTAAAGAGGAAGGATTTTGAAAATTAGAATTTGAATTTTGAAAATTAGATATAGCTGCTTGGTGATGTAACAAACCGCAGACGTGTTGTCAGTTTGTATAGCAATGGCTCCCAGAGGATGAACATCTTGAAAGGCCTGAAACGCTAGTAGGACCACTCTCATCTCTAGGACACTGATATGTGATTTGGTCTCTGGGGGGACCATGTGCCTTGGACTGTCCATCCCAAGAAATGCCCCCCACCCCCATTGGGAAACATCTGTGGTCACAGTGGCTACTGGAGGAGACAAGAGAAAAAGAATGACCTAGGTAAACTTCGTCCCAATGAAGGTGATCCTTGCAGACTCAAGTGAGCTTCACTGGAAAAGATAAGGGATGATAAAGAACAGACCACTGAACAGCTACAGCCCGTTTCAGGATATGCATATGAACATAGGCCATAGGAAAGTACAGTTGTGTAAAATCTTACCTCTTACCACAACAGCAGATGTTTTTCTCTTCACTGTTGCAGTATTCTTTACAACAGGGATTCCCTGCCAAGTGCAGCTTGACGTCCAGTCAGTATAGCAAAGCCTTTATGTTGTAATGGGTATGCACTATGTCACACATATGCTCCCCATGCATGGGCATAGGGCATAAACATGTCATCTAGACATTCCATCCTCAGAACTGAAAAGCTCCAGGAGGAATGACAATCCAAGGATTTCAGTAGGCAACAACAAGCACATCCAGAAGGAAAAAGGACCAGAGGGAGGAGGTAGGGAGTGAATACTGCAATAGTGAAGAGGACATCTACTGTTATGTTACGATTTTACACAACCGTACTACCTCTTCCATATCACTGTTGCAGTATTCTTTACAACAGGATTAGTGCAACAGCTCAGGAAAAAGATAGGGAAGAGGAAAGGCCAGCAGAAACCTATAGGATGCCATTGAAAATAGCCCTAGGAAAGTCAGCTCTGCCTAGAAATCACATTCAACATACAGTGCTTGGTAAAGGTATGCATAGAAGTCCAGGTAGCCACCTCAAGAATAGAATTAGTATCCAAACCCTTGACAAAAGCACCAGAAGAAACCATGGCCCTAGTAGAATGTGCCTTAACAGAAGAAGGAAGGCTCTTCCCATGAAAAGAATAGCAGAAAAAAATGGCTTCAGATATCCAAGAAGAAATGGTTTGCTTAGAAACAGAAACAAAGTCCTAGGATAAAAAGACAACAAAAAGCTGTTCAGATTTACGAAAAACTTTAGTCTTATCCACATAAAATCCACGTTGTTTATGCAAATCCAAGGTGTGCAAAATTTCCTAACAGACTGCGGAGAAAGGAAAAAGGTGGGCAAATGAATAGACTGATTAAGAGACAACCCATTAACCACTTTGGGCATAAAAGAAGGATTAGTATGAAGGGACATCCTCTCCTTGTGGAAAAGAAAAATGAAGCAACAGCCATAAAGGCGTGAAGCTCAGACACCCATCAGGCAGAAGTAAGGGCTAACAGTCATCCGAGAACAATGCTGTAAGGAAGCTGAAGTAGCAGGCTCAAAAGGAGCTTGAATCAGTTTTTCAAAAACAAAATTAAGGTTCCAGGAAGGAGGGACAGGATTCCTGGGAGGCCTAATGTGAAGGAAAATTTTAAGAAACTGTTTGGCTCAAATCTAGAGGCTAAAGGGGGAGTCAAAGACAGAGAAGCAGAGAGCTGAAAGCTGGACCTTAACGGAAGAATATGCCAACCCAGCATTGAACAATTCACACAAATAAGACAGAACCAAAGGAACATCCACAATAAGTGGATCCAGGTTATGAGACACCCCAAACAGAAAACCTCTTCTATTTGGATAATAAGATTTCCTAGTAGTGGGTTTCCTGGCCTCCTGCAGGACCTGAAGCATATCCTCAGAAAAAAGGTGTCTGAAGGGGATCAAAACCCTAACACCCACAATATTAGTTGAAGAATGGACAGGTGAGGATGGATAAGAGATCCCTTGTCTTGTGTGAGCAGGTCCACCCTGTGAGATAACATGTGATGGTTGCCCTTGCCTAGATGCAGAACAGGGAACCAATGCTTTCTGGGTGAAAAAGAAGTGTCGCCAACAACATTTTTGGAACATTCTGTTTTATCTTGAACAGAACTTTTGGAATGAGAGGAAAGGGACGGAAGGCATAAAGAAACATCCCCTTCCAAGCAAAAGCGAGGGTGTCCATCTTTTAAGCCAGAGGGCATGGAACTCTGGCACAAAACAGAGAAAGCTATATGTTCAGAGGGGAGGCAAAGAGATCTACTTGAGGAGTACCCCACTGGTGGACAATGTCCAGAAACACATCCCTGTGAAGCATCCACTTGTGGGATTGTTATGGACCTGCTCAAAGAATCTGCCACTATCTTCTGATCTGAAGGAATGTAAACTGCCTGAAGGTTTACCTGATACTGGATAGCCAGATCCCAAACCTGCATGGCTAACCTGCATAGGAGATACGACCTTGTCCCCCCTTGCTTGTTGACAGACCACATCATTGTGGTATAGTCTGTGAGAATTTTGAGGGGCCCTGGAAGGAAAAGAGAATGAAAAGTCTGAAGAGCCATCTCTTTGACATTAATGTGGTCTTTCTTTTGTCGAGGAGACCAAAGGCCCTGCACTTTCAGAAGACCAAAGGAGGCCTCCCACCCCACGTCTGAAGCATCTGTGAAGAGTTCCAGAGAGAGGACTGGAGTTTGAAAAGGAAGCCCTGGGTTGAGGGACAACCGATGAATCCACCAGTGAAATTCCGGCTTGACGCAAGGAAGTAGAGGAACCAGAAAATCTAAAGAATGAGAATGTTAAAGCCAAGCTGACTTTAGAAACCACTGAAGCTTTCTCATGTGGAGTTTGGCTGAAGGGAGCATAGGGGTTGGTGGAAGCCATGAAACCCAGAGACCTGAGAAACTCCCTGGCTATAAATGAAGTCAGAGAAAGAAGGGATTGAAAGAAAGCAATCGGTGATAGAGCCTTGTGAGGAGGCAGGGATGCCAGCACTGGAACAGTCTGGAGCCTGCATCACAGAAAAACATGATCGTGAGAGGGAGTCGGGAGTGACTTTTGGAAATTTACCATGAAGCCCAGGCACTGCAGGAGACAAATAGCAAAGTGTGGATGCTGAAGTAATATCTATGGAGTGGAGGCCTGAATCAGCAGGCCATCCAGGTAAGGAAAGATCTGTATCCCCCTCAACCTGCAGAAAGCACACAAAGGATCGAGGCATTTGGTGAAGACCCTTGGGGCAGTAGCGAGGCTAAAGGGCAAAGCAGAGAACTGAAAATGCCAGGAAGTGACAGAGAAATGTAAATCCTCCTTAACCTGCAGAAAGCAAACACAGGAGCAAGGCATTTGGTAAAGACCCTTGGGGAAGTAAGAAGGCCAAAGGGCAAAGCAGAGAACTGAAAATGACAGGCAGCAACAGAGAAACAAAAACTTCCTGTAAAGGAGATGAATAGGGATGTGAAGATAAGCATCCTTCAGATCCAGGGAAACTAGAAAAGCCTGAAGTAGCAGTAGAGGAAACAAGGTTTGAAGGGACAGCATCTGAAAGGAAGGGGACCTTCAAAAAGGGATTTAATTGAGAAAAGTCCAGAATGGGTCCTCCAGGTGCCTTTCTTTCCTGGGCACGAAGAACATTCTAGAATAAAACCCTGTCCACCTCTGAAGAGTTGGAACTTCTTGAATTGTTCCTTGAGCCAAAAGGCCCTGAAGCGCCTCCGGAAAAAATGGCAGTTGTTCCTGAGAAGGTTGAGGAATGCCCTAATGAGGGGGGGGGGGTTCCAAATCATGGAATAACCCTGGACTCTTGGGTGACTTTTTAACTAAAAGAAAGGGACAGGGGAAAGTCGCAAAGAAAGAGAAATGAGAAGAAAAGGGCAAGAATAGTCAGACAGTACCTGGTTTGTCAGGAAAAGGAGGCTTCTGAGTAGACGGAGTTTGGGTAGCCTTAGCAGGGAGAGCACTTCTACCACCCTTTTTACCTTTGGGAGGAGGGTGAAACTGTTCAGATACAAAGGCAGGCTTGTTAGGGTAATTCCTTTGAAACTTGGGAACAGGTGAAACAAAAATATGCTTTAACACCTGTAAGGTCTAACTATTCTTGCAGGGACTTAAACGAGACTGCAGCAGCACCAAACAAATGTTTATTTATCCAAAAGCGCATCCAACAGTTTAGCCTTGATATCGTCAGGCAAAGGCTGAAGTCTGAGTCAGGAATACCTCATCAAACCAGATTCAAAAGCAGCAACCCTAGATGAAGCATCAGCTGCATCATAGCTGCATTTAATGGAATGGTGAGCAACTTGGGAAGAAGTCCCTAGCAAGGCAAGAGCAGAGATCTTCCCTTCAGAATCAGGAAGATCTGAAATGGTTTGACAGGCCTGACACAAAAGAGCCAAGACATACTTGGTTACATGTGTCTGATAGTTAACAGCTCTAAAGGCTAAGGCAGCAGAAAACTACACCTTCTTACCTAGCCTCTCCATGGTTCTGCTATCCTTATCAGAGGGAAGCGACTTGGCTGATGGCAATAATTTGGAGGGCTTTTCAGAAGCCACTGACACCACAGAAGGGTCAGCAGAGGGTCACTTATAAAGAAACTTGCAGTCATCAGGCACTTTATAAAGCCTATCAGGTTTCTTGGGAGCAGGGAGTTGGGAATCTGGAGTCTGAGAAGAAGTGGAAAAAGCAGCCAGCAGAACAGAAATAACAGGAGGAACAGCAGAAGGCCAGGGAGATTCCATCTACAGAGGCTCATAGTACTTCTTCTGAACATCAGACACTTGAGCACAGTTCAATTTGATAAATTCCATCATTCTGGAAATAGTGTCACCAAACAAAATTTCCTCAAAAGGAGAGTCAGGACTGATAGGTTCATAGGTTCATACTAGGCTAGCTGCCCTAGGGCATTTATAAGCCTAGCCAGAGTGTGTTTGGCTTTTGCCACCTATTTTAAATTAATTTTGCTATGCCCTTTTTCGAGGTTAGTGTACTGTGCCTCTAACAGTGACACAGAAGTGATACCCGGGGTAAACCTACGATCTCCCATCCACACCATCAAGATTCCTCTTGAAGAGAGTCAATGAGGGACTCTGCCTAACCGGGACTGGGATTTTATTCGAGTGAAGGGAGTCTCTGGGTTATGAATCTGTCCCTCCAGCATGTCCTATTTATTTCAGTGCTGAGGTTCAAGTCTCTCAAGCGCGTAGCTCGATGGGATTTGGATTTTCTGAGGTGCAGCATGTCCATTAATTCCGGGTTGGACATGGCTTTATACGTCAGGCACAGATCGCCTCTGAGCAGGCGGTATGCCACTGAGTAGAGCTGGAGTTTCTTTAACCGGGCAGCATATGGCATCTGTTTGAGCTCTTTGATCCTCTTGGTGAGATACTTTTGGGGTCTTTCCAGTTGCTGCAGGTGTCTGGTAAGGTACATCCCAAAAGGGGCACTGTACTCAATTATGGGCCTGATGAGGGATGAGTAAAGAGGCACGATGACCTCCCCTGATCTAGATGTGAATCCCTTCATGATTAGGTGGGCTATATAAAATGTTTTTCTAACCACTTTGGCCACGTGGTTGTCAAATGAGAGATTGCTATCAACTTGGGTCCCCAGGTCCCTAATTACTTCTTCTGTACTTAATGGATTACCACCTATGTGGTAATTTGTGGGCACTTTGTTTTTGCCAAAGGGGATGACTATAAACTTTTTGGCGTTTAGCTTGAGGCCATGGCTATGGCACCAGTTGTCTGTTTCTATGAGGCCCTTTTGGAGGATGCTTGTGTCAGCTGGAGAGTCTATTATGGCACCCAGTTTGTAGTCATCTACGAACTTGGTCAGCCACAGTCCTTCCATGTTGGCTTGTACCTCCGAGAAATATATACCGAACAAGAGAGGTCCCAGGACTGAGCCTTGTGGGACGCCATTTGTAACTGGTTTGGAGTCTGACATGGCTCCAGCAATTCTAACCATGTGGGTTCTGTCCTTGAGCCAGTTTGCAACCCATCTAGTGACACAGGGGTTTATATTTAAGCTGGTGAGCTTATCTATAATGCCCGAGTGGGGTATTGTATCCAAGGCTTTTGCGAGGTCCAGGTAGGCTGTGTGGACCACCTTCCCCTCGTCAATGGCCTTGGTGATGGTTTCAAAGAAATTGACCAGGTTTAAGAGGCAGGATCTGCCCTTAACAAAGCCAAACTGGGTAGGATCCAGTGTCTGTAGGTTCCCAATATCTTTATTTATGAGGTCCATGATGATCCTTTCCATAGCTTTGCAGACCAAGCTAGTCAGGCTTATGGGGCGATAGTTTCCAGGATCCGTTGAGGCACCACCTTTGTGGAGAGGGACCACTGTTGCTGTACGCCGCTCTCTGGGTACATATCCTGTAGTAAGGCTGAGATTGAACAGTAGTTTTATGTTTGGGTTTAGCTCTTCTTGGAGTTCATGTAGGATGCAGCCTGGGACACCGTCTGGTCCCATTAATGCTGTGTTTTTTGCTTTGGAGAGGGCGGCTCTTACCTGTGCATCTGAGATGTCAGGGGGGCAGCACTATGCTGGGATAGATATTTGCCCTTTTGGTGGGGGGGGGGAGAAGTTTGCGCTGAACCTGTCAGCTAGAATGTTGGCATAGGATAGACTCTCCTTCCTCAGAACCACAGTCTAATGGGGAAGGAATCTGACAGGAATACGTAAGCAACTCTTCATCATCATCATCATCATCAGAAATCCTGCACCCTAGACCTCTTAAGAGAGGTTGAAGACCAAAGATGAGCAGGAATAGAAACTCTCTGTGGAGGCTTCACAGCCATAAGGGCATTAAACAGGCCTTGAGTGAAGTTTTGCCATTCACTCTGAGGATCTTTAGGAGCAGGGAAAACGTGTTTAGTCTTCTGCTTCTTTTTATGTAAGACATCAGCCTTGAAGAATTTAGTAGGCTCTAACCCCTTACAATGCTCTATAATGGTATTCAGAACCTATTCCCTAACTAATATGTGAGGAACACCCCTAGGGCCTATGGTAATAACCAGATGCAGGTCCCCTGCACACCCAAAGTGGACGTCTGTAAGACCTCTATGGATGTGTGTGGGGTCAGATCCATGCTAGCCTCCAAAGTGGTTGTAGAGGAATCCAAGAAAGAAACTGGACAATCCTTTGGGCTTTCACCAGCCTCAAGAGAGATGTTCGACAGAGAATCTGAATGAGCTTTTTTGGTCTTTTTCTTCGCAGATAGCTGACCCTTGGGCTGGGAAGATCCTTCCATTGTGCCTTTAGCCAACAGTTTAAGTCAATGATTCTCTAAGTAAACTGCAAGGGAAAAAAGCTGACTACATAACATCTTAGGGATGAAAGCCTGACAAATCTCACAAGACATATGGTCATGGGAAGCACCTAAACAGTACAAAAACTGCTTGTGATGGTCTTTATGGGGAATCGGTCACCCTCACTGGCATTTCCTCTTTCTGGGTGACATGACACCAACAATCAGAAACAAGGCAGAAGAAAGATAAGAAGATCAAAACACCCCAATGGGGCAGCTATCTAAAGGTGGTTGCTAACCAGCAGATGAATGAGCTTTTGGACTGGCAGAAAAAAAGTTCTGAAGATGGTACATCTGGACATCACCTTTATGCCCTATGCCATACAAGGGGAGGATACATGTGATGTATGGCATACCCATTACAGCCCAAAGGCTTGGTATACTGGTTTGACATCAAGCTGCCCTTGGCAGGGAATCCCTATTGTAAAGAATACAGCAAAAGTCATATGGAAGGACATCTAAGGTTATGGCCTCTGCCACTGAACCTAGAGCCTGGAAGACAAGTCTGGCTGGAGAAGGGTGAACAAAAATTTCATATACCTTAAACTTGACTGTATCCACACGATGTAAAGGAAAATAACCTATCTGACTTATTGTGTTCAAAGGTACACCTATGAACTCCAGGCTCTGTACCAGCTGTAGATGACATTTGGAGGTATTGACTGAAAAGCATAGCCATTGACAAAGCTGGAACAAACAGCCCCTGGATTGTTCTAGGAGATTCTTGGTTGGGATGATGAGGAGCCAGTCAGCTAGATATGGAAACACTTGCAATCCTAGTAATCTCAAGTGAGCTGCTACCACTGCCATACATTTCGTAACACCCTGGGGGCTGTGGTGAGACCAAAAGGCAGGGCTCTGAACTGATAGTGACTGCCCCAGCTGAAAATCCAGAAATCTTTGGGATTATCTGTTCATCCTGAAGATCGATTGAGCACATCCAATTGTCCAAGTGTAGAAAAGGCAGAATGGACTGAACTGTGACCATTAGGAACTTTGACTCCTTCACAAATTGGTTCAGTTTGCTTAGATCCAGAATAGGTCTCAGATTCTCAGTCTTCTTTGGTACTAAAATGAACCTTGAGTAAGTTCTGAACCCTCTTTGGTTTGGTGGGACCTCTTGGATGAAATTTTTGTCTAGCAGCTTTTGAATCTCAAGCACAGCTTCTTTCTGTGTGGGATGTTGGAAAGCTTTCTTCTTTTGGTTGGGGGACTCTGGAAAATGGTATGGAATAACCTCTTGATATTTTTAACACCCAAGAATCTTTTGTTACAGAAGTTCAGGCATCCCTTCAAGTTTGGCAGTCAGGCAACCCTTCAGGAGTGCTGGAAAGTATATAAAAAGGAATCCTGGAAACCCTAGTTCTGCAGACCTCCCCTGCCACAAGGAAGCTGTCTTCCATTTGAACTCCCCCCTCTGCCTCTGGGGAAGTTGTCCCTGCGTGAATCATGGAACGGTCCCTGGGTCTTACGGAACAACATTTTCTTGCCTCCTCTTTGATTATGGGAAAAGGACTGTTGAGGGGTAGAAAAGCATATTCCTATGGCAGGCAGAGTCTTTCCATCCTCTTCACTTCAGGAAAGTGTTTCTTTCACAGTAAAGCCAAACAAAGATGTTCTATCAAAAGCAGCATTGATAAAAGAAAACTTGAAAGGCTCCACAAAGTTGTATAAATGCATCCAGACATGTCTCCTAACAGCTAAACCTGAAATGGCCACCCGTGAGGTACTCTCTGCAGCATGGGATATTAACCTCATGGATGCACTGGAAACAGTTAATAGAGTGACCAGCAGTGAAGCAGATATCTTGTAGTCCTCCATGGGCATGGACTCAGAGGGACTTGGAAAGTTCCTTGGTCAAATCCAGCAGTAGTCTTGTGAAGTGCACTAAGTAATTCAAGGACCTTGAGACAAAGGTCGCTGAAGCAAAAATGCACTTTCCAAACCTGTCCAACACCACAGATTCCTTATTAAGGGGATGGACTAAGGAGCTCTGTTCTGCCAGCTCCTTTTTAGTGGCTGCCGCCACAACTAAAGCAACAACAGGGATGCCTTTGCACCAATGTAATTTATCCTTCAGTGCTGCCAAAATGTTATCTGGACATTGGGGTACAGATTCAACAGAATCTGGTCTATTCCATGCCCAGTGAGAGATTAAATCAATAAGCTCATCGAACAGAGAGTCACCCAAGACATAGATGGGCTGGGCCCAAAAACTTCCAGAAAACACTGACTCTTCTTGGGAGGGAGTATCTGAAGACCAGCCACCTTTTTATTTAAGGATCTCCAGGATGTCATCAAAGAAGACGTCATCCAGTGGAGATCTGGGGGACCCTTCTCCTTTACCGAAGTCAATATCTTTAGCAAGAAATCTGTGTGTCTCTCTTCGCATGTTCTCTTTCGGGGAACCTTTTCAGTGGGATGGTCTGGAAAGGTATCCAAAACGAGAGGAAGTTCCTCAATGGGGACTGTCTGGATGCTAGATGGTACCAACTGTTCCTGTGGAGTAGGCTTGAGAGGATCAGAGCTCAGATCCGAAGGGGGAAGGGATGTAGGATCCAAAGATGAGAGAATGGTTGAATACCACAGTTGAGAAAATGGCCTCTCCACTATCTCGAAGGCAGACAGATGGGGAGAAGCCGTGGCTGTCTGCACCGGAGCCAAAACCTCTGAAGACAGTAAGCCTCAACCCTGCCCAGATCTGTGCCTTGTGGAGGGAGTTGGAATAGAGCTGTCCAATGCAGAAGCTGCAAGAAGCAAGGATGGCTCCAATAACATTGGAATGAAACCCAGTACCCTGCATCTGGAGCCAATGCTTCGGCTCAGACTCATCCTGATCCAAAGGAACTGAGCCAAGACTATTCAGGAAGGCTGTCTGAGCTGAAGACCTAGCTGTCTTTGGATCCAACTCAGACACTCTCAGGGTTCTCAGATCTGACGGCTCAAACCATGGGATGGATCAGAGAAGGAGATCATTACCTGTGAAGCCGATGGGAGGCTCACAGATCCGATGGTAAATGGAGCCGGAATAAACCCCATCTGAATCTGAGCTCAGAAGCAGCTCCTTATCATTCCATCCACGTTGGCCTCTGACAGATTATGGAAGCGGTGGTTGACGGGCCTATACACACTCTCCTCAGCGTGCTCTGGAGAAAGGAGAAATGCTGCTGGGGAGAAACCAGTTCAATGGTGAACACGGGTTCGTGGAGACTTAGAGGAACAGTTGGACTCAAGGGCATAGGATCAGAGTGCTTTCTCTTAGGATTCGAAGAAGTCAAATCTGAAGTTTTTTTGAATTTTTTGAGGAGGCTCCGAAGAAGGCGATGCGAATGTGGTAGACTTTGGAGAATGAGTAGAGGACCTCTTATGAGACTCCTTCAAATCTGAAAAAGATATTGCAAATTTACTGGAGGTTGGGTGACTGAAGAAGAGGAAGAAGGATGCAGCATCCCCTTAAGCACTAATTTATTACACCTATTGCTAAGTGGTCTAGATATAAAGGCAGCACAAATGGAGCAATCTGTATTGAGGTGGGACACTCCAAGGCATCAGAATTGGGAATCTTAGGCCCACAGTAAGTGTACTTCTTAAAGCCTGTAGGTTTTTCGGCCATGCTTGAAGAAAAAATAACAAGCCTTGAAGGAGGAAAAATAGGCAGAAGAAGAATAAGAGTTAGCAGAGGGACTACCAGCAATGGTAAAAGGAATACTTTAAGTGCAGAAACAAAATAGTGGAAAGTGTCAAGTACCAACTACAGTATGGAGGTATAACTAGAAAAGGATAGATAAAAGACTTCTAAAGGGCATGAAGTCACAAAAAAACTGTAATAACAAATTTAGCTCTCACAGAAGAATTTGCGTCTGTGCGAGATGACAGCAAATAAGATTTGGGGTGTTGCTAGCTGACTGGGCCATTATGGGTAGAGGGAGGAGCTTGTAAGTTGGATCAGAAAGTGTAGTATATACAGCAGAGTTGGATCCGAGATTGGATCCAATACCCATTAGCATACCTCTCAAATGTATTTTATTGAGGAGAATGTTCCTCATTTTGAGTCTTAAAAAGTCAACATTCTTCATTGTTCCCCACTGAAGGGGTCTGTCACACATTCAATGTTAAGAATTTTTTAAATTATATCCATGGTATACTGAATCATATTAATTTATCAAAAGAACATTTCTTAAGTACAGAATAACATACTTTAACCTTCACGTAAGCTTCCTAGTTAAACCTGTTAGTGTTACACATTTTTTCCATTTGTTCTACATTATGAGAAGCAGTGTTCCACATTCTAGAGATAAAGGGTTGAGAGCTATGCCTACCAATTGAGGAACAAATGAAAAGGACATCATCAGATTTATAACGTGTATGGGCTATTACTGCACATGTCAAGGGCATTTGTTTTAGCTTTGACTAATATGCACAGAGTTAAGTCATGGTTGGAATACAGTACTTCAGTTGAAACAGCTACACAGTTGTGGACTATTTGCAAAGCAATAGAACCGTAAAATACTAAAAAAAAAAATAATTCAAAAACGGCTTCACATTTCACTGCAGAACACAGAAGCAAGACTCAGTCAGTAGTTATCCACTGTAAAGTGAAGCTCATGCAATATTTATTAACACTTCTTCTGAAGTCTAACTCCTGGTTTCTAAATTTAACCTATCAGCAGCTCATATCTCTTGACCAGAGTAATGCAGTGAAATTCTATACCAGGATCTCAGTAGAAAGTCAGTCTAATTATAGCAACTGCATTTGGGTGCCTGGCCTTTGGACTAGCTGCATGTTTGCCACATTTGTACCACAGAACTGTCACTACAATAAATGTGGTTATTAAAATGGATTTTAACCATTGTGACCACATGCTTTCAAGCCAGTTGGGCAGCTGCCAACCTGTGCAACATCATACTTCTGCTATCCTCTCTCAGGATGCCAAGGTCATGACAAACACAGCCCTCGATGGAATCAGGAATGACAATATAGAATAAACAACTTTAATCTGATAAAGGCAACTGAGCTCAGAGAGGGCGATATGCAAACACTGGAACACTAAGCCAAAGCTGCTAGCTGGGAACACCTCCAATGAACCAGCAAATGTCAGTTCATCCAGGTAAGGGAAAACATGCGGGGGCCCTTCTTTTGCGAGGCCTTCACAGTAGCTAGTATCCACATAACACTCAGGGAGTAAAGAGGAGAATAAACTAAAGCACATGCATGTTTACATTTACTGAAAATCTCTCCACCAAGAATGAACAAAAGGAATCTATTGTGCAGACTCCTAGAAACTGATCCAGTAGCAGGTAAGATCTCTCGTCTATTGAGCATTCTGAACTTAATATATGGATGTGTGAAGTCACTGAAATTCACAAAAGTTGGACGTTTATGCTTTCTCTGCAGCTATGAATGTGGAGTAAAAGAGAAATGAACAAGGTGTGACACTGTCTCATGAGTTTCTCAGAGACAAATTGATCTCTACTCTGAGCTCTTTGTGGAGGAAAACATAAAAACAATAAGAATGGCTGACTTTGACGACACTGAGACATCATAAAGGCTCAACATGCAAGGGCAAACTTGGAAAACAAGCATCCCCAGAGGCAGTTCTGAACAGTCACAAAAGGACTGAGACAGTTGAGGTGGCACAATCACTATGCTGATGTTTGCGGATCCTCCTCATTCTGCAAGAGGCTTTCATATTTTATAAAAAAAATTGTCAGGCATGGAAGATGCAGAAGTGTCTGAGAATCACAAAGACTTTCCATATAGTATAGGGTTTGCTGAACTACTTCCTCTTTTGGAGGTCCTCTTATCAAATCATGGGCTACCTGTACAAAGAGGATATTCTCCCAGAAATGGGCATTCAGAATGGCTTATCTAAATTCATTCTTAAAACAGGACAATTCTATGCAGACACATAAGTGCCACTGGCCTACTCCTTAACAGAGACTCTCTCCACTCAGTAGCAGTCTGCACATGACAATTATCTTCTTGCCAAAAAGCCAGAGTGGTATCCAGCTGCTTTCAGTCTACAAAAATAGCACACAACAAACACCTGTCCACTAAATGGAAATGTAACTGCCTTCACCTAACCTAATCCAAGGGGGTTCTCGCTCTGGTTCCCAAGCTCTACAACTCTCATAGTTATCCTATGAGCCTATCTAAGCTCTCAACAATTTCTATAGCTTCTCTCTAAGTTCTCAACAACTCCTACAGCTACCCTCACACAGCCCAACCTTGTAAATATTGTAAATAGCATTCTACTGTTGATGTGTATATGTAAAGCGTATTTACATTTTCTTAAAAGGTTTGTATGTATACTGTTTCCACACCTAACACATCTGTTTTCCTCAAATGAAACTGTATGATCCCTACCTTCAAGCTTAATGAATCTGTTAACTATACATGATATCGAATGCATTTATGAGTAACTATTCTACATAATATTATATTTAATATTAACTATCAGTTGTATCTAAATTGTATAATGCATCTTGGAGCTTTTCTCCCCGGGCCTCCACTGAAAATGGGTCAATTTGGCCCAGTGGACTTCCCCGGTAATCAAACTGCTAATAAAAATAAATAAATAAGTAAATAAATGCTTCACTAGTGGCAAGAACCAAAGCTCACCCTTCTTCCTCAGACACTCTGTGAACCAATTCTGGGGGAAGATTGTGTAGACGTAATTCCCTCAACATCACCCAAATAAAGCAGGGCTCACTTAACGGGCAACTTTAGGAAGAGGAAGACCCATTGCTCCTGCTTGTCTCTGGGGAATGGTAGGGATGGGAGGATCCTTATTATCTATCACTGAAACATGGGCATGCTGGTCCTCTAAACAGGATGCAGAGGATGTGGGAGCCCCTCATCCAAACAGCTCTGGGCTAGGTAGGCTTACACATACAGGACACATAGGAGGCCAGGCATAAAAATCAGCAAACTCCAAAGGCTAGCTGACAGGGTAATGCTTCTTAAGGAAGTACCACCAAATGTAGCTGACAGGGTAATGCTTCTTAAGGAAGTACCACCAAATGTAGCAAAGGAATGGTGATGGTGTTGGAGAAACCTGTGAGAGCAGTGCAGCAGCACATCAATTCATGTTTCCTTAGACTTAGTACCTGCACCGCTTGCGAACTGTCTCGCATCTAATGCCCAAGTCTGCCTTCTGAGCCCTGCGGAAGAATAAAGAATCAATGGGACCTTCTTAACTTGGTCCAATAAGCCATTCTGGATGTGGAGGGTGGGATGCTGCAAAGATGAGTGTTGTGTCCCAATTGCTACGACAGAGCACTGAATGCAATCCTGCCAAGGGTACACCTCATCTGGGCCTGCTGTCATTATTGCCTGAAGGAAGCAGGTAACGTGAGGATAATAAGGCCATCTCAGGAAAAGACTCAATACCTGAACTCCACATTCTCTACCATATCTCAGTGATCCAGAAATGGCCCACATGTCCCCTGTACTAAGTCCTCTCAACAGCTGTCATCTTCTAAGGTGATGCCCATTTGTGCATTCAGATGGCTGAGTTAAAACAGTAATACATAAGACGGAACTTGACACTGTTTTCTTCAAGACAAACGACAACAGAGGCAATGCTGCTGCAGGTATCATGATCTGGCTTTTACAAGAAAACTTTAAAAACTTGAATTCTTTATGTAATGAATGTATGTGCTTTTCTGTAATGTCAGGACTTCATGGTTTCATACGAAGTTGCTAAGGATAGAGTCCAGAAATTCACTGAGATGCCTAGCCCAATTTCCCAATTACCCCAGAGCACTGCCTGGTTAAATGACTTGCTCAAAAACACATAGAAAGCAAATGAAAACTGAGGGAATCAAACCCTGTACTACAGGAACTGGGTCATTAACAGCTCATAACCGTAATCCTCACTACCTTTCAGAGTGAGATCTGAAATGAGCGACAGAAGAGAAGAGTATGGACTATGTGCGATCTCGTAGAGAATGTAAATGAGTAAAGCCCAGCAACGCACTGCAAAAGTCTCTCTATATCATTCAAAGATTCAAAGGAGTCAAAGAAACTTTATTGTCATTTAGGACCACACACGTGCAGCCTAAACAAAATTACAAATGTTGGCTCACGAGAGAAATGCAGTGCAAATAATACAGATACAACAGTATCAGAGAATAACATAAGAATTCTAACACGTATGACATGCAAGAGGTAGTTCACATAAACATACTCAATGCCCATTATCCAATGATAAATAAATAAATACCTACCACCAAACCCTTCACTGTTAAGATAGAAAATAGAGACTAGTGAATAGCAGCTGTTTAGTTACCGTACTGCACTTGTTAACCTTAGACGTGACTCAGTATAGCTTTCATATTGCATAATAGTAATACTGGTGGTAACTGCTCAGAGCAGCAGGATTAAATGAAAAAAAGAGGCTTCAATGCATCAGGTATTATGGTTGGTGTCCGAGTTAAGTCTCGCAGCTGCAGGATACTAACTGTTGCTGAATCTGGTAGTGCTACAGTGGAAGCTGTGGTACCGCCTTCCAGATGCAAGTTGTGAGAACCAGTTGATGGGATAGATGTGTCAAATCAGCTTGTATTTTCTCTTTCTCTTGTAAAGAAAAGTTCCTGACTAGAAGGGAGGTTTGTGCCCAAGATTTTTTAGCCACCCTCACCGCCCTCTGTAATTTCTTCTTCTCAGTAACTGCATTTGCCGAACCATGCTATGAAGTTGTTAGTGAGGATACTCTCGATAGCTCCCCTGTAAAACATGGTAAGAGAAAACCGTGGGAATCTGGCCTTTTTGAGCTTTCTCAGGAGGTGAAGTCTCTGTTGAGCCTTTTTAACTATATGGTTGGTATTAACTGTCTGGGAGAGGTCATCTGAGGTGTGAAGACCCAGGAACTTGGTTGTTTTGACTTTCTCTACGACCTCCCCTTTGATAGTGAGTGGTTGAAGTGTTGCCTTTCTCCTGAAGTCCATAATAATTTCTTTGGTCTTATTAACGTTCATGTCACACCAGGCAGTCAAAGTGTTCACCTCATCCCTGTAGTTATGTTCATCCCCACTATTAATGAGACCCCATGACTGTGGTATCATTCGCAAATTTTATGATATGGTTTGAGTTATGTTCTGCAGTACACTCATGGGTGAGGATGAAGAGGAGCAAGGGGCTGAGCACACAACCTTGGGGAACTCCATTATTCAGGACTGTGTGTAGATAGGTGTTGTTTCCAGTGCATGTCCATTGGGGTCTACCAGTCAAAGTCAAGAGTCCAGTTACATAGTTCCTGGTTTATCCCAAGTTTCACGAGCTTATCCACCAGTTTCATCAGTACTACAAAATGTTAAACAGAACTGAAGTAGATGTACAGCAGCCTTACGTAGCTGTTCCTCCTTACTAGATGTTTTAGTGCAAGATGTAGTGCGGCTGATATCGCACCCGCAGTTGATCTATTTGCCTGGCATGCAAATTGGAGCAGATCAAAGAACTTAGGCAAACCCGCAGATAGACGTTTCTTCACAATCCTCTCAAAGCACTTCATGACATTTGAGGTTATGGTGACCAGTATGAAGTCACTGAAGCAGGCAGGGTTGGGTTTCTTCAGAAGTGAGACATTACTTGTTTCCTTGAAATGTGAGGGCACTTTCTCCATAGCAAGGGATGAGTTGAAGATGTCTGTCAGTACCAGACATAACTGATCAGCATACCCCTTCAACACCTTGCCAGGTATGTTATCTGATCCAGCAGCCTTCCTAGGATTCACCTTCTTAAGCTAAAGTCTTGCCTCCTCGGAGTTTAAGGTGAGCACTATCTCCTCTTTGTCCGTGTTTGTTTTAGAAGGTACAGTGGTGTTCTCCTCAAATCTGCCAAAGGAGGAGTTCAGTTCATTTAGGAATTGCAAGCTGCCATCACATTGGAGTGTTCTGGTCTTATAGTATGCGAGCTGCTGTATCTCGTGTCATAGGCTTCTCGTGTCCCTCGTGTCTTGGAAGTGGATCTGAATTTTCCTCCTATACTCCCTCTTTGCCTCTGATGCCCTTTTTCAGATTTGACCTGGCCACCTTTAACCTTTCTTTGTCATTTGCCTTGAAGACCGTTTCTTTCCCTCAGCAGCTCGTACACATTCCTAATGAGCCAGGGCTTATTAGCTCCTATAGTGATGACTTTCGTGGTGGTTAAATCCTCCACGTATTTATTTATTTAGGAGAGAACTGATGGTATAGGTGTCTATGTCTAACTGCAGGTTGCGTGTAACCGCTTCTTTGAAGACCTCCCAGCAGGTGGTAGTGAAACAGTCCTGAAGACAATCCATGGAACCCTCCCTGTCAGACTCTGATCTGTTTTGTCAGTTTTTTTTTCTGATCAAAGCCATCTTATAGGTAGGCAGAAGCAGGACGGCAGTGTGATCAGAGCTACCTATGTTGGAGTGCTTCAAAGCTTTAAAGGCTCCTTTAATAGTGCTGTAAGCTTTGTCTAAGGTATTCTCTCCTCTGCTGGGGAAATCCACATACTGATAAAAAAGGGGTAGCACCTCCTTAAGCTCAGCTCTGTTGAAATCACCTGCCATCACATGTGCAAATTCTGTGTTTCTGTTTTGTAGCTCACATATATTATTTATTTATTTATTTTACTTTTACATTTGTTAACTGGGTTAGTCTGTCTGGGTTCTTAGAAGCCCTTTTTCAGCAGAGACCGAGGATAGAAGCTCCCAAAAAACAAAACAAAAAAAAGTTTTAAGTAAACAAATAGTAAGAACAAAGATAAACACAGATCACATTTTAAGTATACATACTTCTGAAGTAATTACATAACATGCAATAAAGGAATATACAGAATCGATGGAAATACAATACAATACATATACGGAAATTTTCACGTAGTATGGCAAGAAACTAAGCAGAAATACGGTAAGACTAAGGTCAATACATTACTGAACCAAGATACTAGGCATGAAGTAAGTAAATATACAAATAAAGTTGTGTGAACTTTGGAAGTTAATAAATAAATTAAAGAACAGTAATAAGGGATTATGGGAATTGAGTGTAACATGAGCTAACTAGTATGGAATATGACGGAAAAAAATGTGTAGGTAGTAGTAAGAGAGAGAGCTAGAAGTGATACAGTTAAGTTAGGTTATCCCTGAATGTTTCTTGGGTATTAATTTAGAGCATGAACATATCCAATTTGATAGGAAAAAAGATTTAAGCTGTTTCTTGAAGGCATTTTGTCTTTAAGTAGTCTAAGGGCTAAAGGGAGTGTGTTCCAAATTTTTGCAACTGAGTGAGAAATAGAGTATTTTCCCCAAAGGTTTTGTTTGGCTTATGAACTTCAGGAAAGTATTGATTAATACTTCTTAGTGGGTGTTGAGGAGTATAAAGTGTCAGTGAATTTGCAAGGCATGGGCAGTTTATTTTAAGCTTCGGTGGAATTAGCATTGTGTATGGGGGGGGGGGGGGGTGTACACTGCTGTGACATGTCCTGAGCTCAGAAGACACGATGTGAAGCAAATCGCGGCAAATGAGATCTGGGGATGGAAGGCAGTGAAGGTGTATTATGGGTAAGGGGAGGAATCTGGAGCTTGGAGCTGATGCTAGCAATAGTTGCCGGCTCAGATCCAATACAGATCTGTATCCCACAGTTTGAAGATCAAATGAAGTAAACTACTTCAGATTTCCAGTTTACTATTTTCAAAAAATATGACTGTTTTCAAATGATCACAGACTATACTTGAGATGGCTTGTAGAAAACATCACAATGTAATTCCTTCATGTTTCAGTATCTAAAAGAGAGATCTATGCATTATTGTAGTAATCTTTAAACTCTGCATTAGAAATAGTTGCCTCTAAGAAAGCAGAGAAACTGCGCTGCCATTATCTGCAAGACTTTGTGAAGACTGGGGGGGATCCCTTGATTGTTGTATGCTGTTTAGCAATGCTCATTTTTTAGTTTTCCATAATGTTCCAACATTCCCTTGAAATCTGTGGTTTCTTATGATCTTATCACAAGCTCTGTTGTGTCACTTGTTAATGTGTTTGTCTACAGCATTATGGTTAAGCAAAGCAGGGGTTCAGATCCACTGAGGTCTAAATTATAGCAGTGTGCCAAACAATCAGTATATTTCAGTAAATACAGTACAAGAATGTAATAAGGATAAGCATAGTAAATGCACGTAACAACTAGTCACAGACATGAACATTATCAATACAGAAGGTGTGGGTTTTGATCCTCTAATTGTTACATGTCAGTTATCAGTACATACCTTTCAGTTTTCCTCAGTGTCGTAATTCTCTTTGAAATGTTTTCTCTCACTCCTTCATTGCTAAGTTTTTTTGTGGCTTTACTTAATAATGCTACAGTGCAGAAAGTATTAGTTCGGCAAGTAAGGGTTCAAATCAATGAAAGCCTACTTGTAGCAGGCTGACAAATAATCATTATGTACAAATAATCCATAATGCAAAAAAATAAGGTAAACATGAACTTCGCTAAACTCATTCCTGCATTCTGGCATCTGTTATACTGTTATTTTTATTTCTGAAAAACTCATTTGTGTTTCTTGATATAAATAACAAGAGTTTGTAAGAGGAATATATGGAGGATCGCAGACATGAATTAAGGTAGGAGGTTTCCTCCCTAGCAATCTGTGTTTGAAAAGAGAAACCATGCAGGGATGCCCTCTTTCCCCTCTATTCCATCCATACATCCACAACCCTTTCTTCCATTTTTGCACAGGGGGTTGGGGGTGTCACTTCAACAGCGATAACAATCTAGAGCCAAGTTTTATACTGCCAGGTGGCTAGACCTGCTGCTGTTTCTTCCATACCACACACACGCATGCACACTCACAACTATAGCCCATTAAGAGTGTCCAATCCACCTACTGCAAGTCTTAGGAATGTGGGAGGAAACTGCATCTGAAACCCACATGAACACAGGGAGGACATGCAGACTCTGCACAGAAGGGACCCGAAGTGAGAACTGAACAGGGAATCCTCTTGCAATGAAGTGACAACTCTAACCACTTACAAAGAAAATAAAGGATTTGTAAATTCAAGGTTATACCTATTGTTGCAATCAAGGAAAGTTAGCCTCATTTGCTGGTGATATTATTTTGTATCTAATAAATTCAGGAAAGGATATTTCATGTAATGGAACATTTATGAGCAGTTTCAGTTCTTTTCAGGACATAAAAGAATTGAAGACAAAAGCTATGGTGGTAGACTATACTCTCACTTATGAACTGATTCGGCAATACCCATACTTAACATGAAAAGATGAAGTATTTAGGCATATGGATTAGAAAGCATTTGTTAGAACAGCTAAAGATATGTGTGAAGAGACTAAACAGAAAAATCTGGAAACTCTTGATTATGGATATGAATGATAAGATATAAGTAGTGAACATGTTTTTAGTCCTTTTGGTCTTGTATACAGGTGAGGTTTATTTTTATCAACTGGACGAGAAGGTGTGGATGAAAATAAAGAGCTGAAGCAATTTATCTGCGAGAGGAAGACAGCAAGAATCGAGTGGGATATGTTGATTCTCCCCACTGAACAACATGGTTTAGGGTTAAATGATTTGAATGGGTACTTTAAAGCTATACAGTTAAGGCTCATATACATAACGCTATAAAAAAGGTTATAGATCAATGTTGAAAAGGATGATTTAGTGACGAAACAGAGTGGGGGAGTTTGACAGAGTGATTAAGATTCGGATGCAAGCCCTTAAGGAAAAGAGTAATAACTACGTAGAATATCATATTCATAAAGTAGGGGAAAGGATTCATAGACAGTGCAAGAATGGAGAAAGGAGATTTTACCAGAATGGATATCTGCAAGTAAGGATACAGAAAACAAGGGAAAGGGGTCTGCAGGAAATTTACAAAGGGACTAAGATACTGGGAGCAAATAACCCAGGGAGGAAAGGTAAGACTACGATGAGGATATGCAGGAGTTTAGACAGCTGGTTACAGATTTCCTCCACTATCAGGAACTGATAAGAGTACAGGCAAAGATAAATGGATAGGGGAAGTGCTAGATGCAAGTCTAGAACAGAAAATGCTGTTAAAAATGGATAATTAGTATGGCACATACTAGACGGCAACTACAAAAATCAGAGAAGTTCAGAAAAGGTTGGGAAAAACACTAAACAAATTATAAAGGAACAAAAGAAATAATCTGCAGGGCTAACAAATATGTAACAAAGTCCAAATGATTTGGAATTTTTAGACCCCTAGTAAATCTTAGAGGATTCTTCCTCAGGTATTTGGTAAATGTCGAAGAGGTGATATGGAAAGTACAGTTTTGTACCTACCATAAATGTAGATGTTTGAGGATTCCATTGCTGCAGTCCTTACTATTGGGTATAGTCCGCGTCCAGTCGGCCCGAATACCAGAGTATAAGGCTGACGTCAGTACGTCAGGGTACTAATGCGCATGACCGACGTCATATCCTCAGTCTTTTCTTGCCCCAGATGTCAGAAGACCCTACACAACCACCCCTAAACACAGAGGGGAAGGAGGGAGGGTAAATTGGACTGCAGCAATGGAATCCTCGAACATCTACATTTATGGTAGGTACAAAACTGTACTATGTTCTTAGTTTTCCATTGCTGCAGTCCTTACTATTGGGTAGAATCCCAAAGCAGAGGTAAGGGAGGCTGGCAAATCATAAAGAAGTAGGAGCTGACAACATGCCTTGCAAAACAGCTGTGGCAAAACCAGCCCTAGACTTAGAGTAGATAGGAAGGTGATAATGCTTAGAGAAAGTATGCACTGAACTCCAAGTAGCTGCTTCCAAAATATCCTTAGTTGCCACCCCTTAGAAATGCTGTTGAAGTGGCAGTAGCCCTAGTGGAATGAGGCCTAATCCCAGCTGGAATCTCCTTGCCATGATGGGAATAACAAAATGCAATGCAAAAGCCAATCCACCTAGAAATAGTTTGTTTTGACACAGGCTTGCCCTGTGAGCTCAAAGCAAAAGAAACAAACAACTGCTGAGACTGCCTAAAATCCTTAGTCCTGCTTAAATAATAACGCAATTGCCTGTGTACATCTAAAGTGTGCAAAATCTGTTCCCCTTTATTTTGAGGATCTGCATAAAATGTAGGCAAATGAATAGTTTGGTTTAAAGCCACACTAGAAACCACCTTAGGCATAAAGGAAGGATTAGTACGTAATGATACCCTATCCTTATGGAAAATCAAAAAGGGCTCTACTGCCATAAGGGCCTGCAACTCAGACACCCTTCTTGCAGAAGTAATAGCCAACAGAAAAGCAGTCTTCCATGACAAGTATTTCAATTCAGCAGTAGCTGCAGGCTCAAAAGGTTGTAGAGTAAGTTTTTCCAACACAAAATTGAGATCCCAAGCAGGAGTAGGAGCTCTCGTGGGGGTCTTATATTCTTTGCCCCTCTAAGAAACTGCTTGAACAAAGGATGCGAAAACAAGGTGGGTCACAATCATAGTGAGCTGAAATTGCTGCAGCATGAATCTTAATGGAAGAGAAGGACAAACCTTTGTCCAATAACTCAGTAAGATATTGAAGAGCCACACTCAAATTAGGCTCAGAAATCTCCAAATTCTTTGCTGTACTCCAAAATAAAAATCTCTTCCATTTTTCTGCGTACACTCTCCTTGTACTAGGTCTTCTAGCTTCCATAATCACATTTAAAACTTGTTGAGGAAGTTGAGACCTGCTGTGTTTCAACACAGAATATGCCAGGCTGTTAGATGAAGAGAGTGAAGCTTGACATTGAGCAGATGACCGTCCTTCTGAGATAACAGATGAGGAATCAGAGGTAAAGGCCATGGAGGCTTCTTTACTAGACTCCGTAGTAGTGGGTACCAGTGTTGCGAGGCCAATCTGGAGCTATCAAAATCATCCTTGGCCTGTCTTGTCTGACCTTTAATAGTACCTTTGGAAGAAGAGGCAGAGGTGGAAAGGCATACACATGAAGGTTTTTCCAACTGAAAGACAGAGCATCCACTTTCCAAGCTGTGTGATGAAACCCCTTTGTGCAATACCTTGGCAGCTGGTGGTTTAGTGGAGAAGCGAACAGATCTATGTCTGGAGTTCCCCATGACACTGTCAATTTCTGAAATACATGAAGATCCAGTTTCCACTCGTGGGGATCCATGATTTGTCTGCTTAACACATCTGCTAAGGAGTTCTGTGCTCCTGGCAGAAACCTTGCCTGAAGAGTTAGTTGCAAGCTTAGCAGTCTCCCATAAAATCATTGCTTGCCTGCATAGAGGATAAGAATGTGTTCCCCTTGCTTGTTGATGTACCACATGACAGTTGTGTTGTCTGTTAGAATCAACACCTGCCCTGGAAGAAGTAACTCCTTGAAAGCCATTAATGCAAACTGGACTGCTAACATCTCCTTCATGTTGATATGTAGATGCTGTAGTCTGGCAGGCCACTTGTCTTGTATCCACTTTCCATTTAGATGAGCTCCCCAAGCAATGTCCGAGGCATCTGTCGTTAAAATCTGACTTGCCTCTGGCCGGGTCACAGAGAGTCCCTTGTTTAGGTGACATTCCTGAGCCCACCACAAGAATTCTTTTTGAAGGCAAGGTATTATTTGAATGACAGTGTCCAAATCCTGGCAGTGCTGTGTCCATACATTTTTGAGATACCATTGTAGCTTCCTCATATGCAGTTTGGCATTGGGAAGCACCAGAATACAAGATGCCATGAACCCTAATGCTTGAAGGTCTGTCCTTGCAGTCAGCACGGACTGATGAGATAGTTGATGGAAGTAAAGTGACAGACTCTTTTGTTTGTCCGGGGTTAAAAAGGCCATCTGGGCTGCTGTATTCAGTCTCACACCCAGAAAGCACATGTCTTGAGAGGGTACTAGACTGGACTTTATTTCGTTCACAGAATACCCTAGGCATCTTAGCACTGCTATAACATATTCCAGATGCTGTAGAAGGTCTTCCTTTTCTTGAGCCAGAATCAGGCAGTCGTCCAAGTAAGGATAGATTTGAATTCCTTGAAGCCTGAAGTAAGCTATCACTGGAGCCAGAACCTTTGTGAATACTCTGGCAGTAGATAAGCCAAAGGGCAATGCAGAGAACTGATAATGAGAATTTCCAGCTCGAAACCGCAGATACTTCCTGCAACTTAGCCTTATAGGCACATGAAGGTAAGCTTCCTTGAGATCTAAAGTTACCATCCAGTGATCTTTGCCCAGCAGAGGTAAAAGCTGTTGTAACGTCAACATCTTGAACTTGGGAATGTCCAGAAAAGTGTTGAGGAGAGATAAATCCAAAATTGGTCTCCACGTGTTCCCCTTCTTTGGTACTAGGAACAGGCGAGAATAAAATCCTAGGCCCCTTTCTGATACAGGGACTGGCTGAATGGCCCCCATCTGGAGTAACTGAGAAACTTGCTTTGCATAGACTTAGCTTTGTCCTCCATTTTCTTTAAAACTGCTTCCACAGGCGATCCAAACAACACATCAGACTGTAAAGGAGCATCCCAAATCCTTGTCTTAACATGCTCAGCTAAATTCTGATCCTTCAACCAGGCATGCCTGCGAAGAACAGAACTAGTAGCAGCCACCCTCGAGGAGGCCTGTACAGCATCAAAACCACATTGCAAAGAATGCTTACCCACTTGCTCAGACACATGAACCAAGTCCAGCAACTCTTTACACTCAATACCTTCCGCCAAAGCATCCACCTTAGATTTCAATTGTGAAAGGAGATAATTCTGATATTTTAGCATGTGAAACTGACAATTCAACGCTCTCATGGCTAGAGTGGAAGAAGTATACACTTTCTTTCCCCACCTATCCAAGGCCCTTGCCTCTTTATCAGTGGGAACAGGATTTTTAACCACAGAAGCCTTAACACCTTTAGGCCCTTGAGAAATAGTTTCTGGGTCCGCCCTAGGACTCTTAAATAAATACTTATGAGCTTCGGGCACCCTATAATACCTATCAGGCTTAACAGGAGCAGGAGGCAAAGAGTCAGGATTCAGGGAAGCCTCTGCAAAAACATCTTCCACCACATTCAACACAGGAGGAATAGCTAAGGGCCTATGCTGGGGCAAAAACAAGAATTCCCTAAGCCTTTTCCTGGAATCAGAGTAATCCTGGCCTTCCCATTTAAAATGCTCCCTCATGGAATGCAGAGTCTCTGAAAATGAGAAATCCTCAGGAGGAGAAGCTGTAGGAGTGGAATCATCCACATCAGAATCAGAATAAGTAGGATACTCCTGCAAGTCTTCCAGAAGACACTGAAGCCTCTGAACACTGTTCAAAACTATCAAACTCGGTTCCACCCTAGGCCTCTTATCAGGCATAGAACCTCTAATCATAGTAATCAAATCTTCTGCCATTTTAAGCATATGTTTCTTAGGTACAGAACCCGAAATGCTAGGAGAAGCCCCCACTGAAGCTGAACTAGGCCTACCTCTCAAAGAAGTTTTGGCAACAGAAGGAGAGGCTCTAACTACCTTGGGAAGAGAGGGAAGAACAGTTACCTGAGAAGCCCCTCAGCCTGGCCTACCTCCTGAGAAGGCACATCCTGTAACAGTAAAGTTTCTGCCTGAGACTCCATGGAAACTCCTGGCAAAACCTCTGGCTCCACTGAGCCTTCTAAAGAACCGACGTCCGGGACTGCGGTTCATCAACCCTAGGCTTCACTGTTTTGTCCTTGCGCTTTTGGAGCATCCGGCGGCATTTTATAATTGCAACGCTTCCCAAACACTAACCTGGCACAGTCTAACCTCCTCTTAATAGTGCGTTTGTTAAACCTAGCACAAGAGCGGCAACCAACAACGCCGTGCTCAGGCCCTAAACAAGGTATACACAAGGTATGGTAATCCCTATGAGGTATCTGTTTCCCACAAGAAATACAGTTATTCACTTTTTCTGACATCCGGTAAAATACTGAGGCAAGAAAAACCAAAATGTTCCTAAGGGGTACTTAGCCAACTCTGTTTCGGTCTGAAACTCCGGTTTCGGAAATATTTCAGAACGCCAACCTGCACTCGCAAAACTGCTTCTGCATCGGACCATGCGGCAAAAGACTGAGGATATGGCGTCGGTCATGCGCATTAGTACCCTGCCGTGCTGGCGTCAGTCTAATGCGCCCTGACGCCCCTCAGCCTTATACTCTGGTATTCGGGCCGACTGGACGCGGACTATACCCAATAGTAAGGACTGCAGCAATGGAAAACGAAGAACATCAGGGAAGACGTTGGGAATGTTCATAGGTAGGTACTAGGCTATCTGCCCAAAGACATTTATAAGCCTAGCCAGTATGTGTTGGCTTTCACCACAGCCTTAGCTTAGTTCCCTGTGCCTCTGTCCAGCAGAGCCACTGAAATGATCCCCGGGGTAAATTTTTCGTTTCCCATCCACTCGTCAAGGTTTCTTTTGAAGAATGTTAGCGAGGAGCTCTGCCTAATGTAAACTGGAATCTTGTTCCAAAGCATGAGAAGTCTCTGGGACAGGAATCTATCCCTCTAGCACATCCTATTTATTTTTGTGATGAGGTTTTAGATCTCTAGAGCATGTGGCTCGAGGGGATAAGGTTTTCTTTAGGTGGAGATTGTCCATCAATTCTAGGTTGGACATGGCCTTGTCAAGCAGAGATCACCTCTGAGTAGGCGATATGCAACTGAGTATAGCTGGAATTTCTTCAGTCGAGCTGCATAGAGCATTTGTTTGTGGCCAGTGATCCTCTTGGTGAGGTACTACTGTGGTCTTTCCAGTTGTTGCAGGTGTCTTGTAAGGTACATCCCAAATGGGGCATTATACTCTATGATGGCTCTGATGAGTGATGAGTACAAGGGCACAATGACCTCTTTTGATCTGGATGCAAACCCTTTTGTGATTAGGTGGGCCACATAGAAGGATTTTCTAACCACTTTGGCACTGTGATTATCAAAGGTGAGATTACTATCTACTTGGGTCCGCAGATCCCTTATTACGTTTTCCGTATTTAGGGGTCTACCACCTATGTGGTAGTTTGTGAGTACTCTGTTTTTTCCAAAGGGGATGACTATGCACTTTTTGGCATTTAGCTTGAGATCATGATTTTAACACCAGGTATCCATCTCAGTGAGACCCTTTTGGAGGATGTCTGTCTCAGCCGGAGAGTCAATTATAGCCCCTAGTTTGCAGTCGTCTGCGAACTTGGTCAGCCATAGTCCTCCTGAGCCCTGGGGAAATGCCACTTGTAACCGGTTTAGAGTCGGACCTAGCTCCCGCAACTCTCACCATGTGGGTTCTGTCCGTGAGCCAGTTGGCAACCCATCCTGTGACATAGGGGGTTTATGTTCAGGCTGGTGAGCTTGTCTATAATACCAGAATGAGGAATGGTGTTGAAGGCCTTAGCGAGGTCTAGGTAGGCTGTGTACACTACCTTTCCTTCGTCTATAGCCTTGGTAACTGTCTCAAAGAAGTCCACCAGGTTTAGGAGGCATGATCTGCCCTTAAAGCCGAACTGGGTAGGGTCCAGTGTTTGGAGGTTCCCAATGTCTCTGTTAATGAATTTCATGATGATGCGCTCCATAGCCTTGCAGACCAAGCTAGTCAGGCTTATAGGGTGACAGTTCCTGGGGTCTGTTGTGGCTCCACCTTTGTGGAGGTGGAATAACCATTGCTGTGCGCCACTCTATGGGTACATAGCCTGTGGAGAGGCTGAGTTTGAACAGTGTGTTTAGGTGAGGGGTTAGTTCATCTTTGAGCTCATGTAGGACGCAGCCTGGGACACCATCCAGTCCCATTAATGGTGTGTTTTTTTGAGAATGAAATAAGTTAGTAGATTTAAAAAAAAAAAAAAATTCCTACTAACTAACTAAGAAAATTATTCTTTTGAGCTGTGATACAAGGCCAGAATTGCCTAGACAACATTAAGGCCTTAGTGAGTTTAATGTTACTGGTGGCTAAAAATAAATAAAAAAACAATTACTATATTTTGGAAATCAAAATCTAAACCAAATGTAATGGAAACATTGAATATAAAGAACTGGAGGCAAGATCTTTACAAAAGGGAAGAAGCAAATGTCATATAAATAGACAGCTTTTTTTGGAACAATCTAGGCAAAATAAAGCTCAAAAGGAGTGAATTTTAAGGGAAGGAAGGAACTTAACAATATCATGTTCGAGTGAATGAAAACAAGTTTAAAACATGCTTTTATGCTGCATGCCAATAATACTGTTACTAAAGTTTTTTCTTTTATATTAACATATGAAATGTAACTTAAAACATGATGCTGCAATACAGATGATAAAAAAGGAAAATTATTTTTTTTTATCAAATAACAACTGACTAGTCATTTATGTACAGCATGTAAGTGCTACAGCTACACGGATAATAGCGGACATCTCTCAGGTACTCTAATACCATTCAGATAAGCTCTATTCTAGCTTACCAACTACTGTTTGTTGTTCATAGGATCATAGGAAGTTACTAGGCTATTGGCCCTGAGTTCCTTATAACCCTAGCCAAGAGCTTAGCCCACATATAGACAAATTAGCACCCGATGCCCCTGTCCAGGAAGGGCACAGGTGGAATCTCAGGGATGCATTTTCTAGGGTCCCTATTAGGTCGACGAAAAGTCTAAATATCGAATGGCTCAGTGATCAAAAATGCTGTTCTTCGGAATCGCTATTGTGAGATCAAAGGTACAGTGAAGATCGGAAAACTTGCCCTTTCCTCACTGTAGTGCGATCTCGGAGTTGGTATATATAATTAATGGGTGGTGGGCACAGCCCCCCCACAATACCTATTTCGAAGAACAGCATTTTTGATCACTAAGCCACTCGATATTTAGACTTTTTGTCACTCTAATAGGGACCCTATTTTCTATTTCCCATCCAGGGGTAAAGAGGTACTCTCTGCTTGACGTGGAAAGGGAGTCTATTCCACAGATGGGGGGAGTCTTTGGGACACAAATCTGTCCTGCCAACAAGTCCTACTGATGTCAAAGACCAGGTTGAGGCCACGTGTGCAGGTTACTCGAGTGGAGCTGTAATTTCAGTCTCTTACAGTATTCAGTTTTTAAACATCCAATGCTTATTCATGTTAGAAATTTTAGCCTTCCAGGTAAATCTTCCAACATAAAAGATCTGTCAAAAAGCAAACTAAAAGTCATTCTACTAAACCCTAGGAGCATTAACCTGAAAATGCACTCACTGGAGGCTCTCCTTGCACTGGAAGATGTCGAAGTCTGTGCGATAACGGAAACTTGGTCCAGGGCTGTGGAGAGCACCCCTGCCTTACCAGGCTATACCTCATTCCACACATTCCGACCCCAAAATGAGATCAGGAGGACTAAGGGTGATGGAGTCTCTATCTTCTTTATGAACAGGCACACCTCCACACTGTTCTGCCAGCATAACACACTGGAACTACAACAGGTGCAACTGACAGTTGGGCAAGACACCCATCCAAGTTATGGCCAGCTATAGACCCCCCCCTTCCATGACTCAGGGCATCTGCTCCTCTTACCTGGATCTACTTGACTCCAGCAAGGTACCACCTAACACCCTGATCCTTGGTGACTTCCACTACCCCACCAAAGACTGGGTGAACTACTCCTGCACTAATGCACTCACTCGATTCCTTGACTTCATCAGTTCTAATGCACTAGACCAGCCCGTCTCATCCCCATAAGGGGAGATAACATTCTGGACTTGGTTCTCACCAACATGGGTGACCGCTGCACCACTCTCATAGTATGTTCTTCCCTGGTAAGATCAGATCGGACTATCTCGTTCAATGTTACTATCCCACCCAACTCCCCCAAGCCGTAATCAAGCTAAAAAACTTCTCAAAGGCTGACTACAACCTCCTAAGGCAGAGTATCTGTAGTTTCACACCACCGTCCCCCTCAGAGGATGCAGACAACTATGCTGAGTAGTACGTCAATGCAGTACACAAGCACATGTACAACTGTCTGGACTCAGCCATACCCAACAGAACTAAAACCTGCTCCTCAAGGAAACACAAACCTGTTTGGTGGACGACATCTATCAACAGGCTTTACAATAAAAGAAAGAAACTGTTGTCCAAGGGTAAAAAGAAACAAATTCCAAATTGGAAAACCTCCCTCCTTAGCCTCAACAAGCAAATTAGATCACTAGTGACAACCTCCAAAGCCAATTATGAATCAAAACTAGCATCCTAAACAAAGGGAAACCACAAAGCCTTTTTAGTTACGTCAGGAACCTCCATGGCAAAGCCCATGTTTGTTCTGAATTAGTACTTAACACTATCACTTACACTGATCCTGTTCACTTAGCCAACCTGCTAGCAGATAGGTTCAGTGCAAACTTCATCCCCTGTTCCCACAAAAGGCCCTTTTGACATCCCCAATACTTGTCCTGCACCTCACATCTCCGTTGATCAAATGTTAAAGGCCATATCCAAGGCAAAGAACACAACTTCCATGGAACCTGATAGTTTCCCCGGCTGTATTCTGCACCATCTTCAGCAAAAACTGGCTTCCCTATTGAGCACCCTATTCAACCACAGCCTAAGTGCAGGCTTCACTCCAGCAGAGTGGAGGAACTGACACTGTCATCTCCTTGCATAAAGGTGGTGTCACTACTGACCCTGGAAACTATTACCCCATTAGCTTGCAAATTCCGATCTGTAAAGCCATGGAGCATATTATTATGGATCACGTAAACAAGGACATAGGCAATCTTCAAGCATTTAACCCCACCCAGTTCAGATTCATCAAGGGCAGATTTTGCCTGTTGAACCTGGTTGACTTCTTTCAGACTGTCACCAAGGCCTGGATGAGGGAAAGTCAGTACATACAGCTTACCTTGACTTGGTCAAGGCCTTTGACACAATCCCCCACTCAGGCATCAAAAAGCTAACACAACTTGGTGTAAATCCTTATTTCATCAGGTGGGTGGCCAACTGACTCACCGACAGGACCCTTAAGGTCAAAATAGGCCCCTCCACCTCTGACAACAGACCTGTGAAAAGTGGAGTTCCTCAGGGATCTGTCTTGGGACCCCTACTGTTTGGCATCTACTTCTCAGAGGTCCAGGCAAAGACAAAAGGCCTGTGGCTGACCAAGTTTGCAGATGACTAAGTTGGGTGCTGTCTGACTCCACAAATGATGTTAACATACTGCAAGAGGGTCTAACAGCAACTGACTGGTGCCAAAGTCATGGCCTTAAACTAAATGCAAAAAAATGTATCATACCATTTGGCAGAAACATGGCCCCTACTAATTACCACATCAACGGCAACCCGCTAAACACAACCTGTGGTGAGAGATCTGGGTACTCAGGTTGATGATAATCTCACATTCAACCATCATGTAGTGTCAGTAGTCAGAAAAGCCTTTTACCTGGTTCATCTCATAAGTAAAGGGATTGCATCCAGAAAAAAGGAGGCTATTACCTTTCTATATTCCTCCCTCATTAGACCAGTAATTGAGTATAATGCCCCATTTGGTATGTACATCTTCAAACATCTGCACAAAATGGAAAGGCCACAGAGATACCTTACAAAAAGAATCCATGGCCTCCAACACCTGCTGTATGCAGACAGGCTCAAATCACTATCATTCTACTTGGCATTGTACAAATTGCTCAGAGGTGCTCTGTGTCTCGCCTACAAGGCAATCTCGGACCCTGCCCAACTAGAGATGCTCCATATCTATAAGTTTAACTCCTCACATATTACCCGCTCGAAAGGCTTGAATATAATATGCATCAACAAAACCTGCTGGAGAGACAGGTTTATCTCCCAGAAGTTGCACTGTCTCGAACAGATTTTCCATACACGTCAAACAAAGTACCTCACTGGCCCTCCAAGCGCAACCTTGATGAGTTGATGGGAAACCACAAATTTATACCAGGGGGTTCCACCAGTGTCCCTTATTGACAGGGGTGACAGGTGCTGACTAAGGTTTCTTTTTGGGGATAAACTCTTGCCAAGACTTTTAAGGACCCCAGGGCCATTAGCCTTGTAACCTCCTATGATCCTTCCAGCTGTATAGTGAATGAATACCATAACAAGAAGTTGGCCAACATGTAATTCAGTGTACTCCTGTTCCTTTTTTTAAAACGTTGATAGTCCAGTGCTTAAGCAACTCACTGTTAATAGTCAAGATGTGTGTTGAGTCGACAGTACATGTAAAAATCTGACTATTCATGGCATAAAAAAGCCTCCAGACCAGCACATCTAACTGGCTAATAAATCAGCCATTAAACTGCAGAAGGGTCAGTAAATAAAAATGCAGTACACAAAACATCTTGCATATACTTCTCTCTTTGTTAGTGGCTGGTCATGGTAAACATCACTAAAGTCTTTTTTTTTTTTTCAAAAAATTGCATCAAGAAATTTGCCCACCTGTTTCTGTAAAAATTGCTGATTATAGTATGCTTGACTAAATTCTTACAATTTGTCTAAAAACAGTTATCAAGTAAGAACTATTTTCCTGATTTACAAGATAGCACTTTATGTCTTGATCTGCCTGTAACTAATATAACAAAACTGCAAACTGTTTACAGGTACGGCAAAAATCAATATGTATACAACACTTATAAATTCAAAATATTTTAAAAAATGGTTATTAAAGAAAGTTTTTTTAACCTTTCCAAAGTTTTCTTTGTAAAATTTGCCTTACCTCTTTTGCAGAACAAGTTCCTAAAACCACCTGACATGAATGACTCTTCATTGTTATGTAACTCAATATGCAAATAATAACCATGCAGGCCACAGTCAGGGTCAATATCATCTAGTAGAGGCTGATGAGGTGGCAACTGATACTGACTAGTATGGAAAAAATGAAATACGAATCAGGTCAGCATTTAAGAACATGATTTTGTAAGAAAAATGTTTCTGCCCTTAAAGTCCACTGACTATGTGCATTTTACTTCAGTGATAGTCCCCTAACAACATTTCTTGTTAGTTAATCTAGAACATACCTTAAACAAAATCATTCTCAGTGTTAAAGTCTGCTGTTATTTCAAAGTTTTTTTACCACTTCTAGCAAGAATTTATATTACCACTGTCAATGTTCAAAAGTGATTTAACATGGATCTAGGTGCATTGTCTGCCTGATAGAATATGTATACTAAGTTCATGTGAACTAGTGCACTGTTAAACTTAATGGTCCTTAATATTTCTGCCTTCTATATTTAAAATTCTTTTTTAGGACCCTATCAAAGAAACATGCACAGAAAAATCACCATCCAAATTTAAATGCAGAGCAGGAAGATCATTATAAATTTATCTTTGCTGAAACAAAACAAAAAAACATATTACAGCAAAATATTGGGGGTAAAAAGTAAATATAGCACTGGTAATGTCCACAAAGTCTCTTCAGGTTAAAACCAACTTCACAGTTCAAGCAGCACAATATCCAGTGACTTTCCCCCTTCTTTCCCTGTTCTGCTACACATTTATTATCTCTATACTGCAGACTTATTAGAGGTGGTGTGGCAATCTTCCTCTAGTCCTATGACTAAAATACTTGCTCAGTAATTAATTCTTCAGAATGGGGATGAATACAGTGTACAATAGCACCATGCTCCTAAACACATCTTAGAAAAACTAAATAATTAATCCATCAGTTAGTGTGAGGTCTGGACATAATGTACATCGATAAGCACTTTAGCATGTGCTACAAAAAAATAGACCACTGAGTGAAGGGATACTCGAGGAGACTTGCTGAGGAGCATGTCTTAATGTAGCCCAGACGTGGACCATTAAGCCACAATGTTATTAAATGGTGCATGGAGTCACATGGGGAAGGCATAGTGCCTCCCATAGCAATGCAGATGGTTTGCCCCTAGCCAGGGAAGAGGTTAGGCCATACAAATTATACCCTCTGACAGAATGTCAGCAAGGGCAGAAACCACTGTTGATGATACCTGTATGACAGCCTTACCTAGCCAGCTCTTATCCTCACTGATGAATGAATGGATGGGTCTGGCTTAAAGTGAGAAACTTAACAGTCAGAAGGTGCAGCAGCAAACAAAATAAAGGGGGTCAAATATGGTATACATCATAAACAAGAAATTTAAAACACACAACAAAAAGAAGCACAATCCTTTTTGTACTGAAACCCAATATTTTACATGTAACTTATTAGTGCCACCTTAATCTCTTACAGCTACAGACCTGTGCTCCCACTTTCAGTCTGTGTTGTGTTGGTGGTGTGGAAGACCAATCTGAACATATACTCTAGGGTGGTGGTGCTGATATCTGTAACTTAACACTGACCACAGGAGTTAAAAGTACAACAGCAAAGCCACTTTAGCAAGCATGGTGAATATACCTCTGATTTTTTGCACACATGATGAGAATGTGTAGAATACTTAAATAAACCATAAACAAAGACTTATTACCTATTAATTGCTGGCATCATTGGCATAATAAATGACACTTTGATCACAGTGCTACCAACTATTGCACACAGAGCTATCTGAGGAGGAGCAGCTGATCTTTGATATATAGCAATAAGTAGCCTGTTTTTTTTGCTTATCTGTAAGTAGTTACTGCTTCTAGATATTTATAGCAATTTTTATTGTATACTGCATACTTGTACTGTATTTCATAGCTATTGGCTCACTTGTGATAAACATTTCTGTAGTGTTTTCTGCCTAAAATAGTTTAGGTCGTAGCTATAATATTGTCCATATTCCTGATTGTGTTTGTGATAAACATTTCTGCAGTGTGTTCTGCCTAAAATAGTTTAGGTACTAGCTGTAACATTCTCCATATTCCTGATTGTGTTGTGGGCCTAGATGTTTGTTTGAGGCTGTTTTCTGAGTTCATTGTCTAGGCCATCTTAGTTAGCAAAGACCATCCACCACTTCAGTGTGAGTTTAGTGTTTATGGTCATTGTCTAATTAGGTTGTCAGAGCTGCGGCTTGGAGAAAGCACTTCACTGGTTCTTTTGAGCTTTTTTTTTAAAGTTGTTTCAGATTTCAGCTTTCTGTTAAGAAGTTCACTTGAGTGTTTCAGCCATTACACACAGAGCTATTTGATGAGGAGCAGCTGATCTGTGATATATAGCAATAAGTAGTCTATGTTTTGCTTATTTCTAGTAGTTATTGCTTATTCTAGATATTTACAGAAATTTTTATTGTATACTGCATACTTGTACTGTATTTCATAGCTATTGGCTCAATTGTGATAAACATTTCTGTAGTGTTTTCTCCCACCCTCACCCCCATATTGGCATCTTACCTTTATACCTGCTGGCCTTGCAGATGACCGCCCCTACTCTAAATTTGATCTTGGACACTCCTCCCAGTCTAGTGTCATTAACTCACTCTACCTAATACAGAGAGAACATCTGAGAAGGCCAACTCACTTAGTTTTTTTTCTTCTGTTAGTCCTTTTTCCCTTTCTAAAAAAAAAAAACTGTCTGAATATCCTTGTGTTCTGACTGTGCTTCTCAAACATTTTGTAAATATAGTGTATATTTTAGTGCATTTATTAAAACTATTTGCCTTAATATTGCTACAACTCAAGTGCTCTAGGTTGTACTGCATCTGAATTGTTTTAGTGTGTTTTAGCTGCTTTTCTGTATTTACAGACTTTTCTGTATATGTAGACTAGCTACTTATTCTACTGTATTACTGCCTCAAATTGTTTTTCAGTTGTCCACTTGCCTTGCTTCATTTAAAAACTTTTAAATTGCTAATTTTGTAGAGTTTTAATTGTAGTTACTGTTTAGGGCTACACACTCAAGTGTGTTAGCCTTTTCTGTGTTTATTTGGTGTATTATTGCATTGTTTAGCCTGTTTTAACAAAAAAATATATATATATATATATATACATATATATATATATATATTGTTTGCTCGTTTTCTTCCTTTCCTAGCTAGTATACTCCAGATCCCAGGCTTTGCTGGTTTCAGGATTTTATTTTCTGTGTTCAGAGCCATCAAGACCTTGATGTGGTAGAGGGAAGTCCTACTGCTTACCATTGGGAGTGGTGAGCATTATACTGCCTAACACAAGAGGAGTGGTTTCCAGCTCTGAAATTGTAATTTTAGCCATTTTGGGCTGATTTCTATCCCTTTCAACTTTCTGGCTTAAAAACACGTGTGTTTGCGCATTTTTTGGATCATGCAGCACCACGGGGCTACGGTTAAACTATTCCAGGTGCCAGAAAGTCTGCTTTTCAAATTTTCCCTTAGAACTAGCTGGTTTCTCAGTAGTAGCACTAAAATCTGAACCCCTGTGACTAGCACTTGCTCTAGAACCTGCTGGAAAGCACTAGGAAGCCTTAAACTGATACAAGCACTCAACTCTCCTGGTTAATAAGGAGAAATTAATCTTGGGCACTAAACAGCCTAAAATTGCAAAGTACCTTGCAAAGGTAAGGGAAAACAGCTCCTGTACTTTACAAAAAAGCACCTAAACAGGCATGTCCAAGGGTCAGCTTCCGGTGATTTCTCCTGTCCACCTGGTGAATCTGGGCATACTGGGGCAATGCAGCAACTGCCTCATGTACACAGACAACCCCCTCTCCTCCTATCACCCAACACTACAACCTGCGAGAGATGCACTTACATAGCCAAACTGGAAGCAAAGGTCTCTCAAGCCAAGATTGTGCTAGACAGTCAAGAGGAGAAGGTTAATAGCTGCACTACACCTCAACCAACACATAGCACTTCAAAACCCACACCATCAACACCCACATATAGCAACACTAAACCCACATATGTGGAGGCCCTTAACATTAACCTGCCCAAGCAACAGAGACCTCTGAAGTTGAAACGCAAACACCAGTCACAACCAAAATTACACAGCTCACAACACCAGTGTGCACCCAACAACAGCCCATAAGGCAAGACAATGTACCCAACACTTTAGTCATAGGCGACTCTATAGTCAGGCACACTGATGTCCCACTCACCAGGATGAACAAGGAGAAAATTACAGTCAGCTGCCTGTCGGGTGCCAAGATCCACCATATAACATATGCACTCAAGTCACTCCACAACAAGTACAAATAAGACTGTCATTGTTCATGTTGGAGTGAATGACTTGAGACGTACCTCCCTGGACTACATGAAGAGAGACATGGAAGAGCTCTCGGAACATGTAGCCCAAGCAGGTATGACCCTACCCCTGAGTAGCATCCTGCCTTCGCCTAGAATGATACCACAGTATAAGGACAAAATGATGGACTTCAACAATTGGCTAAGCTTCTGGTGTCATTCAAAGGGGATCCCATATCTGTCTGCCTGGGACGACATGATCAATAAACCACGATGCTTTTCCAGAGATGGTCTGTACCTGTCACCCCTGGGATTCAGGTTACTGGCTAAAGCTCTTGCCACCCCTATAGTGCCTTTTTTAGGCAAGGTTCAAAGGACAGAACCACCACCATAACAGATAGAAGCTAGAAGTTTAAACCTCAAAATGCATTCTCTCGAGGCACTCCTAAAAATGGAGAACAGATATCTGTGCAGTAACTGAAACCTGGTTCAAGGCACCAGAGAGCACCCCTCAATACCAGGCTACAACTCTTACCACACTTTTCGGCCACCAAACCAAGACTGAAACACTAAAGCTGGAGGAGTATACATATTTACCAAGGATATTCACACCTCCAGGCTAGTTGCCAAACACAATGCATCTGAAATTCTCCAGGTGCAACTAACACTAGGTAAGACTGCAATCTAAGTTGTAGCTTGTACAGATCCCCCACCACGCCCCAAGATTCTCACTACATCTTTCTAAACATACTGGAAAATATTAAGATACAACCAAACACCCTAATGATTTCAACTTCCCTGCCATTAACTGGGAAATCTACTCGGGTACCAACCCCTTTTCCCAATGGTTCTTGGAATTCATAAATTCCAACGCCCTGGATTAACTAATCCATTGTCCCACCAGGGGCTCCAATATCCTAGACCTGATTATTACCAACATGGGAGACAGATGCTCCACACCAGTGGTCACCCCCTCATTGGTCACTTTTGACCATAAGCAAATAACCCTCGACATCCACATCCCACCCCGACCCCCCAGTAAGGAAACCTTCATAAAAAATTTCTCAAAAGCCAACTTCATGCTACTCAAGTCTGAAGTGACAAACTTCATGACACCCATGCAGACGGGAGCTGAAAGTTTGACTGGTGAATCCTGCACTAAAGCACTGTACGAGCACATCCACTCATGCATGAATTGTGCCATCCCAAATAGAACCAAGATGCTCTCCTCCAAAAAAAGGAAGCCAATCTGGTGGTCCCCTGCCATAAACAAACTATACAACCGAAGAAAGAAACTGTTGCAGAAAAGAGGAAAATCCCAAGATGCAAAAAACTCCCTTACCAGCCTCAGTAAGAAGCTGAGATCCCTCATAAAATCCTCCAAAGCTAGTTACGAAAATAAAATTGCCAAAGATTCCAAAGACAACCACAAGGCATTCTATAGTTATGTCAAGAATCTAAATGGCAATGCTCAGATATGCTCTGAGCTACAACACAATGGCATTAAATATACTGATCCCAAGGATATTGCCAATATCCTGGCAGATCGATTTAGTGCCAACTTCACACCCCTCTCACCCTCCTAAAAAGCCCATCTCAATACCAAAAGATTGCCAAATTCCGGTAATCACTGCCACACAGGTAGAAACTGCACTCTCCAAAGCTACGAATACAGCATCCATGGGACCAGATGACATCCCTGGCTGTGTACTACATGAACTACAAAATGAACTGGCACCTCACCTAAGTGTCATGTTTAATCATCGCCTCACCTGGGGCTTCGTGCCCACTGAGTGGCACACAGCTACATTTATCCCACTCCACAAGAGGGGATCCACCTTGGATCCAGGGAACTACTGCCCCATCAGTCTGATGAGCCTGATCTGCAAGGGCATGGAATGCATTATCATGGAACTTATAAACAAAGACATTGGCAATCTTCAAACACTGGACCCCACCCAGTTTGGGTTCATGAAGGGCCGATCATCTTGTCTCCTGAACCTGACTGACTTCTTCAAATCAGTTTCCAGAGCCGTGGACGAGGGTAAGGTGGTCCACACAGCCTATCTGGACCTCACCAAAGCCTTCGACACCATCCCCCACTCAGAAATCATCATAGATAAACTTTCTAAGCTGGACATAAATCCCTACGTCACTCGATGGGTTGCGAACTGACTTACTGACAGAAACCAGACTATAAAAGTAGCCAAATTCAAATCCAGCTTCAGACAAGTGGAGTACCTCCGGGTTCAGTCCTGGGACCGCTCTTGTTTGGCATTTACTTCTCTGAAGTACAGGTCAACACTAAGGGACTCTGGCTAACAAAGTTCGCAGATGACTGCAAACTGGGAGCCATTATTGAATCCCCAAATGATGTGGATATTCTACAAAAGGGCCTCACAGAAACAGATGCTTGGTGCCAGAGCCATGGGCTCAAGCTTAATGCCAAGAAATGTACAGTTACCCCCTTTGGGAAAAAACATGTACCCATGAATTACCACATAGGTGGCAGTACACTAAACATTGAAAGTCTGACGAGAGACTTAGGGACACAGGTGGACAGTGGTCTCACCTTCGATAACCACATCACCACAACAATCAGGAAATCCTTCTATGTGGCACACCTCATCAGTAAGGGCTTTTCATCCAGAAAAAAAGGAGGTCATTGTCCCACTGTACTCATCCTTCATTAGACCCATTATAGAGGACAATGCCCCATTTGGTATGTACCTCACAAGACATCTGCAACAACTGGAAAGGCTGCAGGAATACCTCACTAAAAGAATCACAGGCCTAAAGCAGATGCCCTATGCTGACCATCTAAAAAAAACTGCAGCTATACTCTGTGTCATATTATCTACTCAGAGGCAATCTCTGCTTAACATACAAAGCCATGACAAACCCTGAGCTGTTGGACATGCTCCACTTAAAGAAATCCCAATCCCTCAGATCCACACGCTTCAGGGATCTAAACCTCGTCATCACAATGAACAAAACATGCTGGAGGGATAGGTTCCTGACCCAGAGACTCCCCATACTCTGGAATAGATTGCCCATACATGTCAAGCAGAGCGCCTCCTTGGCCCTCTTCAAAAAGGACCTTGACGATTGGATGGGAGACAGGAAATTCACCTCAGGGATCACGTCAGTCACCCTGCTAGACAGGGGTCCAGGGAAGTAAATATTGTGGGAAGAAATATCTAGGGAATTGTTATGGCTAGACTTGTATAGGCCCTAGGGCAGATAGCCTAGTACCAACCTATGAAGCTATGAACCTATAAGAGATGTTCCAGAAAAAAAGATCAATAACATTTCATATATGGATATATAGTTTTCATAGGAACAATACTAGGAAAGAAATCACAAGGACCTTAAGATGCCTAGCCATATACACCTTTAAGTAGATACACTTATAAGTTTGTGCGCCCTTTTCAAGCACTTGATAGTTCTTAACTTCCAAATTGAGCAGCGGTATGCATGACTATCCTGGTGTAAATTTGTGACTATCAATATAATCATCAAGACGGGTCTTAAATGTAGTCAAAGTGCTACAGTGTTTCACCTATAGTAGTAACTTTCCATAGGTGGGAAACATGTTGAGTAGGCAACCGATTTCAACAGTAAGTCTCATTTATATGTTGGTGCATATTTAGGTCTCTAGTGCTAGTTCTGTAGATCTGATTTTGCAAAAATAAAAACAAGAAAAGGTCAACAAATTGGGTCTTTTCTGGATCAAAAAACAATACACAGGTCACCATGAAGCAGCCTATGAGTGCTGTGCTAATCTATCAAGATGACTGAAAGACTTAAGGCCTTTCTTTGATTTTGTTGGAAAACTGGTTTGTGGCTAGTTTTTAACAAACAGATTATATTTACATCTTTAAGAAGCAGTACTTTAGAGTGCAAGTTCGTAGAGTTTTTACACTACTACTTCAAAGATGAATAGGCAAGAAAGACAGTGCCCTAAGCCAGGTCGTGATCTTACTCACAGGAACTGCATATTTTAAACTGTGTTCACTTAAATGCTGATTGGGTAGAATAAAGCCTGTGAAGGCTGAGTGTCACATAGCTGTAGTTCTAAAAGTTTCCCCCATGCAGAGCTCATGAAAAAATTCCTGACTGCCAGGTGAAACTGTCTGCCAAGTTAATGAGACCTTCAAAATAAAGATGAGAGAATAGTTGTTACTTTGTTCAGCTCTTGTGGAAAGCAAAACAGAAAAACATCAAGCCAAGCAGCTTAATGGCTGTCTTTAGGAAATGTAAACATGCTTTACTAATCAACAGACAATTCCACACATCTAAATCAATTCATGATCCTAAGGGCCTTGAATAATCTGATACTATGCTGTCCATCCTAAAACTTTCTAATATTCACAGATTCAGCAAAGGAAATTTAAAAAAAAGTAGTAGTTCTAAGTTTCCTTAAATTAAACTGAAGTTAGTTCTGTAATTTAAGTCAACAGCAGCTGATAAAATGGTCATGTTTAATGATTATGTCATTGTTAATAAAGCAATTGATTTTGGTTTCTAAAATGAATGCCAGATTTCAGAACTTGTAAACTGAATAATTCATGCAATCTGTTGTAGGCCTTGAATTAAAAACAAATTAAAACAAAAAATAAAAAGCCTGAGTAACTTGCTGTGACGCCCCAGCACTGGCCCAGTAATCAAGGAGTCTCAATCCTCACCACAACACAATAATGGGGGACGTACAGACTAGGAGGATGACAAGTACACACACAGTAAAGTGCAATTTCCCTTAACAGCACAGAGAGACCACAGTCTGGGGCTGGTTTCTCCCTCTTTCTCCAGATCCCCAATGAGACTCCCCATTGGCACGGCTATAGGGTTGAGATCTCAACTGAGTGGCCAAGACCTCCAGCACCCTCTCTGTCCAACCAGTGCTTCGTGTCCCTGCCCAAGTAGCTGACACATACTTTGAGATTTGATTTATACACAAACACACACCTGGGAAAGGCTGACAGGTTTACTAGCTACGCTCCTTCTGCCCAGACTATAAGGTAGTTTTCTCTGCCACCAGCCACTACTTATTAGCAGCTACTTTAAGGCACTTAGCAAAGGGTGTCCAATCTTACTGTGTAATGTTACTATTAATCCAAATGGTAGTTTGAGCAAGGCTATTAGGAGTGGCCAGCCCAGTGTCACCAAATAGATATGCAAGTATCTCTAGACAGACCAGCCACAACTGAAAGGTTTAAATATGTTTAATAAATAATAAAAGAAAAAGAAAATACTCAGTAAAGAATCACAGTCACTTCAAAGTCAAAGTAAATTTTAATGTCATACAGATCAACACAGGAAAAAGTGCATGTCACTGCACGAAATTTCGATACTCAGGCTCGTACCATAAGAATTATAGTTTACAGAAGGAAGATTAATAATAATTTAAAAGTACTGAAAATAGAAATCAAAATAAGATACTAAAAGTAAATACAATAAAAAAATAGATAAAAATTTGAAAGTTTTTACAACAGGAACAGACATATATAAGGATATATAACAAACAGTACTATAAAGAAAGAGGCACACATGTAAAAAAAAAAAAATAAAAAATATCCATCACCGATATATGCCATAAACTTGCGGTTTACAATTTTCATAGTGCAGACAGAGACGTGGTAAAGTGAGCTATGTACAGAGCTATATAAATAACAATGACATATTGCACATAAATAATGCTTGTTTACCCACTTAGTGGGTTAGGCTATGGCTTTGTTGTTCAGCAGTCTGATAGCATGTGGGAAGAAGCTGTTATAGAATCTGGATGTCCTGCATCTAATGCTTCTGTAGCACTTCCTTGTTGGCAGGAGTTTGAACAGTCCATAGACCGGATGGTGTATATCCCTCATTAGTTTTCGGACTCTACCATAGCATCTGTTTGAATATATGTCCTGTGGGGATTGAAGGTTGAAGTCAATGATTTTTGTGGCTTGTTTAATGATCTTATCCAGTGCCTTCCGATCAGCTTGAGAGCAATTTCCATACCAGACAATGACGTTGTTTGTCAGTACACTCTCAATCGTGGTTCTGTCGAAGGCAAGTAGGACCTGTGGGGGGAGGTTAGCTCTACAAAGCCTCTGAAGGAAGTGGAGACGTTTTGGGGCTCTCTTTATAAGGTCTGTGGTCCAACTGAGGTTTTGCGAGATCTGTATCCCTAAGAATTTGGCGCTATTAACTCTCTCCACTGTTGCACCACTGATGACACGGATGTGTAGCTTATTTACCTTCCTAAAATTGATGATGGAATTTCCTTGATTTTTCCCAACATTTAGTGCTAAGTTATTGTCACTGCACCAGTGAACGAGTTGTGTCATCTCTTACCTATAGGCCCCCTCATCTTCCTTCTTGATAAGTGGTGTCATCTGCAAATTTGATGATTCTGTTTGAATGATGCATAGCTGTGCAGTCACGTGTTAGAACTGTGAAAAGTGGACTGAGTAAACAACCTTGTGGGACCCTGGTGTTTAGGGTGATACTGTTTGAGTGATGTTTTCCAGCTAGAAATATTTGTGGCCTTTCACACTGCAGGACAGTCGCAAATAAAGAAAACAACTATGCTATACTTCACTGCATTCCTAACTGTATATAAGAAAATGAATGTATCCTAGATTTACTTACTCACAGCAAGGCAAGACAGATGTGGTGAGTGACTCTTCCAGCTGATGTTATCAGGTAAAAGACAAAATACCAAATGCTCAATCTCTCTCTCAGACAGTACTTAAATTAATATCTCAAATATTGCTGCTGGGATACTTGCAGGATGACATCATGTTTGTCATCTGACTATCCCAGGTGAAGCCCCCCATAGCTAGAAACTTCCCAGATTTAGCATATCCCTGTGAAAAATACAAATACCACAGATCTTTTGGAAAATGGTTGAAGTCATAAAACAATTTACATTCTTCCACACTTAGAAAATACAAAAAACTTCTAGTTCTAGACATTCTGTCTGCTAATGCACTGAAACTGAAAGATAACCCCCTAGATTTAATAAAATCCGTGTAGACACTAGACAGAATGTTACTGTGTCCGTCTACATGGTTCCCCTTTGGCAGCGCACCATGCATATTAATCACAGCACATTGCTGAGGGAAAGCCGTGGAACAGTTATTGAATCAGTGTAGGGAGTGTGGTGCTAGCTGTGTCCCCAGATAAGTAACAAACTCCCTGCCTTGTCCAATGGTATTATAGCAATGTAATTTATTTATTTTTTTAATTTTTGTAAAATGTATGTTTCCGTTACGTGGAGCACAGCAGTGCTAAGCTGTGCCAAGACACCTGCCAGACCTCTAAAAATAGAAACCGGATATATGTAAAGGTCAAGTTTAAGTATGGCTGAGCAGGTTTGCACGGCACTGCTTAAAGGTAGCTCAGAGGTATACGTAAAGGTATAGCAAAATTCTACCTATCCACGTAGCTACATGGTTAGAGTTATGGCCTCATGTGCCGTAGGTGAACAGTTTGAATACATGGAAGAGCAAGTTACCATTTCTGTTCAAAATACAAATCATGCAAATTATTTGGAAATACTGGCCTGCTGTGCTCAGCTAAGCACTTCTAAGCACTGCATAAACAAATAACAGCGGCTAATGTTTATTCACTTCTTGGCATCACTTGACCAGTTTGTGCACTGCTAAGCATATATGTTTTAGTACTGACCAGCTGAGCTGTGCTGGTCTGCGCACTGCTGAGCGACATGCTGCATTTTTAAATATTGCCCAATGGCCTGTACGGGCAGGAAAATAGGCTATATTAAGCCCACATAGCATAACCCATTGGAAATCAGTCTCTGAAGGATACAACGGCAGGCATTGGAGAGGGTTTGTGCTTTCAGCTGCAGTAGTGGGGTATTCAGGAGTACAGGGTCATGGTCGGACTCCTTGTCAAAAACCATGAGGGCTGGCTGATGTGGGGAGGTTACGAGGGCTCAGTGTGCAAGGTGGAAGACTGTGACCGGCTGGCAGGGGACCTCACCAGTGCAACTGGTATCCCCCGCACAGGTGAACAGTGTCGTCACCACCATGACTACCTGAAAAAATGGAAGGGAGCTCTCTTGGACACCTGGATCCAAGAATTCTAGGCTGGGAGTGTCCCACATGTATGCAAGTACCATTACCTGTGTTTCACCAATATCTAATCTTGAATGTCTGCTAAACTGAATGCATAATGGTGGTGTTCTCTCCCAACAGCTGCAGAGGAGAGGGCTCACAACATCGAGGCGCATGCTGGATGCTTGACCAGGTTGCACTGTGAGTGTGGGGAGTACAGATGTATTTTGCTATCTATAGTCAAATAAGCAAGAAAGATTAAAGCATTAACTGTAATTAGGAACATACAGTAAAGATTGTATTGCAATGAATTTGGACTTACACCTGTACTGCAAGAAGTGCATACTGCCAACTGTAGTGCCATAAGCAGGGAAGACTAAATCATTAACTGTAATAAAGTATATGCAATAAATTTTGAAGTGCAATAACTGTGGAGTTACAGCTGTGTTGCAACATCTGCATAATGACAACTGTTGTGTAATAAAAACATGAAATTATACCAGCAAGTGATTGAAGGTTTCTGTAATAAAGTCTGTTGTGCAATGACTGTGGAAGTATGGGCTGTTTTGCAAGAAAGCAATTATTAAAAATGTTTTGCAATAAAAACATGGAATAATATCAATACCTGCATGAAGGTATATCTAATAAAGTCTGTTGTTCAATAAGTGTAGGTTCAGAGCTGTTTGTGTGAAATTACTTATGACAGGTGGTCTGCAATGAGGCATGGACCAAAAGCAATAACACCAAGGTAAATCGTGTACATCAAGATCGTCTTGTTTTCAACACTGCACATCAGCTACAAGCATTCAGGCTGTGAGGTATGGTGCTACAGTCAGGTATAACAGTGTACTAGTTGTAGACTGCAAATAACCCTTAATCGGATATTGTTTGTTGACTTCACAGATATTTCAACACACTAATAATGTACGGTGTACACCTGAATTTTATGTAGTAATATATACTTTACCTAGTATCTCTATCATGCTTGAATGTCATGCATGTGTGTTCAACTGTCATTACAGTCAAGTATAAAACTGTACCACTATTAGGTCATCTTATTTTGGTGCCAGGTAAGCTCTAGGCAAATATCAGTCAGTAATCAGCAATGACTCAGAAGCTCAGTTTGCTAAATGCTATCTATGAAAGTACATTTGTGCCATACACAGACCAGGGTTTGAATCCAGTGCTATTTGGATCTAAATATGACAGTATCAGTCACAAAATCTTTACAGATATTCTCTGCACAAGAACTACAGGTAAACAGGTGAGGTAACCCATACAATGAGTACATTATTGTGCGTTTACATGTCACAGACTGTCACAATCATTACCCAGAATATGAAAATACAGCATAAAATACTGGAAATAAGTGTAATAAAAGAAAAGAAATAAAATGTGTAAACTGTAGTATGGCTGCATGCCTGGAGTGTTTGTTAAAAGTTGCTGCAGTCAATTAATACATTTGATGCAACTGTCCTCTGCAGTCACTGCTATTGGGTTCTATCTTCATGCCTGCCAAGCAAGGAATGATAATAGTTTACTGTCTGTACTGTACACATACATGTCTCTGAAGTGTCACTAAATGTAATTACTGTTGCATAATCATTCTGTCACAGACGTATCATCAACATGATTATGTAAACAGCAAAGTAACACTACATTAGCCCACAGTATACCTTGATAGTTAGATAGGTACACTTTATGTGGAAGTGTTCTGCGTAGTTGTGTACCTGCAGTTTTTACTGCTTGGCCCATATTGTCCCTTGTGGATAGCTTGAGCTGTATGTATGTGCTACAGCAGCTATTGGGCACTTTTACACAAGAAAGAACAGACCTGTAGAGTAGACAGCTGTAATATTGTCAACTATATAGCCTATAATGGCATTACTGGACTGTATTTCTCTCTCTCCCCTCCCATTATCTTCAAATATTTATTATTGTTATGCATTGGTGATGGTTTGCTATTAACATATGCTGTTCCATAAACTTTATTGTGCGGCATGTGTTTTATTATTATTTATTACAATGGTTGCATATTAACATATCTTGCTGAATTACCTATTCTGTTGGCCATATGCTGTAACTGTTACTGGAATGCACCTTATACACTGACTGTTTTGTTATTTACTGAGTATCAGATAATATGCGCTGAAATGTAATGTGGTTATTTCCAATGTTTTGGCATGCTGTTCTTACTAACAATGGTTTTGTTCATAACTAACCTAAATGTATTGCTTTACCTCCATAACCACAGCACATCAGGGTAGGCTCTTTCCTGCTGATCCTCCTATGCTACGTCAGCCGGCAGTGGCACTGGGTCCCAGCACTTCTGGGACCCAAGCCGGTAGTGCTCCTTCCGCTGACCCTGCACCACTTTCTGGTGGAACCGCCTCAGTGGATGGGGTTCATTCCCCCGAAGCAGTGGCGGAGGGGAGGTAGTCAACCAGGATCGACTACCGGCCATGGTGCATCATTCACAGGAGTTATGAATGTCACCTGCACCGGACTTGAGGGCAGACTGGACAACTTGGTGGGGCCATCTGGCCCAGGCACCCAGCCTCCAGCACAGCTACCTTTGGGGTAGTGAAGGAGCAGTGTCAGCTGCCGATGGGTGGGGACCTCCGTAATGCTGCTGCCGTCTGGAGGCAAATGCACTTCGGATTCCACAACACCCTCCCCATCCAAGGTGTTTACACCCCTCATGTGTCACACACCTCCCCTTTCTGCTGTCTTGTCTGTCTGCAACTGCATCCTCTCCTACCTAACTTGCCTCTCTCACGTACCCATATATCTTCTCCAACATTCCTCTCTCTCTATATATATATATATATATATATATATATATATATATATATATATATATATATATATACACACACACACATACACACCCACACATATATGTTTTTTTATAAAGGGGCCTGTGACCCACAAAAAAAATATTGCCCCATACACAGCTCTCCATTTCGCGCACGTGTCCACTTGACGCAACTAATTTTGTCCAATTGGCTTGACAACGCATTTATGTTTTCCTCACCTCTGTCTCTGGGATTCGAGAGTCCAAATTCATCCACAAAGTCTGTCAAACTGCACAGCTGCTGCTGTACAAGAAATGGAAAGCTATGGTTCTTCCCTACACCAGTCCTGCACATCCCCACCTGCCTTTCACTATGTTTTTCCCCCTGCTTTTCTGCATTTCACCACTGTCCTAGCACCTCCATTTTCTTTTCAAATTTTTAGTGTGAGTTTACAGGGAGCTAAGCAGAAAGCAGCGATGAGGCACCACACACTGTGCAAACTTGCTTTAATGTGCCTTAATGATCCTATGTGTTTTACACAGTGTTAGGCACATGCATAAAATAATCACCCCTGCCACATCTCGAACCCGGGCCCCAGTCATCTACTGCCTACTGCACTAACCCACTAGGCCACACAGATCTTAATTAAAACACGTGTTTCCAGCAATACATACTGATTGACACTGACCAACTGAAATCAAACCAAATATGACAAATGGGAGTCTACCTGGGACTGACACACAAAAATAATAACAGTATGTGAGGCCTGGATCGCAGGTAAATGTTCCCTTTTACCTGCAACATCTTGAAACACACCTCCCAAGGCACAGTACATATGTTCAAATGGAATCCGGTTGCAAAACAAGCGCCTCTGAAAGCCATGCACATACTGATGGATGCAGACAGCATGTGTCACAGCCTGTATGTCAGCACATATATCTGGCAAATGCACCTGCTCCTGCACTGACTTAGTAGCTCATTCTGTTACATGCCTTGCATACAGAACATTTTGCCACACACAGTCCTGGGTTAGAATCCAGTGTGTTTCATTTCAGTCACATTGTTGTGAACACAGCAAGTAATGACCGAATCATGCATTTTTTTATCCCCATAGGTTACTGCTACTGAATTATCAGCTACCCAGCTTTGCAAGTGACAGCCCTGCAGGTAGGGACACACTGTACATATTCGTATAGCCTAACTATATGTCATCTACTACTCTGCTATTGGCACTGTTGCATTATAGATGTACCTTAAGCACATGCCTCGAGTAGACTAACAGGTACCTTATACGGACTCTGGTTTAACAAGAGGGCTGCCACAGCTGCTGCATTTATATATAAAGCTTGCAGGCCTCCAAAGTCTTCACACTCCCCCCATGTGTCCTAGGTTACAGCAGCAGCAGCAGCTGCAGCCTGCAGCATACATGACCATATGTTAAAGGTAGCAGCTATAGACCAGCCATACCTCCCAACCCCTATAACAAGGGATCCAGACACAACCATAAATAAGGGGGGGGCAAAGGCCCAGAGATATGTACACGTATCACAATTTGCCCCTATAAACATAGTAAGGTGACAGAATAGCAGCTACTGCATTAGCATGCATATTCTGATGGGTATGAAGTGTGACACTCGCATGTCTCTCTCCCCTTTCTGACCTCAACCCACAATGTTTGCCAGTGAACTGCCAGATTACCACAATGTCATGAGACACTGACCAGACATATGAGGCAAACTGTGGACATACTTCATACATCTCTACAGTGCACAGTATTTGTACTTACCCTCTGTGATGCTGTAGTCTCCACACCTCAGTAATGCCCATCTCAAAAACTAAGAAAGGGTCCAAGGCCTACATGAAGGTGCACTGTGGTGCCATGTCATTGGCTAATGATAGTGCAATTCAGCTGTTTTGGATGCAATTAGCATTTCTGAGCCACAGATTGGTGCAGAGGCAATTACCTGTTAATGAGCATTACCTGCAAAAAGAAAGACACTACTTATGGGGAACAGGTCTGTATGTGGTTTTACTCACACAGTATGTGCAAAGCATTTGAAGAGGAATACTTCAAAAAAAGGAATATATTACTCTACCAGGTATGTACTACATTTCCCCATAAAACAGGATGCAGATGGTTTTCTCACACAGGCAGCATATGTGCAAAGCATTTGAAGAGGAATGCTTCAAAAAAAGGAATACACTACTCTACCAGGTATGTACTACATTTCCCCATAAAACAGGATGCAGATGAAAGGATGAAGGCATGGGGAATAGGGACTGAAACAGTAGGCTTGTATTAGATCTATGATAATGACATGTCAGTGATACTCTGCTATGCAACACCTACAGACATGCCTCTCAGTTGTCCCTGCTTTGCTATCACATCTCTGCTCTGTCCCTGTCCATCCCTCCTACAATGGCCAGCTGTTGTAGTAAAGGTAGTGGATTACATGCAAGACATAGTGACACTAAATAAGCCTGTATACTTCCTGTAACATCAAACAATGTACTGTAATTTAACTCCTCTCAGTCTGTCAATTTCACACACAAATAGTACTAGCATTGTAAAAGTGTCCCTGATGTACTCTGGCTAAGTTCCTATTTCATGGACATTCATCCCTGTCTGGTTGAGAGCTATGCCTAACATACCTCTCAACCTCCTACAGTAAGAAATCAGGACAAAGCCATACTTAATGGGGAGACAAAGGCCCAAACTCAGTGATAGAGTATTCATATTGGCCATACAAAGTAAGAATGTGAATAGAGTAACAGATAGTACTGCAGAGTAGGTGTTGTCTGAGGGGGTCTGATGGGTGACAGATTATGTATCAACTTTCTAACAGCAACCATCAATCAGTAGACAACTATTTGTCAGACATCCACAAGTTTGTGCAAGAAGGACCACATCTATGAGGCAAACATGGTGACATTCTGCAAACATCTGCATACTTGAGAGGTATGATGCCTACAGGGAACATACTATAGCAGACTTGCATTACTGTCTGTCAGTGTGGCACACTGGTGTTGCTAGACTGACCCCATATAGTTGCTTGAACAGCATACTATTTGTCCGACAGTGGCCATATAACATATTAGTGGGGATGTGCCTGCAGGGGACACACCACAGTACAATGCAGTAATGGGTGTACAGACATTCAGCAGAATCTGTCACAGCAGACAGGGACATTACCCAGTATTGCTACTATATAGGTGATAGTCACACATGTAGTGTGTTGCCAAACTGTGGGACATGACGTGAGGGAGCAGTGGATAGTGCAGGCCATTATGGGTGTGTAGGGTCTGTATATAGTGGACATCCACTTATCTGCCTGTAATGTGTTCCCCTCTTGTTGTCTTGCAGGAACTATGTACCAATGGAGACATCCTCCATTTTCATCTGCAAAGAATGACGTTATACTGAATGTCTAAGGGCATTCAGTATAACGTCATCCTCCATTTTCATCTGCAGAGAATGACGATATACTGGATGCCCCTAGACATCACATCTTGCTGTCAAGGGGTCGCCACAATCATTAACAGCAGGTAGCATTGCTGGCTGACTTTATGAGGTCTGTTAATCATATTGACCAACAGGACAGGACCTACCAGCAGGTCCAACACCGGGTGACAGATATAGTCAATGCCGCACGTCAAAGGGCAGCTGCTGTTGCCAGGGATCATGCTGCCACTGGTGGAGGGCCTGCAACAGAACAGCCACTCTCGGTCACAGAGGATTTCCTGGTGAAACTAGGATCATCCAACAGCTCCCAGCCAACCATACATCCTGGTGGAGGGTGCCACAGTGTCCACATCAGAGGAGCATCCAGGTAAGCTTACTGTGTTCACCAGTATAATACATTAGCAGTCATTGTGGCAAGCTCTACAGAAAAAATACATGAGTGTCAGGTCTATCTGCATTGGTGGTGGGGGGGGGGGTTGGCTGTTACCCACAGCTGTGCACACATACTCAAAATGTCAGCAATATAGCCAGTATCAAATTAGCTACTATACATGTGGATACATGCACATATTATCTTGTAACAGTGCAACATTTGGTGCTGCTGACAATACCTCTTCCTCACCTTTACATAAGTCCATCAGGTGTGGCCAGAGATCGTGGTCCTGTACCTGGTTAAGTGTGATACTGTTCTTTTACAGATCATATAGATAGCCACGGTGGTGCAGCCATAGTGTTGTTGCCTCACAGCAAGAGGTTCTCCCATTCGATTCTCGGCTGGAGCACCTTCTGTGTGGAATCTGCGTACGTCCTCCCCACGGTCGAGTGGAGTACGAAAGACATGTGTAGAGCTGGCACCTGTATATAAAAAAAAAAAAAAAAGAAAAATCTACTGCTAATCATTAGCGAACCAGAGTTCTGCTGTGGTGACCCCTAACTGGGAAAAGCCGAAAGAACAACAACATATACACTATGAATATTAAGGGCTGGCATTTTGCCTTATACATAACTGTTGTGCTTGTAGAATAGTTGCATGATCCATGTCAGAGCAGTTAACTACAGTGCACAGCCTAGGCAATGACAGGTGTCTATTTTACAAACATTAACATGTTTGCACTTATAGTTTTGAGCACCTCTGCATGAGGCAATTACTCCAAGATGCCCATTCAAACAAAATAGGGAGAAGGTACAGACCTGAGGCAGTGCTACAACTGGCATATTACTGTCAAGACAGGTGTACTGTGTTTTGTGTGTAGTTGTACAACATACAGTGTCATACTGCATACCTCACAGGTGTATTGTACTGGCAACATTACCCGGATGAACGTGACGTGCATGTTATACAGGGCCTGATTGTCTGTGCATGTTGTGAGTTTGTGTGTTTTGCATGGGATCAGAGGTGAGAAGATGTGGGACATGTAATGTAGTTGTGGATCCTCATCTGTACAAGTCTGTGTGGATTACCATACATAATAGTGCAGGTAGTACTGGTGAACGGGGGGGGGGGTGGTTGGAGTCTGTCTGCCTCAAAACCTGATTTCAGGGTCTCATTGGTCTCTGATGATGATGATGGCCATAATGAGGCGCAGGTGGGGCTGCCGTGGCTGAATCTATCCCAGAGGTTGACATCCCTCTTCTGCCCTCATTGTCCCTGTGCACAGTCAATAACCCACACATACCCAGTCCCCAGAGGCCACAGGTATTGGACAGAGGGTGGTGACATAGTACAGGACAATGTGAGAACTATGGAGTCAGTGAGTGTAGACACTGGCCTTAGCCAGAGAGCTGGAGAGATCCAACACAGACTGACAAGGGTGCTCAAAGGAGGACTGCTGCCCATCCACCTACTGTTGCAGGTGTCACATCGCAAGTCACTCGCCACATGTCTTGGGCTGTCATGGAGACACAGGCATGATCTGAACACAACACCAGATGGATGCTTAGGATTATGGATGCCGCAAAGTCTGACATCTGTGACTGCTTCCACCACATTGGTGAAGCCATGGAACATTTCACTGATGTAGTGGAGAGATGGTGGGCTGAGACCGTGTCCGTCTGAGGGCACATTGTGCTGGAACATGTGGTTGGAGTTGGGGGTCAGACATGTGGACATAAGCCAGCAACACCATCTGCTGGGAGACAACGTGGCCATGCACACTCATGCTCCCATAGTGACAGTACCTCTCCAGTGCTACAGAGGGACGTGTGCTGTCCACACCATGATGTGGCAGGCCATGGGCACATGGTCCTGGGCAGTCCCATGGAGGACACACGCCCAGCAGATAGCAGTCACAGTCAGTACTTAAACTGGGTCTGACCTTGGACAAGGTGCTGCCCATGCTACTCCTGGTGAAACCAGTTCCCATGCTCGTGGCAGGAGATGGTGAACTGTCCACTCCAGCATGTACGGTCTACAGTTGTCCATCATACACGTGCAGAGCTAGCACTGGGCTTGACAGTGCACATGCACAAACTCCAACGCCAGTATCACATGCAGGTCACTTACAGACACACATGGCACCTTTCCATGGTCCATGCAACCAACACCCCTTCCTGACTCACACATGCTGTCAACTGTTTGGCACAGCCTAGGCCACTGGCACCCCCACACCACACCCTGTGCATGTGATGATACCTGTGCCACATCCATGCCATCGATGCGGGGACCTGCATGCATATATGTGTCTGAAGCACAGGGTGACTATATAACTTTGCATGTGTTTGTGTAGTGCAGTAGTGTTATGCCATGGCAGTTGTGGGCCACAACAGCTACTGTATGCTGGCATGTGTCAGGACTACACATCAAAAGTTGTGTATCTTTGTTGCCTGACACTGGTGGCAGTGTTAAAGAATGACAGGTGTGTCATGGACCTGTGTACATTTCTGTCCCAGGAGTCTGACCGGTTCAACTATGGACACATGGCGGCAATACAGCGGCACAAGATGGCAAAGCAGCACAGCAGTGATATGACATCAGCAAGGTATGCCAGTAGACGTGCATGGTTCCCTAGGTGCATATGTGTAGAACAGTGTGTCATGGACATTGGGGACAGTCAGCGTCATCATGCTTTCATACCCTGTGACACGCACTACTACCCTTGATACATGTCACCTGGGTATTCTGCAAGTACAACTCTAGATGGTGGTGGACATTAATTATGGTTATGTAGAGGAGGGCAATTTAGGGCCAGCGGCTAGTTACAGGGCCATATAATGCCTAACCAATGACAGGGGTAGGCCACATGGGCATGTCTCTAGTGCTGTAAAGGGACATGTTTACTCACACAAACACACACACAGGTTGGATGCTATGAGATTAGAACCCCTACCTATCTAGTATTGCACATTATAGCTTGCAGCACTTATCACATGAGCCACACTGTTTATCTGATAGTACGTCAGCCAGTGCTCTTAAGGTGGATGACATCAGCAGACCTTGTAACAGAGGCAAATGCTGAGGCCAGCAGCTAGTCAGCGGGCATAAAATGCATAACCATTTAACAGAGATAGACCATACGGCTTGTCTGTAGTGCTGCACGGGGATATATTTACACACACCCACGCTGGATGCTGTGAGATTAGAACCCCCACCTATATAGTCATACACAGTATAGCTTGCAGCACTTATCGTGTGCACCATGGAGTTAATCTGTTGTGAGATTGTCAGCCAGTGCTTTTAAGGTGGATGACATCAGCAGGCCTTGTAGAGGAGGGAATTTAGAGGCCAACAGACAGTCACAGGGCCATAAAATGCATATCATTGCATGGAGACAGCCCATATGGGCATATCCAAAGTGCTTTGAGGGGATATATTGATACACACACAGATGTAGGATGTGAGATCAGAACTCCTACTTATCGAGTATGGCACACTACAGCTCACAGTACCTATCACACACGCCACAGGTTATGTCTGTTGTACATGATGCAGGCACAGTACTTGTGGAGTACACAAAGTGGTCTTGTGTTAGACAGCATGTGTGGCCTTCAGGGTGATACTGCTTGGTACTTCATTGTATCTAGCGTCCTAGAGGTAGGATACCTGGTAATATCCCTGTTATGTGTGTACTCTTACCAGTCTGGCCATATGTGGATGTTTGCAGTTTGATAGGCAGACATGTGGCCAGGGACAATATGGCCTGTCCAAGGAATGCGTTGCACCCACTGTACATTACACCCTCTGCATACCTATGTCCGTCTACGGGGTGACAGCCAGCAGGCTCAGGGGTCTGTGGGCGAGTGGATTATGTACTGTTGTGGCCTTAGTGTGGTGCCATCAGACAGCTGTTGTGATGTGTATTTGCAGATAGCAGCATTCAGAGGTATGTGGGAACATTCGTACATCCCCACCCATATCTATATCAATGTGTATAACAGCGTTGTCTCCTTAAATGTAGTTGTGTGTGTAAGTAATCTAAATGTGTTATGTAGATGTATGTGGGGAGTCTATGTATCACTGTACTATATATAGCTATATGTACATCTTATCTCACACACACACACATATATATATATATATATATATATATATATATATATATATATATATATATATATATATACACACACATATATATATATATATATATATATATATAATATGTGTGTGTGTGTGTGTGTGTGTGTGCGCCACATACTGATAGAGACACTAATCAAGCGTGAGGGGATAAGGAGAGACAGATATATACATGTAGCTCTATATATGTACAGACATATTTCCACACAGCAGGTCTTTGGGCGGTAGAGGCAACAGACTTGGGCTCAAGTTAACTACGTGTAGGAGCATGCCCAGTGTGATTTTCAGTACTTAAAAGGCGACTCCAGGCCAAAGCTACATGTACTTCAGTTCGGGATTATTGTGTGCTGCAGGTGACTGGCTGCTGCACCTGTTAACATAGTACTGCAGTTCCCTGATATTGTCCTAGGCATTCTCTGGCTGTTTGCTGACCTTAATGTGTGACTCAAACTTCAGAACTGTACAGAGCTCCACAGACTGTCCAGACTTTTGTCACATATCTTTTGGCTCGTTTCACATAACATTGTGGTTTTCTGGCAAATTAGTGGCAAGTTAGTGATGACTGAAGAAAATAAATGAGTTTCAGACTCCATGCACATCAGGAGAGTCATGTTAACGCAGGACCTGTTATTCTATCGACATTCTACTTTTGTAAGGAAGGAATATTTAAAACCTGACCCAATTTGTGGGCCTTGGTCCCACTATTATTCACTTTATTTGGCCAGATTTCCTGCTCTAACAGATTGAGAGGTATGATGTGACTGGGGTACATAGTGTAACACCACACACAGGGTGACAGACTGCATAGCTCTCCCTGTACATGTTTTTGCAGAATGTCCAGCATTTCGCCCTATATGTCTGCTGTATTTCCTTCCTCACACTATCACCAAGACAGAGGAATTCTCTGGTCTGCTGGTGCAGCAGTTGTATGCAACAAAGGGGTCTACTTCAAAACATCTAAAAACAATAACATCTAATTTCATAACATTGAGACCAGAACATCTAAAACAAAACGTCTAAAACCCATAACATCGAATTGTATAACAATACAAATCACAAGAAAATAACATCCCCTGCACATATAACGACACCAAACTACCAAACACACTTTTTACTACATTTCTGCAGCCCCCCCCATAATTTAAACATACCAACTCCAAGATCACACTACAGTGGGAAAAAGTTAATTTCCTAACCCCACTGTATCAAGCCCCTTTGCAGAAACGTAGTAAAAAGTGTGTTTGGTAGTTTGGTTTCGGTATATGTGGAAGGGATGTTATTTTCTTGTGATTTGTAGTGTTACATGTTATGAAATTTGATGCTATGGGATCTAGATATTTTGGGTTTTAGATGTTCTGGTCTCAGTGTTATGAAATTAGATGTTATGGGTTTCAGATGTTTTGAAGGGGGCCCAACAAAGATGTCTTTGGGGTGGGGGACGACCAGCCTATGTTCTGCTGGCATAGACAGTCATGTGACTCTCCTGTGACCCCACTGTTTGGCATCTCCCTGGAATACTGTCGTGGAGTTTCCAGCCATGTGGCCTAGTGGCTATTATGGGGCACATACTAGTGAACAGAGTACCTGTTGTCCCAAGTGGCTGTTAGATCTGTACAAGTAGCCCAGTAGCACACTACAGATCTCTGCAAGTAACCCAGTAGCGCAATATATATAGCTCACTATATACCCTTGCATACATGCTGCAGGGCCATACATATGGTACCATACTGTATTACCCCTTGCAAGTGGTGTACAAGAGAGTGACTAACCTTGCGAATGCAGGAGTTTACAGACCTGTAGTTTGGGGCTGACTCTGTCTGATCCACACAGTCCACAGCCAATACATGGTGAGGTACAAGTTGTGTGGACTGGCTGGCATAATTTTTACTGATATGTATGAGAGTCGGAGTACAGTGTCAGTCCTTAGGGCCCTAAGTTATCGGTACATGTGCTATGTGCTGTTTTGGCCAAGGCCAGGGCATACTGTGCATGCCTATGTTTGCCTATAGGGACAGCCTCAGGGGGTTCCTCCTCCGAGTCCCCCTGTGGGTGCGGTTGTGGTGACCTAGGCATTGGTGGGAGGCTGTGTATACCTTCCCTTTGGTGATCCTGCTGCAGCTGTTTCCACATGATCATATTGTGCAGCATGGCACATACTGTGAACATCTGTGCACATGTGGCTGGAAAGTACTGCAAGGCTCCATTAGATATATCGAGGCACCAGAACCGTGATTTCAACAGTCCAAACACACCCTCTAGGATGTTCCTGGTTTGTGCATGTGCCTCATTATGGCATTTTTCCGTTGGTGGGTGTGCATTTCTGATAGGTGTCATCATCCATGGTGCCAGTGTTTAGCCAGCATCCCTAAGTAAATGGCCATGTGGGATGTCCCCCCAAGCAAACATCTGGTACAGGTGTGATGCATGCCAGATATGGGAGTCGTGATATTTGCAGGGCTGCCAGCATACAAATTCATGATAATGCCCTGGGCACTGCACACGACCTAGCATTTGATGGAGTGGTACCCCTTGTGGTTGATGTAGAATCTACCCTCTTCACTAGGTGGTGCCTTGATGTGTACATGAGTGCAATCGATGGCACTTAATAACTCAGGGTAGTGTGCTACACATAATAGTCGCATACTGCTGGCCCTCTCCTCAGGGGTGTGGGGAAAATAAATGTGCTTACTAGCATGTGGTAGCATAGCATCCAGGAAATGGAGTACCCTGGAAGTAGATGCCTGAGAGACCCCCATCATGTCCCCAGTTGCTCTTTGGAAAGTAGCTGTAGTTAGCATTCTAAGGGCTGCACATACCTTTGTTTCCACCAGGATAGGTTCCCCTCTGTTAGCTCTGGGTCCAAGTTGAGGGTGGCAGAGCTCACTGAGTTGTACTATGTCCCTGTCCACCCTGTAGACCTCTACAATCTCTAGCTCATGTAGCTCCTGGTAGGTTACCCTGGGCCTGAACACACTTCACCTTCTCAGTCTAGGCCTATGGGCAGCATCAGCAGCCGCTGCGCTGACATCAGCATCTAGCACATACATATGTAGCAGACCTGCAGCAGCCCCTAGCATTCTCTAGGTTAAAATTCCCAAGTCTGTACTCCAATCTTGCAGAGCATGGGGGAAAATCAGGTAGGGTGTATGCATACTTTATAGTGGTCTGCTGTAGGTGTAGCCCGTGTCACTGGCTATCCACCTGCCAAGTACATCATTAAGGGGTTTAATGGCCCTAGTTTACATGAAACAGGGCTCATCAGTAATTAATATATCATTGACTTTCTCAGCCAATTTTTTTTTCTTTTGACAGCCTTCCTTGTTGAGCACTGCGAAGCGCCACTCAAATCTGCCCCGCAAACATAAACAAAGCTTAGTAGTCAGTAGACACACCTCCATGGAAGGTCATGCTCAGCACGGCTGCGAGCTGCACAAATACGCTCAAACCCACTGAAACATGTGCCCCTAAGGCAAACAAAGCTTAGCAATCACCAGACACCTCTCCCCTTGCTGAGCAGAGCAGCATGCCATGCAAACAGGCGCCACCGAGCTCTAATGAGCTTGAAAGTTTGCAGACACAGCCCCTTTCGATGTCAGCTACCTCTTCTGTAGACACCAAGATGGTTCTGTGCCTACACAGATGGGATCTGCGGACACAGATACCCATTTGTGCTATTCAGTTACCCCAGCTCATTTGCATACAGATCCATGCACAGTACTTGGTGACTACACAGTATCAGGCCCTGCCTCATTAGCAAGCACAACAGTCTTACATTGTACATACTTTGCATAGGGTGCTGTAATGCATTATTGTTACATACTCACAAATTCTAGATTTTACAATAATTTTATATTTTATTCCCATAACGGCATGTTTGTGCACTTCGGCACACTGCGCAAACATACCCAGGATATTTTAAAAAAATTATTTTGTATTTTCCATACGATGTTGGGCACACAGTTGTTACTTTTGCACATATCTGTATCCCCTATACTATTTCAGCCACTGTAAAGTACAGTTGTGTACACCTACCATAAATGTAGATGTTCGAGTGTCTTCACTGTTGCAGTCATAACTGTAGGGTGCTCCTGCCGGCAGGCAGCCCGAGGTCGGCCAGAATCCCAAAGTCTGGGTCCGGCGTCGGCTGTATAAGCTAGTACCCTGACGTCAGTACGCTTTGGTACATAGCCCTCAGCCGACGCCATCTTCTCCAGCCTTTCTTGCCCTAGATGTCAGAAGTCCCCAACAAATCAAAAATGAATCCAACAAGGAAACACAAATACACCACAAAAAAGGAAAAGAGAGAAAAACAGAGGGGATAGGAGGGAGGGAAACCCCGACTGCAACAGTGAAGACACTCGAACATCTACATTTATGGTAGGTGTACACAACTGATCTATGTTCTTCGTGTTTCACTGTTGCAGTCATAACTGTAGGGTGGAATCCCAAAGCAGTGTAAAAGGGGAGGAGGCTTTAGATAGAAGAAGGGGAGGCAAGAATACCCTGCAAGACAGCAGAGGCAAAGCCTGCCCTGGACTTAGAAAACAGTGGAAGATTGTAGTGCTTGGAAAAAGTATGCACAGAACTCCAAGTGGCAGCTTCCACGATATCCTTGGTAGGGACTCCTCTGAGGAAAGCTGTAGAAGTGGCAGCTGCTCTAGTAGAATGACTTCTAATGGTACCTGGAAACTGTTTCCCATGATGAGTGTAACAAAATCTGATTCCATAAGCAATCCACTTGGAAATAGTTTGTTTAGAAATAGGTTTTCCAAGAGAACTGGAGGCAAAAGAAACAAACAATTGATTAGACTTTCTGAACTCTTTAGTCTTGTCCAGGTAAAATCGTAACTGTCTGTGCACATCTAATGAATGCAAAATCCTTTCCACTTTATTTTGAGGATTTGGAAAGAAAGTAGGAAGGTGAATTGTCTGATTTAAAGCCACTTTCGAAATCACCTTAGGCATGAAAGTAGGATTGGTCCTCAAGGATACTCTGTCGTGATGGAAAATAAGGTATGGTTCCACAGCCATGAGAGCTTGCAACTCTGAGACCCTTCTGGCAGAGGTCAAAGCTAATAAAAGAACAGTCTTCCAGGATAAAAACTTAATATCTGAAGATGCAGCAGGCTCAAAAGGAGGCAAAGTAAGTTTTTCTAAAACATAATTAAGATCCCAGGCAGGGACAGGAGGGGTCCTGGGAGGCCGCAAATTTTAGCCCCTCTCAAGAACTGCTTCACCAAAGGATGAGAAAAACAGGAGGATCAGAACTGAAATGCGAGAGATAGCAGAAGCATGAATCTTAATGGAAGAAAAGGAAAGTCCTTTAGATAAAAGTTCCGAAAGATAAAGCAAAATAGAAGAGAGATCAGGTACCTGAGGATCCGAGCCTCGGTCCTGCATCCAAATACAAAACCTCTTCCATTTAGAGGCATAGGATTTCCTAGTGCTAGGCCGTCTAGCTTCCAAAAGAACATCCAAAACTTGTTTGGGAAGACTAGAGGAAATCAAATTCCTTTGAAGAGCCAAGCTGCCAGGCAAAGGGTCTTGAGGTTGGAATGTAGTAACTGACCCTGATGCTGGGACAAAAGCGAAGGGTTCAGTGGGAGAATCCAAGGAGGCCCCAAGAACAGGAGCTTTAAAGTTGGATACCAAAACTGTCGAGGCCAATTTGGAGCAATCAAGATGAGGAACTTGGGCTTGTCCTGTTTTATCTTCAGTAATACCCGAGGCAGTAGAGGAAGAGGCGGGAAGGCATATGCTGAAAGGCTTCTCCAGCTGAAGGACAGGGCATCCACTCTCCAAGCTGTTTTGTGGAAGGACCTGGTGCAAAAGCGAGGCAGCTGATGATTGAGATGGGATGCAAACAGATCTATCTGGGGACATCCCCAAACTGCAGTAATCCTGTTGAATAAGTTGGTGTCTAGCATCCATTTGTGAGGATCTGAAATGTTTCTGCTCAGGCTGTCTGCTAAGAGATTCTGTTTCCCTGGAATGAATTGAGCCTGGAGATGTAGATTCAAATTTAGAGCTGTGTCCCATAAAGCCATAGCTAGTCTGCAAAGGGGGTATGAATGAGAACCCCCCTGCTTGTTGATGTACCACATGACCGTGGTGTTGTCTGTGCGAATTAGCAGAGGCCCTGGTTGTAAAAGGTTCTTGAAGGCTAGAAGGGCATTTTGAACTGCCAACATTTCCTTCAGATTTATGTGCCAGTGAAGATGGTCCTTTGTCCAGGTTCCCTGCTGGCAATTGTCTAGAAAGTGTGCTCCCCAAGCATAATCCGAGGCATCCGTGGTTAGGATTTGAGTAGGTTGAGGAAGACGAAAAGGTTTTCCTTCGTTTAAAGTGCATGCCCTGGACCACCAGAGGAACTCCCTCTGAAGGCAGGGGATCAGAGGAATCAGAATATCCAGATCGTGGTAATGCTGTGACCATACACTTTTCAGATACCATTGAAGCTTTCTCATGTGAAGCCTTGCGTTTGGAATCAACAGAATGCAGGAAGCCATGTAGCCCAGAGCCTGCAGGAATTTCCTTGCAGTGAGCTGAGATAGAGTTGCTAAGGTGTTGAAAGTAGAAGCCAGCTGAGTTTGTTTTTCTGGAGTGAGGAAGGCCCTTTGTAAGGTTGTATTTAAGAGGGCTCCCAAGAATACCATTTGTTGAGAAGGGATCAAATGTGACTTTTTTATGTTCACTGAGAATCCCAGTAGGAGGAGAAGACGTTGAACAAAGTCCAGATGTTGAAGCAGAAGATCTTTGCTGTCTGCCTGAATAAGGCAGTCGTCCAAATAGGGGTAAATCTGGATCCCTTGAAGTCTGCAGTAAGCCACTACTGGTGCCAGGCACTTGGTGAAGACTCTGGGCGCAGTAGATAAACCAAAGGGCAGAACAAAGAATTGAAAGTGCCTCGAACCTGCCTTGAACCTGAGGAATTTCCTGCGTTCTTGCCTGATGGGAATATGTAAATAAGCTTCCTTTAAGTCCAATGTCACCATCCAGGCGTCCTGAGAGAGCATTGGAATTAGTTGCTGCAGAGTAAGCATCTTGAATTTTTGAATTTCCAAAAAGGTGTTTAACACAGAAAGGTCCAGAATAGGTCTCCATGAGTTTTGTTTTCTGGGAACCAGAAACAGTCTTGAATAAAAACCTTTTCCCATCTCCGAGAGTGGAACAGGCTCTATGGCTCTCATGACCAGAAGAGCATCCACTTGAGTTAAGGCCTCTGACCATTGATGTTTTGGCAGATCTGGCCAACCGTGAGCCCTTGGCAAAGTGTGAAAGTGGAATTTGTAACCTTTTAAAATCACGTCCAATACCCATCTGTTCTGGGTAATACGAGTCCAATTTCTGTAAAAAAAAGACAGTTTTCCTCCGAGAGGGGCATCCAGGTGAAGGGGACCTGAAGCCCAACCGAGAGAGTCATTGAGTTTGCTTTCTTTGAGATTGGGATCTGTCTTCTCCCCTTCTAGGTGAAGAAGCAGTCTATTGTCTAGATCTGTAAGAGGCCTGGCCTTGACCACGACCTCTGGAGCGCCTATATCTTCCCCTTTGAGGCCTGTCAGACGTGGGAAAGGACCAATTTTTAGAGGGCCAATTCCTGGAAAATCTAGGAGGCTGAACTTGCAAGAAATCTTTACAGTCTGCATAGACTTTGCCTTTTCTTCCATCTTTTAATAACTTCCTCAGCCTTGGATCCAAAAAGAACATCATGTTGAACAGGGGCATCTAATAACTTAGCCTTAACCTGTTCAGGTAAACTTTGTTCACGAAGCCAGGCATGCCTCCTAATAACAGTACCAGAGGCTGCAGCCCTGCAAGAAGCATCCAAAGCATCAAAACCACAATGTAAGCTATGCTTGTTCACTTGTTCAGTAGCATGCAAAACATCCTGAAGTTCCTTATCCTCTGCACAAGCAGGAAGGGAAGCAAGCTTTGCTTTAAAACAGACAAAAGAAATTGCTGATATTTAAACATATGAAACTGGCAATTTAAAGCCCTTACAGACAGGGTAGCAGAAGTATATACCTTTTTCCCCACCTGTCTAAAGCACGAGAATCCTTCTCAGAGGGAATAGGATTTTTAGAAGTAGCAACCTTAGCAGCCTTAGAGCCCTGAGAAATAGTTTCAGGATCCGCAGAAGGGTTTTTAAATAAAAATAAATGAGAGTCAGGAACCCTATAAAATCTATCAGGCTTAGAAGGAGCAGGAGGCATGGAATCAGGATTCAAATTAGCCTCAGAAAAAGCATCATCTACAATGTCCAAAACAGGAGGGATAGCTAAAGGCCTATGCTGAGGAAGAAGAAGAAATTCTCTAAGCCTCTTCTTGGAAGCAGAATACTCCTGTCCTTCCCAATGAAAATGTTCCCTCATCTCATGCAAGGTTTCCCCAAAAGAAAAATCCTCAGGTGGAGAGGCCGAGGGTAAAGAGTCCTCAGCATCCGAATCCTCATAAGGAGGAAAGGAATAGTCCTGATCTGAGGAGGAAACAGAAGATACAGAAGCCTGGTCAGAGGAATCCAGCGTAACATCCTGTCAAGGCCTTTTCTCAGGAGGGGGGTGAGAACCCCTAATCATTGTAAGCAAATCTTCAGCCATCCTCAATAATTGCTTTTGTGTCCTGGGAGTGGATTCAGAAGCAGCTTGAGCTGGAACTTTAGACTTAACAGGAGTCTTTGTCTTTGCCTTTGCCTTTGAAATAGTGATGCGAGTAGGCCTGAAAACCCCCTCAGAAGTCGGTACCTGCACAGCGGTTCTGGACCCATCTGAAGGAGCGACGTCCAAAGGTCCTGCAGCAGTTAAAATAGTGGGCCTTGATGGCTCCCCATGGGAGTCCATATCGGCCATCGGTTCAGAAGTGGCGGACGACAGGGGCTGCAAAAGCGCCTCACTGATGACAGCCGAACCGGACGCTGGCTCCAGCTGCAACGAGTCCTGTTTGGACCGCGGAGGCCTGTCTTTGTCTTTGCGCTTCTTTTGAACTCCGGTAGTGTCCGACGACATTCTATAATTGAAGCGTCTACCAAAATAATTTAAAGCCCAATCGTACCTGCGCTTGATAGTACGAGAATTGAACCTGGCACAGAACCGACAACAAGAAACGTCATGGTCAGGGCCTAAGCAAGGTAGACAGTAAGAGTGGAAATCTTTATGAGGTATTTGCTTCCCACACGCTATACAATTATTAATTTTTTCTGACATCGGAGGAACAAGAAAAAGATTCCCCAACGGGGTACTTAGCTTTGAGAAGAGAAGTAAGAACTTCGGACCGACAGCAACCAAATACGCTGTTCGAAAATCGCCAGCCAACGACTTGCGAGCTGCTTTCCACCGCACGGCAAGAAAGACTGGAGAAGATGGCGTCGGCTGAGGGCTATGTACCAAAGCGTACTGACGTCAGGGTACTAGCTTATACAGTCGACGCCGGACCCAGACTTTGGTATTCTGGCCGACCTCGGGCTGCCTGCCGGCAGGAGCACCCTACAGTTATGAGTGAAACACGAAGAACATCGACACTTTTACATCCCCTGGTGTAATTTTTACATCCTTTACATGGAATTTTTCCGTGTATATTATGGACACCAAACATGGGGTCTACACGACTGCCTATCTGCTTGCTGGATCACTCTACTTGCCTCATTTGCACGCATTTCACCTGCTTATGAGGTGATTTGCATGCCACGGACACTTCTATGTTTGCACGCTTGTGCACATCCCTCAGCTCCTGTTACTGGAACGCACATCTACTTACTTCCATGTAAGCACCTTGCCACTATGCCTAAATGGCAAAATAGTCCATGTAGGCTTTATTAAATTCCCCCCAACATCACTTTTGTTTATGGTGCAGCCATACAGTAACTCAACCTCAATCATTCTTCTAAAGTTTCAGTCTCCCGTGCTAAAATCCATGCATCTAAACAGTTACAATAGTGTACAAAAATATCTCTTCAGCACACATACCTATACAATATGGCATACAGTTCTAATACATTTGCAACACAGGCATATGAATTATGTTGCTATTCACAAATGACACACAACCACTTAAAAAATTCCAGACAGCTGGGGTGGCAGTATCTCCCTTCTGTCACACTTCTATGTAAATCATATTAATATTCACAAATGACAATTATTTATAAAATTCCAGACAGTTGGGCTGGCAGTAGCTCCTTTTTTTACACTTGCACTGAACTACATATACATTAACTGACGAAGTGTTCATTATAATTCACCCATCACAAACACTGATATACTTAGTTTTCCTTTTCTGTGCTATAAAGGGCTATACAAAATATGAAGAAATAATTAAAACAGTACCATTATGGCAACATAATTTTTCCAAGATAAGCTTAACTATACCACAATACTTTCCTAAAAGATAACAACAACTGACTAAAGACATATTGCTTATTACAATCAGCTCTTATCCAAATAAAATGTTTATCTACTAATGGCGACAATTTGTTTCAGTAATATCACTTTTTTTTTTTTTGGCAAAAAAAAGGTTACATTTCTTTTGTGAATCACACATAACTAACTTCACACTGTATAATAAAGTAATTCAAGTATTTCTGAAATGTATTTAAATCCTTTTCATCATTTATGATACAGTCTTCAAATTCAGAAGCTCATATGCTGGTAACCGGTTGTGTAAGCGAAAAAAAAAGCAAGGCCCAAGACTGATACTTGCAGTATACCACTACTGACAAGTACATAAAAAAGTTATGTATTCATCATACTGTCCCATTTGTGTTGTCCATTTTCATTCTTCCTCAACTGATGGATCTCTGATAAGACTTTAATCTGACTCAGCTGCTTCTACCAGATCTTGATCTTCAGATCCAAACTCTCGAGCTCTACCATTTACCCATAATGACACACCAACTTAACATACATGAGATCGAGCTTGCTACCCTTAAAGATAAAAAAACAATACCTTAAAAGAAATAAAGGGCAAAATAAAAACGAAATAAAAAAAGCTGGAGTTTAAACAAGGAACAGCAGTTCCCAAAGAAAAACTCTTAGGTCTTTCCAGGAGCAAAGGGAAGGGCGTAGGTGGGCAGGAGGTTGAGGCAGAATGAAAATGGACAAAACAGATGGAACATTATGGTGTGTACATAACTTTTTAATCTAATGTCATTTTCATTCATTCCTCAACTGATGAGACAGAGTCCCCAGCTACTGGAACCTTGGGTGGCCCTCATGGAATGATGTTATGGAGCACTGAGGAGCCAAAGGCAGCTCTGTTCTTGAAACAAATCCAGTTTGTAATGAGCAATAAAAGTATGAACATTAGACCAAGTGTCAGCTGCCCAAATGTCATCTATGGAAGCTCTTGACCAAAAAGCTGATGATGACCTTGTGGAATGAGCTCCAGGGGCTTAGGCAAGTATAATCCGCTTTTACTACAGACAAAGGAGATACAATCGGTTAACCATTTGTCCAGTGTAACTTTGGAAACTGCCTACCCAATCTGTTAAGAGAGAGAGAGAGAGAGAGACAGACAGAGACAAAACTGGTCATTTTTTTCTGAAATCATTGGTTCTTTGGAGATAAAAGTGAAGTTGTCTATGCACATCCAGCAGCTGGATCATGTATTCTCCCTTATTTGAAAAGTCTAGAAAGAAAACTGGGAGGTTAATGACCTGGTTAATGTTGGACTCAGAAGCTACCTTAACCAAAATAGAAGGGTTTATCTGCAAGGACACCCTGTCTTTCTGGAAAACCAGGTAAGGAGATTTGGAAGACAGAGCCTGGAGTTCAGATACTCATCTAGCTGAAGTGATAGCGACTAGAAAAATGGTTTTCGAAGACAAACATTTTAGATCTAACCTGGCTGAAGGTTCAAAGGGAGTTTGGGTCAGGGCCTAAACCACAATAGTTAAATCCCAAGGAAGAGTAGGATCCTTTAGAGGAGGTCCAAGTAAAAAGTTCCCTTTGAGAACAGCTTTACAGAATTTAGAAGAGGCTAAGGTAGAGTTATTTTCACCTAGATGGAAATTTGAAATGGCAGCCAACAGGACCTTAACAGAAGAAAGGCTAGCCCTTTCACTGAAAATTGTCACCAAGAAATCAAATATAGCTGGTACAGGGGCAGAAAGAGGGTCCAGATCCCTGTTAAGTGCCCAAAATACAAATCGCTTCCATTTACTTTTATAAATCTGTCTAGTAGAAGCTTTTTGAGAAGATAAAATATGAAGGACTGGGGAGGACAGCCTGGGCTGTCTAGAAATTAATGGAACTGGAGAAACCATGAGGACAGTTTGAGGCCTGTCAAGTCCAGATGAGTTGTACCTGTTGGATGAGATAGAAGGTATGGGCTGGGATGCAGTATCCAGGGTGGATGTAGAAGATGAATCCAGAGAAAGGGGAACCAACTCTGACAAGGCAAAAAGGGGGCAATGAGGATGACTGCGCTTTTTAACCAGAGTGCCTTCTGCAGAAATTTGGGAATGAGAGGTAATTGTGAGTAAGCATAAAGAAGACCAGAGGGCCTCTCATGGACTACAGCATCTCTTGGTGACTTCCCTGTTGGAGGGATCAGGGCAAAGAACCTGCTGCACTTGTTCAGGGAAGAAGCAAGTAGGTCATTGCACGGCTCCCCCTATTGACTGAAAATTCTCTCTGCTACTTCGACACTGAGAGACCACTCGTGAGGCATCAGAATTGACCTGCTTAATTTGTCTGCCTGAAGAGATCACCCACTCCCAAACTCTCACTGCTTCTTGAAAATGTCGATGAGATTTGGTTACTCCCTGTTTGTTGACATATCAGAGTATGGACATACTGTATGTCTGAACAGCAACAGTCCTGAAGGTCTGCAATGCCAGAACTCTCAATTCCAGAACAGTGGTATGTGTTTTGGCCTCTTCAGGGGCCCACATATATTGGACTGCCCTTCCCAAATACTACTCCCCCAAGACAGAGGCATCCATGGTCACCAAGAAATGGATGGCCTTCAGAGTTTGTTTGAATGAATCCACCAAAGAAAATATATTTTGCATGCTTGTGTAATCTTGATTAGGGCAGTTAACAGATGTTGAAGAATGGGTCACTGGACTGATAGTGTCACTGAAGAATTGGCATGTGAAACCTGGCTAGAGGAATGACATTGATAGCACCTCCCATGGATCTCTAGGCTTGTAAATTTAGTCATGCTGGAAGGGAAGAGAAGAATGTAGCATTACTTTTCTGACCTAGGATCCGAGTGTCTGTATTCAAGCTGGAGGAAGAGAGGCTACCTGACTGACTGTTTCCATACGAGCACCTATGAACTCCAGACTCTGCATAGGAGTGAATTGTAATTTGCTGTAACTGACTGTGATGCCTAGATGAAGGTAAAGCAGTCCCTTGCCTGTATGGGTAGATGCATATTTGGGGTGGAAAGGAGCCAGTCACCTAGGTATGGAGACGCACTGAATCCTAGCAATCTCAAGTGAGCTGCATTTGGTGAACACCCTGGGGGCTGTAGTGCTCTGAACTGGCAATGACTGGCTCTCAGCTGGAAGTGCATATATTTTCTGGAGAGCTTGTTCATTTTTATGTGACAGTACACATTTTGAAGATCTATCGAGCACATCCAATCATCCTTTCACAGTAGATGCAGAAGGGACTGAATCGTGACCATCCAGAACCTTGAATAGTACAGAAATTACTTTACTCAAATTCAGGATGGGTTTCAAGTCCTCTATCTTCTATGGCACTAAGAAGAATACTGAATAGGTTTCAGATCCTTTCTGGTCTGGGGGGACCTTCTGCACAACTCTTGTTTTCTAGCAGCTTTTCTTTTTCTGATGCTGCTGTTTCCCTCAGACTGGGTGGAACATCTGGGATTCCTTTCATTCATTTAGTGGGAATTTGGGACAATTGTATCATAGAACCTCTGGAAATAATTCTTTGCACGCAGGAATCTTTTGTTACGGACAGCCAGGCTCTTTGGTCCATAGGGCAAGAGTCGGGCCCCTTTTCAGGAATGCTGATAGGGTTTGTCCAAGGAGGTGGCCCAGAAGCCCTGATTCTGTGGGCTACCTCTGCCACGGGGTTGACATCTTTCTTTTGAGTTCCCCCTCTGCCCCTGTGAAAACTCTCTCCTCGGGAGTCTTCAAAAGGATCCTAGGATATAAGGAACAACATCTTTCCACCGCCTTCAGTGAGTCTTGGAAAAATGCACCCCTACAACAGACAGGGCCTTTCCTTCTTGCGCAAATCTGGAGACTGTGCCCATCACTTTAGGGCCAAATAAAGAAGATCCATCAAAGGAAGCACTGATGAATGAAGACTTAAAGGGATCTGCAAAGTCACAAAGCCACATTCATGCACGTCTCCTAATGCCTATGCCTGAACTTGTCACCTGTGAGGTACCTTCTGCTGCATGGGAGATCAGCATCATGGACACAACAGATATCGACCGATGGGTAACCAGTTGCAAGGAGACTATTTTGGCAGACATGGACCCATAAAGACATATGGAGAGTTCTTTAATCAAATCTCTTTGTAATCTTGTAAAATGTGCCAGGTAATTTGATGACCACAGGGAAAAGGTCCCTGAAGTGTACATGCACTTCCCGAATCTGTCCAGGGCCCTGGACTCCCTGTAAGGGGGAATGGACAGAAGAACTCTGCTCTACAAGCTCTTTACTGGTGGCTGCCACCACCACAATCATGGCATCAACTGGGACCCCCATGCTCCGGTGTGTCCTGTCCTTCAGAGGGGCTAAAATTTTCTCTGGATGTTTAGGGATGGGTACCACAGTTTCTGATCCCTTCCATGCCTGGTGAGAAATGAGATATATAAGTTCTTCAGCTGGGGGAGTCACCCAAGACATAACTGAGTCAGACCCAAAAGCATCCAGAAACATTGATTCATCTTGGGAGAGGGTATTAGAAGACCAACTACCGTTCTGTGTTAAGAGCTCTAGAATACCTCCAAATAAGACTTCAAGTAGAGATATAGGGGACCTCTCCCCTTTGCAAAATCAGTGCCCTCAGTGACAGATTCCTGAGGGGGCTCTAGGTGTCCCCTTTTACACATTCTCTTCCAGGGGACCACTTCAGCAAGGTGGTCTGGAGAAGTATCAGCATGATGGGGACATCCTCTGGGGCAAACTGGAAACTTGTCGCTGTCCCAGTGGAATGGAAGAATGAGGCTCAGAGCAAAGACCTGAAGGAGACAAAGTTGCCTGATCCGATGGGGGTAGGGATGTCCTTTCTGTAGGTAACGAGAGAAAGCCCTCTCCACAATGCCTGGGGCGAACCAAAGTCGATGGCAAAGGAGACAATATTTCTGAAACCATTGGCTCCTGCAACCCCCCAAGCACTTAGCCCAAGGAAGGAGTCAGATGCAAGCTGTCCAGCACTAAAGCCCCAAAGGGCAGGGATAACTCAGATGACTTCTAGTTTCCAGGATCCAGTGCCTATGCTTCGGATGCGAGAGTCCTCCAGTTCCAAAAAGCTCAGAGCCAGACAATTCAGAAAAGACCGTCTTCGGATCCGAAGAGGACACTTCTAGGGGTCTCGGATCCAAGGGCTCTGAAGCAGTAGGTCAGATCACAGAAGAGGAGGCCAATGGGAAGTAGTCACAAGTCAGCTCATGGATCCAGGAGTACCCCCATCTGGATCTGAGCTCTGAAGAATTTTCTCATCATTATCCACGTCAGCCTCAGATAAATTCCTGGAAGACTTAACAGATGAGGTGGAGGATGGAGGTTTTAAATGTCTATGGGGGGACTCCAAGAATGGTGAAGGGAACAGAGATGTGGCTGGATCTGTAGCTAAATGGCAGCAAATGAGATCAGAGGTATGTTAGATTGGTAGGGAATTTTGGGTAAAGGGATGAGTTTGAGAGATGCACTATCACTTCTGATGAGCCTCCTCCACGGGGTACTTGGGAGAGGACACAGATGACAAGGGAACCTCTTGTTGAGGGGTAGCCTGGAGGCCACACAGCAGGGGTTGACTGTGGACAGGATGGATGGGAGCAAAGCCCTGATCCGCAGAAGGTAGGATAAAACCTGGAGGAAGAGGGACCACATCTCGCTGTGTGGAGAAAGCCCCCTCTGCCACCGTGAAGGCAGACATCACTGGGAAGACCTGATCTCCCACCCCAGGAGCCGAAGCTGCCAAGAGAGAGGAGGATGAGACTACCCAGATTCAACACCTCTAGAAGGCATTGGACCTGAACTGTCAAGGGCCAAGACCCCAGGGGGAGGGACAGCTCTGAAAAAGTCAGAGCCGACAGCAACCCCGAGGACCTGGCGCCGACATCTTGGATCTGGGGCCAGCTACGCTCAGACAGTATTGGAGAAGAGCTAGTCTGAGACACTGCTGGAGTTAAACAAAGACATATTCCATGCTCCAACAATGGTCCACTCGGGAAGGCCAGGCTCTACAACTCCAAAACAGAGGGTCGGATTGGAGGAGGAAGTTGCGGTATTGGGGTTGGTATTCTCACTGATCCAGCACTGGCTGGAGAAGGCAAGATCCCCAGCTGGATCTGGGTTTGAGAAAACTCTGCATCATCCTATCCATATTGGAGTGAGACAGCAGAAAGGATCTAGAGCAGACTTTGTGGACCTTACCGGAGACAGACTGGTCCCGACAGTCAGGATGGGGCAGGGAGATTTACTTCGATGCAGGGTATGGCTCCAGGATCTCTAATTCGGGCAAGTATGACCCGAAAAATTCTGCTCCAGACAGGAAGAAATGTGGATCCGAACTACCTCCACAGAATCCAACAGACTGCTCAGACCCAAGAGATGCGGATCAGACAGAGTAGTAGTCTTGGCCGGTGCTGGCTTCACAAGATCCAAAGGACTTCTTGGATCAGGAGAGAAGCGGGAATAGGAAGGATCTGAAGATGATGGATCCGACAGTTTTCTGTACTTCTCGGAGCAGAAGTCGTAATCCCCGGGGAAGCGGAGGGGGCATGCTTCTTAGGTATAGGAGTCTGAGCTCCAGAAGATGGTAGACGGCCTCTCAAGATCAGCTTGTTTCACCAATCAGCTAGGGCTCAGGGATTGAAGGCCAAGCAGATATCACATGGAACCCCAGATGCCATGGCCAAAGACAATACACACACCTCTTGTGGGCATCAGACTGGGGATCTTATGCCCACAAGAGGCACACCTTTTAAAACCAGAGGGTTTGTCTGAACCCGCAAGTTTGTCAGACATGCTGAAAACAACAGTACACATAGGCGCACACTAACATAATACTAAAACCTAAAACAAATTATATTATAGATACTGGGAAAGATTTTTTTTTTTTAAAGAGAAGGGAAACAGAAGAAGGGGAAAGGCGGGAAACCCTAACGCCAGCAATAAACTTCAAAAAAGGGAGAGACAGCGCTACCTAAGAAAGGGAGGGGAGGACCAGCTAAAAGATACAGTATACACCTACATCCTGCAAGCTGGCATTATAGGAGGAATAAGGAAAAGGTGTAGCATGTCAAAATAGTGTCTTAAAGAAGAAACACCCACCTGTTTCTATTGAAATAATTTATTCATTCTCAGAAAAAGAAAATTCTTCTACAGGAGAATCTGAGGAATCACTTATCTCAAAATTAGAGTCAGGAACTTGTGAAGAAAAAAAAACAGATCAAGATCGGTCTCCATCTATTCAGATTCCTCCAATAAAATATCCTCAGTAGCTGTGGAACAAAGTTTTACATCTTAAACTTTGTTGATCCACAGGATTTAAAGTCTGCAGTAATCCCTTACCTAAGGTAAACCATTCATCTAAATTAACAGAAATACTGCTATCAGAAGAACCAAGACTAGCTTTTTGTTTCTTTTTTTCTAGGGACATTCCTAGTGGGAGAATGACTGAAGGATGGTACTTCAAACCAGGAAACAGGTGCATTACCCCAGCCACTCTGCGAAGAGCATCCGGGACAGACTCCCATGACAAAAGAAAATGGCTCTACCATACCTGAAATAGACACTGAACAGCTTCAGAGTAAGAAGGCAATTCACTGTCCATGGTAGCAGGAGGGTTTATACCAGAGGGTCAGGGAAACCAGCAAATGGTCTGAGGAACAAGCTGTGGCAACTACAGAGTCATCCACAAGTGGCTGAGGTGTAGACTGAACCTGTAGTGTAGGCACACACTCCATTTGCTTTCTAGGTACAACAAGAGAAGGAGCTATAGGCTGGTAAGAAAATCCATATTCATGCAAAGGAACTGATAAGGGAATCCATGTTCATGCAGAGGGAGATGCCTATTTGACAGTAAGCACTGCTGGAAGGTAAGCTGTTGCTCTTGTGTTCACAAACCATACCGTTTCAAAACGTAATCCCACAAATATCACAAAGTAAATGCACAAGCAGCAATTCAGGAATCCCTTTTCTATAGAAATTGTAACTGAAGCAAGCAAAATGGAAGGCAAGGTATCACAGTGTACACAAGCACTAAAATAAACTTACATCCCAACATAAATAACACAAAGGCAGCATATTTTTCTCACAAAAAAGTGCTTCAGAAATAAATAATTAGCCCCGTATTAAAAATATTTCTCCCAAAGAAATGTTTCTAATAAATAGTAAACAGAAAAAAAATTGAAGGTGTTCTTAAAGAGACCTGGAACCAATTTTAGTCAAAAAAGAGAGAAAACTTCATTTTAAGGGTGGAAGGGGAAGGGTTCCCCAAAGAGGACTTATCTGCCAGAAATGGAAGATCAGAGTTGGCAGTCAGTCTTGCGAAGTACAGAGGTACTCAGACTCAAGGCAGCCTTGATGCATGTGTGGAGAGGAACAATAGATTTTTGAAGACTGGGTAGCTGTTATATCCTAAGCAGGATATAACCCAAATATCTTAGACTGCTGCAACAGTGATACTGATGCACATGTAAGGCTTTGTAAAGGAATATTCATCTGTGATGCAGTGCAAAGTAACAACAAAATCTGTAGATTGTGGAGAGTTGGTGTGGACTGGGGGTAACCTTGTTTTACAGAAAGAAGGCCATTCACTTAGTGAAATGCAGGTTCTTATTTGGGGTAATGGAAAGCGATAAAGTACAGTTTTGTACCTACCATAAATGTAGATGTCCGAGAGGAATGCATCTGCAGTCTTAACAAATGGGTTGTCCTGTCGTCAGGCAGCCCTTCGGTCGGCCGGATTCCAAAGTCTGGGTCTGGCTTCGGCTGGTGTCGCACTTCACCCGACGCCATTGCGGCAGTTATTCGGGTATAAAGGCATCAGCCGACGCCATTTTCCTCAGTGTTTCTTGCCCCAGATGCCAGGTGCCCTCTTGGATGGCTAAATTTGGATAAATGCCAAAGTTTCCAAATAGTAGAGAGCAAACACATAAAATAAGCATGTATGTACATATATACAAACAAATACACCATAATAGATCCCCCCCAAGCTAGCTGAAGATTGGCAAATACCCTAGGAGTACCTCAGAGGGAAGGAGGGTAATCCTGACTGCAGATGCATTCCTCTCGGACATCTACATTTATGGTAGGTACAAAACTGTACTATGTCCTTCAAGGATGCATCTGCAGTCTTAACAAATGGGTAGAATACCATAGCTAAACTAGGGGAGGAGGAAATGAGAAGAGATTATGGTGTAGTTAGGATCCCTTGCAAAACAGCAGTGGCAAAGCCAGCACGGGATCTAGAGTATAAAGGTAAGTTATAATGCTTGGCAAATGTATGCACGGAGGTCCAAGTAGCAGCCTCTATAATGTCCTTGGTAGCCACTCCTCGTAAGAAAGCTGTGGTAGTGGCTGTAGCCCTTGTGGAGTGAGGCCTGATGTTCTCTGGAGTTTTCTTTCCATGGTAGGAGTAACAAAATCTAATGCAATTTCCTATCCATTTGGAGATTGTCTGTTTAGAAATAGGTTTTCCTTCCTTTCCTGCTGCATATGCTACCAGAAGCTGGTCAGTTTTTCTATTGTTTTTTGTCCTGTCCAGGTAGTAGCGTAATTGCCTGTGTACATCCAAGGTATGTAAGAGCCTTTCTCCCCTGTTCTGTGGGTTGGGGAAGAATGTAGGAAGGTGGATAGCCTGATTTAAAGATACTCTGGATACCACCTTAGGCATAAATGTAGGATTTGTTCTCATGGACACTGTCTTGATGGAAGATTAGGAAGGGTTGCACTGCCATTAATGCCTGTAGTTCAGAGACCCTTCTTGCTGAAGTTATTGCCAGCAGGAAATCAGTTTTCCAGGATAAGTATTGTATTTCTGCTGTTGCTGCTGGTTCGAAAGGGGTAGAGTCAGTTTTTCTAGCACAAAGTTCAAGTCCCATGCGGGCAATGGAGGTTTCCTGGGAGGTTTTACATTTTTGATTCCTCTCAGAAACTGTCTGAGCAGAGGGTGAGAGAAGACAGGAGGATCCAAGCTGTACTCTGCTGAAATAGCTGATGCATGTATCTTGATGGAGGAATAGGACAGGCCTGTATGGAAGAGCTCCGCCAAGTACTCCAGGATGTTGGCTATGTTCACCAGTGTCACATCTTGCCCCTTTGCAGTACTCCAGATGAGATATCTTTTCCATTTTGCTGCATAATTCTTTCTTGTTGAAGGCCTACGAGCCTCCAGGATTATGTCTTTAACCCTTTGGGATAAATTCGGGTTAATTGCTGTTATGTAATGTTCCAGGCAGTTAGCTGCAGAGTTTTTAAGTTCGGATGCAGAATGTTGTAGTTGTTCTGTGTCAGTAGTAATGGGATCAGGGGCAGTGTCCATATTTGTCCCCGGGACATGCTCCTCAGAAGTGGATACCAATGTTGTCTTGGCCAGGCTGGGGCTATCAGAATGATCCTCGGACGTTCCTCTTTGATTTTGAGAAGCACCTTGTGCATCAAAGGTAGTGGTGGGAATGCGTATGCTGTCAGGTTTTTCCAACTGAAGGATAGGGAGTCCACCTTCCAAGCAAGTGGGTGGTAAGTCCTTGTGCAGAATTTCTTCAACTGATGATTGAAAGGGGATGCAAACAAGTCTATTTGTGGTAATCCCCATTTTCTTGTGATGGTTTTGAAGATGTCCGGATGCAGCATCCATTCGTGGGCATCTGTTGTAGTTCTGCTTAATATGTCTGCTAGAATGTTTTCCTTCCCTGGTACATAAATTGCCTGTAACTGAATGTTGTAGCTTAAAGCCACATTCCATAGGTCCAGTGCCAACCGGCATAGAGGGTATGAGTGTGTGCCTCCCTGTTTGTTGATGTACCACATAACTGTGGTGTTGTCTGTCCTTATCAACTGGCCTTCTTGGAGAAAAGGTCTGAATGCCTGGATTGCCATTTTTACTGCTATCATTTCTTTTAGATTTATGTGCAGATGCAGCTGGTCTTGAGTCCATAGGCCTTGAAAGCACTTGTCCATCATGTGTGCTCCCCAACCGAGGTCTGAGGCATCTGTCGTGATGGTTTGTCTTGGTTGACTTTTGCAGAAGGGCAGTCCTGTGTTTGATTGACAGGCCTGAGCCCACCATAAGAACTCTTGCTTCAGGCATGGGATTATTGGAATTTTGGTTTCTAGGCTGTGCTTGTGCTGAGACCACAAATTCTTTAGGTACCACTGTAGCTTTCTCATATGCAGCCTGGCATGAGGTACCAGAATTATGCAGGATGCCATGAAGCCTAGAGCTTGTAGCACTTTTCTTGCAGTTAGATGGCTCTGCTTTGTTAATGCCAAGAAGTAGAGAGGAAGTTGCTCTTTCTTTTCTGCAGTTAGAAATGCCATTTGTTTTGATGTGTCCAGGTCTGCACCCAGAAAGGTTATTCTTTGGGATAGAATCAGCCTTGACTTTTTTGTATTGACTGTATATCCCAGGGCTTGCAGCAGGTAGATGACTCTTTGTAAATCTTCTGTGAGTTTGTTTTTGTTGTCCGCTTGTATCAGGCAGTCGTCCAGGTAGGGATAAATTTGAATTCCCTGAAGTCTGCAATGCGCGATTACTGATGCCAGGCATTTCGTGAACACTCTGGGCGCAGTAGATAAGCCAAAGGGCAATGCTGAGAATTGATAATGCTCTGATCCTGCAAGAAATCTGAGGTATCTTCTGCAAATTGGTCTTATGGGGACGTGCAGGTATGCCTCCTTGAGATCGAGAGTTACCAGCCAAGACTCCTTGCCCAGCATGGGAAGAAGCTGCTGTAGGGTCAGCATTTTGAATTTTGGGACAATGAGGAATGTGTTTAAAGCGGACAGGTCTAGAATAGGTCTCCATTTGTTTTCTTTTCTCGGTACCAGGAAGAGCCTGGAGTAAAATCCTTCCCTTGCTCCAGAAATGGTACCTTTTCCACAGCTCTCATTCTTAATAATTGAGATATTTGTTTTAGAGCTTCTGCCCTTTGAGAAGGTGGTAGGTTTGGCATTCCTCTCTTTCCTGGAAGTGTATGGAAATGGAACCTGTAGCCTTTGTCTATAGTCTGCAAAATCCATTTTTCTGTTGTAATGCAGTGCCAGTTTCTTGAAAATAATGTTAGCTTTCCGCCTAAGGGTGCTTCTAGTTGTTCCCTGGTAGGCGGTGCCACCGCCAAGTCACTGTGATGGAGTTGTTGTAGTGGTGGTGGCTGTATCCGTGCCTCGCTGGTTGTTGCCCTGCCACTGGCGACCCCTGTAGGCACCCCTGGATTGGTTTCGGCCTCTAGAGCGCCTATTCCTGCCTCTTTGTGCCTTAGAGGTGTCTGGAAAAGACCAATTTTTGGAGGGCCAGTTCCTGCTAAACCTTGGAGGTTGAACCTGTAAGAAATCTTTCACTGTTTGCACAGATTTTGCTTTCTCTTCCATCTTTTAGAACCTGCTGTGGGGCACCAAATAAATTGACCTTGTCCATAGGTGCATCCAAAAGCTTAGATTTGACATGGTCTGGTAATGCCTGCTCTTTCAACCATGCATGCCTCCTGATAACTGTGCCAGTCATGGCTGATCTAAAGGAAGCCTCCAGTGCATCATAGCCACATTTTAAAGAATGGTTACTAACCTGCTGTATGTTATGTAACATTTCTTGAACATACTTTTTATCTATAGATTCTTCTGAGGACAGTTTTTTAGTCAACTGGTCAAGCATAAACTCTTGATATTGAATCATATAAAATTGGCAGTTCAAAGCTCTAGCTGACAAAGTAGCAGAGGTGTAAAATTTTTACCCCATCTCTCTAAGGACCTGGAAACCCTTTCAGAGGGGAGGGGGTTTTTAGAAGAAGTAGCTGTTACAGCTTTAGGGCCCTGGGAGATAGTCTCTGGATCTGCAAAAGGAGCCTTATATAAGTGGTGATGAGTGTCCGGGACCCTGTAGTACCTATCGGGCTTAGCAGGGGCCGGAGGTAAAGTATCAGGAGCAGTGCAAACATCATTAAATGCATCATCAACAACAGATAGGACTGGAGGTATAGCTAAAGGCCTATGCTGTGGCAAGTGTAGAAAGGTCCTAAGCCTTTTCCTAGAGTCTGAGAAATCTTGGCCCTGCCACTGAAATTGTTCCCTCATAGCATGCAAGGTTTCCACAAAGGAAAATTCCTCAGGAGGAGAGGCTGAAGGGATGGACTCCTCAGCATCAGAGTCTTCGTAAGGAGAATAAGAAGCCTCTGGAGGATCTGAATGATCTGAGTCATCCGAGGAATCATCTGTGGCTACTGGCTCAGGGGGCTCTGCTCTAGGCCTTTTTTCTGGAGGAGGGAGAGAGGCCCTGTCTGGATGAGGCTGGGATCCACGAATTAAGGAGATGAGATCCTCTGCCAAAGACAGCATATGGGAACTGGAGCTGGGCCTATGAGAGGGGGGCTTGGCAGGCACAGGTTTTGATGCTTTGGCTGCCTTAGCCCTGGCAAAGGCCTTAATAGACATAGCTGGAGGAGGCCTAGCAGCTCCACATGCAGGGGTAGAAATATCTAGGGGAATGGTGTCTGATAAATCCTGTGAAATCGCAACAGAAGGTTGGATTTCTGAAGCCGTTTCTACCAGGTTAGAAGAGGCCTCGGTAGAAGGCAAGTTTTCGGCTGAAGAAAGAACCGCTTGCTCGGTTTCAGCCGAAACCGAGACACTCGTGGTTTGCTTAACCGCGGTTTCGGCCGAAACCGCGGACCGTGAGTGTCGGTCCTTTTCTTTGCGTTATTTGCGTAGTCGGAGGATCCGACGGCATAATGTAGGCAAAATCGGAACCAAAAATCTGTTCAGCAAAGTGAGCGACGTCTAAGCGTCCGTCGGTTAAAAGAAGCACAGGCTAGACAAGCTGCTACGTCGTGGTCTGGGCCTAAACAATGTATGCAATAGGAGTGGAAATCCTTATGAGGTATTTGTTTCCCACAAGATAAACAGTTATTAACTTTCTCTGACATCGGCTGAGGCAAGAAAGAGTCCCCAACGGGGTACTTAGCTTTATAGAAGTCTTCGAAGTAGTATTCGGTAGTAGTAATCTCTGGATCTGACCGACCGCACTTGCGAACAGCTTCTGCTTCGGCCACGGCAAGAAAGACTGAGGAAAATGGCGTCGGCTGATGCCTTTATACCCGAATAACTGCCGCAATGACGTCGGGTGAAGTGCGACACCAGCCGAAGCCAGACCCAGACTTTGGAATCCGGCCGAACGAAGGGCTGCCTGACGACAGGACAACCCATTTGTTAAGACTGCAGATGCATCCTTGAAGGACATCTTCAGGAAGCCAACTTTCCAGGGGTGTTAGAAATATAAAAGGGTAAGGGTTTGAAGATAGTGGTGAATGGGGTAATGTCAGAGAGGGTGGCATAAATCAGCATACTACATAAAGTACAGTTTTGTACCTACCATAAATGTAGATGTTCGAGTGGTTATGCTGCTGCAGTCATCACACTTAGGTTATCCTGCCGTCAGGCGGTCCCACGGTCGACCTGAATTCCAAAGCCTTGGTCTGGCGTCGGTTGTCGTCGCTTCTTCCCTGACGTCAGTGTGGCAGGGGTATAAAAGAGGCAGCTGATGCCATTTTCTTCAGTTTCTTGCCCCAGATGTCAGGTGCCCCAAACTAAGACGATAAAATAAGAAGCTTGCAAAACATACCTTAGTGAAAAAACAATAGTACTAGTTGTAAGCAAATACACCATATAGACATGCATCCCAAAGTTTGATGTACCAGGAGGTATAAGGAAAAGAACCTTGTTAGGTAGAGGGGATGGAGGGAGGGTAACCTAGACTGCAGCAGCATAACCACTCGAACATCTACATTTATGGTAGGTACAAAACTGTACTATGTTCATTGTGCTATGCTGCTGCAGTCATGACACTTGGGTAGAGTCCCAAAGCTATGGTTGGGTGGTAGGAGCTAGACTGGATTAGGTGTAGCTAAAATGCCCTGCAGAACTGCAGTGGCAAACCCAGCTCTGGATTTTGAGTACAGAGGAAGGTGGTAATGCTTGGTGAAGGTGTGCACTGAACTCCAGGTAGCTGCCTCCAGAATGTCCTTTGTTGGGACTCCTCGGAAGAAGGCTGCTGAGGTTGCTGTATCCCTGGTAGAGTGAGACCTAATACTAGCAGGCACTGCTTTCCCATGGTGTGAGTAGCAAAAGCGGATGCAATGTGCTATCCATTTGGAGATGGTTTGTTTTGAAATCTCCTTTCCTTCTGAGCCTGGTGCATAGGATACAAGGAGTTGGTTAGATTTTCTGAAGGCCTTTGTCTTATCCAAATAGCAACGTAACTGTCTGTGAATGTCCAAAGAGTGAAGGAGTCTTTCTCCTTTATTCTGTGGGTTTGGATAAAAGGTGGGCAAGTGTATGGTCTGATTTAGAGCCACACTGGATACTACCTTTGGCATGAAGGAAGGGTTGGTGCGTAAAGATACTCTGTCCTGATGGAAAATGATGAAAGGTTCCACTGCCATAAGTGCCTGCAGTTCTGAGACTCTGCGTGCTGAGGTGATAGCCAGCAGCAGGGCTGTTTTCCATGACAAGTATTGAAGCTCTGCTAGAGAGGCTGGCTCGAAAGGAGGAAGTGTTAACTTTTCCAGCACAAAATTTAGATCCCAAGTTGGAGTTGGTGGTTTTCTGGGGGGTCTTATATTTTTTGCCCCTCTGAGAAACTGCCTTAGCAAAGGATGAGAGAAAATGGGAGGAACCGTATCATATTGAGCTGAAATGGCTGAAGCATGGATCTTTATGGATGAGAAAGAAAGGCCTTTGTGTAGCATCTCAGTTAGATACTGGAGTATGTATGGGATATTTGGGATGACAGGATTTAGGCCTCTGGCCTGGCTCCATACACAAAATCTTTTCCATTTGTCTGAGTAAGTTTTTCTGGTACTGGGCTTCTTGGCCTAATGACATTCTGGACGTCCTTTGAGAGAAGTGTTGTTTGATAACTTAAGGTATTTTCCATGCAGCTAGATTTAAGGTCCTTAGTTGACTGTGAAGGATCTGGGAGTTTTGTTGGGTTAACAGCAGAGAGAATTGAGGTAAGATCCATGGAGGGCTGCGAGACAAGTTTCGTAGAAGTTGGTACCAGTGTTGACGTGGCCAGTCTGGAGCAATGAGGATCATCTGTGGTCTCTCTGATCTGGCTTTCAGTAATACCTGGGTAAGTAGAGGCAGAGGTGGGAAGGCGTAGACTGACAATGCTGTCCAACTGAATGATAGGGCATCCACTTTCCAGGCCAGGGGATAAGAAGTTCTTGTGCAAAATCTTTGTAGCTGGCAATTGTTGGTTGAGGCAAACAGATCTATGTCTGGTGGTCCCCACCTTTTAATTATCATTGAGAATACTTGTGGGTGCAATCTCCACTCGTGAGGGTCTGTCAAATTTCTGCTCAATTCGTCTGCCAATATGTTCTCCTTTCCTGGCAGGAATTGTGCTTGTAGTTGTACTTGGTAAGTTAATGCTGTGTTCCACAAGTCCATTGCCTGTCTGCATAGTGGGTAGGAGTGCGTTCCTCCTTGTTTGTTTATGTACCACATAACTGTGTTGTTGTCCGTCCTTATTAGAAGTTGTCCTGGATGTAAGAGGTCCTTGAAGGCTGTTAGTGCATTTTTTACAGCTAGCATCTCCTTTTGATTGATGTGTAGTTGACTTTGGTTTGCAGACCATTTGCCCTGTATGCATTTTCCTGCCATGTGTTCACCCCAGGCGTAGCCTGATGAATCTGTTGTCAAGATTTGGTTTGCTGGAGGTGAGACAAAAGGAAGGCCCTTGTTTGCTTGGCATGCTTGAGCCCACCATAGAAACTCTTTCTGGAGGCAGGGAATGAGAGTTATATTTGCTTCGAGGCTGTGTCTGTGTTGGGACCATACACTTTTTAGGTACCACTGTAGTTTTCTCATATGCAGCTTTGCATATGCAATTAGTTGAATGCAGGATGCCATGTACCCCAATGCCTGCAGGAATTTCCTTGCAGTGAGCTGGGTAAAAGTTGCCATCTTTTTGAAGTACTGAGCCAGTTGTTTTTGCTTCTCTGGCGTGAGGTAAGCCATCTGGGCCGTTGTATTCAAGCTGGCACCCAGGAAAATTATTTCTTGTGAGGGTATTAGTTTTGACTTTTTGTTTTCTGTGTACCCTAGGCAACTTAGCAGCTTTGTTAGAAAGGCCAGATGCTGTAGTAGGATGTCTTTGCTGTCCGCTTGGATCAGGCAGTCCAGATATGGATAAATTTGTATTCCTCATTGTCTGCAGTATGCAATTACTGATGCCAGGCATTTTGTGAATACTCTGGGCGCAGTAGATAAGCCAAAGGGCAATGCAGAGAATTGATAATGCGTTGTACCTGCCAAAAATCTGAGGTATCTTCTGCAATTTTGTCTGATAGGGACATGCAGGTATGCCTCTTGGAGGTCCAACGTTACCAGCCAAGACTCCTTGCCCAGCATGGGAAGAAGCTGCTGTAGTGTGAGCATTTTGAATTTGGGAATGTCCAGATATGTGTTTAGAATTGAAAGGTCTAAGTTGGGTCTCCAGGCTTTGTCCTTTCTTGGTACTAGAAACAGTCTTGAGTAAAATCCTTGACCTTGCTCTTTTGCAGGCACCTTTTGAATTGCTTTCATGTTCATGAGTGCTGAAATTTGCTTTTGTGCCTCTGCCCATTGGTTTGTTGGCAGATTTAACCACACGAACAGCACAGTTCCCAATGCACAATATGCCCAGCACAAAAGGCAAAAGTAGACACGTCAGGTGAAATCTCTAAATTTTATTCCACGAAAGGTTGAGCGCTTTCATCAACACAGTGACTTCTTCAGAACACAAATAATGAATCACCAAACTCATTTATATGATTTATACATCACATGACCTTACCCATTCAACCACCTGACATACTTATTTAATTAATAACAATCCATTTAAAAGTGCTAAAACCCGCTGACGCGGTCATAATTCCCCTTATGTTGTACATTTTAAAAAACATTTAAGTTACTTGCAAACAAAAGTTCCATTCATACAAATACACTATTTGATGCATCCTCACCATTACAAACATCTCATACACTGTATAACAAATTGTTTGTACATCCTAATGGTACTAGTTGTTAATACTTTAAAAAAATAATCATGAAGATAATCATTTAAAATCATTTGTTTAAAAAATGATGTGAACAAATGTATATGACCTCCACACATCTCAAGAGGATGAAGTAGTGAATGAAATGAGTAAGGTGAAAGAATTTTTCATGGAGAGGGGATACCCCAATGACCCGATAGTGGACGTGAGTGAATTCGTTATTAAGGAATGGGGAAAAAAATACAAGCCCTTATTGGGTAACAAACAAGGCACTGATACTGGTAGTAATGATTTGACAACAGGTGTGGACATAGACAGTAGGGACTTTAAAAGGGCCTGCGTCATACAGTATTCCAATTATAGCAGATATATTAAAGATATATTACGGAGAAATTGGAGAATGTTGCATGCTGACAGTGAAGTATTGAGGGTAGTGGGAAATGAGCCCTGTTTTGTTCATAGGAATGGGTTCAACATGAAAAGTCTTTTGGAAAGGAAATATGAAAAGGAATTGAGTAAGGTACTTAAGGGAACAAGTAAATGTGGGACTTGTCAGCAATGTCAATACATTTATGAGGAACATACTGTTATTTTGCAAAATTTCAATAAGGCAAAAATTAGTCTATGCAAGGGGAACTGCAGGACTAAGAATTTAGTGTATCTGGCCTTGTGTACAAATTGTCCAGGTTTTTACGTAGGCATGACAAACAGGTGCCTACGTAATAGAATTTATGATCACTATTACAGTATAAGGAAAAAAGATGAGAACAACGCACTGTGGAAGCACTTGAGAGACAATAAAGAATGTTCAAAGTTTAAATTTGGCATTTTAGAACATGTTAAAGAATATGTGAGGGGGGGAGATATCAAAAAGAAAGTCAGTGACAGAGAGGTTAGGTGGCAAATTAGGCTTAATGCTTCAGTATACCCGGGAATGAATGACCATGTATCAATAAAACCAATTTTGGAAAATACCGGAAATATATAGGTATAATGAGTCTATATGTGGAGGTCATATACATTTGTTCACATCATTTTTTAAACAAATGATTTTAAATGATTATCTTCATGATTATTTTTTTAAAGTATTAACAACTAGTACCATTAGGATGTACAAACAATTTGTTATACAGTGTATGAGATGTTAGTAATGGTGAGGATGCATCAAATAGTGTATTTGTATGAATGGAACTTTTGTTTGAAGTAACTTAAATGTTTTTTAAAATGTACAACATAAGGGGAATAATGACCGCGTCAGCGGGTTTTAGCACTTTTAAATGGATTGTTATTAATTAAATAAGTATGTCAGGTGGTTGAATGGGTAAGGTCATGTGATGTATAAATCATATAAATGAGTTTGGTGATTCATTATTTGTGTTCTGAAGAAGTCACTGTGTTGATGAAAGCGCTCAACCTTTCGTGGAATAAAATTTAGAGATTTCACCTGACGTGTCTACTTTTGCCTTTTGTGCTGGGCATATTATGCATTGGGAACTGTGCTGTTCGTGTGGTTATTTGTGGACTGTTCCCAGCTTGTTTTGTTATTTGTTGGCAGATTTGGCATGCCTCTCATCCGTGGTAAAGTGTGAAAATGAAATCTGTAGCCTCGGGTAATGATATCCAGAACCCATTTGTCCTTTGTTATGATGTGCCAATTTTGTGGAAAAAGAGCCAGTTTTCCTCCTAGAGGTGCTGCCTGGGCAATTTTGCTTGGCAGGCGAAGGGGAAAGTCATTGAGTTTGTTTTCTGAAGGGTTGAGATCTGTCGTCTCCCCCTCTGAGTTGTTGTCTGCCATTGTCTAGGCCTGAAGGTACCTTGTGCCTGGCCTCTGCCCCTAGGGTGTCTGTACTTGCCCCTTTGGGGTCTATCTGAAGCAGGAAAGGACCAGTTTTTTGATGGCCAGTTTCTGCTGAAATGAGGAGGTTGCACCTGCAAAAAATCTTTACCTGTTTGCATTGATTTTGCCTTTTCTTCCATTTTCTTTAAGACTTCCTCTGCTTTGACACCAAATAATGCATCCTTTTGCAGTGGAGCATCCAGTAATTTTGCTTTAACATGTTCTGGTAAGGTCTGCTCTTTTAGCCAAGCATGTCTATGTATTACAGACCCTGTGACCGCTACTCTACATGAGGCCTCCAAAGAATCAAAACCACACTGCAAGGTACGTTTTCCCACTTGTTCTGCTGCATGCAGCAAATCTTGCATTTCTTTGAAATCTAGTTAATCAGTTTGAGGGAGCATTTTCTGTTTTGAGTAAGCAAGTACTGCTGGTATTTAATCATGTGGAATTGGCAGTTTAATGCTCTCATGGCCAAAGTGGAAGAGGTATACACTTTTTCCCCTATCATTCCAATGCCCTGGAATCTCTTTCCGCAGGTAGTGGATCCTTAGCAGTAGAGGCCTTTACCCCTTTGGGACCCTGGGAAATGGTTTCTGGGTCTGCAGCAGGGCTTTTATATAAAAACTTGTGAGAGTCAGGGACTCAATAGTATCTGTCTGGTTTAGGTGGTGTAGGAGGTAAGGAATCTGGATTTAGACTGGATTCAGTGTAGACATCATCCAGAATGTCTAAAACAGGAGGAATGGCTAGGGGTCTATGCTGAGGTAGAAGAAGAAACTCACAGAGTCTTTTCTTGGAGTCAGAGTAATCTTGGCCTTCCCAGTGGAAATGCTCTCTCATGGTGTGCAGGGTTTCCCCAAAAGAGAAGTCTTCAGGGGGGGAAACAGAGGGAATAGACTCCTCAGCATCTGAGTCTTCATAGAGAGGGAAGGGGGAATCCTGTTCTTCAGAATCTGCTGAGGAAATGGATTCCTGGTCAGAAGGAAGTAAATCTTCCTCCAGTCTAGGCTTTTTGTCAGGAGGGGGCTGGGAACCTCTGATAAGGGTAATCAGGTCCTCCGCCATTTTGAGCATCTGTTTTTTAGGCATAGGGGCCTGTGCGGGAGTCTGTGGACCCGGTTTCCTAACCTTTGGAAGCTTAGTGTACGACTTAATGGAGGTAGTCGTCGGTTTAAAGACGCCTTCTGAAGCCGAAGACCTGTCCATAGTCTCCGGATCGCCGCCAGGGCTGGCGTCCGCGAGTTGAGGAACCACCGGCTCCAGTGGCCCAGTAGATTCTGACTGAGAGGTAGTAGTATTTTCTAAATCTGCAGTAGTTAGGGGCTGCGTAGGCACCTCACTGACTACCGAAGATCTGGCGACAGGCCTAACCTAGACCTCGGTATCTGGTCTAGGCCTAGGCTGCCTGTCCTTGTCCTTGCGTTTTTTTAAACATAGCGGTTGTCGGAGGTTCCGACGACATGATGTAGTTGAATTTTCTGCCAAAATAATGTCGGGCGGTATCAGCCCAACGCTTAATAGTGCGTTTATTAAACCTAGCGCAAAACCGACAACCAGAAACGACATGGTCTAGGCTTAGGCAAGGGATACAATAAGAATGAAAATCCTTATGAGGTATTTGCTTCCCACAAGAAATACAACTATTAACTTTGTCTGACATCGGTCTGAGGCAAGAAAAGTTTCCCCAACGGGGTACTTAGCTTTATAGAAGACTACAGCTGAAATTCTGTTCGGAAATCTCAGGAGCTGGCCGACCGGCACTTGCGAACTGCTTCTGCTTCGGGCACCACGTGGCAAGAAAGACTGAAGAAAATGGCGTCGGCTGCCTCTTTTATACCCCTGCCACACTGACGTCAGGGAAGAAGCGACAACATCCGATGCCGGACCAAGGCTTTGGAATTCAGGCAGACCGCGGGACCGCCTGACGGCAGGATAACCCAAGTGTGATGACTGCAGCAGCTTAGCACGATGAACATCGGATTCCTCTGTTGCTTTTGCTATTCCAGTTGCAAACAAAAGCTTTGACTAGTCTTCTACAAATCAGTGATCATATTTTGCACTAGCGGGAGAGTTCATGGGGGCTACCAGAGTATTTTGATAGCTTAAAATGTAAGCTGCTTCAAGATACAAATTCCAATCTGAATTAAAAGGACATACAAAGTCATTTCTAGTCTGTAAACTAGATAGGAATGTGCAGCCCTGTTCTGCCTGTAGAAATACGTAATTTCTGGTTTCAATGATGACTTGAAAGTTGAACCATGTGGACTGCCATCAGCTCACTGAAGTGTAAGTGATGCTCCTTCTGGAAAGAAGATAGTCTGTTACTTCAGATCCTTAAAATAAGCTCACAAGGCATGAGCCGAGGATTATGATGCCAGCTTCTGATTTGGTGTACCAAGAATAAAAGGAAGGCCTCGGAACCTTGAGATCTTTCAAATCCACCACTGAAATTGCCTTTACAAAACAGAGGAAATAGAGGAAGAAAGTGCTCTGCTAATTTGAACTATGGTCTCAAAGGCTGCTAAGATATTTCCTTAATACGAGTTACACTGAGGGCCATCAGGAGAAAAGCCAGATATCTTAAGGCTCCGATAAATTATTTTATAGTTCAGAAATTTTATTTCATTAACAAGTACTCTCTCATTTTGTACTCTTTTCTAAGGAAGAAAAAATGTGCAGGTTATAGTTTTCAAAATGCCTTCCAGAAAGATCTTTGTCTAACAGGGAATCAGGGACTAGTTTTCTGTGTTGAGAGGGCTGTCCAGATTCGTAAAGAAGTATGTAATACACAGAAAAGTCTAACCTCTGAAGGGACTGTGTTTGAGTGAGACCGTCATTCAGATATGGGTGGATGTGAATCCCCAGTAATCTGACAGGAGCTCAAGTTAAACAGCTTCAACTAGAACACTGTGCAAGTAAAACATATTCAAGCATTTGGGGGAAATAACAGTAAAATGACAAATAAAAAGATTAAACCAAAGTTAAAAATTTGAAACTTAGTAGAGTTAATAAAACATAACAGAAAACAAGGAAGAAACTCTTCCCTTTCTTGTCTGAAGAATTAGGGCAAAGAAAAAGCATAAAAAAGTTCTTTGGCAAATCCTAGCAAGTCTGCCTTGTCCATAGGAACAGAAACAGGAATCTGAAAATTATTCTAAGCACACTTTCCTTGACAACAGACCGAAACAAATTAGGCACACTGGTCCCAGCTTCCACCTGCCCTTTCTGGCCAAGTGAAGACCCGTCACCTGTCACTTTCCCTGACACAGAATGTGGTTCTCCACTACCTACCAGGAATATCCCTACAGCCACAGAGGATGTGGCTATTCCCCTGGTCTTTGGTGGTGAAAAAGCTGCACCAAGTGGATTTTGGGGGAAAGATGGGTGGTCTGAGGAACAACAAACAGTCACAGCACAGTTACCCACTAGCTGCTGAGACAGAATAGGAGCCAGCCAGGCAGGAAAGCTCCTTTAAAACTTTCTTCTTTTTGTGTTTAGGGGAAGGTACTAACATGGAGACCGGAGGATGCTCCATAGGTAAACTGAGAATGAAACATTAAAAGTAAGGAATAGCTCCTGGATAAGTGGGTAACTAAATAAGGTAGAGAACAAGTGGTGTAAGCAAACCACTGATAGTTCCCCACAAGTACAGTATCCTTCCCTAAACACACAAAGGTTTACAGTCTATGAAAACTTTGTCAGATATAAAATTTTCCCCTCAGAAAGTTCACACAAACATTTACATAACAGCTCCCTTGCAAATGCAACAACAGTCCATACACATACAGCTGCCTAGCCAAGTACAATAATTTTCACAGAAAAACACCAATTTTGTATTAATTAAAAGAAAGTGAAAGGTTTTATCCATGATGGAATTATCTGCCCAGCTCTTGAAATCTACTATCAAACAGTTTCACAGGGTCTGCCAAAGGCACATTTTTGGTCTCCAACTTTTTTATGGAGCTTTGTTCAAGCTTCTGAAAGTTGGAGTGTGTGAAATGTGCCCCTAGCTTTTAGAAGTTGAGAATCTGAGAATCTGCAGTGAGGTAGGACTCGTATAGCTTAAGCAACTGCAGCAATGATCTTTGTTTGAGCATCACCTATCTCTCTGTGGGTCCTGACAGTATACATGGCCGCATGTTAAATGTTAATCATCAGTTAACCAAGCCCTTCCTAAATTACTTTAGCCTATGTTTCTTAACAGGTTATGGTGTCACATGAATGGAGAAAGGCTACATTAGTATCACACAAAAGTCTCTTCAGAATGGACCCCAACAATTATAGGCCTGTTAGCATAACTAGTATTATCAGCATGCTCACTACGTTATTTCTTTGAAAGGGGACACAGACTATGCCTGCCCACGTTACCTACCTTGACCCAGATAAGAACTGATAAGAACTTCAACACTATCCCCTATATAGGCAGCACTGATAAACTCACGCAACTCAGCATAAAAACCTACACAGACCATTTGATAGCTAACTGGCTCACTGACAGAACTCGTACTGTAAACGTTGGACAGTGTTTCTACAAGTCAGAAAACTCTCATAAGAGGTCCTTCAGTTGGCACTGTCCAGGGCCCCAATCCTCTTTGGCATCTGCTTCTCTGATGTGAAGGCAGAGAGCAAAGGACTGTGAATAACTAAATATGTCAATGACTTAAAAATGAGTGCAGTTGTCATATCCCCTTCTGGCTCTCCGATTCTGCAGTAAGGACTAGCTTAGATCAAAGCTTAGGATGTCAATCCTGGGTTCTCTCAAAACCCTATAAATGCAGTACAGTTGACTTCTAGAAACCTAGTGCTCCTACCTCATACTATATAAAGGTCATCCTCCTGAAAATGGACACAGTCATCAGAGATCTGAGTACTTATGCTGATGATGATGAGCCTTCTTCCTTTGACCACCATCTCTAAGTCATGGATTGAAGATCATTCAGTCCTGCACAAGATATCCCTTGGGGTATTTACTTCAAGGGCCAGTGAAGTCACAGATCACTTTATTCATTCTTCATTAGACATATTATTGAGTAATATGCCCTATCCAACATATTACAACTTAAAAGAACTCTGAGATTCCTCACCAAGAAAATCATAAGACTACACAAATGAAGCTATCCCAAAATATTAAAACCTCTGCCTAGCCTCCATTTCATATAGGCTCCTCTGGGGAGATCTCCATTTAGTTTTTGTGCTGTCAAAGACCCCCATATGCTCTGATCTTCCTCACCTCCACAGAATCAGTGGAACAGCAAAGATCCCCCTTCTAAAGACCTAACCTTTCACTTCCACATTAATACTTGTTGGCATGACAGGTACTTAACTCAATGTATACTTGTTTTGGAAATAAAGTTTCATTATATATCAAAGAGAGTCATTATGAAATGAGACTCAAGGAATGGACAGGAGACTGCAAATTTAAAAAGACAGTCTACGTATTAGGGAAGCTAACAAAACTTGCAGTAATTTTGTGACATGACTAAATTTCTCCATGATAACTTAGGCAATCACCTTGGCTTCTACCTATGAACCTATCACTGATGGTGTTTTTTCTATTTGTGCAATGGCAACAGATATAAACTATGAGTTTTTCTTTTTTCTTCACAGCTGTATGACTCTAGTATTAGTATATATGAAGTATGGACAGATGGAGAGAAGGACCCCCCCCCCCCCCATGGAAGATGTGCAAGGGCTTATCCACCTGGAAAAATGAATTTTACAATTGCTTTTAATTGAACTGAAGCATTAACCTTTTTTTTTTATCCAGTTGAAGCCTCAAATAGCTCAGTATTGAGGAAAAAGAAAGGAAGCAACTGGACTTTCTCTACTGACCATAGCTCAAGCCTGTAAAGTCTTAGGCTTATAAGGTATCTCACTACTAAAAAGCAGGTCAAGGAACTGGTGACCACATGATGGCTATGTATCACACACACAGTTTTGCAGCAACAATTTTTGAGATGAACATTTGGTAGTAACTATCACCACTCCCAAATCAAAAATATTTTCTGTAAGACTGTGATAAAGGACTGTAGCAATACATAGTTTCACATCTACTACAGTCATTCTCTAAAGGACAGGAAACAGAGTCTTTACAATTGTCAATTCAAGTTCAAAATGAGTTTACATTTGTTTGCAAATATCCAAACACTGGAATGAAAATTTGCTCCATTTTTGGGTGAAAAGGCACCCTGAGATGTGCATCTTGTTAAGAAATCCTGAATCAATAAGAGTCAGTTTTTAAGATATGTCCAAGTTGCATTTGAGTATGGACAAGGATGAACTTTTTATGTGGATAGTAAGTCTGTTCTAGAACAGCAGTATCCTCTGTGAGATATACCTGTCCCTTGAAAACAATTCACCAATTCAGAAGTACAGCAGGCAATGCCTCTCTCAGTTTGTATCAAACATGTAATTAACTTGCACAGATCCTAACAAGTGAGTTCTGGAAGGGTTTGCAAGTCCCCTGGTGTCTGTTCCAGAATTTTATTTATTCTTTGTTTACTTACTTACCTTTGTTAACTAGGTTAGTTTTACTAGGCATTGCCTATTTTTCAGGTGAGACCCAAGGTGATATTCATACTGACTAGGGGATATTTGCCTAGAACACTAGAGAAATTCTCTTACGCTTTCTTTTTTTCTGTTGTGAATGGAGGAATGAGGAGCAATGGTGGAGGGAGACAGGAGGAATGAAGCATCAGATTTGGCTAGAGACACCACAGAGGATATTGCCTTGGAAGTGGAAAATAAGATGTGGATAACTAGATTTTATACTGAGGACTTACCAAAGCATAGTTACTAAAACATGTTCAGAAAAGAACAAATTCCAGTTGTAACAAGTCTAGGAGGAGATAACAGAGTCTCAAACAGAAATCTGTTGACAATGCCATGACTTTCCAAAGCTACGAGAAAGTAAAAGCATACACAGATGGAGATGCCTGGACATGTCAGAATGTGGTGATGTGCTGCAGAATGAGGATGTAGTAGCAGGACAGGGTAAGATCTAGGCTGTGAAAAATATCAGACTGAGGCTGGGACAACCCAACTTTGCTCTCTAAGGGACTGGGGGATGGAAAGAATTCCCAACAGACATACTTTTACAGATGAGACTGTAAAACCAGTAGACATCACAGTGAATGAGATAAGAGCCTCATTACATTTAGGAACAGAACATTATTTTTGTATTTCCTTTGAGACTTCTGTGACTTTGAACAAGTTTGTGAAATTCAAAAAGCAATAAACCAGGAAAGCCGCAGAATGAGAATTTGTCATTAATGTAATCAAAAGAAACAGAACAGCAGGACCTGGGGAAGGCACGAAAAGGAAGAAAGATAAATTATACAACCAAAGAAATTAAGAAAGTTAAGGCAGAAGAAGCATTTAATAACCCATTTGAAATGTTACAAACATAAGATGATGATATGGGGGAGGAGGAGTCCAGAGATGCAGAGGACTCTTAGGAAAAGGGGGCAGTAGGGAAGACAAAAAGGCAACAAGAGAAAAAGGGATTGGTGGTTAAAAAGGACAAAAACATTTTCAGTTAATGGGCCAGATTTCAAAATAGTTGCTCTCACTGCAAGTCTGCCCTGATTCTAAAAGACTTGCTCTCAGTGTAAGTGACTTACTTTGGTGTAAGGCCTATCTATAAAACAGACTTACACTGGGGGCCAGATTCCAAAACACCTGCTCTCAGTGTAAGTAGTCACAAACTAAGAGCAAGTCTTTTGGAATTGGGCCCAATGTATACAGTTTAAAGAGTAAGGTAAAACAGCTAGCAATACTGCACTGGCTGAAAAGAATAGTTGTTGGATTTGACATTGGTATGATCCCAACAACTGATACACTATGATAGTCTCTAAGTGACAAATAGCATTCCATTTCTCTAGCTAAAACTGTAGGGGACTGATTAGCTATATTAAATACTGCAAGGTCTGCATGTTACACACTGCTGTGTTGCACTTTCATTTCGTGAATCAACTGCAGTATAGTGTTTAACAAGCTAAGATGCTTTCCAGCATTTGTGCACTATAAATGGCTGTTAGCTCACCCACAGTGGAAACCCGATACTCCATGTTACTATAGGTTCTTATCTCATACCCTCCATTTCTTGCTCTTGCTGGGTATATGGTTAACACTGGCTTAACATATCATTACAGTGAGGAATCCTGTAACTCCTTATGAATGTCTGTTATTCTCTCATACTCTTGATTTCTTACTCTTGGTTGCTTTAAGGCTGGAGTGATCCTAAAGTGCTGGTATAGTACAGAATCCCATACTATGAATGTTTTTCTCTCACACACACCATTTCTCTTCTTTCTCTCTTTCTCCACTATTCCCTCATCTAACTTTTTGCAATCAGTTATTTTATAATTTCCTATTGACTGCTGTCCATATTCCCCCCTTCTCAACCTCTAGTTTTGTATTTGTATTGGGCTTTTACACTCTTGCAATCAGTGAGTTAATAGTCCCTGAAAGAAATGTCTATAAGGTGACCAGACACCTTACTACTGTATCTGTTATTCTTTATTTGTAATTAGAACAAATTCTTGCCAACCAGTTTATTCCATCACAGCTATTTCAATTCTGTTATAACACAACTAGATCGATGAACACAGTCCAAGAACGTCACCCAAAAGTGAAAACATACTGTCCAGTTTATATACTCCTTCAACCGATATTTTTAATGTCCTTGTGACTTGTTCTTCTGGTTTCTCTCTGGTCAAGAAAAAGTCCATGGTTATGTCCTTTTCTGGTCCTTGCTACATCTGAAGACTTTACAAAAAGTTTTTCCACGTCATCTTTGCATCAGTTGAACTTGTCTGTATTTTATTTATTTCTGCATCTGTAAGCTAAAAGAAAGTCAACTTCCTTTTTTTTCTATAACAGGGTGCCTTTATAGTAAGCACACAGCTATATGTTATTAATATCCAAGCTAACATGTACAGGAAATAACTGTTCTTGCAAAGCAAGCCATATTATTTTGAAAACTGCTATTTGGCCTTGCACATTTCCTTCACTGTACACACAGTATAATTTTGGGGAAAGCATTTTAATTTATACAATCTGTATCAATTCCCCCTGTTTAATTAAACTAAGAAAAATTGTAAGACAATTTACAACAGAATATGATCTTCAGTACTTTGAATCCCTTGGTCTGTTGCAACATACGAATCCCATGCATTTAATAATATCTCTTTAAAGAGTGTTATATTACCAACGGCTGTTACTTGATTAATAATTTTATTAACACAAATCATATAAGGACGATAAGAGCAATTATTGCAGAAATTATAGTACCCCACCACAGACACAAAGCCGTTATTACTTATCTATTATCTATTTTTAACTGCATTTATGCTTCCTTAAGCAAGCTGTAAGCCTTGCAGTTACACACAAGCATTTATTTAAAAATCTTGTCATGTTAACCCTTGCTTTACAAGGCAAAACCTTGTATTAGAAACTAGCATATTTCTTTTGCACTGCATAATTTCATTATTGCTTTGGGAAAAGAATATTTACAGGAAAATGTGATCTTCTGTACTTACTAGCCTTTCTTTATTGTTAACAACAGTTACTTGTTTGACAGTTTTATAACACATCTCCTCTGTTATATCTGAGATAGCTCCATAAGTTGCATTTGCCATCAACTTGATAACTTTCCATATTGCCTTAGCGGCACCATACCAGTGAAAAAATTCAGTTTCTGAAATAACACCATTTCCTATGTTCAGCTGCTTTAATATTTTTTCCCTATTTTTTTTATCATGCACCTCCCTCTTTTTCTGGTGATTTTTTACCATGTCCTCTGGTAACGTGCGAGTAATTCTCATTATTGGAACTGCATACTCTTATGTAACATAATTCTTCCTCTTACATCTCTTCTTTAAATGAAGTATGTGTTAACTCCCATGCTGTTTTTTATTTTATACTCAAGCTTTTTTACATGACCATAGTTAAATATTTTTTTTATGGCTGATTGTTGTACAACTCTATTTTTATAAGATTCTTTAAACATAAAACCTGTATGCGTCACCTCTACAGGGAATGCATGTAATGGCATTTTCCCTCTAAGGAATGTGGCTAAAAACCCAACAATTTGACTTGTTACGTGCCTTTGCAAATAAATTTTGCATGTCCAAAAATATACTGAAATCAGGTCATGATGTCCCTGTTCTCATGATCTATTATATCGGAGTCTCTCCCCCCATTTTTTCTTTGCAACTGTTTTATTTGCATTCAAGTGATGCAAAGATGATGTGGAGAAACTTTTTGTTGAAAAGGTTAATACTGATAGCACACTGTACTATGTTAGAACTTTTTTGTTTTTGTGCATTTGCAATATTTACTATAAATAAAATGTTATGTAGTCTATTACATTACTGACAATAATTGCATACAGTCCCTTATGATTGTTGTCTATATTCCCATTACCAGACCTCTATCAGCTATTGGACTGCTTTTTTACACTCTGGCTTTCCATCCACTACCCTCTCCTTTTAATTTAATTTCCTCAGTGCTTGTTCAATTACTTCCTGCTTGGGGCTTCTTTTCTCTTCCATCAAGGTACACTTCTAGCTACCATACTCTCTGCTGTGAGATAACTCCCATTCCTTTCTGTTTATGTTGCTTGCCTCTGATTTAATCAGTAATTTGCAATTCTGAATCTGCTACTTATTTACCTTTTCCACTGCTGTCATATAAATGCTGAGACTTTGCTGCCTATTGCAGTTCTTCATAATTTCTGACGTTTTGGTTATTGCATTATATGTTGTCTCCTACTCCGTTGACTTAATTTTCCCTAAACATTATTTTTCATAGGCAAACAAGTGCATACTCTGATAGAAACTGCAGGGAAGATTTTTTTCACTTGTACCTTGGATATAGATAAAAGATTTGGTGCTACTAAATCAACTATGCTGTGTAAGGATCTGGACAGCTACGGTTGATCCTTCCAAGTGGAACTCAGGACAATAAGGTATCTGATATTTCTGTTTACTCTCTACATGTGGCTCCCCTATCCCTTATTGCAGTGTTTTAGGCTCAAACACTTGTCACCCCATGTAACCGGTTGACTTATGAGAAATACACAAATGCCTATGTCTTTGTAATGCACCCCCTTGTAAAATACCTAGGCGCAAACCCAGCTGCCCTGCTTATCCAAAGGTTACTATCCACTGCACTGTTCACTTACACATCCTTCATTGGTGCTATCCATTGTAAGGTTACTCATCATTTTATTTTCATTACAATCCTTACAAGGATGGGAGTGAGACAAGCTCACTCCTCACAACATCATTATGCTAGGCTATGCTTCACTCCATCAACTCTACCTCATTATACCCCACTCCCTCATATCATCACACTACCTGACAACTGTAATTTATCTTGGAAAAGTATTTTTTGTCCTCAATCCTTTTTGTTTCTGTATATTTCCTTGATGTAGTACTACACTCTGACTAATTTGTGTTACTTAGATTAGATTATTCTACTGTACTGCAAATTTACATTAATTACTCTGGAGCTTTCCTCCTCTGGTCTCCACTGAAAATGGGTTTCTCACCCAGCTGGACCAACCCAGTTAACAAATATCAAATAACTAAAATAAATAAATAAATTTCCTTTATATTCAGCCATGTCCCCATGCAATCCACATCACATCCTTTTCATACCTTTCCCCTTTGTGCCACGGCACTATCTGCATACCAGCATTACCACCGCCGGGACACCCACCATACAGAATTTCTTCAAAAAAACATAGCATTCCTTCTCCACCCCTCCTATTTGCATCAACAATTTCCCATATTACATGATGTAATGTATTAACAACTCCTCAACACATTTTCCTTCTTATCCTTAACCTCTGCCTTCCACTGTTTCAAGTTCTACCCTTTCGCTTATCACCTACGACTTCACCACCTTTCATAGGTAGGTACTAGGCTATCAGCCCAAGGGCCTACGCAAGCCTAGCCAACAAGGTTCCCTGGCTTACGCCACCCACGAAAGTTATTTCTCTTAAATACTCCAGGCAAGTACAACACTTTCCACATTCACATCAAGATCTACTCAAGTAAATATTTCTTCTTGGCATTTTACTAATCTTCTTGGCATTCTACTGATCCTGTTGAACACACAGACAGTACAGTTTCTTGGCTTATTCACCATTACCATAAACTACATTCCTGCCTGCAGGATCAAACTTCTAACAGTATACAAGCTTCTGTAACCATGCACAGCTGGTGGAAAGAGCTTCTCTCCTTTCTGATACTTATGAGCAAAAGACCACGTGTTGCTGAAATTATACACTAAACATTTACTTCTCTGCATTCTAAATACATACAAGAAAATTATACTCGGCAACTTTACTTTGCTATACTATATTCTGGTAACATTCAACTAAATCCAAGCACATTTTCCCATCCCTCTACAAATCCCCTATTCATTGACTAATACCATCCTATGATTAATGACTCATTACAATAACTTTCACTTACTGAAACATGGCTAAAAGTTAGCTAGATCTATTCTTTTATATCACAAAACTAAAATAATTTTACTGACAACCAACCAGGCTAAAGACTATGAGGCGATGTGGTTTCACTCATCAGTATAGAAACAGACCCCCCCCAGTCTCATTGCCAAAGGCAATGACATATCAAACAACATCCCAAATTGGACAATAGTAGAAATACTTGTTGGCAAGGGTACAAAGATCTGCATCTTCCCTGTATGCATTCTCCTCTTTCCATCCAATGTGGTAATAAAGAAAACTATCACCTAAAGCCAGAAAAAAACATACCCTTATACTACTAGGATACTTGAACGTCAACTGGAAAATAAAAATAAAACAGAAGCTGAATAGGTACCTATCAATTCATAATCCATCCCAACTAGTTAAAGATGGAATTAAACCCAACCATATGTCTAGCAAAAGAACACTTTTAGATGTTGTTATAACACACATACCCCATAGGTTGCTCACACTTCAAATACAATCTCCTAGTTTGGGTAATCACTGTTGAATCTTAACTTGATGGACTTTCACAACAACAAGTCTCTCTTCAAATTTCCCTAACTAAAATAATCCCAGAATTTAATGAAACCTTATGGGTGAAAGAACTCAAGCTTATTAAATGGTATAAAATACATAACTATAAAATGTATATAACAGTGCTGTGGAATCAGTGCAACCTACTCATGCATATTCACAGCAGATTGTTTCCACTAGTAGAGACACATTGCTGGCAAGAACTTAAAATGACTGACCTCTGAATTGAGGGAGCAAATCAAATTATGAAATAAACTGTAGGCAGACCGCAAAGCAGATTCAAAAAACAAAAACAAACTAGATCACTACCAAAATGTGAAGTCACAATAATAAATATTAATGAAGCAAAAAAGTCCCATCTCCCAGATTTACAATGCAGACTGCATAGATATCCTAAAAGTTTCTCGAAGGCAGCTAAACATATAGGCAGTAACAAACTGTTTCAAAGCTGGTACTTCTAATTCGCCTCCCTTGCCATAAATATAAATGACATGAAAAACAACATCTCTGCTTCCCCAAACCTTCCACTACTCTGTTCAACAATATCATTTTCCCAGTCATGTTAACTCCCTGTTACATCTACCTATCCAACCCTCCCCTCCTCTATTTCAAAATCATCAAAAAGGCTGCTATTCAACTGCAAACTACTGAGTACCACTACAACCCATACTTTTGAATCAGTCACTCCTTGTACTTCAGGCAGTGACATACTCTGTAGTCCATTAGCACACACATTTAATTTAAGCCCAGCTACTAAATGCATCCATACAAGCTACAAATATTCACCAATACTTCCATACCAAAAAGTTACTTTAAATTTGTCAGTGATTACAGACCAGTTGCAAATACATGCCCTCTTGGATTGTCCTTGATCTTTAGAGAATTTAGAATGAGGGAGAAAGGAGGAAAGGCACAAAATAATTTCCCTTTCCAGGAAATTGATAAAGCATTCATTTTCCATGCTCTCCTTCACACAACTCTACAGCAGAAAAGTCTGTGCTGTCTGCACTGACTGAAGGCAAAAACAGTACTCCACTGATGATCAATTGGCAGGAAAAACCTCTCTGTTTAGCATCTTTTTTTGATGGTCTACCACAGATCTGCTCAGATAACCTGCCATTAAGTTCATCTGTGATGGGATGCAAGTTGCTTGAACAAAAAGACTGTGGTGAATAACAATATCACAAGCCAGCATGTTTAGCCTGCAGAGATGGTAGGATCTTCCCATTTGTTGATATACCATATCACTGTAGCATTGTCTGTCAGGAGTGGTAAGGTTCCTTGAGTGCAGAGGTGCTTAAATGTCCGAGGGCAAAAATCAGGGCTTTCATTCTTTTGAAATGTATAATGTCTGCAACTGTCTTGCCTTGACCATACACCTTGGACTTTCATGCCAACTGAAGGGGCTCCCCAAGCTAATTCCAAAGCATCAGTGGAGACTTTGTGATGGGATGCAGGGACCAAAAAAGGCACTTCTGGGTTGACTATCATCTCACTGATCAGTCATTTTTTATCAAAAAGGGCAAGAAAGGAATTGGGAAGCTCAGTGGATGGTAGTGCTGTGCCCAAACTGACTTGAAGTAAAACCGAATCGTTTTCATGTAGAGTCTGGCAAATGGAATCATTTGCCTTACTGATGCCATGAACCCAGTGGCTCTCAGAGTCTCTCTTGCAATAAATAATTTTGAAAATTAAAAGGGCTTTGAAGTAAGAAGTCATAAACTTGATTTTTTTCCTGAGGGAAAAAGACCATCATGCAGAAAGTGTCTAGCTGACATCCTAGGAAAGTACAGCTGTATAAGTAAACTTATCATAACAGTATATACTGAAATAGATCACCGCTGTAGCCTTAGCTATATGGGTTATATCCTGCTTAGGATAAAACAGATTGCCAACTTCCTAAAGCTTAATGACACCTTCCATTTGCCTAGACTGTGCAAGCTAAGTGCCAAGCCCTTCAGAAATTTCATGCCCACTAAAAAAGGGAGGCTAAAGTCCTGAAATAGGACAATGCTAGATAACTAAAAACCAATACCCTCATCCTGGCAACAAAGAAAAACATATAAAAATAATGGGGCTGGTGGGCAGCAGTGGCTACTGCAATAGTGATCTATTAGAGAATATACTGTTACGGTAAGTTAACTTGCACAACTGTACTATGATCATCATTAGATCACTGCTGCAATAGCCCTAGCTATACAGATAGAATACTACAGCTTTCAAATGAGGCTTGGTAAGAGGAAGGACAAGGGTCCTTGCAAAGCCTGCTCTAGACCTGGAAAAGGAGTCTAGTTTGCTGTGCTTTGTATAAATATCTACATCTGACCAAGTTGCTGTCTCTAGAATACTTAAAATGTCTATCCCTTTTCACATAGTCAATGAAGAAGAACTCAAGGCCCTAGCAGAATGTGCCTTGACCAAGCCTGGAACTGACTTATTATATTTGGAATAGCAAAAGGAAACAGCATGAGACAAACATTTGGAAATTAAGTGCTTTGATACTAGTTGCTCTTTTTTCTTATCCTCATAAGAAATAAAATTATCAGGCTATACCTAATTCCACATATTCTGACCCCAAAATGAGGTTGGAAAGACTAAGGGTGGTGGCCTCTATCTTTATTAAACACAAGCACACCTCCAGACTGATTTTCCAGCATGACGCACAAGAACTACTCCAGGTGCAACTGACAATTGGCAAGAGACCCATCCAGTTAAAGCCAGTTATAGACCCCTCTCCATGACTCAGGACACCCACTTCTCCTCTATCTGGACCTACTTGACTCCATCAAGGAACCCCCTAACACCCTGATCCAAGGTAACTTCAACTACCCCACCATAGACTGGGTTGTACTAATGCATTCACCCAACGATTCCTTGACTTCATCAGTTCTAATGCACTACACCAGCTCGTCTCATCCCCCACAAGGGGAGATAAAATTTTGGACTTGGTTCTCACCAACATGGGTGACTGCTGCACTACTCCCAAAATAAGTTCTTCCCTGGTGAGATCAGACCATCGGTTTATCTCACTTGAAGTTTCTAGCCTGCCCAATCCCCCAAACCAAAAAAAAAAAAAAAAAGCTACACACTACAACCCAAGGGGGGAGGGTTATCAGCCACACCACCACCCTGCACCACTCCCAAAGTAAGTTCTGCCCTGCTGAGATCAGACCATCGGTTTATCTCACTTGAAGTTTCTAGCCTGCCCAACCCCCCCCCCAAAACCAGGCTAAAAAAATTCTCAAAAGCTGACTACAACCTCCTAAGGGAGGGTATCAGTAGCTTCACACCACCACCACCCCCCCTCAGAGGATGCAGACAACTATGCAGTATACAACCACCTGTACAACTGCATGACTCAGCCATACCCAACAGAACTAAAACCTGCTCCACAAGGAAACACAAACCCATCTGGCGGACATCCTCTATCAACAGGCTTTACAACAAAAGGAAGAAACTGCTGTCCAAGGGTAAAAAGGCACAAATTCCCAATTGGAAAAACTCCTTCCTTAGCCTTAACATACAAATTAGATCACTAGTGAAAACCTCCAAAGCCAGTTATGAATTGAAACTAGCCTCTGAAACAATGGGTAACCACAAAGCCTTCTTCAGTTACGTCACAAACATCCATGGCAAGGCCCAGATTTGTTCCAAATTAGTTCTTAATGGTACCACTTACACTGATTCTGTTGACTTATCCAACCTGCTAGCAGATAAGTTCAGTGCAAACTTCACCCCCTGTCCACCCCCAAAGGCCCATTCGACATCCACAATACTTGTCCCGCACCTCACATCTCTGTAGATCAGGTGTTAAAGGCCCTATCCAAGGCAAAGAACACAGCTTTCATGGGACCTGATAGTATCCCAGGCTGTATTCTGCACCATCTCCAGCAAGAACTAGCCTTGTAATTGAGCACCCTATTTAACCACAGCCTAAGCTTCATTCTAGCAGAGTGGAGAACTACCATTGTCATCCCCTTGCACAAAGGTAGTGTCACTACTGACCTTGGAAACTATCACCCCATTAGCTTGGCAAGTCTGATCTGTAAAGCCATGGAGAGTATTATTATGGACCTCATAAACAAAGACATAGGCAATCTCCAAGCACTTGACCCCACCCAATTCGGATTAGTCAAGGGCAGATTTTGCCTGTTGAACCTGGTTGAGTTTTTTGAGACTGTCATCAAGGCCCTGGATGAGGGAAAGTCAGTACATACAGCTTACCTGGACTTGGCCAAAGCCTTTGACATAATCCCCCACTTGGGCATCACTGAAAAGCTAACACAACTTAGAGTAAATCCCTATCTCATCAGGTGGGTGGACAACTGGCTTACCGATAGAACCCACAAGGTCAAAATAGGTGCATCCACCTCTGACAGCAGACCTGTCACTTGTGGTGTTCCCCAGGGATCTGTCCTGGGACCCCTACTGTTTGGTATCTACTTTTCAGACGTCCAGGCAAATACAAAAGGCCTGTGGCTGACCAAGTTTGTGGATGACTAAGTTGGGTGTTGTCACTGACTCCCCCAAATGATGTTAACATACTACAAGAGGGTCTCACAGCAACAAATGACTAGTGCCAAAGTCATGGCCTTAAGTTAAAAGCAAAAAATATATATTGTCATACCATTCAGCAAAAACACATCCCCTACTGATTACCACATCAAAGGTAACCCCTGAAGAACACAGCCTGTGGCGAGAGACCTGGGTACACAGGTTGACAACAATCTCAAATTCTACCATCATATACGGGCAGTGGTCAGGAAAGCGTTTTACTTGGTTCATCTCATAAGTGAAGGGAATGCATCAGGAAAAAGGAAGTTATTACCTCTCTGTACTCCTCCCTTATTAGGCCAATAATTGAATACAACGACCCGTTTGGTATGTACTTCTCCACCTGCACCAGTTGGAAAGCCCACGGAAATACCTCACAGAGACTCCATGGCCTCCAACACCTGTCCTATGTGGACAGACTCAAATCACTATCACTCTACTCTGTATTACACAGACTGCTCACAGGTGATGTGTCTTGCCTACAAGGCAATATCGGACCCTGCCCTACTAGAGATGCTCCATATCTGTACATCTAACTCCTTCCTAATTACACAATTGAAAGGCCTAAATCTAATATGAGACATTAACAAAACCTGCCGGAGAAACAGGTTTTTCTCCCAGTGGCTGCCCCGTCTCTGGAACAGACTCCCCATATACGTCAAACAGAGTATGTTGCTGACCCTCTTCAAGCACAAACTTGATGCGTGGATAGGAAAACCATAAATTTGTCCCAGGTGTTCCACCTGTGTCCCTCATTGACAGGGGTGACAGGTGCTGACTGAGGTTTCTCTTTTGGGGATAAACTCTTGGCTAGGCTTGTAAGGGCCCCAGGGCCACTAGCCTAGTAACCTCCTATGATCCTATAAATAACTGATCAGAATTTCTGAAGATTTTTGTTCTGTCAAACTACTACCAGAGTTGTCTATGACCATCCAGAACATGAAAAATCCATTCTCTCTCTCATTTTTCGGTTCTAGGAAGCAGACAGGGGAGAATAGCAGCTGTTTGAAAGTAAACTTGGATACCACTTTAGGTATAATTAAGGATTAGTTCTCAAAGAAACCCCATCCTTTTGGAAAATGAGGTAAAGTTGACCCACAATGAGAGCTTGCAACTCAGACACTCATTGCAGAGATCAGAGCAACTCACAACACTGTTTTCCAAAACAAAATTATGATCCCTAGGAGGAGCCACTGTTTTCTAGGTTGATTTGTATACAAAACCCTTTCAAAAACATCTCAACATAGTAATGCACTGAAAGAGAGGATTCCATGACAGACATGTTGAAGTGGCTAACTTTGATATAGTAGTAAAAAATGACTGAGGATAATAATTAACTGACACAAATACAGTACAGCCAGAGAAATACTATCCTTAAAAAGGTCTTGGTTCTTAACTGGGCATCAACTAATAAATATTTTACAGTTGTTAATATATGATTTCCTAGTAGCAGGTTTCTTTGCCTCCTTTAATACCTGTTGCACATCCTCAGAAAATAGATGTCTAAAAGTTGTTAAAACTCTATCATACAGAAATTAAGATGAAGGTATTCCAAGTCGCAGTGTATCAAACAGCTCGTTTCTTCTGTGAATCAGACCAGTCTGTGAAGCAGCTTGTGGTAATTGATCTTGGCCATTTCCAAAAGGTATCTTAAACTCCCTTGCTGAACTCCTGGACTGAGTGGAAAAACTCAGGAATAGATGTCAATATAGATCTACGCTTTCCTGTAGAAGTAAAGCTCTTTGAATTGAAGTGCAGAGAAGACACTCTACTAATACAATCCTGTAGGAAGGAGTAAGACAATTCCTCTGAATTTTCTCCTGGAAATCCAGTCTGTGAAGATCTCTTTCCCAAGTATGACATTCCTGATACTTTGAAAGAGATTCTAGAAAGATAAGCAAGTCATTTAAATAAGGAAAAAATCTGAATAACTTGCAGTCTGCAAAAGGCTATCACTTTGTGTAGATCCTTAGAGCATTCAAGCTGAAAGAGTAATGCAGATAACTGTAAGTGTAATCCAGACAAAGAAAACCTTATAAAACTTTTGAAAACTGTGGCTATAGGAATGTGATAAACATCCTTTAAATCTAGCCTTACCAAAAAAAAAAAACTAAGGGAAATAAGAGGTAATGGGTTATGAAAGCACAGCATTTTGAACTATGGGAGTTTCACAACCTGGTCATGAATCTTATATATACCAGAAACTTTCTAAAAATCTTTTCCTGTCAAGTGAAAAACGGACAGGATCTATTAACCTTTGGGCCAGAAAATGAATGACGGGAGGGAAAAAAAGTTTGATCTGAAGGATTAGGAATCTCCTGAAACTAAGTTAGGGAATCCAACTGCCATCTGCACCTCTGAAGGATCACTCTTAGAACACACTCTGAGCACAGATTATCTGCTGCCAAAGAGAGAAATGAGAGCCACGTTCTCATCACAGATTCAGGGGGCTGCTGCTCTGGAACAGGCACCAACTGACTCATAACGGCACTTCAAAGAATGTTTGGTTACTTGAGAAAAACAGAAGCAATAAGGGCATTTAAGGAAGAACTGCCCTCAGAAGAAGAAGACAAAGTGGCAAGCAGTAATGTTCCTCATTTTCAAAAGAAGCAAGCAAATGCTAACATGCAAACTGGATCCAAACAAAGCAAAGGGAGGAGACAGAATTAGTAATAATGACCTGAGAACACTTCAGCAAGAACTTACAGTATCATTATATCCATTATTTACTAGGTCGTATAAATATAGGGAGATTCTCAAGACTGGAGACATGTACTTTTTAAACCTGCCTTTAAGGGAAGGGGGAGTAGGACAAACCCAGAGTCACACAGACCCTTAAGTATACTTTCATGTTGCAGAAAAATAATGGAGAAGGTAATACTGGATAAGATATTGTCAGAAGTGGAAAGGTTGGGACTTGAAACCATGCATCAGTATGCATATGTTGAAACTAGAATCTATTACCACTTGTAACATGATGTTCTATAACAATATAACAGCAGCTATGAATGAAAAACTGTGCTGTGATGTAATTTATATAGATTTACCCTCAGCAAACACTGATCAATAAATTAGTACAACTATGGATGTACTCTTGATAGGATGGATAGCTGCATGTCTTACAAACAGGACATGACAAGTGTCATACAGTAACTGGACAGATGACATGCTTGGTTACACAGTCAATGAGTCCCAGAGGGTTCTGTCCTACACCTATACCTGTTTACATTGCATCTTTTAGATCTATCTTTTTCATCTTAGGTGTTCTACAGTCTGTATGCAGATGACTTGAAATTGGATAAACTGATTACGTGTGGTAGACAGGGCATGTCTGCAAAAGAATTTAACTAAGCTGACAATCTGGGCACAAGAGAAATATATCAAAAACTAGGTATATGAGATTTGGGAGACAAACTGAAAGGTGAATATTTAATGCAGCACACAGTGATTGAAACTGTAGATTCATGTACACACCTGGATAAATGAACAGATCCAGCTTTGAATTTTTCTAATCATATCAACCAACTGGTTAGTGATTGTTATAGAACTATAGGTTGTTTAAAAAGATTTATAAAGTCTAGGAAATCAGAAATTATGAAGTCATTGTTTGTTAGTCACATTAGACTCAAACTTCAGTATGGCAAATGATATGAAAACCTTATAAAAAAACAAGCATGAGTAAACTGGAAAGAATACAGTGGAAATATACCAAGGGTATCCATGGATATGAAAATTTCAGTTATTGTGAAAGCCTAAAACATATGAACTTGTACAGGGTTTCATACAGATATTTAAGAGGGACCTCATTCAGGTATATAGAACATTTAGACAACTACTTGTGGGAATGTTTGAGGTTATCAAAAAAGTAGTACTGAATCATCAAACAACCTATGTAGAAGATTCTATAGGAATGACCTGTGTCCCTCTTGGACAGGGGCAATAGGTGCTGATCACGCAAATAAGGGTAGAACTTGGCTAGGCTTGTAAGGACCCTAGGGCAATTAGCGTAGCAGCTTCCTGTGAACTATGAGAAGTGTACTAACTGGTTCTCTGAGAGAGCAGCTGATTCATGAAACAGATTACTAAATCACATTAAAGCAAGCACTAGTTTAGATATTTTTAAAAACAGCCTGGACACTTATTATGGGAACAACTGCTTTGGTATATGGGCAGGCTATGAGGGCATTAATACCTATGCATGTGTATGTATGTAACATGTAAGCTTGACAATTAAGAGTCCTAAAAATAACAGTGGCAGAGGAATACACTCTTTCAAATCTATCAAAAGCTTTCATATTCTTGTCAGAAAAGGAAAGATAAGAATTTACAAATGCTACACTGCAGAAGGATTTGACAAGGAAATCACTGCAGGATCAGATCTGGGATTAGAAAATAAACATATCTAAGACTGAAAAACATCATAGAATCTACCTGCCTTCTTATGGGCTACATGCTGGCTGTCAGGCATGAAGCAGGCTGTAATAAAAACATCCCCCAAGATTTGAATGACAGGAGGAACAGCAGGCTGAGGAAATTCTAGCTGTGATAAATAGGAAGATTCAGAAATTGAAGAATTTCTTTTTCTCTTACCAGAAGATCCAGAATGAGAAGGATTATGATCCCAAGCTATGCACAAAAAAAAAAAAAAAAAAAACTTCCCTGTCTAAAGTAACAGACAGGGTAATAACGCTCTGCTTCTTTTAGAGCGGGATATCCACAGACACAGAAAAACTACTAACAGGGTCATCACCCTGGGAAGAGGTATCTTAGTCTGGCTAGGCAAAGAAACATTCCCCATTCTTTCCTCCAAGACCAACAAGAGTGGTTTCTCCTATGTCCAAGGACACTCCAGCAGCAACAGATGTGCCTAACCACTGGTCTATAATGGCTAAGGGGACTGCACCAGAGGAAAGAAAGAAGATGAGCAGCCTGAAGAACAAGAAATGGCCACTGCATGGGTGAACCATCTGTGGCTGAAGCAATGCAGCAATCTGCTGGAGAGGAAAAAGCGGTTTGGAAATCTTCTTGTGACTGGGGGAAGTATGAACTGAAGACCCGACAGGATGTTCCATGGTAAACTACTGAAAGAAGCCTGAAACCCAGGTAATAATGACAGCATCAATCTGTAAATGGCAAGTATAAAAAGTAGCATAGACACCAAAAACACAAAGTAAGAAGCACAACACACACTTGCCCCAGCCCTTAACAACAATTTATAAAACTGTTAATATAAATTACAGTAAACCTTATAAAAGCAAAAGTTTACATTAAAAGTAATAAAATAACTACTGTCTTGGAAGATACATCAGCAGCATCGTAGCCATAATTTAATGTCTTGCTACTCATGTGGCAGAACTGAGCATAGACAGTTAAGTAGATTTACTGTCAAATTCAAGAATATCAGATGCGACTTTGCTCATGTTATTAAAAATAAAAGTGTGTGTGTGTGTACACACACACATATATATGGGAGAGACTATATGCAAGAAGAGAAACCAGGAGAAGGGATTGATACTAATATTTTTTGAAGTTCTAGCCAGTGAAAAGTCTAATTTTGAGGATAAAGGATTACTTCTACCAAAAAAAAAGGAAAAAAAAACATTCATTCAGTTGAGGAAAGAGTACATTTAAAAATATTTCTCCAAACTCAAGAAAAAGCAACAATTTCAGAGTACTTTCAGTATATGTGAACAGTATTATTAACACTGTAAGAAGGATAGGGATACTGGAATGATGTGCTAAATATGACGTGGATGGTATATTGTTGATGTAAGATTCCCGACACATGAAGAAAGACTGCAAAACAGAAAATTTGTGGGGTAGCAATATAATATGAAACGTAGGAAGTGAATGTCGTTCTGAAGTGGCTGTGTTATGTAAAACATTGAAAATACCATATGTAACAGTGGTAAGGATGGGAAGCTTAATTGTTGTAGATGTCAGATGAAGAGAATACATTTATAAAATTATAGCATTAGATGCATATATAACAAGGAAAGAGAATCTGTTTCATCAAATATTAGACTATGTGGTGGTTAATGTGAACATTATAACTGCAGGGGACTTTAACTGTGATTTAAAGGGAACATGTAAAAAGAAAGGGAAAGATATAAAAAAAATTACATAGAAAGTGATAAAATGTAACAGTGATAAAATGTAATAAACAGCTGTGTGGAACAAGTGTCAATGGAGTGAAAGAGCAGTTAGAGCTAAAACTGATTATTTTGTATTATCAGATGGCTTGGGGTTAGCAGATGGTGATACAGTTGTGACAGGGTTTTCAGACCATTTAGAAATAAGGAAGGGGTGATGGAAGAAAGGGGGTACATTAAAATAGGAAAGGGAATAAAAAGAATAAATGAGAAATTATGGGATGAAATTGGAGAGTGGGAATAATTGCAATTATGGAAGGATCATATAACCATGAAGGACTTGTACAATTGGTCTGAATGGTGAATTGAATTTAAAAGGAAGTATAAAAAGTGTTTTTTTCAGTGGCCAGGTGAGGCAAAAAATGTATATAAATGTCTCTGAGAATAATACAAGAGAGTATGATATGGAAAAAGAACTATAAAAAAAGAAATCAGGAACAAATATGTCTGGTTAGGCAGACATGTTATTTACATGGGGGAAGGTAAGTGGTATCTACATATTTGGGTAAAACAGTAAAGGAGGATATTAGTATAATGAGTGAAATTAAAATGTAAACGAAGATGTAAAAAGAGCACAAGATCAAATTTTGAGTACTGTTGTACAGAATTTGGAAAATATATACAAGAGTAGAAAGAAGGAAAATACGAGAGAATGGAAAGCAAAACAAACTGCAGAACAAGTTACAGAGGAATTTGAAAAATAAATTAGCATTAGTGAATTGGATGAAGTAAATGTCGAGTCAGTATCAAGCTCAGATGGTATATGGTATGTAATGTACAAGAAATTAATGGACTGACAAAGATTAGTTTGTAAATGTACTGAATGAATGGTTGAAGGAAGGATTTATTTATGAAGAGTTAAGCTGTGGGATATTAAATTTTATATGGAAGAAAGACGAGAAGAATGAAATAAAAATCGGAGACCCATCACACTAAACATAGATTATAATTTTTTATGAGAATAATACAGAGGAGAATGGAAAGAAGGATTAGGGATATAATGGAAGAAAGGATGCATGATATAAAAGGGAAGGGATGTCAAGAGTTGCTATTGGCTTTGAGAGAAATTGTGGATGATGATATAAGTAAAATGGAGGATGTGAAAATGATGGTAGGTGATATTAGCAAGGCATTTGATAAAGTAGGAGACGTTGGTTTATGGGATGTAATGAAATATGGAATGCATACCACAATTAGGAGTGTATGTATGCCAGCATATCAAAATAGAGTCAGAGTGTTAATAAATGCGTGGCTGAGTAAAGAAATATGCATAACGTGTAGTATAAGACAGGGATGTCCCATGAGCAGAATACTATTTGCATTGGCAATGAATGTGACAATGAGTGAAGCAGCTTATAAAATGAAAGATTGTAGATATGTGATGAAAAGAAGGTGGCGATTCCAGTAGCTGACATAAGCAGAGAATATAGTTTTAGTTGCTATGAACAAAATATGGATGACAGAAATACTGGTTTGTCTGAACGGATGTTTACAGGAAATGGGAATGACCTTGAATAAAGATATAAGTAAGGGTTTCAGTGATGGGAAAATTGCGGTGAGTACCTTTCAATGAATGAAGAGGTGTTGCTAGGGATAAAATTTGGGAAAATGATGTAGTTATGATGCAATGGGATATTTGATAAAAGAAATACGTCTTCTGTGGAGGTTTTATGGATTAGCATTCAGGAAAAAAGGCTTATCTGTTGAATTGTGTATTAATGGTAAAAATAGCATATATTTCAAATGTTTATAAGATCTTAGAAAAATATGAAAAGGAAATTGTGCAACTGGTGTTTTCTTTCAGATGGGGTTCAAGATTAAACCCCCGTTTAAACAGACGTGTTGTATATAAGTGAAGATGAAGGGAGATTGTGGTTATTAAATCTAATTATTTTGTTCTGCTTTTTTAAACTTGTATAGAGTATTAAAGAGAGTGAAGGAAAAATGAGAAATTAATAGCAAGAATGTTTAAATACAAGTAGAAAAAGTTCTGGTAGACGAGAATAAAAAAGAGAAGAACAGTAAATGAAGAAATTAAAAAGGATGAAGATATAAATACTACCATGGAAAATAAAAGTCGATACAGAAAAAGGATGAAAGTTGTGGTTGATGAAATATCATTATGTAAATCCATGTACCAGAATAAGTGATTAAAGCCATTAACAATCAAGAAAAAGTGGTGTAACGAGATAGCAGGAAAAAGTGGTGTACGGAGATAGTAGTATGCCAGGATTTCCTATGGAGGCGGTTAATAAATACATTACCAGTAATGAGGAATAAGTCACATAAAAAGAAAGTTGAAAGTGTGTGTTTATTTTGTGGGGAGGAAGGGACAACAGATTATATATAAAACCTGTCAGTTTTTTAGGAGCTGATGGCTGACACTCAGAGGTCATGAATGTAGATAGTGAATTGTACACAGTATCTAGTACAGGAGGAAAATCTGAAGGCTTTGGAACATCCATGTTTAGAAGGTCATAGTATCTTTTTTGTACTTCAGACATTTTTACCTTAGAGACATGTGCACCTTCCCAGTGGAAATGCTGCATTATTTTTAAAATCATCTCACCAAAGGATAATTCTTCCAAAGCAGAGTCATGAGACAGTGTGTCCTCATCCTCTGATTCAAATACAGTAGGAGACTGGCTCTGGGAAAAATAAGGTAAAGATTTCACATCTGAATCTCAAGACTTTTCATCTTCTGATGAAGTATCCCCTTTCTTTTCTGGGGGTTAGGAGTGGAAAGACTGTGAAGGCTACAGCAACACAAGAGCATTGAAAAGTCCTAAATTACACCACTCCTGTTGTGGATCAGTAGTAGTAGTAGGAGCAAGAGTTAACAGGAGGGGAGGTATGCTCAATTTCTGCTTTCTCTTTTTAAAAGTATCAACATACAAGAGCTGACTCTTGACATACCTCCATAAGGATACCCCAGGATGCTCTCAGAAACAAGTATCTGCGCTATGCCTTCAGGTTCATCAGAGATCATCAGCTGGGGTTCCCCCCTTCACAGCCTTACCAACTGCCTGATCATTCAGGTGAGGTGTGCCAAACAGCTGTGCTTTATTTGGCCTCTGGAGGGGTCACGATGGCTGGAGCAGACAGAGAAGAAAAATGGTCTTCAGGCTTATGTGCCTCCACACACATGTTCAGCTCTGGATGGACACCCAGAAAAGTACAGTTGTGTAATCTTACCATAAATGTAGCTGTCAAAGTATATTCACTGTTGCAGTCATCACCTGCGGGTTTTCCCTGCTGTGGTAGCCCTCGGCCGGCCCGAATACCAGAGTCGATGCTTTTCTGCGTCAGCTGCTGTCACCTGTAGACTGATGTCAGGTCGTCAGTGCTATAAAGCTACGCAGCTGACACCATTATATCAGTTTTTCTTGCCCTAAGCAAACAGAAGCCTTAGGAGATAAGACACAGAAGACATGGTGGTGAACAACCATCCCAAGAAGCTTATGTCTCCCAAAAGAAAGAAAATATAAGGGGGAAGGAGGGAGGAAAACCAGGACTGCAACAGTGAATACACATCTACATTTATGGTAAGTGTACACAACTGTAGTATGTTCTTTGTGTTTCATTGTTGCAGTCATCACCTGTGGGAAGATTCCCAAAGCTGAAGAGAGGGGTGGTAGGATAGTGAAGAGACCTTGGCAGGGGGGTAAGGAGGCCCTGCAGTACTGCAGATGCAAACCGTCCCCTGTAGCCTTGGAGAAAAGAGGAAGGTGATAATGTTTAGAGAAGGCATGGACAGAGGTCCAGGTGGCAGCTTCCAAGATGTCCCTGGTGGGGAGTCCTCTGAGGAATGCTGTGGAAGTGGAGGCTGCCCTAGTGGAATGGGTGCGAACAGACTTAAGGGGAGGTTTCTGTGAAATCTGTAGCAGAAATGGATACAGTGTGATATCCATTTTGAGATAGTCTGCTTAGAAATGGGCTTCCCCTCTGCCCTTAAGGCAAAACTGACAAGATGTTGGCCTGTTTTTCTGAAGGGTTTAGTATGGTCCAGGTAGTATCTGAGCTGTCTGTGCACGTCCACAGAGTGCAGAATTCTTTCTCACTTGTTTTGAGGGTTGGGGAAGAAGGTAGGCAGATGAATGGCCTGGTTGAGAGTCACATTAGTTATTACCTTGGGCATAAAGGAGGGGTTAGTCCTAAGGGACACCCTGTCTGCGTGGAAAATGATGAAGGGCTCAATAGCCATCAGTGCCTGCAGTTCAGAAACCCTTCTGGCTGAAGTGATGGCCAGCAAAAAGGCAGTCCTACAAGAGAGAAACTTCAGTTCTGCTGAGGTAGCAGATTCAAAAAGGGGTAGGATCAGTTTTTCTAGAACAAAATTAAGGTCCCAGGCTGGCGTGGGAGGCCTTCTGGGAGGCCTAATGTTAGAAGCCCCTCTTAGGAATTAATTAATCAAAGGCTGAGAACAAAGGCTGGCCTGTGTTAAACTGAGCAGAAATGGCTGAAGCATAAATCTTAACTGAAGAGAAGGAGAGACCACTATTCAGTAATTCCGCTAGATATTCCAGGATGAGAGGAACAGCAGGTAGGGATGAACTGGCCCCTCTGGCCTGGCACCAGGAGCAGAATCTTTTCCATTTTCCTGCATAAGATCTTCTGGTGCTTGGTCTTCCGGCCGCTGTGAGAATGTCTAACACCTGCTTGCTTAACAGAGGCCCTTCCCTTACTTGGGAGCATCAGCCATGCTGATAGCTCGAGAGTCTACAAGTCTGGGTGCAGCATTTCCCCCCTTGCTTGCGTCAAGAGGTCTGGGATCTGTGGAAGCTGCCAGGGTGGATGAGATGTGAGGCTGCGCAGCAGGGGGTAGCAATGTTGCCTGGGCCAGTCTGGAACAATGAGGATGGCCTTGGGCCCCGCCTTCCTGATCTTCATGAGTACTTTGGGAACAAGAGGAAGAGGGGGGAAGGTGTATACAAAGAGGGAGTTCCAAGGGAAGGTTAAGGCATCCACCTTCCATGCTAGGTGGTGAAATTCCCTGGAGCAAAATTTCTTTAGCTGACGGTTGAGGTGTGAAGCAAACAGGTCTACCTCTGAGTTTCTCCCCACTTGAGTGACTCTGCGGAAGATTCTTCCATGGAGCTGCCATTCGTGGGGGTCCACAATGAGTCTGTTTAAGTGGTCTGCCAGGGTGGTGTTGATTCCTGGGAGGTAATGGGCTATAAAGTGTAATCCCATGGATGAGGCCATCAGTCAAAGGTTCATGGCTAGCCTACACAGTGGGTAAGACTGAGACCCTCCCTATTTGTTGATGTACCACATTATTGTGTTGTCTGTTTTAACAAGGAGAACCCCTGGCCTGAGATGAGGCTGGAAGGATGTCAGAGCCTTCTGTACTGCAAGCATTTTCTTCTGGCTGATGTGCAAGGAAAGGTGCTGGGCATCCCAAAGGCCCTGGGTGCACCTGCCCTCTAGGAGGGCACCCTAGACGACTTCTGAAGCATCGGTGGTGAGGGTCTGGCCTGTTGGGCAGTGGATGAAGGGGAGACCCTGGTTCTTGGCACATGCCTCTGCCCACCAGAGCAACTCTGCCCTTATACTGGGGATCAAATGGAGGAAGGTCTTCAGAGGTTGGGAATGCTGGCACCAAAGGTTCTTTAGGTACCACTGATGTTTCCTCATGTGCAGTCTGGCCAGAGGAATCAGAAGGATGCAAAAAGCCATGTATTCCAAGGCTTGCAAGAACTTCCCTGCTGTGAGTTGACTTTGGGACACCAACTGAGTAAAGTAGAGACAGAAATTTCTGCTTCTCTTTGGTTAGGAAGGCCATTTGGGATGCTGTGCCCAGCAGAGCTCCCAGGAAGACTATTCTCCTGGAGGGAGTCTGCTTTGATTTCCTCTCGTTGATAGTGAATCCCAAGGAAGTGACAAGGGTTTTAACAAAGAGTAAGTCCTGCAGGAACTTTTCTTTGCTCTCTGCTTGGATGAGACAGTCGTCCAGATAGGGATAAATTTGAAAGTTTTTCTGTCTGCAGAATGCTATGGCCAGGCTTTTGGTAAAAAAACCCTGGGAGTAATAGATAAGCCAAAGAAAAGAGCAGAGAACTGAAAGTGCTGTGAGCCTGCTCTGAAACGCAGGAATTTTCTGCTGGACTCCCTTATGGGGATATGGAGGTATGCATCTTTTAGGTCCAGGGTCATTAACCAGGCATTTTTTGTCAGCATAGGCAGCAGGTGCTGCCAAGGTTAGCATTTTGAATTTGGGGACCACCAGGGAGGTGTTCAGAATGAATGGATAGAGGATGGGGCGCCAAGTGCCCTCCTTTATGGGAACAATGAATAGACTGGAATATTTATTTATTTATTTTACATTTGTTAACTGGGGGTGTCTGACTGAGCCGAAATGGCCCTTTTTCAGCAAAGGCCCAGGGAGAAAAGCTCCACAAAGAAAAATTACAGATACATTTAGTTATTTAGACATGATCAGTATACACACAAATTACAAAAGACATGTTTTTACAGTGGTATGCAGCACATCAACAGTTGCAGTGGAGAGTACAAACAAAAAAATATTAATTTAAAAATAAAGGTAATTAATAGATTTGTGGTGTACAACTGAAATTTGCAACATAGGTAGAATATATACATAGTACACAGGTACAGTACATACATTGTAGATTAGCCAGTGTTTGTGAATAAGATTGAAAACTATTATCAAGTACTCTAGATTTAGTATGTATACCTTATCCACTTTCACTAGCCTGGGGAACAATCATAGCACTGCCAACTTTGCTTCAGATGTTGCCTGATAAGGTCATTAAAAGAGGCTTTGGATGATGTGTTTTGAATGCTAGAGGAGTTCCATTTTTTAGCCACTGAATTACTATACAGCGCATCTCCAAAGCTATTGTAGCTGTTGGTGACTTCTAGTAGTAGTTTGCTTGATGATCTAAGAGGCCTTTTGGCTGAGTGATGTTGTACTAGGTTTTTGAGGGCAGGACACTTATTGGAGAGGTAATAGATAGAATGACAGAGGCAGAGCTGATTGTAGGTTAGGAGGTTGGGCAGTTCAAGCCAGTGGAGCTGTCTCAAAGCAGTACAGTGATGAATTCTATATGAGCAATTTGCAGCAAAGCGGCAATTCTGTTACAGCATGCTTCCATTTTGCTTAGTTCAGTTTTGTTGAGATTAGTCAGAATGGGAGAGGCATAGAGTAGGGTGGGTAGAAGCTGGGAGCGAGCAATGGCTGATCTTGTGTTGTTGGTAAGAAATTGTTTGATATGGTAGAGTGATCCCAGTTTGGCATGTGCCTTTTTAATAGTTAAGTTGAGATGACTTATCAAATTTTAGGTGGGAGTCTATGGTTATTCCCAATAGCTTAGCCTGGGCTACTGGAGCAATTGGAGTAGCATTTGTGGAGTAGATAGTGAATTGATTTATAAATGTTTTTGTTAGAACTGGTTATAATCATAAGCCGAGTTTTCTTTGGATTGAGGATAAGTTGGGCTTTGGTAAGGTAGTTTTCAACGTCAGAGAATGCTAGTTGAGTTGTTTGCAGGAGGGTGGGAATGTTTTGTGCAGCACAAATTAAGGTAGTGTCATCTGCATACTGAATGATAGATGCATGCTGTGTGGAGGGTATGGAGGTCATTTGTGAAGACTGTGAATAGTAGTGGTCCTAAGACAGAACCCTGTGGGACTCCTATAGTTATGGGCAGCTGAGTAGAGAGAGAATTTTCCCATTTCACAGCTTGGTACATGTCAGTTAAGTAGCTTTGGAACCAGGCAAGAGTGGAATTTGATAGGTGATATTGGTTTAGTGTGTTTAGCAGGATTTGGTCTGAGACTGTCAAATGCTTTGGACAGATGCAAAAAAAGAGTTGACACCTGTAGGCCTTCAGTTTTGAGACAGTGTACTGTGTCTTTGAAGCAGAGAGCGGCTGTAGTGGTACTATGGGCAGGTCTGAAACCATGCTGAGTAGGTGACAGGATATTGCTGTCTAGGAGATAGTTTAGCATCTGGGTATGGATGCATTTTTCTAGGATTTTGGCCAGGGGGGAAAGTAAAGCAATGGGTCTGTAGTTAGGTTCAGTGGAGGTCCCACCTTTATGTATGGGTGTAGCGCAGGATATTTTCCAGAGTTTGGGCACACAGTTTTCAACAATTGATCTGTTTATGAGAGTGGAGACTGGGATAGCAATAGCATCTGCTGTGAGTTTCAAGAAATAGCTGGGGAGTAGGTCGGCTGCTGTTGATGAGGTTTTTAGTTTGGAGAGTATGCTTTTAATTGAAGTGGTGGAAACTGTTTTGAGGGTAAAGCTTGTATTAGTGTTATTTGTGTTGGGGGGATAGTGAGGAAGGAACTGTCCTGTGATACTAAGGATAGAATTGAGTTCACAAAGTGGGAGGTAAATTGTGTTTCGATGGGAACTTTAGTGTCAGGGTGGTTGGTTTGGGGGTAGCCTTTTTGGTGGATTTTAGTAGCTGGTTTACATTTTTCCAAAATTTTTGGGGGTTGTGTTGGTATTTAGTTTGTAATGTTGTGTAGTAGGATTTTTTTGTCCAGCCGAATGCATTCTTTTGCACGGTTGCGCAGTTCTTGGTACTTAGCTAGGCTTTGTGTTTCTTTGTTATTTTGATAGTAAAGCCAGGCAGTGTCTCTGGACTTGGGGATCTGTTTGGTTTCTTTACTGAGCCAGGGATTTGTAGAGGCTCTAATCTTGACTTTGTGCAATGGAGCGACAGTGTCTAGGTGTTGTAGAAATGTTTTGTTGAAATATGCTACAGCTTGGTCAAGTGGGAGGGCTTTTAGGGGGTCCAGTCACAGTTACAGAGTAAGGTGTTGAGGACCTCAGGAGAGAATTTTTTTGTTTCTAGTGGATATATAGTTAGTGGTTGGCATATGCTTGTTCTACTACGTATAAAAAGAAGTTATGTACTCACCATAACGTTCCATGTGAGTTGTTCCATCTCACCTTCATTCTTCACTGATGGGTTCGGAGCTGATCCTCAGCTCCGACATGGCCGACTAGCAAGCTCAAAGTTTTCCAGTAGTTCGAGACCTAGCCCCTTATCCCACAATGCACTGCTGGAATTACCTCAGATCTTGTTTGCTGCGTACCATATAGTGATACTATAATTATTCTGCTTAGGAATGAAGACACATTGAGAAACCAGGATGAAGACAACCTCCAAGTCAACTGCCAGCCAGGAGGGGGAAGGAGGGAAGGACGCGAGAATGAAGGCGAGATGGAACAACTCACATCGAACATTATGGTGAGTACATAACTTCTTTATGTGAAGTTGTTCAATCTCGCCGTTCATTCATCACTGATGGGTAGCGTCCCTAGCACCCTAACCCTGGGTGGCTCACGGAAGTACACTCTTCAGAACTGTAGAACAAAATGAAGCCCTGTCCCTGGAGGACTTATCCACTTTGTAATGAGTTATAAAAGTGTGAGGTTTAGACCATGTGGCTGCAGCACACATGTTGTCTAGAGGTAATTTGGCTTGAAAGGCTGAAGAGGTAGAAACTGCTCTGGCTGAATGAGCCTTCACCTTACTAGACAAGGGCATGTTATGACAAGAATAGGTGTAAGTGATACAATCTGACAGCCACAGAGTTGTTTTGACCACTGGTTTACCTTTTCTGGCCTCAGAAAGAGACACAAAAAGCTGATCTGATTTCCTAATCTCTTTTGTTCTGTCTAGATAAAATCTAAGTTGTCTGTGAACATAGAGTTTGTGCAACATATATTCCAATTTGTTGGTGTGATTAGGGAAGAAAACAGGCAACTCAATGACTTGACTGATGTTAATCTCTGAACATACTTTAGGCAAAAAGGATGGGGTTGTCCCGAGAGATACTCTGTCAGCGTGAAAGACCATATAAGGAGGCTCGATGAATAGGGCTTGGAGCTCTGACACTCTGCGGGCTAAAGTGATGGCTACTAGAAAGATAATTTTCCACGATAGAAATTTTAGCTCACAAGAAGATGCAGGCTCAAAGGGAGGAATAATGATGCGAGATGACAAAATTCAAATTCCAGGGAGAATAAGGAGTCTTCAATGGAGGCCTCATGTGAAAGGAACCTTTTAGAAAAGCTTTAGACAATTGGTGAGCCATAATATTCAATCCATCAATCCCTAAATGGAAATTAGATATAGCAGCTAGTTGTACCCGCACCGTAGCAGCCGCTGCTCCTTTGTTGAAAATTTCTGTCAAGAATTGTAAAATAGAAGACAAAGGTGCTTGGTAAGGGTCAATATTATGGTAGGAAGCCCAAATGGAAAATCTCTTCAACTTACTATGATACAACTTCCTAGTGGAAGGCTTATGGGAAGCCAACATAATTTGACTAGTGTCATGGGAAAGATTATAAAGCCTGGCTATGCAGGGAATTGCAGCAACCAAGCGGTTAGCTTCAGTGCCTTCAATGAAGGATGGAGATCCCCTGACGGATGTGTCAATAAGTCCAGAACTGGGTCCAGGATCCATGGGTCTTCCAGAATGTGATGATAAAGAAACAGAAACCAAATCTGCCGAGGCCAATGAGGGGCTATAAGGATGACTGCCCATCCCAGCGACTTTGCTTTCTGTAAAAATCTGGGTATCAAAGGAATTGGGGGAAATGCGTAGAGGAGACCCGGGGGCCAATCATGGACAAGAGCATCCCTCGGGGACTGACCTGGCGGGGGAATCAGGGCAAAATAGCTTCTGGATTTGTTGCTGATATGACTGGCAAACAGGTCGCAGGAAGGCAGGCCCCATTTGCGAAAAAAAAAAAAACAGTCCGCAATCTCTTGTTTGAGGGACCATTCATGGGGCAATAAAATTGCCCTGCTCAGTTTGTCCGCTATGATGTTGGATTTGCCCGGGATGTGCATTGCTAACAGAAAGCGCTGGGATGACACTGCCCACTGCCATACTCTGAGGGCTTCTCGGCAAAGGGTGTAAGACTTGGTCCTGCCTTGCTTGTTCAGGTACCAGACCACTGACATGTCTGTATTGCAATTGTCCCTAGAGGAAGAGAGTCCTGAAAGTATTGCAATGCTAGAAGTACTGCTCTCATCTCCAGGACATTGATATGCAGATGTGATTCTTGATCTGTCCATGTGCCTTGGGCAGTCTTTCCCTGAAAATGCCCCCCCCCCACCCTATCAGGGAAGCGTCCGTGGTCACAGTGGAAACTGGAGGAGGTAGGATGAAGGGACGTCCTATAGTGACATGAAGACGTCAACCACCACTGAAGATCCTTCTTGCAAGAATTCGTTATCAGGATTGTGTGATTCATTGGAAATTCTTGGTAAGACCATTGCGGGAATAGGAGCCATTGAAGAATCCTCATATGCATCCTTGCTAATGGGATTGCCAATATTGCTGCTGCAATCAGTCCTAGTACTTTCAATACCTCTGCAGCTGGTGCATTGTTCTTTGATACCAAGGACATGATGTGTTGGTGAAGTATACAAACCCTTTCTGGTGGAAGATGAAGAGTGGTGGCTGACGTGTCTAATTTTGTCCCTATAAAAACGATATGCTGTGATGGCAACAAGGCAGACTTTTTGAAGTCGACTGTAATGCCTAGCCAATTGCAGTGTGTCAGAGTAGTCTCTCTCGCTTGAAGAAGTTGATGCCTGGTGGTGGAGGTAAGGAGCCAATCGTCCAAGTACGGAAACACCTGGAATCCTAGACGCCTCAGGTGAGCTGTGACTACCGCCATGCACTTTGTGAACACACTGGGGGTTGTAGTGAGACCAAAGGGCAGAGCTCGGAATTGATAATGATTGGCTCCCAGCCGGAAACGCAGGTGATTCCTGGATGGTCTGTCCATCTTTATATGGTAGTACGATTCCTTGAGATCGATCGAGCACATCCAACTGTCTTTCCCTAAAAAGGGAAGTATGGACTGTAGCGTGACCATTCGGAACTTCTCTTTCCTCACAAACTGGTCGAGTCTGCTGAGATCCAAAATGGGTCTCCAGCACCCTGTTTTCTTTGGAACCAAAAAGAATCGTGAGTAAGTTCGGAATTCTGTTTGGTCTGCCAGGACTGGCAGGATTTCTAGCAACTGGTGTACCTCTATTGTTGCTTGTTCCCTGTGACTGGGTGGAACGTCCGGGATTTTTTTCGACGAGATGGGGCTGGGTGGAGAACGGTATGAAATACCCTCTGAAAATGATACTTTGTACCCAACTGTCGTTTGTTATATCTAGCCAGGCTTCTGGGTACAATGTCAAGTGACATCCGACTGTCTCCAGAGTAGGACAGCTGGACCTCCCTTCAGGAGCACTGGTGGGTCTGACCAGAGAAGTGATCTGTGTCACCCTGGTGTTGCGGACCCCCTCTGCCACAAGGGCAGCGTCTTCCATTGTAACCCCCTCCTCTGCCTTTGGAGGGGGGCTGTCCACGTGTGTCTTGAAAGGCTCCTTGGGCTTTCCGGAATCACATCTTTCCTCTCCTCTGACCTTTAGGATAGGGTCGAATGGGGGTAGAAAAACGGACTCCGACGGCAAACAGAGTCTTTCCTTCTTGCTCACACTTGGTCAAAGTCTCCTTCACCTTTGGCCCAAACAAGGATGAGCCGTCAAATGGGGTATTCGTAAAGAAAGACTTGAAGGGTTCCGTGAAGGAACAGAGCTGCATCCAGGCATGCCTACGAAGAGAAATTCCTGTACCTGCAGCTCTACTCGAACCATCAGCTGCGTAAGATACGAGATGCATGGACGAGTTAATTATTGAATTAAGGGTAGCAAGCTGGGTAGCAACTTTGTCGGATACACGCATAGCTACAGCACCCTGAAGAGTATCTCCCAACTCAAGTTGATCTCTCTGCAGTCTGGAAAAATGGGTCAAGTAGTTCAGTGATCTGAATGAGAAAGTTGCTGAACTAAACATGCATTTCCCATATCTATCCATGATCCTGGATTCTCTGTTAGGAGGATGGATAGACGAGGAAGTCTCAGATAATTCCTTTTTGATGGCTGCCACCACCACCATGGCATCAACAGGGACTCCCTTGGTCAAAAAGGACTTATCTACAGGGACAGAAATATACTTATTAGGCCTCCTAGGGACGGGTTCCATAGATTCTGGTGACTCCCACGCCCTACAAGAGACCAGACCCATAAGCTCATCATAGGGTGGAGACACCCAAGAGGTAGAAGGTTGAGACCCGAATGCCTTCAGGAGAACCGACTCATCCTCAGTAGGGCTTTTGGGCTGCCAATCACCCCTCTGCCTAAGAATTTCAAGAATCTCCACAAAGAAGATGTCCTCAGAGGGGGGTCTAGGGGACCCTTCTGATTCATCCAAGTCGGTGTCTGATGTCCGAGACTTCTATGGGGAGTCCAAATGCCTCCTCTTGCATAGTCTCTTCCTGGGAACTTCTTCAGAGGGAGCCTCTGGAGAGGTCTCAAAAGAGCAGGGAGCACCCTGTGGGGCTACCTGAGGCTCTGGGTCTCTACATTTGGGATGACCGGAGGAAAAAGAAATTGACACAGGCACTTTAGGGGAGGAAGAGGCCAGACCTGGAGATGAGGAAGTCTTAGGAGACAACACTTGCCTCATGGCTTCGAATGCACCACGGCTCAGATGAGGAGTTGACTGATCAAGAGCCGCGATCCCCTCCTGCACCGAAGTAGTGGACTCCGAGCCCGAGGTAGGAGCCGAGCTCACTCGAGCCGAAGCCCCGAGAGGAAGAGTCGGCACCGACAAGTTCGTGTTACTATCCTCCCCAGACCCGACTGGAGAGTGGCGACTCCTAGAGTCCCTGGTCAGCACCGAGGATGTCCGAGCAGATTGAGTCTGCGACATTGGAACAGGTGTTGGCTCCAAGGGACCCACAATCATCAGGTCGGCCTCCTCTGGCTCCGAAGGTCCGGTATGGTGCGGAGGAGGAGCAGACAATTCAAGAGTAATGGTCTTCGACTCAGACGGTTGGGTCTGAGCCAACAGCAATTTAGCTAGGCCCGGTGCCTTTAAGAGCTTCTGAACCAGCTGGTCCACATCCAGATTGGACAGGCTGACCGAAGACCTGGAGGAGTGAATAGATGGCGCCGATTGGAGAAGTGGAGGGGGAGATTTTTCGGCAACCGGTTCCAAAGCAGTGTTCCGGGTCTGAAAAGAACAGACTGTCTGTTCCGAAGACAGTGGAGCCGAAGTCACAACACTTTCCAACTTTTTCCCTTTTTTGTCCTGGATTCTGAGGAAGATTTGGATGACTTGCTGACCCCATCCTGGTCAGACAATGCCTCTGTGAAAGGGTGTTTAATAATATCCCTGTCAACTAACTTCCTCTTCCTTTCTGCAAGCACTCGAGTGGAAAAAGAGTGGCAGATACTACATGACTCCTGCAGGTGCACCTCATCCAAACAGCAAACTGAGGTAATCGGGTTGGGAGGGTGGCCTAATGGTTAAGGTGTTTGCCTTACAAACACAAGGTGCAGGGTTAGAGTCTCACAAGGGATACTTGTCTAAGCTTAAAATGGCTCACAAAGGCAGTTAGCTTAGTAAGAATCAATGTCAAATCAATGTGAGTACACACACTGCACATGGGCATCTGTAACAGACATCATTTGTCCGCAGTCTGGGCACTTCTTGAACCCATACTTAGGATGCTTTCCCTTTCTTCAGACATAGCAGCTAACTTCCTGAAAAAAAAAATCACAAGATCAAAAAACAACACTATTTAACTATATAAAAATAGTTTAACTCAGAAATGAGTAATCGAATAATATTCAAACAGCCCAAAAGGGGCAACTCTAATATATTTAAAGGCTAAATACAATTCACTACAGACAGCAATGCAAAAAGCCAGCACAAAATCCCAAAAAGGCAACTAATAACAAGAGTAAGAAAAGGCCCAAGGCCAACAGGCCGAAGGCAAGCACTAGAGATTTGCTGGGAAAAGGGGAAAAACAGAAAAATCTGATAAACTAGGTAATACTATGTAAATATAATAGTAGAAAGATATAAAAATGCAATGGAAAAATTTGCTGAAAGTATAAAATTCCCACAATAGTCTCGAGCAATGCTGGAAACCAAGAGATCCGTGCCGCGGCAAACTAGATCTGAGATAATTCCAGTAGTGCATTATGGGATAAGGGGTTAGGTCTCGAGTTACTGGAAAACTTTGATGTCTTAAAATATATCCAGGAGGTAGGCTATAGTATATCCAACTCACTTCAATCTCAGTTCTCAATTCCAAGTTCAAAAATACATCAGCAAAGGCAAAGGCAAGAACAACTCCACTTCAGTAAAACCAGCACTGCTTTATTCGGACAACACAAGCGCTTTCACTACTGCTTCTTCAGGTGTTTGAAAATAGTCTCATTTCCACCTGTTTAAGTACTCTACTAAAACACATGACCAATTCCTCTTAAAGGTAAACCACCTTTAAAATTCATCAAATACATCAAATTCATCTAAAAACTACATATAATTCATCAGCAATATATTCATGAAAATAAATACACCTAGTGTGTGCACATAAAACAATCACATATAATACATAAAAAATATATACATAAAAATAAAAAAATAAAAATAGTAATAAAAATAAACTGATGTATGCATAAAAATATAAATACATAAATATATAGAGGTGTGAACATGTATGTCTAAAAATACATATATTTGGTATAAAAATATATATATACTTAATATGTTCCTCTACCTGCGTAGTCTCCTTTTCTTTAGAGTTGGTTTCATTGGAATATTCTCATTTAAACCATGCCCACATGTAGCCCTCAGCATAATGATCCACCTTGCTTCCAACTCTTCAGTTCTCTCCCTAACGTCACTATACCCATCACTCTCCAAAACTTTAGAAATGACCATAAATCGAAAATTATTTTGCCTTTGTTGTCAAAAATATTTGTTTTCAAAGCATTGATCTCCTGACTTTTTTAATATTATATCGTGCTCCCTTATCCTCTCTTTCAGCATCCTATCAGTCTTACCTACATAAAAACCATGGCATAGGGAGCACATAGCAAGGTATATTACATGTTTAGTATGACATGTGGCATTAACCCTAACATCATACTTTCTCTTGGTGTCTGGATGTATAAAGGTGACACCTTCATTAACATATCTGCATTGATTGCAACTACCACATGGTACAGTCCCATATATATTCTCTCTGGTCAAACCGTGTTTTGATACACAAAGTCTCCTCTTCAAGTTTTTCTTGTTCTTAAAAGTGAATTGAGGTACTTCACCCACTATATCCTTTATAAGTGGATCCGTCATAAGTATATTCCAATGATCATTGAATATATTAGTGTATTTCTTAACATCCCTAGTATAGGGAATACACATACCCAATTTTGTACTATTCTTATATATTCTCTTTTTCCTTTGTTCTCCATGAGAGAAGTACGGTCTAGCCCTGCTATTTCTTAGCTGCTTAACTTCATGCTTACATCCTTCTATCATCTTTTCTTCATAGCCTCTTCGCCTCAGTTCATCACTAGTAATGTGAATTTGCTGCTCAAAATCACTCTCTAACATTTAATCTGGAGGCTCTAAAAAATTGATTTTGTGTCACATTGGTAAAGACATACCTAGGATGCATACTATCCCTATTGAGTCAACTAACCTAACATTCCTTCCTATGTAATTTAGTAGAAATAACACCCCTTTCATCTTTCTCTATAAAAACATCTAAAAAACTAAGACTTGATCTGGAGTATTCTAATGTAAAATTCAAAAATATGGTAGTATTCTTTATATATTCAACAAAAGCTTTCAATTCAAGTTCGGTACCTTCTCATAAAATAAAAAGATCTACAAACCTTCTGTACAAGATGATCAAATCTTTATAAGGACTGTCAAACACATAATCTAGTTCCCAAGCTAACATTACCCCATTCGCATAGCTATTGGAACAGGAACTGCCCATAGCTACACCATTTTTCTGGTGGTACACTTCGCCATCAAACATGAAAACATTATTTCTTAATACAATATTCATAAGATCTTGTATCAGAGCTATTTCTTCTCCGCCATATAAACTGCTAGAACATAGTAACTTACTCAATAATTCAACACCTACAGAATTAGGAATGACAGTAAGTAGAGAGACAACATCTAGTGTAACCAAAAATGTTTCATCCAACCTAATTCCACTACATGTGCAATCATGCAAGTCATGTAAAAATTGTTCAGTATCATATAATACCGTTCGATATTTCTCAAATAAGGGTTTTAGCCTAGCATCCAAATATATTGATATAGGTTCAGTGCACCACCCACCCCCTGAGACAATTGGTCTCATAGGAGGCCTATCCATATTTTTGTGAAGCTTGGGCAGTCCCTGTATCTGGGGTATCACATATTTCTCAGTCAGAAAATACCTTACCAATTCACTACTTAGAAAACCATATTCACCCATCAATTTAATGTCATTGCTGATAGAGTTCACCATTCCCTTTACACACTGTAAGGTAATTAATTGATAAAAACTTTCATCTGATAACATTTCATACATCAATTCATTGTATCCATCTCTATCAAATACTACAATCCGACCACCTTTATCAGCTGGTCGTATAATTAAATCTGTATTATTCTCCAAATCATGTAAAGCAGAAAACTCTTCTTTACTAAGATTGTACTTTTTATGAACATTATCATTACTTTGCACAGTGTTGTATACCTTATGGATGTCTGCGACACAAATTTGCTCAAAGGCATTAATTACTGGTGAAAGTTTAGGAACATAGCAACTAGGCTTTACAAATTTACAAGAACCTACATTCTCTGTCTGTTTGTACATACATTTTAACATTATATTCCTAGTAAACATCTTGACATCTAATATCAAGTCCACAATATTCATATCAGTAGAAGGAATGAACGTTAGTCCTTTATTTAAAATATTATACTCAAATTCTGTTAAATTATGACCAGATAAATTAGTTACTAATGTCTTACTTGTTGCTGAAATGCCTTCTTTATAGGCCATTGACTGTCCAAACTGTCTTCGCTCTTCCTTTTGTACCTCGTGGTACTTCTTCCACTGTTCTGAAGATTTCCCTTCTTTGACCCTGTTCTCGTAGACGAACTGTCTCTTACTGGCAAGGGAAAATTCAAGTGATAAGAAAAGGACCCATTCAACTTCTTCGATGGCTGTATGGTAGCTTCATATGAACTATCTGTGTTGCTACCCAATAAAGCATTGTGGTTATCTCCATTGGGCTCATGATGGACTTCAGCGACTGTGACTATGGTTTTCTTCCATGCGCCCAAGTCGCCTTGGCCATCCACTGCACTCGACAAACAGGTTGGCGTTTTGACAGCTTGCTGATCTCCATTCACGACTGCTTGCTGGTCTCCATTCACAACTGCAACGTCTCTATCTCCTCCCTGCATAGGACTAACTCTCTCACCACGCCGATAAACGACGTCATCTCGTTGTTCCTCCCCTCTGGCTTGTCGTGCAACATAATTGGTTGTAACATCACATGGCCACGAGAAAATGTGGCCTGATTGAAAGTCCCGACGATCTCTACACAATTTGTTCATTTTAATCTGCAGTAATTTCCGTTTATACGAGGAAATATGCTCAGTGGTTTCATTCAGTAATCTATGAAAAACATCACTATTATATTTAGTTGTCAGCTGATGGTTTAATTTCTATAACGCTGACAAGCTCTCTTTCCTTTCTGCTGCTGCTATTAATAATTTAAGATAGCAAATGCTGGTAGAAATGTTCAATTTCTGCCACTCAGCAGTATATTGTCAACGCCAACTTGCGCTGGCATTTTTAGGATCCTTAGTCCATGAGGAATCACATTTTCTTTTACGCACACTTCTAGATGAACTCTCTCATACTGTGTGCGAGCTAGTTTGGATAAATCTCTCTCCAGGTCTAATAACTCTGTTCTTAATGTTATAAGATCATAATCAGCAGTATTATCAGCATAAGCAGCATCTTCATGAAAAACAACCCCTCCCTGCATGAGGGGATTGTCTCTCATAACAATTCTATTAACAAATGTTTCAGTGTTCAAATTTTTACTGCATTACTAATAGTAATGAAGAGATTGAACTGGACTATGTACCTATGGTTAGCCCCCATGGGACACGTATGTCTGGGGACTGCAGTAAAAATTTGAACACTGATACAGCTGTCTCTGCTGAACACTGAACACATTAATAGCAGCAGCAGAAAGGAAAGAGAAAGAGCTTGTCAGCATTATAGAAATTAAACATCATCAGCTGACAACTAAATATAATAGTGATGTTTTTCATAGATTACTGAATGAAACCACTGAGCATATTTCCTCGTATAAACGGAAATTACTGCAGATTAAAATGAACAAATTGTGTAGAGATCGCCGGGACTTTCAATCAGGCCACATTTTCTCATGGCCACGTGATGTTACAACCAATTATGTTGCACAAGCCAGAGGGGAGGAACAACGAGATGACGTCGTTTATCGGCGTGGTGAGAGAGTTAGTCCTATGCAGGGAGGAGATAGAGACGTTGCAGTTGTGAATGGAGACCAGCAAGCAGTGAATGGAGATCAGCAAGCTGTCAACATCAACCTGTTTGTCGACTGCAGTGGATGGCCAGGCTTAAGCGCATGGAAGAAAACCATGGTCACAGTCGCTGAAGTCCATCATGAGCAATGGAGATAACCACAATGCTTTATTGAGTAGCGTGATGGATAGTTCATGAGCTACCATGCAACAGATCAGATGCTTTTCTTATCATGAATTTTCCTTGCCAGTAAGAGACAGTCTGCGGGAACAGATCGAAGGGAAATCTTCAGAACAGGCTGAAGAAGTACCACTGACAGTTGACAGTCAATGGCCTATAAAAGAAGGCATTTCGGCAACAGGTAAGACATTAGTAACTAATTTATCTGGTCATAATTTAACAGAATTTGAGTAATATTTTAAATAAAGTACTGGCGTTCATTCCTTCTACTGATATGAATATTGTGGACTTGATATTAGATGTCAAGATGTTTACTAGGAATATAATGTTAAAATGTATGCAAACAGACAGAGAATGTAGGTTCTAATTAGTAAAGCCTAGTTGCTATGTTCCTTTCACCAGTAATTATGCCTTGAGCAAATTTGTGTCGGACATCTGTATACAACATCAAAAGTAATGATAATGTTCATAAAAGTACAATCTTAGTAAAGAAGCATTTCTGCTTTGGCATGATTTGGAGAATAATAGATTTAATATACGACCAGCTGATAAAGGTGGTCGGATTGTAGTATTTGATGAGATGGATACAAAATGATGATGAAATGTTATCGAAGTTTTATCAGATTACCTTACGGTGTGTAAAGGAATGGTGAACTCTATCGGCAATGACATTAAATTGATGTGAATATGGTTTTCAAGTAGTGAATTGGAAGGTATTTTCTGACTGAGAAATATGTGATACCCCAGATACAGGGACTGCCCAAGCTTCACAAAAATGTGGATATTCCCTATGAGACCAATTGTCTCGGGGGGGTGGTGCACTGAACCTATATCAATATATTTGGATGTAGCTAAAACTTATTTGAGAAATATCGAACGGTATTATATGATACTGAATTTTTACATGACTTGCATGATTGCACATGTAGTGGAATTAGGTTGGATGAAACATTTTTGGTTACACTAGATGTTGTCTCTCATTTACTGTCATTCCTAATTCTGTAGGTGTTGAATTATTGAGTAAGTTACTATGTTCTAGCAGTTTATATGTGAAGAAGAAATAGCTGATACAAGATCTTATGAATATTGTTAAGAAATAATGTTTTCATGTTTGATGGCGTGTACCACCAGAAAAATGGTGTAGCTATGGAGTTCCTGTTCCAAAAGCTATGAATGGGGTAATGTTAGCTTGGGAACTAGATTATGTGTTTGACAGTCATAAAGATTTGATCATCTTGTACAGAAGGTTTGTAGATGATCTTTTATTTTATGGGAGGTACAGAACTTGAATCGAAAGCTTTGTTGAATATATAAAGAATACTACCATATTTTGAATTTTACTTATACTCCAGATCAAGTCTTAGTTTTTAGATGTTTTATAGAGAAAGATGAAAGGGTGTTATTTCTACTAAAATTACATGGGAAGAATGTTATGTTAGTGGTTTGCTCAATGGGGATGGTATGCATCCTAGGTATGTCTTTACCAATGTGACAAAATCAATTTTTAGAGCCTCCAGATTAAATGTTAAAGAGTGATTTTGAGCAGCAAATTCACATTACTAGTGATGAACTGAGGCGAAGAAAAGATGATAGAAGGATGTAAGTGAAGTTAAGCAGCTAAGAAATAGCAGAGCTGACTGCTTCTCATGGAGAACAAAGGAAAAGAGAATATAAGATACAAAATGTATGTGTATTCCTATACTAGGGATGTTGAAATACTAATATATTCAATGATCATTGAAATGCTTATGACGGATCCACTTATAAAGGATATAGTGGTGAAGTGCCTCAGTCACTTTTAAGAACAAGAAAACTTGAAGAGGAGACTGTGTATCAAAACGGTTTGACCAGAGAGAATATATATGGGACTGTACCATGTGGTGGTGCAATCAATGCAGATATGTTAAGGTGTCACCTTTATCCAGACACCAGGAGAAAGTATGATGTTAGGGTTAATGCCACATGTCATACTAAACATGTAATATACCTTGCTATGTGCTCCCTATTCCATGGTTTTTATGTAGGTAAGACTGATAGGATGCTGAAAGAGAGGATAAGGGAGCACGTATACCATATTAGCAAAGGGTCAAGGATCAATGCTTTGTCCAAACATATTTTGGACAAAGGCATAAATCATAATTTTCGATTTATGGTCATTTCTAAAGTTTTGGAGAGTGATAGGTATAGTGACGTTAGGGAGAGAACTGAAGAGTTGGAAGCAAGGTGGATCATTATGCTGAGGGCTACATGTGGGCATGGTTTAAATGAGAATATTCCAATGAAACCAACTCTAAAGAAAAGGAGACTACGCAGGTAGAGGAACATATTAAGTATATATATTTTATACCAAATATATGTATTTTAGACACATGTTCGCCTCTATATATTTATGTATTTATATTTTATGCATACATCAATTTATTTTATTACTATTTTATTTTTTTATTTTATGTATATATTTTTATGTATTATATGTGATTGTTTTATGTGCACACACTAGGTGTATTTATTTTCATGAATATATTGCTGATGAATTATATGTAGTTTTTAGATGAATTTGATGAATTTTAAAGGTGGTTTACCTTTAAGAGGAATTGGTCATGTGTTTTAGTAGAGTACTTAAACAGGTGGAAATGAGACTATTTTCAAACACTTGAAGAAGCAGTAGTGAAAGCGCTTGTGTTGTCCGAATAAAGCAGTGCTGGTTTTACTGAAGTGGAGTTGTTCTAGCCTTTGCTGATGTATTTTTGAACTTGGAATTGAGGACTGAGATTGAAGTGAGTTGGATATACTATAGCCTACCTCCTGGATATATTTTAAGACATTTTGCTTTCTACTTTGATCTGTGGAGGTAATTTGTGTTCTTGGGGAATTTAGGTTCATAGGTTCATACTAGGCTATCTGCCCGAGGGCATTTACAAGCCTAGCCCATAGTTTTGTGGCTTACGCCACCCCTTTAGTATGGGGAACTATACCCATTATTTTGCTGTGCCTCTGTCGAGCAGTGACACTGAGGTAATCCCTGGGGTATATCTGCGATCTCCCATCCATTGGTCAAGATTTCTCTTGAACAAGGCCAGCGAGGTGCTCTGCCTCACATATACTGGGATTTTATTCCACAGCATAGGGAGTCTTTGGGTGATGAATCTATCCCTCCAGCACGTCCTATTAATAGCCGTGTCGAGGTTTAAGTCTCCCGCCCTTGTGGCTCTGACGGATCTAGATTTTTTGAGGTGAAGCATATTCATCAAATCTGGGTTTGACATGGCCTTGTATGTTAGGCAAAGGTCACCTCTGAGCAAGCAGTAAGCGACTGAATAGAGCTGGAGTTCTTTGTCGGGCAGCATAGGACAGATGTTCGAGACCCTTTATCCTTTTGGTGAGGAACTTTTGTGGCCTCTCCAGCTGCTGCAAGTGTCGGGTCAGATACATTCAGATGGGGCATTGTACTCAATCATTGGTCTGATGAGTGATGAGTATAGGGAGACTATGACCTCCCTTGATCTAGATGAGAATCCCTTCATGATAAGGTGGGCAATGTAGAAGGTCTTCCTAACTACTTTAGCTACATGGGTGTCGAATGACAGACTACTATCAACCTGGGTCCCCAGGTCCCTGATAACTTCTTCTGTGCTCAGTGGATTGCCACCTATTTGGTAGCTAGGGGTAACCTTGTTTTTCGAAGGGTATGACTATGCATTTTTGGCATTTAACTTTAGGCCATGGCTCTGGCACCAGTTATCCGTTTCTGTGAGACCCTTCTGAAGGATATCTGTGTCAGATGTGTTTTCTACTATGGCGCCCAGTTTGCAGTCATCTGCAAACTTTGTCAGCCATAACCCTCCTGTGTTTGCTTGTACTTGGAAAAGTAGATGCCAAACAAGAGTGGGCCCAGGACTGAGCCCTGTGGTACACCACTTGTGACAGGCTTTGAGTCTGACATGGCGCCAGCAACTCTGACCCTGTGGGTTCTGTCACTCAGCCAGTTTGCAACCCATCTTGTGATGTATGGGTTAACATTTAAGCTGATGAGTTTTTCAATGATACCGAGTGGGGTATTGTATCAAGGCCTTCGCCAGATCGAGGTAGGCTGTATGGACTGCCTTTCCCTCATCAATGGCTTTGGTGACGGTTTGAAAAAGTCAACCAAGTTTAGAAGGCATGATCTGCCTTTGACAAAGCCAAACTGGGATGGATCCAAAGTCTGCAAATTCCTGTGTCTTTATTTATGAGGTCCATTATGATCCTCTCCATGGCTTTGCAGATAAGGCTTGTCAAGCTAATGGGCCGGTAATTTCCAGGGTCGGTGGAGGCACCGCCTTTGTGAAGTGGGACCACAGTTGCAGTGCCACTCCTGAGTGCGTATCCAGAGGTAAGACTATGATTAAACAGCTGTCCTAGCTGTGGGTTTAATTCCTCGTTGAGTTCGTGGAGCACACAGCCGGGGACACCATCAGGTCCCATGGATGCTGTGTTTTTTGCTTTGGAGAGAGCAGTTCTCACTTGGGCGTTGGAGATGTTTGGGGGGCTGCAATCGCTTGGTATAGATATCTCTCCTTTTCTTTATCCATTGACTGGAAAACTTTGAGCTTGCTAGTTGGCCCTGTCGGAGCTGAGGATAGGCTCCAAACCCATCAGTGAAGAATGAACGGCGAGATTGAACAACTTCACATAGTATATTATGTTGTGGTCACTTAAGGTGTCTGGGAGACTGCCTGTGTGAGGGTACAATGTGGGGTTGTTAGTTAGGACCCAGTCAAGGATGGATTCCCTTTTAGATTTTTTTTTATCACATCTAGTTGGAATTTGGACTAGCTGCTAGTAACCATGGAGATTTATTAGATTACTTGGTGGTTCTGATATACAGGTGAACCAGTCTAGGTTGAAGTTCCCCAGAATAAGGGTTTCTTGTGAGTATGTAGAAGAACATCAGGATAAGAAGTCTTCAAGGCTAGCAGGTGTATTACCAGGTGGAATATAGATCACAATTGTGGTGATGACCTTTTTAGGGTGAAGTTGAAGTTGTGAGATAAGTATGTCCCAATTATTGGGAGAGGGGAGGAGTTTGGTAATTGACGGACAGTTAAGTTGGACTTGTACAGTAAGGCAGTTCCACCCCCTTTACGAAGTGTCTGTCTTGTCTAATGATATTGTAGCCGGTAGGGAGAACTTCTGAGTTAGCTATTTTTTATTTAGCTAGGTTTCTGTTAAAGCAACTATGTCTGGGGAGTAGTGTGCTATTGTGGCCTGGAGTTCAGGTATTTTATTTTTGATACTTCTAATATTAATATTTAGCATTAAAAGATAGTTCGTTTTGCTGCTGTTGTTGATTTGCCCAGAGATGAAGATAGTGGGAGTGTTATGTTCTGTCATTTGTTTTGGAGCAGTTTGTGTTGGACAGGACAGATTTGGGCCTGGGTTGGGATGGATATCCTCACTTGTGGTGAGCCTTGTGTTAAAATGGTGATACAGATGTTGGAGTTTGGTGAGGAGTGTGAGACAGTATTTTTTTTTGGAGTAGGAATGAGAGCATATGTTTTTAGTTCTGAACTGGTCCGTTACATTGTTCTTGAACAATTGCGGGCAGATATTATTATAATGTGTGTTGTCTGTATATGAGAGTGCATAATGTAGTGTTGTGCTACTAAGTTTAGGGATATTGCTAGAGTGATAACTTGTGGCGCTGTAAAGAATTATGGGAAGACAGACTAGACTTAGTTGTGTGATAGTCATGGTTATAAAGTTTAAGTTGGTTCTAGGTGGGGGGTCTGAATAGGAATTATAGGGTTGCACTATATGTGGGTGACGTAAAAAATGCCTAATGGGAATGAGAGAGATTGGGAGTATTTTGTGTGGAGCAAGTTGGTGTGGTATAATGAGATATGACTTGTGGAGTTGTGAATGGTGGAGGTGATGTGAGGGTGAGCTGTGGGTGAGGCTGTGATTACTATAAATGTAGAGGTAGTGGGGGCGGGATGAAATAGGGGGCAGGGGAGCAGAGAGAGCCAGAGCGTTAGCAAGAGCGAACGGAGCGGGGTAGAGCCCACCAAGACAAGAGAAAAAAGTAAGTATTACTTTACAAATCTCAACACTTCAAACAAATTCCTGAGGTCTAATGGCTTACCAGCAAGCAGAATGTAATTGCTGAAGAGCACTTGTGTCCTGGTGGGAGACTAGAAATTTAAAGATGGCTCCTTGCTCAGCAGGATTCTAATATAGACTTAGTATTGGGGGAGAGATATAGCACAATGGGGTGTAAACCAGGTGGAATGCAAAGAAACCAGAGAGGCAATCAGTGGAAATCAGTGAAGGCCTCAGAGGGGGGTAAGTAATAATTCAAACTACCTGTAAAGTGAAGGAGAGACGAGACAGCAAAGTTTATTAAGGTTGGGAGTGTGTCTTCACATTGACTTGCTGATTAATAACCAGTTTGTGCAAAGATTAGAGTAGGGAGATACATTAGCAATGAAGGGGAATGTATAGAGATGCAAATAAACAGGTGGGCCTCCAAGTGATACAAACTAAGGCAGAAAGCACTGAGAGGGCTGCTTGATGGTTAATTTAGTCATGGGGATCTGAATTAAATGTATACTGTCTATTGGACAGTTAGGATTACTGTAGTAGTGTGGGGGGGGGGGGGGGACACAAGGCTACAACAGTTTTGTTAGCACGCTGAGAACTACTAAGAAATACTGCTAATGTAATAGCTTCACTCTCATAAAACATACAAGTAGAATGCCTGGGTGGACTGACCCTGCTCTTGAGGCTCAAAATGTATTATCCTCGTTAGGTTTGCAGTACTGATTCCTTCTTATACTGTATGGGTGAAGTTGTAGCCGCAGACTGCAGACTTGCTTGAGTGTGCTCTGAAGAGAGAGGGGAAATAAAAGAGAGGATGAAGCTAGTAGAAGGACACAAAGATTGGTCAAAGGAAGTAATGAGAAGATAGGAGGGTGTAAAAGATACAAATCTGAGGATAGTGTGGATAAAGCAGGAGAATAGATGCTACTGCTACAGTTTGAGTGCTTCAACAGTAACCACATCACAGTGCCATAACTTAATTTGGAAACAGGTTAATAAATCATGCACAATACATTTATCTGCCATAGTTTGGAAACAGGTTAATAAATCATGCACAATACATTTATCTGCCATAGTTTGGAAACAGGTTAATAAATCATGCACAATACATTTATCTGCCAATTATCCTGTGCATAGAAAAAAAAAAAATGAACACAACAGCACAGCTGAATCAGTAGCAGAGACAACTGTATTGGTGTCATTCTAAGGGGATCCAGTATCTGTCTGCCTGGGATGACATGATCGACAGGCCACGATGCTTTGCCAGAGATGGCCTGCACCTCTCGCCCCTGGGATTCCGGATACTGGCTAAGGCTCTAGCCACCCCTATAGTGCCTTTTTTAGGCAAGGTTCAAATGACAAATTCACCACCCTAACAGGTACAGGCAAGAAGAATCTGAGGGTATTGCTACTCAATGCTAGAAGTCTAAACCTCAAAATGCACTCTCTCGAGGCACTCCTTAAAATGGAGAACATAGACATCTGTGCAGTGACAGAGACCTGGTTCAAGGCTCCAGAGAGTACCCCTGCATTACCAGGCTATAATTCATACCACACCTTTTGGCCACCTAACCTGGACTGAAACACTAAAGGCGGAAGCGTGTCCATATTCATTAAGGATATCCACACCTCCAGGCTAGTTGCTCAGCATAATACATCCGAGATTATCCAAGTGCAACTAACTCTGGGCAAGACCGCAATCCAAATTGTAGCTTGTCACAGATCCCCCACCATGCCCCAGGATTCCCACTCCTCATTTCTTAATACACTGGAAAATATTAGGGTACAACCTAACACCCTAATAATGGTCGATTTCAACTACCCTACCATTAACTGGGAAAACTACTCATGTACCAACTCTTGTGCTCAACGTTTTCTGGAATTCATAAATTCCAATGCCATGGATCAACTTATCCACACCCCCACCAGGGGTAGCAATATCCTAGACCTGGTTAATACCAACATGGGCAACCGGTGCTCCACACCAGAGGTCAATTCCTCGTTGGTCAGATCCGACCATAAGCTAATCACCCTAGACATCCACATCCCTCCCCCACCCCCCCCATTAGGGAAACTACAGTAAAAAAATTCTCCAAAGCCAACTTCACGCTTAAGACAGAAGTGGCAAACTTCACGACACCTATGCTGACGGACAATAGAGGTATGACTGCTGAATCCTACACAAATGCACTTTATAAGCACTTACATGAGTGCATGGATCATGCAATCCCTAACAGAACCAAGATGCTATCCTCCAAAAAAAGGAAGCCAATCTGGTGGTCCCCTGCCATAAACAAACTCTACAACAGAAGAAAGAAACTGTTGCAAAAAAGAGTAAAATCCCATGATTGGAGAAACTCCCTGGTCAGCTTCAGTAAGAAGCTGAGATCCCTCATAAAATCCTCCTAAGCTAGTTATGAAAACAAAATCGCCACCGACTCTGAAGACAACCACAAAGCATTCTATAGCTATGTCAAGAATGTCAATGGCAAAACTCAGATCTGCTCTGAGTTACAGCACAATGGCACTAAATATACAGAATCAACGGATATTGCCAACATCCTGGCAGACAGGTTCAGTGCTAGCTTTACCCCTATGTCATCCCCTAAAGGGCCCATCTCTATACCAGAAGAATGCAAAGTTCCTGCAATCACGGCTGCACAGGTAAAAAAACACACTATCCAAAGCCAAGAACACAGCATCCATGGGAGCTGACGACATCCCAGGCTGTGTTCTGTATGAACTAGAGAACGAACTGGCACCCCACCTAAGTACCATGTTCAATCATAGCCTCACCTCAGGCTATGTGCCCACTGAATGACCCACAGAGACAGTTATCCCACTCCACAAAGGGGGAGCCACCACAGACGCCGGAAACTACTACCCCATTAGCCTAACGAGCCTGGTCTGCAAGGCTATGGAGCGTATCATCATGGAACTTATAAACAATGACACTGGTAATCTCCAAACTCAGGACCCCACCCAGTTCGGGTTTGTAAAAGACAGATCATGTCTCCTAAACCTGATAGACTTCTTTGAAGCAGTCACCAAAGCCGTAGATGAGGGTAAGGTGGTTCACACAGCCTATCTAGATCTCGCCAAGGCTTTTGACACCATCCCCCACTCTGGAATTATAGATAAACTCATTAACTAGGTATAAATCCCTATGTCACAAGATGGGTTGCCAAATGGCTCACTGACAGAACCCACACTGTGAAAGTAGCAGACTCCAAATCCAGCTTCAGACCAGTGACAAGTGGAGTACCACAGGGTTCAGTCCTGGGTCCTCTCCTGTTTGGTATCTACTTCTCTGAAGTACAGGCCAACACAGAAGGTCTTCGGCTAACGGAGTTCACAGATGACTGCAAACTAGGAGCCATAATCAAAACTCCAAAAGATGTGGACATCCTACAAAAGGGCCTTGCTGAGACAGATGCCTGGTGTCAAAGTCATGGCCTGAAGCTCAATGCCAAAAAGTGCATTGTCATTCCTTTTGGTAAAAACTCAGTACCCATGAACTACCACATAGGTGGTAGTCTACTTAACACAGAAAGTGTGATGAGACCTTGGGACACAGGTGGACAGTAGTCTCTCCTTTGATATACACATCGCCACAGTAGTCAGGAAATCCTTCCATGTGGCACACCTAATCACAAAAGGTTTCTCATCCAGGAAAAAAGATGTCATTGTTCCCCTCTACTCGTCACTCATTAGACCCATTATAGAGTACAATGCCCCTTTTGGTATGTACCTCACAAGACATCTACAACAACTGGAAAGGCCACAGAAATACCTCACAAAGAGGATTACTGGCCTCAAAGAGATGCCCTATGCAGACAGTCTCAAAAAACTGCAGCTTTACTCCGTTGCATATCGCCTACTCAGAGGCGATCTTTGCCTAACACAAAGCTATGTCAAACCCAGAGCTTTTAGACATGCTCCACTTAAAGAAATCCCAATCCCTCGAGCCACACGCTCTAGGGATCTAAACCTCACCACAATAAACAGAACATGCTGGAGGGATAGATTCCTGTCCCAGAGACTTCCCATACTCTGGAACAAACTACCTATCTATATCAAACAAAGCTCCTCATTAGCACTGTTCAAGAAAAATCTTGATGATTGGATGGGAGATAGGAAATTCACCCCGGGGATCACTTCTGTGGCTCTGCTCGACAGTGGCACAGGAAAATAATTTTCTTGGGTGGCGAAAGCCATTGTACCTTTGGCTAGGCTTATATAGGCCCTAGGGCCAACAGCCTAGTACCTACCTATGAACCTATAAATCAGTAAATACTGTTTCTAACTCCAACACAAAGTCAATTAGATTTACATTACAGTTATAACAGCAGTTTTAGTACATCATAGTAGCATAGAGACAACATAGCTGCAGTGGTAGTGTCAGTAAAAACAAAATTCCTGAATGACAGAATCAGCCAGTTAAACAAATAAGCAGATCAGTAGTCAGGAATCAGAAAAATGAATACTAGTTGTATAGATCCAAATACAGCAAAAAGTATTTGCTTTACAAATCTGAACACTTTAAACAAATTCCTGAGGTCTAATGGCTTACCAGCAAGCAGAATGTAATTGCTGAAGAGCACTTGTGTCCTGGTGGGAGACTAGAAATTTAAAGATGGCTCTAGATATAGACTTAGTATTGGGGGAGGGAGATAGCACAAGGGGTGTAAACCAGTTGGAATGCAAAGAAACCAGAGAGGCAATCAGTGGAAATCAGTGAAGGCCTCAGAGGGGGGTACGTAATAATTCAAGCTACCTGTAAAGTGAAGGAGAGAAGAGACAGCAAAGTTTATTAAGGTTGGGAGTGTGTCTTCACATTGACTTGCTGATTACTAACCAGTTTGTGCACACAGAGTAGGGAGATACATTAGCAATGAAGGGGAATGTATAGAGATGCAAATAAACAGGTGGGCCTCCAAGTGATACAAACTAAGGCAGAAAGCACTTTGAGGGCTGCTTGATGGTTAATTTAGTCACAGGGATCTGAATTAAATGTATACTGTCTATTGGACAGTTAGGATTACTGCACTAGCTGGGGGGGCGGCACAAGGCTACAACAGTCAGGTTTTAATAGCATGCTGAGAACTACTAAGAAATACTGCTAATGTAATAGCTTCACTCTCATAAAACATACAAGTAGAATGCCTGGGTGGACTGCCCCTGCTCTTGAGGCTCAAAATGTATATCCTTGTTTAGTTTGCAGTACTGATGCCTTCTTGTACTGTATGGGTGGAGAGGTAGCCGCAGACTGCAGATTTGCCTGTGTGCTCCTGCTTTTGAGGCTCAAAATGTATATCCTTGTTTAGTTTGCAGTACTGATTCCTTTTCATACTGTATGGGTGGAGTGGTAGCCACAGACTGCAGAGTTGCTTGAGTGTGTTCAGCAAGCAGAATGTAACTGAATAGAAGCCTTTGCCTGCTTGATCTGTGGGAACAGGTTCTACTGCCCCTGTAATGTGAGGGTTTGGACTTGTTTTAATCCCTCTGCCCACTGATTTGGTGGTAAGTCTGGGTACACTCTGGGGATTGAGAATTCATAGAAATTGAATTTGTATCCCTGAAAAATTATCTTTAAGACCCACTGGTCCTTGGTTACAGTCAGCCAATTTTCTTTACAGAGAGACGGCCTTCCTCCGAGCTTTTGGGTGAAGGGAGGGAGGGAGTCATTGAGAGTTTTTGCATACAGGGATGGCTTACAACTCCCTAATTTAGAGGCATATGTGGTCCACTGGTTCTCTGTTGTCCCTGCTGTAGGGACCTGGGTGGCCTGTCCCTGCGGGGCTTAGCTTGCCCCCGTTTGCTAGGGGCAGGAAAGGACCAGTGCTCAGAGAGAAAGTTCCTGCTGAATCTAGGTGGTTGAACTTGAAAGAAATCTTTGTTTGCATAGATTTTGCGTTTCTTCCATTTTCTTAAGCACCTGTTTTGCTTTTCCCCCCAAACAAGTGGTCTTTGTCCAAAGGTACATCAATTAACTTAGACTTGACATGATAAGGCAGAGGTTGTTCCTTCAACCATGCATGTCTCCGAATGAGAGACCCAGACACTGCTGCCCAACTAGAGGCTTCTAATGCATCATATCCACAGTGTAAAGAATGTCTAGTCACTTGACAAGAGGAGTGTAATAAACATGCTAGCTCCTTAGAATTGGCACAGTCAGGAAAAGTAGAAATTTTTTGCTTTAATAGTTCCAAAGTGGGCTGTTGATATTTTAACATATGGAACTGACAGCTGAGAGCTCTGATGGCTAAGGCTGCAGAGATGTATACCTTTTTTCCCCATCTGTCCAGAGCTCTGGCATCTTTATCGGAAGGAGTAAAGTTCTTTGCTGAACTCACCTGGCTCCTTTTGGGTCCTGTGTAATGACCTCCTGGGTCTGCAGCAGGATTTCTGTATAGGAATTTGTGGGTGTCCGGCACCCTGTAATACCGGTCAGGCTTACTGGGAGCAGGATGAAGGCTGTCCGGGGCTAAATTGGATTTAAGGAAAACACCATCCACCACATGTAAAACAGGAAGGATGGCAAGAGGTCTGTGCTGAGGAAGGTCTAGAAATTCTCTTAGCCTTTTCTTGGATTGAAGGAAGTCCTGAGATTCCCATTGGAAATGCTCCCTGAGGGTATGGAGGGTTTTCCCAAAGGAAAAATCTTCTGGTGGGGAGACAGAAGGGATGCATTCCTCTGCATCTGAATCCTCATAAGCAGTAAGAGCTTGCTGATCCTCTTCCAGGTCTGAATAATCTGATTCCTCAGAATCCTGCTCTGTCAATAATTCTGGAGAAGGAAGTATTTTTCTTTTAAAAGAAGAGGCCTGACTGCCCCTGATAAGGAAAATAAGATCTTCCGCCATTTTAAGCATCTGGACCTGGGGTGGAAGGGTGAGAGAAAGATGGTGGCTAGAGGAAGATTTCCTAGGGGTGGCCTGGCTTCTAGGGCTATGAGAAGTCATCAGTCTGAGATTAATGGTAGTCGGGCGTGAAGACATCGGTTTCTGACTGGACTCGGTGTGCAAATGACATCCTTACAAGCCTGTACCTGCCTAGTGGCTCCAGAACCAACCGAGGCAACGACAGTCAAAGGCTCTGAAGACGAAGAAGATTTCTGCAGCATACCAGACACTGAAAGGGTCTCTGTAGAGGCCTGCATGGCAATCGCACTGGGCATCGGGGGCTGTGAAAGTGCCTCACTGAATTCCAGAGTACTGGTGACTTGTTTAGCGGAGGAGTTGTCGGAAGGCTTGGCCTTGTGAGGTCTCTCTCTATCCTTACGCTTTTTTGGAGGCTTTGCTGATGGTTGGTTAACTGACGCTATATGAGAAGACGGAGGACGAAAACAGCTATCAACAAAAACAGCTCTCCGACGAATACTTCTTGCATTACAAAGGGCACAGAACAGACAGCAGGCTATGTCGTGGTCTGGGCCTAAACAAGTAATGCAGTAAGAATGAAAGTCTCAGTGTGGGATTTGCTTTTCACAGGCGAGACAATTGTTAACTTTTTCAGACATCGGTTAGTGCAAGAAAAAGAGATTCCCAATGGGGTACTTAGCTTTAGACATTTTCACCTGTGTTTCGAACTCTGATAGCGACCGACCACACTTGTGAAGTGCTTCTGCTACAGGCTCCACGGCAAGAAAGACTGATGTAATGGCGTCAGCTACCTTGCTTTATAGCACTGACTACCTGACATCAGTCTACAGGCAAAAGCAGCCGACACAAAAACACTGACTCTGGTATTCGGGCCGGTCGAGGGCTACCACAGCAGGGATAACCCACAGGTGAAGACTGTAACAGTGAAACACGAATAACATCTGCTGACAGTTTAGGCTTCTACTGCGGGATGTCTGAGAAAGGTGACTCAGAGACCATTCTACTTTGCTTAAATTCCTTAACCCTTTTTTTCCCCAAGGTAGATCTTTAGAGAAGTTAAGTGCTTCTTATTGTATTAGGGACAAAATACTTAGAGCACTCCCTAAAATTATATTCTGGGCCTAGGCAGAATAAGTACTTAGTATGATTCCCCTTAACAGGGGAATCTGATGGCTGTAGTCACACTTCCACTCCTAGCGGACATGAAATTATAAAGTTTTAGTCAAAATAGAAGTGAAACAGGAAGGGTCCCCAAGAAGGATACTTATCTGCCCACAACAAATGGAAAGTGGCACAGCTCATACGTCTGCAAGACAAGGGTAAGAGATGTAGTCCTTCATGGACTGGCAGTAAGAAAGTTGAGGAACTTTGCATCCAAAAGTCCCTCATGCACCTGCACATAGTCTTGTGCTTAGGTCATACAAAAGAGGTGCAAGATGAAGGCACCCAGGCTTTGTTTACTGGCCAGGCATACAGTTCCTTGGCAGGATATGTTCCATTAGTAAGCAATACTGCAACAGTGGTCAAATGGAAAACATCTACAGGTTGTTTGAAAAGAACAGAGCTGGTGAAATGGGGACAGGCAATACACCTATGATAGCAGAAAAGTGTTGACGCAGACTTTTTTTTTTTTTAATAGTAAGGCTGTAAATGAGTTGGCAAGAGGGGTTGAAAAGGCAGGCTTCACTGATCATCTAGTAAGAGAAGGTACAGGAACTAAACAGAAGGCACAGAATGGCTACTGGACATCAGCTTGACATTTTTTCAGTAAATGGACAACTCAATGCTATCAAGAAAGATGAAGGAACTCAATCAGGACTGGGTAAAGACCCAAAAACAAGGAATGGGCATCAAGGGCCCCCTATCACATTACAGCCAAGAAACACTAATCAGCCTATGAGGTGGGAAGTGGCAACCAAACTACTATTTCTCACAAAAGGAAATTCCAGGGAAGTTCTCTCTCCACTTGGATTTATGCACATTAAAGAATGATACAATGACAGCCTTTCAATAAGTCAGAATTCAGCTGTTCTCAGAGCAGTTTACAGCAGAATGCTTATCTGTGTACTTCAGCAAGAGACACTAGATTACACTGAATATCTTTAAATATAGTCTGTCAAGCTGGTTTGAAGCATTATATTTAGAGATTGAGGAATGGTGAGGCAAAGCCCCAATGTCAGGGGGTACAGGGTAGGTTTGCTACCTGCAAGTAGTACTTTTATCTCACTACCAATCATACTTTTATGCATTTTTGAGTGACTGGCCATGAGGTATTCAAGCAGGATGGAACTCGCGTTTCTCCCAATGAAATGTACGATGATCCCTCACTAAGATGAGCAAATGATCAAATGGATGACAATGATGTGGAGGCCTCAGCCTCAACAGTAGCAAGTTTTTATAATGGTCAGGCCTGCTAGGCCTTAGACTTGAGCTCCAGGTTGCTTACCTTATGTTGTCCATGCTCCTATGCTCCTGCTCTGAATCTCCAGAAAATCCTACCCATCTTAATCTTGCAGTGGGCAGTCATATAAAACAGGTGTGGGCAACGAGTCCCTTAGGCTTCTCTCTCATGTGATAGAAGGTTACAGCAAAAGTTGTTCAGTCTAGTCCAAGGCGATAAAGATGGTCTCTGTGGCATTCGTAGACAATGATCTGACTGTCACGGTAACATTTTTAGTCCCAATGATTTTTAAGCTTTATACAAAAGAACTTCCCAAATAAAAAGTTTTGTCTTACCATAAAGTTCCATCTGTGTTGTTCATCTTCTTTCATTCATCACTGATGAGTTAGGTTCCGAGTCCTTGGAACCGAGTCGGCCTATTACCAAGCTCGCACCAGCCAAAAAAACTCTTGAGCTAAGTTCCTACCCAGAATGCCCTTCTTCCTGTTACCTCAGCTCGAGTTTGCTAAGAAAGGAAGTAAAGCCAAGGCCACTTCTACGTAAGTACCCAAGTGCACCATTTAGACTCAAGGCACCCCCCCAGGAGCCTTTGGAGGGGGAAGGAGGGTGGGAAGTGATGAATGAAAGAAGATGAACAACATAGATGGAACGTTATGGTAAGACATAACTTCTTTATCTGATATTGTTAATCTTCTTTCCATTCATCACTGATGGGACAGAATCCCAAGCTACCTTGAGGTCCATGGGTGGCCCTTATGGAAGAAATTTCCTGAGTACCACTGAGCCGAAGGCAGCTCTCCCTTTGGAGACCAGGTCCAATTTGTAATGATTGATAAAGGTATGAGGTTTAGCTCAAGTAGCTGCTGCACAGATGTCATCCATGGATGCCCTGGAATGGAATGCTATAGAAGCTGCCATAGATCTAGTGGAGTGGGCTTTAACTTTTGGCATGGATTCATTATGGTGGGAATAGATGACATGAATGCAATTCGTTAGACATCTTGATAATGTAACCTTGGAAACGGCTTCTACCATTTTGGGTCCCAAAAAGGAGATGAAAAGTTTTTCAGATTTACGGATAAGTTTGGTCCTGTCTAGGTAAAATCTTAATTGTCTATGTACATCTAAAGTGTGTGAAGACAATACTCTCTATTGGCAAAATCTGGAAAAAAACACTGGTAGATCAATGGACTAGTTTATAGAGAATTCAGAAACAACTTTGGGAAGAAAGGATGGGTTCGTCCAAAGTGACACACTGTCATTATGAAAAAACAGACAGGGTCTCTTGATACACAATGCCTGCAGCTCCAAAACTCTTCTGGCAGAGGTAATAGCTACCAGAAATAAAGATTTCCAAGACAAAAACTTTAAGTCACACTTAGCTGCAGGCTCAAACGGCTTTTGAGTCAAAGACTGGAGGACTAACGTGAGGTTCCATGGTTCTATGGGCTGTCTGATAGGAGGCCTGAGATGAGAGGTCCCTTTGAGGAAAGCCTTGCAGAGGCATAAAGAGATAAGAGGGGTGCCATCTATACCATTGAGAAAGTTGGAAATTGCTGCTAGATGTACTCGTACTGTAGAGGCAGAGGCTCCGTTATCAAAAAAAACTTAGCCAAGTATTGAAGCACTGTAGTAACTGGAGCCGAATAAGGGTCTAGCATGGTATCCTTGGACTAAATAGAACACCTTTTCCATTTATCCTGAAGTCTTCTGATGGCTGGTTTGTGACAGGCCAGAATGATGGCTCGAACAGGTGAGGAGATAGCCTGTCTGGCGAATAGCGGAAGTGGAGAAACCAAGCTGTCTGCTTGAGAGTGGTCAGGTTCGGATGACTCAACCCTTGGGGGTGAGTGATCAGATCTGGTAAAGGGTCCAGAATCCATGGCGAGTATACTAGGTGAGGCTGAAGAAAGGGGAACCAAACTTGTTGAGGCCAGAATAGGGCTATGAGGATCACCTTGCATCTCAACCAAAGAGCTTTATTTAGGAATTGTGGGATCAGAGGAATGGGAAAATAGGCGTAGAGAAGTCCCATGGGCCAATCGTGGATCAGAGCGTCCCTCGGTGACTCCCCCTCTAGGGGAAGTAGCTAATGCACTTGGTGTTTGATGGGGAGGCGAAAAGATCACAGCAAGGCTGGCCCCAGTGGCTGAAGATTACAGACGCCACCGTGGGGTTGAGGGACCACTCGTGGGGCATGAGAATGCATCTGCTCAGTTTGTTCGCAATCATGTTGGAGCTTCCAGGGATATGCATTACTATCAGAAAGCGGTTGGAAGCTATTGCCCACTACCAAATTCTCATGGCTTTGTATAACTTGAGCACTAATCCAGGCCATCTATTTTGGAGAAGGTTCCCCTGCACCCTAGTGGCAAGAGTGTGCAGTTAGAACTTGTCTGATTGAAGAGTGCTAGAACAGACCTCAGTTTTGAGCTTTTTTACTGGTTAATTGGGTAATTTGTTTAAATCAGTTTGTTTTCTATTGTTATATAAAAGATGCACTTTATTCATCTGCTTTTACAGTATTTGTGTTTCTTCCTACTTTATTTTGCTTTTGCTGCTTGTTCTTAAAAGTACTTAATTGCACTTATTCTGCTTCATTTATTACTGCTTGTTAGTAGCCTAATTAAATTGCAACTGTTATTCTAAGCCTTTGGTTGAAGCACTTGGGCTTCAGACCAGTTGGTTTACATTAAGAAGGTTTGTGGTCTGCACTGTTGTGGCAGGACAGGTTGCTTACATCCTTCTAAGTTGGGAGTTCTGATTAAAGGCTTAGTGTCTGTTATTCTAAAAGTGTTATTAGTTCTGGTTTAAGCACTTGGGCTTTGGGCCAGTTATTTTACATTAAGAAGGTGTGGTCTGCACTCTTGTGGGAGGAGAGGGTAGATTCTGCCCTTCTGAGCTGGGAGTTTCTGATTAAAGCCTTATTGTGCCTGCTTATTTGAACTGCTTCTTTCTGAAATTGGTATGCCTTGTTTGCTGTAGCATAGACTAAATTCAGACCTGCTGAATCTAGCTTTGTTTGTACAACTTGAGCACTAATCCAGACCATTTTTTTTGGAAAAGGTTCCCCTGCACCCTAGTGGCAGGAGTGTGCAGTTAGAACTTGTCTGATCGAAGACTGCTGGAACGGGGCTCAGTTTTTAGCTTTTTATTGGTTAATTGGTTTAAATCAGTTTGCTCATTTGCTACTGTTATATTAAAAAATATATATACACTTTATGCATCTGATCTTCAAATTTTCCCTTAGAATGAGCTACTTAGTTTTAGCACTAAAATCTGTTTCTTTGAGCTCAGCACTTGTTCAGAACTCATTGTAAGCACTAAAGCTAAAAATTACTACAGCACTCAACTTTCCTCACTTGTCTAGAGGAAAACAAGTATTTAGTACTTAATAAATAAGCACCTATCCAGGCATGTCTAAGGGTCAGCTCCTGGTGTTTTCTCCTGTCTACCTGATGAATCTGGGCATCTTGGGGCAATGCAGCAATTGCCTCATGTACACAGACAACCCTCTCCTCCTACCACCCAACACTACAACCTGTGAGAGATGCACTTAAATAGCCAAACTGGAAGCAAAGCTTTCTTCACCCAAGACTGGGCTAGACAGTCAAAAGGAGAAAGTAAACACATGCACCACAGCACACTCATCACATAGTCCCTCAAAACCTACACCACCAAAACACACGCACAGAAACACGTAACACACACCTACATTCACGGAGTCTCTCAATAAAAATCTGCTCAAGCAACAGAGACCGCCAAAGCAGAAACACAAGCAACCTCCACCCCACAACACACCACCAATGACACACAGCCCACAAACTCAGTGTGCCCCACAACCACAGCCCATAAGGCTTTGTGCCCACTGAATGGTGCACAGCAACGGTTATCCCACTCCACAAACGAGAAGCCACCACAGACTCTGGGAACTACCACCCCATTAGCCTAACGAGCCTGGTCTGCAAGGCCATGGAACGTATCATCATGGACTTTATACACACAGACATTGGTAATCTCCAAACTCTGGACTCCACCCAGTTCGGGTTTGTAAAAGGCAGATCATGTCTCTTAAACCTGATAGACTTCTTTGAAGCAGTCACCAAAGCAGTAGACGAGGGTAAGGTGGTTCACACAGCCTATCTAGATCTTGCCAAGGCTTTTGATACCATCCCCCACTCTGGAATGATAGATAAACTCACTAAACTAGGTATAAATCCCTATGTCACAAGATGGGTTGCCAACTGACTCACTGGCAGAACCCACACTGTGAAAGCAGCAGACTCCAAATCCGACTTCAAACCAGTGACAAGTGGAGTACCACAGGGTTCAGTCCTGGGTCCTCTCCTGTTTGGCATCTACTTTTCTGAAGTACAAGCTAACACAGAAGGTCTTTGGCTAAAGAAGTTCACAGATGACTGCAAACTAGGAGCCATAATCGAAACTCCTAACCATGTGGACATCCTACAAAAGGGGCTCATGGAGAACATGCCTGATGTCAAAGCCATGGCCTCAAGCTCAATACCAAAAAGTGCATTGTCATCCCCTTTGGTAAAAACTCTGTACCCATGAGGTACGACATAGGTGGTACTCTACTTAACACCAAAAGTATGATAAGAGACCGTGTGACACAGGTGGACAGTAGTCTCTCCTTTGATAATCACCGCCACAGTAGTCAGAAAATCCTCCTACGTGGCACACCTCATCACAAAAGGTTTCTCATCCAGGAAAAGAGAGAGGTCATTGTTCCCCTCTACTCGTCACTCATTAGACCCATTATAGAGTACAACGCCCCTTTTGGTATGTACCTCACAAGACATCTACAACAACTGGAAAGGCCGCAGACATACCTCAGAAAGAGGATTACCGGCCTCAAACAGATGCCCTATGCAGACAGTCTCAAAAAACTCCAGCTTTACTCTGTCACATATCACCTACTCAGAGGCGATCTCTGCCTATCATACAAAGCTATGTCAAACTCAGAGCTGTTGGACACGCTCCACTTAAAGAAATCCCAATCCCTCCGAGCTACACGCTCCTAGGGACCTAAACCTGGTCACTACAATAAACAGAAAGTACAGTTGTGTACACCTACCATAAATGTAGATGTTAGAGTGTCTTCACTGTTGCAGTCATGACTGTAGGGTTCTCCCCTGGCGGCAGGCAGCCCTCGGTCGGCCAGAATCCCAAAGTCTGGGTCCGGTGTCGACTGTTCATCCATGCTCCCTGACGTCAGAGCGCCAGGAGTACAAAGCTGACAGCCGACGCCATCTTCTCCAGTTTTTCTTGCTCCAGATGTCAGGAGTCCCAAAATGAAAAAGGTCCCATAACCTTTGCAAATACACCCCAAAAGAATGGTGAAAAAAGGAACTACACAAAAGTAAAAATAAGAGGGGACAGGAGGGAGGGAAACCCAGACTGCAACAGTGAAGACACTCGAACATCTACATTTATGGTAGGTGTACACAACTGTACTATGTTCATCGTGTTTCACTGTTGCAGTCATGACTGTAGGGTAGAATCCCAAAGCTGAAAGAAAGGGAGGTGGTCATAAAGAAGAAGGGGCGGCTAAAAAGCCCTGCAAGACTGCGGAGGCAAAGCCTGCCCTAGACTTAGAGTAGAGAGGAAGATTTTAGTGCTTAGAAAAGTATGCACTAAACTCCAAGTTGCAGCTTCCAAAATGTCTTTGGTAGGAATTCCCCTGAGGAAGGCCGCAGAAGTGGCAGCAGCTCTGGTGGAATGAGTCCGTATACTCCCTGGGATTTGCTTTCCATGGTGTGAATAACAAAATCTGATTCCATGAGCAATCCATTTAGAAATGGTCTGTTTTGAAATGGCTTTACCTTGGGAACTTGAAGCATAAGAAAAACAATTGTTCTGATTTTCTGATGTCCTTGGTTCTGTCCAGGTAAAAACATAGTTGTCTGTGTACATCCAAGGAATGTAAGATCCTTTCCCCTTTATTTTGAGGAGTGGGGAAAAGGGTTGGCAAGTGGATAGTTTGATTTAATGCCACTTTGGAAACCACCTTAGGCTTGAAGGTAGGATTAGTCCTCAAAGATGCCCTGTCTTGATGAAAAATAATATAAGGTTCCACAGCCATAAGAGCTTGCAACTCTGAAACTCTCCTGGCAGAGGTTAGGGCCAACAAGATAGCTGTCTTCCAAGATAAAAACTTGATGTCAGAAGAGGCAGCGGGCTCAAAAGGAGGCAAGGTTAGTTTTTCCAAAACATAGTTGACATCCCAAGCAGGAATGGGAGGAGATCTAGGAGGTCTTAAGTTCTTAGCTCCTCTGAGAAACTATCTCATGAGCTGGTGGGAAAAGATGAGAGGGTCTGTGTATTATAATGAGCAGAAATAGCAGAGGCATGTATCTTAATGGAAGAGAAAGAGACCCTTATGTAAGAGATCTGTCAAGTAAAGTAAAATTAAGGTAATGTTAGGAAGAGGAGGATCAGAATCCTGAGCCTGCATCCAGGAACAAAATCTTTTCCATTTTCCTGCATAAGATTTTCTAGTGCTAGGACGTCTGGCTTCTAAGATGACATCCATAACCTGCTTGGGTAGGAAAGAAGAAATCAAAGGCCCTGGATTAACCAGGCCGCCAGGCTGTGAGTTCTAACATGAGAGTGTAGAACCTGACCCTGATGTTGGGACAGAAGGTTCGGAGACTGAGGTAAAACCCAAGGGGGCTCCAGACATAGGTTTTTTAGAGTTGGATACCAAAACTGCCGAGGCCAATTTGGAGCCAGCAAGATCATCTTGGGCTTGTCCTGTTTTATCTTCAGTAAGACCAGTGGAAGAGGCGGAAAGGCATATCCCGAAAGGTTCCTCCAACTGAATGACAGGGCATCCACTTTCCAAGCTTGTCTGTGGAAAGTCCTGGTGCAAAAATTCTGTAGTTGATGATTGCGATGGGATGCAAAGAGGTCTATGTGAGGACATCCTCAGACTGCTGTTATCATCCTGAATATTTTGGTGTCCAGCATCCACTCGTGTGGATCCGAAAGGTTTCTGCTCAGACTGTCTGCCAGGAAGTTTTGTTTTCCTGGTAGAAACTGAGCTTGAAGATCCAGATTGCAAGCTAGAGCTGTGTTCCATAGATCCATGGCTAGTCTGCAAAGGGGGTAGGAATGGGATCCCCCTTGCTTGTTTATGTACCACATAACTGTGCTGTTGTCTGTCTGTATTAGTAGTTGTCCTGGTTGTAAAAGATTCCTGAAGGCCAATAGAGCTTTCTGAATGGCTAACATTTCCTTTAAATTGATATGCAGGTGCTTCTGATCCTTTGTCCAAAGGCCCTGCAGACAGTTGCCCTGAAAATGGGCTCCCCAAGCATAATCCGAGGCATCCGTGGTTAGAATCTGAGTGGCAGGAGGCAGACGGAAGGGTTTCCCTTTGTTTAGAGCACATGCCTTGGACCACCAAAGAAATTCCTTTTGAAGGCAAGGAAGGACGGAGATCAGTATGTCTAAACTGTGGCAATGTTGAGACCATACACTTTTTAGGTACCACTGTATTTTCCTCATGTGTAGTCTTGCATATGGAACGAGAAGGATGCAAGAGGTCATGTAACCCAAAGCCTGCAGGAATTTCCTTGCAGATAGTGGAGTTAAAGTTGCCAAGGTTTTGAAAGTTGAAGCCAGCTGTAATTGTTTTTTGGATGTCAGAAATGCCATCTGGGTTGTGGTGTTTAGAAAAGCACCCAGAAAAGTTATCTATTGTGATGGTGTCAAATTTGACTTTTTTATGTTTACAGAGTCTCCCAGGAACTTGAAGAGGTTCTGTACAAATTCTAGATGCTGGAGTAAGACATCCTTGCTGCCTGCCTGAATTAGACAATCGTCCAGATAAGGGTAAATTTGAATTCCCTTGAGTCTGCAGTAAGCTACTACTGGAGCCAGGCATTTGGTGAAGACCCTGGGCACAGCAGACAATCCAAAGGGCAGCGCAGAGAATTGAAAGTGCCTTGATCCGGCCTTGAACCTGAGGTATTTTCTGCGATCCTGCCTGATGGGAATGTGTAAATATGCCTCCTTTAAATCCAAAGTTACCATCCATGCATCTTTGGACAGCATTGGAAGTAGCTGCTGTAGAGTAAGCATCTTGAATTTTGGAATCTCTAGAAAGGTATTCAAGACCGACAGATCCAGAATGGGTCTCCATGAGTTTTGCTTTCTGGGGACTAGAAAGAGCCTTGAGTAAAAACCTTTTCCCATCTCTGAAAGTGGAACCAGTTCCATGGCATCCATAGCCAAAAGAGCTTCCACCTGGTTTAAGGCCTCCATCCATTGATGTTTTGGAAGGTCTGGCCATCCGCTTGGCTTTGGCAAGGAATGAAAATGGAATTTGTAACATCTTAAAACCACATCCAAAACCCACTTGTCTTGGGTTGAGTCCAATTTTTATAAAAAAGAGAGAGTTTTCCTCCGAGAGGGGCTTCCAGGCAAGACGTTCCTGTGGCCCAACAGAGGGAGTCATTGAGTTTGTGACCTGTCCTCTCCTCCCCTAGGGGTGGAAGCAGTCCACTGTCTTGGTCTATAAGAAGCTTGTGTTTGAGGCCTTCCTCTGGAGTGTTTATATCTACCCCCTGAGGCCTGTCTGAAGTGGGAAAGGACCAATTTTTTGAAGGCCAATTCCTACTAAATCTAGGTGGCTGTACTTGTAAGAAATCTTTAACTGTTTGCATGGATTTCACCTTATCCTCCATCTTCTTAATCACCTCTTCAGCTTTTGATCCAAACAAAACATTATGCTGAACAGGAGCATCCAATAATTTAGCCTTTATTTGTTCAGGCAACTTTTGTTCCTTTAGCCATGCATGCCTTCTAATGACTGTGCCAGAGGCAGCAGCCCTACAAGAAGCCTCCAAGGCATCAAATCCACAGTGTAAACCATGCTTCCCAACTTGTTCAGTGGCATGCAATAAGTCATGTAATTCCTTATCATCTGCACAGGCAGAAATGGAAGTAAGCTTTTGTTTTAAAACAGACAAGAGAAATTGCTGGTATTTCAGCATATGAAACTGACAGTTTAAAGCCCTAATGGACAAAGTAGCAGGAGTGAATTGAAGAAAAAACAATTTCTGCCAAGTAAAGCACCCTCAATAAAAGACACTATAAATGAAAAGAACACAATCGAGGAGTGCACCATAAGCTGAGTCGCAAAAAACACACTGCAGAGGCTCCAAATAGTCCAAAGGTTTAATGCTGTATAAACAAACAAACAAGCTCAAGGTAGTACTACCTTGAGCTTGTTTGTCTATTTGTTTATACAGCATTAAACCTTTGGACTATTTGGAGCCTCTGCAGTGTTTTTTTTGCGACTCAGCTTATGGTGCACTCCTCGATTGTGTTCTTTTCATTTAAAGTAGCAGGTGTGAACACTTTTTTGCCCCATCTATCTAAGGATCGAGAATCCTTTTCAGTAGGAATGGGATTTTTGGCAGAAGCGGCCTTAACTCCCTTAGGACCCTGAGAAATGGTTTCAGGTCAGCAGAAGGGTTCTTGTATAAAAACTGGTGGGAATCAGGAACCCTGTAATATCTAGCAGGCTTAACAGGAGCAGGAGGAAGAGAGTCAGGGGTTAAGTTAGCCTCCGAAAAGGCATCATCCACAATATCCAAAACAGGAGGAATAGCCAGTGGTCTATGTTGGGGAAGAAGAAGAAGAAAATCCCTCAGGCTTTTCTTAGATTCTGAATACTCCTGTCCTTCCCAGTGGAAATGTTCCCTCATTTCATGCAAAGTTTCCCCAAAAGAGAAATCCTCAGGGGGAGAAGCTGAAGGAATGGATTCCTCAGCATCAGAATCCTCATAAGGAGGGAAAGAATATTCCTGGTCAGAAGAAGAAACTGAGGAAACAGAAGCCTGATCAGAGGAATCATAATAAACATCCTGCCTTGGCCTTTTATCTGGAGGGGGATGCGAACCCCTAATCATAATAAGTAAATCCTCCGCCACCTTGAGTAACTGTTTCTGTGACTTGGGAGCCGGCTCAGAAGAGGCCTGTGTTGCAGTCTGATTTAGAAGGAGTCTTTGCCTTTGTCTTTGGCTTTGCCTTTATTAGAAGCTGAGCAGGCCTAAAAACCCCTTCAGAAGCCGGTACCTGCACAGCGGCTCCGGACCCATCCGAAGGAGCATTGTCCGAAGGTACTGCAATAGAAATATTTAAAGGCCTGGTTGGCTCCTCATGAGAGTCCGTTTCGGACATCGGTTCTGAAATGGCCGACGACAGGGGCTGCAAAAGCACCTCACTGACAACGGCCGAACCTGAAGCTGGCTCCGCTTGTGCGCTATCATCAGATTTGGACCTAGGAGGCCTGTTTTTATCCTTGCGATGTCTGTGAACTCCGGTAGCCGGAGCCGTATCCGACATTTTGTAGTTAAAGCGCCTACCTAAGTAATGAAAAGCAAAATCGTACCTTCGCTTAATTGTACGTTGATTGAATCTAGCACAAAACCGACAACTAGCTACGTCGTGGTCAGGGCCTAAGCAAGGAATACAGTAAGAATGAAAATCCTTATAAGGTATTTGCTTCCCACATGAAATACAATTAACTTTTTCTGACATCGGAGTGGAGCAAGAAAAAAGTTTCCCCAATGGGGTACTTAGCTTTGAGTGGAGAAGAAAGTCTTCGGACTGAAGTTAATCAGAAAAAATCGTCAGGAGTCAGCCGACCGGCACTTGTGAACTATCACCGCATGGCAAGAAAGACTGGAGAAGATGGCGTCGGCTGTCAGCTTTGTACTCCTGGCGCTCTGACGTCAGGGAGCATGGATGAACAGTCGACGCCGGACCCAGACTTTGGGATTCTGGCTGACCGAGGGCTGCCTGCCGGCAGGGGAGAACCCTACAGTCATGACTGCAACAGTGAAACACGATGAACATCATGCTGGAAGGATAGATTACTGCCCCAGAGACTTCCCATACTCTGGAACAAACTACCTATCTATATCAAACAAAGCTCCTCATTAACGCTCTTCAAGAAAAATCTTGATGACTGGATGGGAAATAGGAAATTCACCCCGGGGATCACCTCTGTGGCTCTGACTGACAGAAGCACAGGAAAATCATTTTCATTGGTGGCAAAAGCCAGGGTATCTTTTTGGCTAGGCTTATATAGGCCCTAGGGCCAATAGCCTAGTACCTTCCTATGAACCTATGTTGATGTACCAGACCACTGACATACTGTCTGATTGAATTGCAATTGTCCTTGAAGGGAGAGCAGAATGGAATGCCTGCAACACTAACAGCACGGCTCTCAGTTCTAGAACATGGATATGCAGGTGGGCCTCTGAGGTGGACCATGTGCCTTGGCCAGTCTTTCCCTGGAAATGACCCCCCCCCACCCTATCAGGGAAGCATCCGTGGTCACAATGGCTGTGGGCTGGGATGGTTGAAATGGGCGGCTCCAAAGATCTACGTCTGGCCTCAACCACCAAAGCAGGTCCTGCTTGCAGGAGTCAGTTATTTGAATCTTGTTATCCAGGGGATGACAGTTTGGGAACTATTCACACAGAAGGAGCCATTGCAGAATTCACATATGTAACTTTGCTAGAGGCAGTACTGGAAATGATGCAGTCATAGAACCTAAGGCTTGGAGAACTTCTCTTGCAGAGGCTGATGTTTGCGAAAGAATCAGTCGGATTTGAAGCCTCAATCGACGGAGTCTGTGAAGAGGGAGTGATATCAGACAGTACTGAACACTGCTCCAATGAACTCTGTTGTGTTGAGAGAAGATTTGATTTCTCCCAATGTATCGTTATTCCCAACAATTTTGCCAGAGAGAGAGAGGGCATGTTGTAGCGCAGTTACCAGAAGATGCTTGGTGGGGGCTGTAAGGAGCCAGTCTAGATATGGAAACACCCGGAATCCTTTTAGTCTCAAGGGAGCTGTTAACCACTTCCATGCATTTCATGAACACTCTGGGGGTTGTAGAGAGACCAAATGGCAGGGCACGGAATTGGTAATGAATGGCTCCTAGCCAGAAGCGAAGCAGACTCCTGGAGCGTTTGCCCATCCTGATGTGATAGTACGCATCCTGGAGGTCTATAGAGCACATCCAATCACCTTCTCTTAAAAAGGGACGGATGGACTAAACCGTGACCATCCTGAATGTGGTGTGGGTGACAGATTTGTTTAAGTTGCAGAGATCCAAAATGGGTCTTTAGTCCCCTGTCTTTTTTGGCACCAAAAAGAATCTCAAGTAAAGTCCGGATCCGCTGGTCTGGTGGGACAGGTTGGATGACTTTTTTGAGACAGCTTTATAATCTCTGAAGCTGCTTCTTCCCTTTGACTGGGTGGAACATCGGCAAGTTTTCTTGGAAATTTTAGCTGATAAGAAAGAGGAATGGTGTAACTTCTGGTGATAATACTCTGCAACCAACGATTGGTGGTGATAAGAGTGCCAGGCAGCTTGGTGCAGAGAGAAATGACCCCCGACTGCTTCCAGAGGTAAGCAGTCGGGCCGCTGCTCAGGTGCATTGAGAAGGCTGTCCAGAGGAGTCGTCCCTGGAGCCTTGGTTGAGAGGACCCCCCTCTGCCTCTATAGGGGTGTCTTCCAGAATTTTTACTTCCTCTGCCTCTGGGAGTATCACCACATCTGGCACAGAAAGGACCCTGAAATTTCTTATGCCACAATTTCCCACTCCTCTGATTCCTGGAGAAGGTACGCTGAGGGTTAGAAAACTGTACACCTACGGCAGACAGGGGTTTGGGGTTTTCAGTCTTGCTCGCAGCTCGCCAACGTGTTCTTCACTTTGGAGCCAAAAAGGGATGAAGCTTTGATGGGAGAATTCAGAAAGTAAGACTTAAAGGGGTCCGCAAGGTCACAGATGTGCATCCAGGCATTACACCTTATAACAATGCCTGAACCCACAGCTCTAGCTGCCCCTTCGGTCACGTGTGAGAGCAACCTCATAGACGAATTGGATATCGATTCCAGGGTTGCTAGCTGCGAGGCCACTTTGTCCCTGACCTTGTCAGACAACAGTCCTGCGAGCGTCCCAGACAGCTTGGAGATCAGGTCCCTCTGGAGCCTCGTAAAATGTGCCAAATAATTCAGGGAGCAAACAGCAAAGGTCCCTGATGCAAAAACACGCTTCCCAAGTCTGTCTACCGACCCAGGACTTCCTGTTGGGCGGGTGGACAGCGGGACTTTCCTCAGCCAAGTACTATTTCGTGGCCACCGCCACCATCATAGCATAAACTGGTAACCCTTTGGACCAGTGCAGATTCTCCACAGGAGGGGAAATAATTTTATCAGGTCTCCAGGGGATCACCTCAATGGAATCATGATTATTCCACACCCACTGCACGAGTTGAACGAGCTTGTCGGCAGGTGAGGTCACCCAAGAGGTAGAAGGCCGGGCATGAAAAGCCTGTAGGAACACAGACTCCTCAGACGAAGGGTTGGATGGCGTCCAGTCATCTCTCTGCTTTAACATCTCCAAGATGTCTCTGAAGGAGACATCAGGAGGTGAACGTGGGGACCCTTCACCATCATAGTAATCCGTGTCTTCCATTAAGGACTCCTCAGGTGAGTCCACGTGCTTTCTCTTGCACATCATCTTTCGAGGAGGCTTCTCAGAGGGGGTCTCTGAGGAGGACTCGGAAGAGTGGGGAGCCTGAATAGGAGTGTCCTGCGGCTTTTCTGCCCAGTGTTCCGGGGAGGTGGTCTGTGACAGCTGTAGCTCAGGGAGTGAAAACTGGGGTTCTGACATCAAAGGAGTGCTCCCAGAAGCAAGAGCCTTCTCCATCGTGGGAAAGGCAGGCCCACCCAAAGAGGGATGGGAGCCCAGAACCGAGAAAGACAACCTTGGGACCAGGGTCGCACCTCACGATGGACCTGCCCTATGGGAGGAGCCTCAAGCAGGATCTAAATGGACGCAGCCATCGTTGCCGAGGAGGGAACAGAGGAGAAAGTCGGCACCATACCTCGGGCCAACGCACCTGTCCCCCAATCCCCAGACTGAGGATGGATTGGTGGGAACCTAAGACCAAAGGGACAAACTCGGAGCCAGAGTGAGATGCACCATAGGTGCCGAGGTGATGGGTTCCAAGAGGGATGTCGGAGTAGAAGGCTTTGGAACGGAGATGGTCGAAGGAGGAGTGTAAGATGGTGTCCGTGGATCAGCAACCCAAGTCCAGCAGGTGGATGGGTTTTAGAAAGTGAGGGAATCCCCCTGGCTACCAACAGCTGGTCCACAAGATACACCACATCATGTTCCAAAAGGCTCCTGGTGGATCTAGTGGATACTCCATTTGTTGAGTCAGGACGCTCGAGAAATGGGCTCTATGCTTGGCCCAGAAATGCGTCTACAGAGGGAGAGTATCGGGTCCGTGGTGCAAGCTCTGCTGGCACCGAAGTCTCTAGTTTTAAGACTGGAAGCAAAGGGGTCAGATCCAGTGAGGCCAGTACAACGCTCGGTGCCAAAGTGGCACTCGGAGCCAAAACGGTTGGTTCCAAAATGGGAAATGAAGTAGTAGTCGAAGGTGTGCCTTGAGCCGAAGCGGCTACAGGTGCTGAAGTCAAAATAGGGTAAATAAGATCTATGACTGGTGCTGGAGGCAGGGCATGTGCAAAAACAGGCGTCAATATCGAAGGTTTTGAGATGGCTGGAGTCAAGGAAGGTGGAACCAGAGAGGCAGATTTATGCTCCGACAGTAACTTAGGGACCTTAGATTTCCCAGGTTTGTTCTGATCGCCCGATGGTGAAGAAAGAACAGAATGGGATCTCTTTTAGTCCTCAGAAGGAGGGGTTGAGACCTCCATCGCAGAAATGGCCTCTGAGAAGGGAGACTTGAGTAACCCCTTCAGAATGAGTTTATTTTGTGCTCATTAAGAGTGCATAGGCTGAAACATTGACAAATATCACATGGAGGCTGCAACGAAAGGTGGGCCACTCCCAAACAGTATACACAGCCATCATACAAATCACTGTTAGGTAACTTGCCCTTGCAAGCAGTACAATGCTTAAAGCCTGAAGTACCTTTCTTATCAGACATCTTGGTAGAAGAGGACACCACAGACAACTGTATAATCCAACAATAATGAAGTCAACTCCGTTCAAAAAAAAATCACACGAAAAAAAAAAGATTTCACTTAGATGATAGCTCAGCTGAAACGCGGCTTTACGGCTACGTGGCAAACAAGATTTGAGGTAACAGGGAGAAGGGCATTCTGGGTAAAAAGTTAGCTCAAGAGTTTTTTGGCTGGCGCGAGCTTGGTAATAGGCCGACTCTGTTCCGAGGGCTTGGAACCGAACCAATCAGTGGTGAATGGAAAGATCAACATCAGATTGCATGTTAGCAGACAATTCAAACTATTTATGCAGCAAAAAAGAATTCAGAAATAATATATGCTCTTCCTTCCAAGTGCAAAGATTCTGTGCATGGTTCAGTGGTGGTAAATTATACAAGGTTATTCTTGCTGTCCCAGTGCAAACCGAGCTAGTGCCCTACCCCTGTAAACAAACTCAAACACACAAAAATACATAAATGTCGCTATAAACATGAGAACCTTTACAGAAGTCTTGTGAGAGAGCATGAGAGGGATGTATTCCTCACTGGGGTGGAAATGCTCAAAATAAAATTACAATATCCTCAAATATACTGCAGAGTGATAGTTCAAATGATGATTCTTAAGACACTGCATATGAGAATTTTCCAAATGATGCTTGCCAGATGACAATCCAAACTGGATCTGCAGCAAGAAAGAATCCAAGACAAATGTATGCACACCTCCTCCCTAGTACAGTGATGCTGTGCATGGCTCAAAGTCCCTATAACCAAGAGAACTTTCAAAACGATCTTTTTAGATGTCACCAGAATGAAGTGTTTCCTATAATTCAGCCCACTACACAGGGTCCCTCAAAGGTGATGCACAGTAATGTTTCATATGATCTTCTTACATTACTGCTTTTTCACACATCAGAATGCATTTTACAAGAGATTATGAGGTATAATATTCTCACCTTGTAGCAGATCCAAGAGTGCTCCTCTCGAGTAGATGATAATAATGAAGGCAGGCCATAACAAATGTGATTCCTACACCTTCCTAAACAATAACATTAACCTATCAGAATGAATACAATATAAAGTCTTAAACATATATATGTACTACCATCTAAGCACTGTGAAACTGTAAAGAAAGGGCATGCAGACTCCATACAGAAGGTATCAAAGCTGGGCAAAAATCAAAGAACTGGGAGCTGTAAGGCAGCCTGTTAAATGTTGCATCACTAGGCTTCCCAAAGAAGATAAATACACAATTTTATAATATAGCAATTAACAGCAAGTATTATGATACAAAATGAAAATAATGCTAAGATAAATCTTGGCTAACAGTGATGAATACTGCACAAAGCAGCAAATGTAAGACTATTAAGACATTTAAAGTAATAAATATACAATGTTAAGCACATACTCACTATATGCAAAGATCTTCAACAAAGATTTCCCTGGAGAGTTTTATTTTATGTCTTTACTTCCTTTACTGTGAAACAGACAAGTAATCATCTTCAATTAAATTGCAGCTCTCAAACACTGTTTTTAACCTGTCGTGATTTTGCTACTGTGGAGTCAGTTATTTTAGCTTAAGGGTGCTTGAGCTCCAGGACTTGTAACCTCCTTATACATGGTTTAATATTAAAAAGGTGTCAGAGATCACCAGTTCAAATTAACAAATGATTTGTTAAGTCCTGTCTAATCTAAAGTGAGCCTACAAATGGCATCTTTTTTTTTTTTTTTACTTTGAAATGGAGACAAAAAAATAGAAAAAATATCCAAACCTCTCTTTGGAATGTATTTCACCATGTGCCTTGCTGGCATTCCTTGCATATGGTTTTATGAAACATAATTACCATCAGTAGTACATTGGGCCTGGCAATCAAACCAAGAGACCTTCGTGTAAATGTCTTAACATTTACTATAGCATATTTTTTCTTTTCTACAACTGCTCCTTTCTAAATATTTATATGTTTCTAAATTAACAGAAATATAACTGCTCTCACACTGGGAAGAAAGGTCTGTAAATGTGAAATCCATCTCATGTACCAATGCCAGTGATGGTAAGCATTCAGATAAGAAATCCACCTTATATTAAGAGGACTTCTGAAATATGGATCAGTCCCCAGAATGAGGGAAGCAAGTAGGCAAAAAGAAATGCCTTAAAACAGGATAGCCTGCTAGGCAGTCCTACCAATGAGGCACAAGTGTCAGCTGAAAACTCATTCCTGAAACAAATAGAATTGACATCATGAAGAAGCAGGCATGGCTCGTAATGACAATACATTATTCTTAGTTAAATTATGTACTTTGCTTCCCTTCTAAAGCAAAAAGACAGCTGGATAGTTTTGCAAATTGGTTGTAACAAAACAAAACAGAATCACTGGCACAAGTGAACATTAATAACATGATTCAACCATTTTCCCTAATCTAGACCTTTGGGCGAAAAGGACTTGTTTTACAGCACCTAACAATCCACAATCGGAAACATCTAAAGGATCTTTCTTTGCAAACCCCTGTATTGTGAACAACAAGACAACGACCCTGGAGCACAGGCATCTTCTGTCTCTGCTGATGGCCATCAGGAAAAGAAAAAGGCTGAATGGGACAACTAGCAGCCTTCCATTCCTAAGATTCAAATTTGAAGTGTAACTGAATTTCTAATGGAAGCAGCTCTACAGGAACTGAAAGTCTGCTGTATGCTAAGCCATGGCCACAGACAGAACAACGCACCTTCACATTGCAAATCAAGATGCATTTCTTAAAGATGTCTCAGACAGACTAAGCAATCCTAAACAATTATAGAGATTGAAGCAAGAAAACAGAGAAGTGACAGGGGGTGAAGTGGAATTGTAAACATAATAGTTTGACAGTTTTCTGACTGTCAACAGCTGTAAAACATTTTTGAGAACAAGTGGGGGAGTTCACCACTGCACCTATCAAAGAAACCATGCCCTGATTCTTCTAAACTGTAGCATGGACTGGAGATCAGAGATGAGCTAGACCCTTCTCTTGCCAATGATCAACAGAAAACCTGGCCTTCCTAAAGTAACCAAACTGTGAAAATTGAAATACAGTAATGATAGTGTGTGTCATTGTTCATACTCCTCTACTGTCAGGATTGAAGCTTCAGTAATACCTCAGCACAGATGCAAACTTTCCAAGGATTAAACTTCTTCCCTTTTCCCACATTCTCTCGTTCTCCACCTTCCTCTCCAGATCACAGAATAACACTGAGTACATATATCACTCCCAAGGTGGGTGGGAAATGTAGATGAGGATGAACCATGACCCTGCAGATTCTATCTTTATGTCAAGCACCTGACTTTCCGATCGGACATGGTCTAGTTCATCCTCCACTACTGCTAGGGCAGATTCCCCTTCAATCAACCTGGGTGGTTTTAGGAAAGAATCTCTCTAAAGTTGGTGTACTCAATGGCTAAATGATACCAAGAGAGTCAAATCCAGCTTGTGGTGCTTCAAAGGAGTCCAGAGAGGCCCAAGTAGCTCTTGTGCATAAATTCGCTATACAGGCATTGCAAACGAATACCCAAAGTCTGGCAAATACTTCAGTACAATGTGCTTTTGGATGGCTCAAAAGAAATTTCCCTCGTTTTGCATAAACAAATGTAATACAATCAGCTATCTTGCCAGCATTACGTGTACGCTCCTACTTCAGCTAACAATTTTGGGGTGGCAGGTTAGAGCCACAGATACACACACTTCTTATAGCTAGCCTTTCCAAGAAAATCAGTCTCAGCCTAACACCATAAAACAGACCAAGTAAGCTATTACTGCCCAGCCTAACTCCCCAGAAACTAAACAGAGCATTACACACAAAATGACACCTTTAGAATGGATTGGGGAGGAAGACTAAGCAAAATAAAGTCTAGAAATTGCAAAGTTCTTACTAGAAAAATAATGAGGGAATATCTCTCTACTGACAGAAGTCTGCAAAATGAAAGGAAAAGTTGGAAAATTACTCCAATTAATGCCAACCCAGATAAAAGTGCCTGGGGCTGTGAGCACTTGATGCTAATGCATAGAGCAACAAGCAAGATCTTGACAAAAAAGTGAAAGTGAAGTTTGGGAATGTCTGCAACACTGCTGAGGCTGAAGCTATGATCTCTGCAATAGAGCAGGATGAACCAGTCCATATCAGATCCTAGGGCCTCCCAGCCTGACATTTATCATTACAAGTGGGAGTACTATAAAAAGGGACAGGGCTACAGGGTTAGGATAACCCCCCCCCATGTGAAGAAGGCAACTAAAACCAAGTGCACAATCTCTTATAGTCTACTGATTGAAGTGCAGCTAAGGAAGACAGATTTTTCTAGTTTTTGAAGTGAATGACCTATGGCAGATGCCAATAATATATAAAAAAGAATGTTCTGAAAACTTTTTTCCCTGGAATGTGAGATGTCACTAAGAAATGGTGCTCTATCTGGGATTCAAATGTTTTTTCTGCACAAGGAACAAGACTTCATTCCACCCTGCTGCTTCAAGTGCCACATTATGCAGAGTGGTTGAAAACATGACCAGAAGTTCTGGTAAAAGATGACTTTTCAGTGTATAAAAGAAGAAAACAACATCACTCATTACCATAGTGATGGCAATCAATTCCCTCTCTTGAGGGCTCTGCTTGTTCTTAGCTTTACGTATAGCTATAGGAGCTTTCCATCTACCAAAGTAGCCATTGTCAGCAGCTATCTTGAAATGCCATGAAAGAAGGGAATACTTGTGCTAAAGATGGATGGAGAAAGCTAAGTAACAGTGGCACAAATATGATATATAAGAAAATGCACGACATAATGAATGGCAGTGGACACTGGAGAGTCGACGCACATATATGGGACAACTGATTATGTGATGCACATCACCCTTAAACCCGGAAGGAGCAGAAGGGGGTTCAACTGTAATTAACACTGCCTTCAGACCACCTCTGTCAGACAATTAATTTCTCTGTCAATTTTTTTCCAACAGGGTTCTGAAGCATTTAGACTTCAGGAAGGCACCAATAGGCTGGATGATTTGTAGTGAAATAAGGAACAAACAGCTCTGAATGACATAAGTGCCTAAAACATGAGTCAAAACAGTATCTGTAACAGCTCAGAAGGCAGGAAACTACCACTGGAGTTGTCACAACCAGAAGTCAAAAATAAGGAATAACAATCATATCTGCACTAAAAATGTCAGAACCAATAAGCATTTGGAGAATTATGTACAGGTGCAGATTCACTAAGGAGAAGCACAAACTTCTCTGAAATTTTTGTGACATATTAAACCCATTCATTATGACCAACGAACATGTCTAGCAACACCATTGCAGAAATGGAGACACAGAGAAGCTTGGTCATCTGAAACCTCATATACTTGGTCTAACACCTAAATATAGTCATATTTAAAAATGATTTGACCCTTCTATTTTTCTTGTGTTGACAGGCAAGCATAAATAGAAGTCTAAGCCCTCGTCTGGCTCAAGACTGCTATCTTCCAGAGAAGAAGATGAAAAAACTGCATATGGTTTGGGGAGACAATACAGTTGTACAAGATATCTGCCATAAAAGCTTATCTTCAAGGAAAAGTCTATGTAACAAGGAATCATTACTTCTGTAATTACCTACCGTCTTAGTTCTCTTTGTCTGGACAGTTTTCCACAGCTGTCCCTTTCTGTGAGAGGGTAATGAAACAGTTGTGTAAGTGTCCCTTCTAAATTCAGTGTTACCATGCACTTTCCTTAGCTTCTGAGACAAGAAGTCCTGCGGGGAAACTGTATTTGTGGGATACCAGCATTCAGTACTCAGCAAGCTATCAAGAGTGTACAGAAAAAGCCACAGTCTTAGGTAATCCACACTGTTTTCAAACATCCTAAAACACAAACTGTATAGTTACTATATATGGACTACAAATGTCCTAAAGCCCGGTTTAATAACTACACACAGAAACATGACATAAGAGGGAAGGGCATCACTGTAATAGTAAATCATTACACTTGGATAGAATCCCACGGTGGACATTTGCAGGACTTTTTGAAAAATAGCTATGCCAAAACCTGCTCTGCTTCTTGACTCTGTTTCCAGCTTGTAGGGTTAGGTGAAGGTATGGACAAGCAGTTCATGTGGAAGATTCTAAGACAGTTTGTGCAGAAGCATTTCTAAAGTAAGTAGCTGATGCCTTTTAGGAATGTGCTCCAACAGTATCGTCCAATGGTTTACTGCATTTATCAAAGCAAAATGAAACAGTATCACACCCACTTTCACAAAATATCATGGATAACTGGTAGACCTCCTCTACCTTTCTTGAAGGGAGCAAAGAATTGACATTTTCTGAAGGAACACTTTCCTTGTATAAAATCTTTGCCTGTAAATATCCAGTGTATGTTGAAGATGTTCTCCTTCATTTTGATAGTGCGGACAGAAGATGGGATGCTGAATTGAATGGCTGAGGAACATAGTAAAGCTGACTTTAGGCATAAAGGAAGGATTAGATTTTAATGATATCTTTCCATTAAAGAATACAGTATAAGAAGGGTTGCACATCATGACTTTTAAAGTCAAAATCATTTCGCCTAACGTTATTGTAACTACCTACACACATTTTACAGAAAAGGTAGTCAACTCAGATAGTAAGTGCAGAAGCCTGAGCCTGTCAGTTAGCTCAGAGAATTCAGTAAATCAGCTGTTAATGATCTGGCTCTTACAAGTCTAGGGTTTGATTCCCTCAGCCTCCATTTGCCTACTGTTTGACTAGAGTCATTTAATCATACCGTGCTCAAGGGCACTAAAAAATTGGTTTAGGCTCCTCAATAGTCTCTTGGACTACAGGCCTAGTAACTAACTATGAACCTATGAACTTATTTAAAGCAGTATAAGGACTACTCCTTGAATTATCAAAAGCATTCAATACTAGGAATCAGACTGGCCTTCGAACAAAATGACAAAATTAAAATTCAATCAGAACACTAAGCAATGGTTTCATAACTACCCATATGGAAAAAAAGAATTAAGGTTAAATGGGACCAACAGTCTTCCAGTGAATTTACTACTAAAGATATATCCCAGTGATCTATTACCAGGTCTCTTACTATTTAGTATCTATGTAAACCTTATGTCTGACCACTGCAGTCACCTTAAAGTAATTAAGCACATAGATGATAAACTGTATTATGTTCTACTACCACACTTTGAGAAAACTACTACAAACAAGCTTCATTATAACTGAAAGATGGTTACAGGACATGCATTTAATTTGTTTAAACTAAAGTAACTCAAACATATTCTGCATCAGGTAATATGAAACACCCATAACTTTAAACTAGGAATTGAAACAGAATCTAGCATATTTATTCTATATACCAACAAAATAAAATACTTACTTTTCTAAATGCCAGTCAAACTTGAATACCAAATCATATGTAATGTAGGAAAATGCATAGCTATGGGCAGACTATTCAGAATAGAGTACTATCCTAATGTAAAATCCAAATCAGATGTGGTGGTTAGCCTGGTTCATTTTAAACTGTTGTACAGCTCCATAGTCCATATTAGAATGTGCACCACATTAATACAAAACTACAACAAACATATTATAAATCAGTTAGATTATCCCTTGACTGCCCACAAAACACACACTGTTGTAAAAATTACAAAGTATAACATGACTGTTAAACAGACTACACTATTTTCTCCTCTGTAGTACCCACAAGATTCTTAACCCTAGTCTCAAGCACCCTAATAAAAAAAGTCAAAATATATCATCTTACACGACCATTCTACTCACAAAAAGTACTAATACAAACAACTATAGCCAAAACCTATACAGGTAAAAATTAAATAATTTTCCTTCAGGAATCACAAACCTCAGTGACTTAAACACCTTCAAATAGCAACTAAAACCACTCTGCATAATTTTAGCCAGATGCAGCTGCTAACTACCCCCCCCCAAAAAAAAAAAAAATACATATGTATATACTGGTCTACTTCTAATAATCGAAAGCCAACTTACATAATAAAGATGACGTCACCGAGACAAGAACATCAAATTGTTACTTTACTGAATTATCAAACTACAGAAGTTTTTAACAGGGCAATTATGTACTTGGCCAACATGGGTAAATTTGCCCTTTTCTCCACTGAAGAGCGATCCCTGTTTTGGTATATTTAGTTGGGGTAGTGTGGGGGGGACACAGCTCCCCACACTGGGGGGGGGGTGGTGGTGGTGGTGGGAATCACCTCCCAACTGGGTGAGTCTGACATATTGCAGTGTGTTGCCTCGTTCCATGTTAGCCAAGGGCATACTTACCCTGTTAAAAACTTCGGCAGTGTGATCGTTTGGTAATGTAATGGTTCAGTGTTCTCATCTCGGTGAAGCTGTCTTTAGGTAAATAGGCTTTCATTTATTAGAAGTAAATCCAAATATGGATATATAAAACTCTGCTCTGTAAATTTTAGTTATTTGAGATGATCATAATGGAATCTGAAATGCAACAAAACCTCGTTCTTCTATACTTGTAATGTCAACATATGTAAAGATGCAAAAGTGGATAGCCGTAACTCTGCTCTCAGATGTACTTATTTGAGATTATCATACTAAACTCTCAAACATTACTAACGCTTGTATATTATACTACATTATATCTTTCATTGTAAAACTGTATGAATGCTTGTATTTGACTCTGATACTCTTTGTATCATGTACATAATCCTTCTTATAACCTAATGATCAACTTTAATGACTTAATACTGATGTGACCAACAAATGTACTTTATTTTTTCTCACTGTAGACATTACATCTATTGTTAACTAGAACTCTTTTTTTTTCAAGATCTTCAGTGCAAATGAGCACATACCCAGATGGACATCTTGGTAACCAAAACATATATACATGCATAGATATAATGCTCAGTTGGTTGGTTCAAAAGAAAGAAATATTAACTTTTCTTATATGAAGATCAAATTCCAAGGAAGAGACTACATCCTGTTTGTCATAAACGCAAAACATATTTTAGGATGACCTACAAAACAGGTTTGCTGCTGTCTGAGAAGAAACTGGAACATAAATAGATAAACATGTACCTTTACAGACAACTATGCCACCCTTGAAACTGGACAATTCAAAAGGCATAAGCCATTAAAATATGCCCAAGAAATTACTTATTTCCATTTCTGGTTTTCTTGAAATAGGACTTTTAAGATTACTTCAGTATCTTTAGTATTTTGCTGGAAATTGAATGCTTGGTTGGAATTAAAATTTTCTCTCTCTCTTCCAAGCTGAAAAAAATCAGTGCCTTTAAAATGGGATGGAATGCTTTTTTCCCCTACTACTGAGTTAGTAAGGACTTGACATAGAGATAAAGGCCATGAAGAGTAGTAGTTACTTGTTTGAAAAAGAAAACTGTGACTATTTTTGACCGAGATGGACTTAGACCTGTTTTACATGGTTTTACTTTCAGAAAGACTTTCTGAACAAAACAGTGTAGGAAAAACAACAAGGTTTATATGTCTATGTGAATGAAAAAGCATCCTCTTTCCATATTGTCTTGTGATGAATGAGGGAAAAAAAAGATCTGAAGCATTTTATTTATTTATTTCACATTTGTTAACCAGGTTAGTCCAACTGAGTTTGCAAACAAACCCATTTTCATTGGAGACTCGAGGGGAAAAGCCCCCGCAAACATAAGTAAAGATAAAGTGACAATATACAACTATTAAATAACAATCACAATACAAAATAATTGTAACGAAAAGGTTATTAACTATTTGCATTGCATTGATAGTAAGCAACCACTTTTCAGTGGAGACCCTAGAGGAAAGAGCTCCAGCAAATATAAGCAAAGATAAACATACAGGACAAAAACTATTAAAAATAACAATGCAAATACAAAATTAATTATAAAGAGAAAAACAAAAGAAAAAATTATGAACATTAAGGGTTGCACTGATAGCAGTGGTCTAAATTTACTACATAGAGTAAAAACAAAAAAAATGTTGTTCAAAAGAAGGAAAATGTACAGACATTGATAGGAAGTGGGAGGGGGGGAAATAGTGTGGAGAATGGGAGGGGGGAGAGAAAGGAGGGAGCTATAGTAGTAGAGCCGAGGGTTAAGGAGGTTAGTTTAAACAGATGTTACTAACAAAGAAAGTTCGGAGATGCAACAGGTTATACAACAGGACAGACAGACTGCGTGTGGTCAAAGCAATGGCATAATTTCAAGTTTAGTAAGTGGGATGCAAGTTCCTTTTTAAAAGGGGGAAAGGAAAGGTTGGATCTAATATGGAGAGGGAGTTTGTCCCAATTTGGTGAGACAGAGTTTGTAAAGTAGTTTGCCAATATTCCTTTTGGGTTTATAACCTGAGAGACGATGCTGATCAGCATTCTGGAAAGGCTGGGGGGGGGGGGGAGTAGACAGTAACATGGGAGGTGACAGCAGGGCAGGCAGAGGGGTTGTTGAGTAAGGAAAAGGTAGTGTGGAGGTGCGACTGTAGGAGAAGGTGTGGAAATTCCAGCCACTGAAGTTTGTTTAGTGAGAGGCAGTGATGTGACGAGAGTGGTTGGTTTAGAATAAATCTGGCAATTTTGTTGAATGTTTGTTCCAGTTTCAGCACTGAGGTTGTTTGGATATTGGTAAGGATGTGGGAAGAAGACTAGGTAAGAGAAATGCCTGTGCAAGAGTGCTTTCAGTGGCAGTAGTGAGGAATATTTTGTTCCTATTTTTGGTGGGGTTTTTTGATGGCATGTTGTATATGCAAGTCAAATTTTAGTCAGTCATCAATTATTACCCCAAGGGGTTTGGTGTGTGAGGCAGAGGAGATGGTGGTGCCATCTACGGAGGAGAGAGAAAAATTGGATTTAAGGTGAGAAGAGTGTCTGAGGTAGGAAGAGGAGGAGTTGAGTTTTTTCGGGTTGAGGATTTGTTGATTTATTTCTGAGCCATTTTTCAACAGAGATGAAGGAATTCTGTGTTAGTGTGTGTAGATCAGAGACAGTATTGGAAATAGATATGAGAGTAGAATTGTCTGCGTACTGTATTACAGATGAGAGACTGCAGGATGAATGTAGGTTGTTGGTAAAAATGTTTAAAAGGAGCGGTCCAGGTATGAAGCCTTGGGGTACTCCTGTCAACAGCAAGGAAGGGTGAGAAAGCCTGCTGCCATCTAACAGCTTGTTTTCTGACAGTAAGGTAGAACTGGAACCAGCCAAGAGTAGAAGGAGAGAGGTTTAGGTCTGAAAGTTTGTTAAGAAGGATGGGATGAGACACAGTGTCGAAGGCTTTAGACAGATCAAGGAATAGACAGGAGATGAGGAGGTTATTGTCCCTAGCTTCTGCAACCTTTTGAGTAAAGGACAGTAAGGCTGACAAGGTACTGGGTTTCGGGTGGAAACCATGTTGTGAGGGGGTGAGGAGCTTTTCATGAATGAGATAGGACAATAGTTGAGTATGTATACATTTTTCAAGGACCTTGGGGAGCAGTGAGAGAATAGCGATTGGTCTATAGTTAGAGGGTTCAGCAAAGTTGCCACCTCTGTTTACCACTCTTTACCTCTCTTTACCACTGTTGGGAAAGACAATTGACAAATACAGAATTAATGGATAAGCAGTCAGCCAAAGGAAAAAAAGTTAGCCCACTATTACACTAGAAAAATAAAACACAGACCTGTGTGCCTGAAAAGAGAAACGTTACAGGTCTCAGTTACATTACTTAGACAAAAAAAATCCAAAGTAGACCTAGTTAATATGGATGTTCTGGTTAATCCTAAAGATTTAGAAGACACTGTCCCCCTACAGGAAGCCTTAAGTTTCTGACAGAATCATTCAAAATAAAAGGTGTTACACCCGAATTTACTAAATGAATGAATCTTTCAGAAGCCCAGATTCCTGTCACTAATGACTGGACATTGTCAAAAGAAAGTTTGCAGCAAAATACGCCAAAAGTAAAAATCCATTTCAAAGAATCGGACCTGGAAAATCACAGCCAAACACTTCAGTTACTTGAGGCTTGCCCCAGTCATATACTTCAAACACAGCAATTTCCACAACGCAGACAAAGAATCTTCTACCATCTAGAAATCCAGCCCAAGGAAAAAAATATCCTTTTATGATGACTGCAAAAATCTCACCTACCAATGATTATTTATTTGAAACTCTTCAACTTTCATGGCTACAATAAAAAGACTTTAAAAGTTTTTTTTAGTATAGGCCTTAAAGGAGCCTGATTATTCATGCAATTGTTATATTAGAATCACATCAAACATTTCTCTGGAAATTAAACAAAAAAGACCACCAACCTCTTTTCTTCAAGATGTAATTAAGAATGAAGTAATATTTCCAATGATGCATCATGTGACCTTATCCTTTAATAAAAATGACTATATATTTATTTAGCTGGTTCATTCGTTAGCTAGTTAGATGTTAACTAACTAGTTTGCAAACCGGGTGAGTTAACTGGTCAAAAATAATTTTTGGTCACATCCCAAGCTATATGGCAATGATAATTGCACATAATATAAAATAAAATAGATAAATTGTATAACAACGAATTAAAAGGTACAGATGATATAAAAACATTACTTAATGAAAGAAAATTATTTGAATAGTAAACATAATTCTTAATCATGATAAAATCATGAGTGACAATAAACAAAGGATATAATATTTTGCTTCAGAAAACAGTGACACGTGTAACAAAATGATATACATTTTATAACTGGCACCAGATATAAACTGAATTGACATTTACAAAATACAGGGCAGCAATGAAAATTTGCAAAATAAAGAGAAGCACTTTAGAAGAGACAGAGGGATAAGAGGATTACAAAAGTGTTCACAGGAAAAAAAAGTGTTGACAGAAGCTCCAAGTGCAATGTTTAAATAGTTTTCCTAAGGAACATTATTTACTTATTTATTTGCCAGGAAAGTCCACGGGCTGTTCAGAGCCCATTTTCAGTGGAGGTCCGGGGAGAAAAAGCTTCACAATACATGCAAAGGTGAATACAAACATTGAGGATTTTCAATCAGAAGTAAGTACAAACTAGTTAAACAGCTGGCAAATTTAGCATCAATCATAATTATGTACAAAGAGTAGTTAAACACTTAGATAACAAAATTAGCATACAGGTAGCAACAAGTAAATGAGTATCATACACGAGTTTTCAAGTTCCAACAAGTGAATGAGTATCATACATGAATTTTTAAGGAAATTAGAGCAGTGATCAATTTCAGTGAACATAATATGATTCTAACAAACGAAAAGGAAAACACAGAGACAGCTGATACATCCAGTTCAAAACTTTTACTGCAGTGCAACAAAACACAAGTGCTTTCACCAAACAGGCATCATCAGGTGTATTACAAAAGCACTAAAACACACCCCTATTTATACGTCAAATGTCACATGATACAAATTCAAATTTAAAACCACAAATTTAAAGACACAACACATATAAAAGACATATACATTTTATTTAAAAACATACATAAATAATGCATACTAAAACCATACTTCAATACTAATAACTACCTTCTTAGGGGTCTCTAATTTGGGTACTAATGGAACGGATTCATTAAGCCCATGTCCTACATCAGCCCTAAACCTCACTATCCATGAGGATTCCAAATCCTCGGTCTTAGCACGTATATTACCCTGCCTCGAATTTTCATAAACCCTAGCAATTACTAAAAATTTAAAACCATGACTAGAGAAAAAGAGACCCCTAAGAAAGTAGTTATTAGTATTGAAGTATAGTTTTAGTATGCATTATTTATGTATGTTTTTAAATTAAATTTATATGTCTTTTATATGTGGCACATCTCATTACTAAGGGTTTTGCATCCAGGAAAAAAGTGGTCATTGTCTCCTCTACTCTTCCCTCATTAGGCCAGTCATAGAGTACAATGCCCCATTTGGCATGTACCTCACTAGACACCTGCAACAACTGGGGAGACCACAAAAGTACCTCAAAAAGAGGATCCAAGGCCTTAAACACTTGTCCTATATGGACAGACTCAAAAATCTCCAACTATTCGCTGTCTCATATTGCCTACTTAGTGGCGATCTCTACTTGACTTACAAAGCCATGTCTGCCCCAGCTCTGTTAGAAATGCTACATCTAAAGAAATCCCAATCCCTCCGCACCACACACTCCAGAGACCTCAACCTCATTACCACAATCAACAGAACGTGCTCGAAGGACAGGTTCATAACCCAGAGACTGCCCATGCTATGGAATAGACTTCCCTTACATGTCAAACAGAGCACTTCACTGGCCCTCTTCAAGAGAAATCTTGATGAGTGGATGGGAAACAGAAAATTCACCCAGGGGATCACTCCAGTGGCTCTACTCGACAGAGGCACTGGGAACTAAGGTCGGGTGGCACGATGCCAGGGTAATCCTATGGGGTAAGCTTGTAAAGGCTCCAGGCCATTAGCCTAGTACACATCTATAAACTTATGAATATTATGAGGCTTTTTTCTAGAAAATACATGTATGTTCAGTAACAGTTCTGCAGCTGGTCTTCATGTTTCCATGGAAGCAATCTGATAGAGAAATTGGCTACAGTCTGGTGGAGAATGATTGGCTGAGGGGAAAAAAAAGAAATTGGCTAGGACAATGTTCTATGAAAACATTCATGGGTTTTTCCAAGGTAGATAATGAACAAAAGTTCAATCTGCCAAACAGTGTATGCATGTAACACAAAAGCTGAAACTGGACATTTAACTAAAAAGGTCTTATACATAAAAGGTGGGAAATAATATTTGATACAATGATGCTTTCTGTAATGTCTTTAAACATAAATGACCCCACAGATAAATACAAGAAAGAGTAGTGAACTATATTTAAAAACGTGGAGTGCAAATAGCTATGCTACAGAAAACACACTTAGAAAGAAGTGAACATGTGAATTTGATAAGTAAAAGTTTTCAGTATGGTTATTCAGCGGAATACCCAAGAACAAAGGAAAACAGGAGTACTTATATTAATTGCAAGAGGAGCTCTAACAGTGATAGAAGATAAAAAAAGACAACAATGGCAGATTTGTAGTGCTAAGGGGCTACTGGCAAGGCAGGAGAATTACACTGTCATGTATTTACATTCTACCTTAAACTGCTATAATGGAGCTTAAGAAAATTCTGGGAGAAGTATTCAGTATTCAGGAAGGAATATTATTTATTGGTGGAGACGGGAATTTGATTTGCAGCAGTGAAGCTATGTCGGGCGGGGGACAGACGGAAGGGAAAATATAACAAAGGAGAGTAGATTTTTGAAAAAAATATGAAAATATTTGGTATGAAAAATGTGAATTCAGTAATAGGAGTTCGGAGTGAATTTACATATTCCCCACGTTATAAAAACTGGGCTAGGCTAGATAGAATTTACATTTCACAGGAACATGTGCATTTAATTGAAGGTCTTGATACTCACCCAATAATTATTTCAGATCACGTGCCAATACATGGTAATGAAATAAAAATGAGACACTGGCACTTTCACATCTATCTGTTGAAAAGAGAGGAATTTAAGGAATGGGTAGTGGCGATTATTCAGGAGCTGTTAGAGAGGATGGAAATTTCTTCTGAAAATATAGCTGGGGAGTGGGATAAAATTAAGATGGAGTTTAAAAATAGGGTAGAAATAAAAGAAAGGGAGATATGGTTAAGAAGTAACAAGAATTATTTAGAGGGACTAACAAATGCTAAAGTATTGCAGAATAGGGGGATCTCACAGAGCAAGAAGAAAATCAACTGCAGAATGCTAGACAGAAAACAAGGGACTACCTCAATAATATGCACGAGTTTGGAAAGGTTGCTATTAAGCAAATGTTTTTTTGATAACACTAGAGCACAAAAACTTTTAGCACAATGACTTAGGCAACAGAAAGTAGAAAAGGCTGTTGCTAAACTTAAGGAGCCTGAAACAAGGAAGGTAACAAGAGATCCTATATTTTGGAAATTCTATGAGAGTCTCTATAAAGCAGAGGAATATGAAAATCAAGAAAAGATACAAATGGCAGCAGTCTTTTTCCCCTTTCATCAATACAAATACAGGTGTTCCCCAAGGTTCACTTCTGGGTCCCCTCCTATTCGGTATATTTGTCAATAACTTTCATAACTCTCTTACCCACTGTACTGTCATCCAATATGCAGATGACTCGAGTATCATCTGCCACTGTATTATAGCATCTTACCCAAGAAACATTTACCTTCACTGAAACCTGGATGTCTCAACCATCTCACCCTTAACTCCAATAAAACAAAACTCTCAATATTTACCCCCACAAAATCTAGCCCTGTTGACAAGTCACTATTCACTGTTCATTCCAAGAAACTCGAACTGGCACCCAGCAAATAAACTTTAAACCAAGACAAAGTCGGGTACCACAGAAAAGGAACACAGTAAAGCCTTGCAGTTCAAAAACTGAGCTGGTTTATTAGTAGTTTACAAAGAATGAACTCATTTAAAATCACACAGATTTATCTAGCTCTGTGTGGGGAATATGAATCCTTCTACATCGGTAAGACTAAGAGGAAATTGAGGAGAAGGATCTATGAGCATTATTACGATATTCAAATTAAAAAGAGTCTAATGCTCTTTGCAAACACACATTAATATGTCACAGAGCGTATTATTCTTTCTTTGTACTTGAACAGATAAAGAAGGGAATCAGAGAGGGGCTATGGGAGGAAAAGACTGAATATAGAGAGCTTTGGTGGCAATTGATTTTGGAAGCCAGCCCACCAGGGCTCAATGATTATAACTCCATAGCCTCCTTATTAAAGCTGAGAGATGCTAAGCTTTGAAAGAAGAAATTGTACTTCATTCACATTAAATGCGTCATTTTATAAAAGAACCACTAGAGGGAGTAAACACATTTTAATGTTTTAACATGTATTACATTAACTAGTGAATTTCAACAGAATTTAAACATTTTATTTAGTTAAATATGCGAAGCTTTGAAATACTATGCCATTTTTCTGTACTGTCATCATTTTATATGGTCATCTTTCAAATGTTCTTTGTGCTTTTACAATGTGTAATTTATTTTATGTACTTTTGTCAAGAATCTGAATGGCAACACTCAGATCTGTTCTGAGTTACAGCACAATGGCACTAAATATACAGAACCAACTGATATTGCCAACATCCTGGCAGATAGGTTCAGTGCTAACTTTACCCCCCCTCACCCCCTAAAGGGCCCATCTCTATACCAGAAAAATGCAAAGTTGCTGTAATCACAGCTGCACAGGTAAAAACCACGCTCTCCAAAGCCAACACAGCATCCATGGGACCTAACATCACAGGCTGCGATCTACACGAACTATAGAATGAACTGGCACCCCACCTAAGCACCATGTTCAATCATAGCCTCACCTCAGGCTTCATGCCCACTGAATGGCACACAGAGACAGTTATCCCACTCCACCAAGGGGGAGCCACCACGGACCCCAGGAACTACCACCCCATTAGCCTAACGAGCCTGGCCTGCAAGGCCATGGAATGTGTCATCATGGAACTTATAAACAAAGACATTGGTAATCACCAAACTCTGGACGCCACCCAGTTCGGGTTTGTAAAAGGCATTTCATGTCTTCTAAACCTGATTGACTTCTTTGAAGCAGTCACCAAAGCTGTAGACGATGGTAAGGTGGTTCACACAGCCTATTTAGATCTCGCCAAGGCTTTTGACACCATTCCCCACTCTGGAATTATAGATAAACTCACTAAACTAGGTATAAATCCCTGTGTCACAAGATGGGTCTCCAACTGGCTCACTGACAGAACCCACACTGTGAAAGTAGCAGACTCCAAATCTAACTTCAGTCCAGTGACAAGTGGAGTACCACATGGTTCAGTCCTGGGTCCTCTCCTATTTGGTATCTACTTTTCAGAAGTACAGGCTAACACAAAAGGTCTTTGGCTAACAAAGTTCATAGATGACTGCAAACTAGGAGCCATAAACTCCTAACGATGTGGACATCCTACAAAAGGGCCTCACTGAGACAGATGCCTGGTGTCAAAGCCATGGCCTCAAGCTCAATGCCAAAAAGTGCACTGACATCCCCTTTGGTAAAAACTCTGTACTCATGAGCTACCACATAGGTGGTAGTCTACTTAACACAAAGTGTGATAAGAGACCTAGGGACACAGGTGGACAGTAGTCTCTCCTTTGATAATCACATTGCCACAACAGTCAGGAAATCCTTCTATGTGGCACACCTCATCACAAAAGGTTTCTCATTCAGGAAAAAAAGAGGTCATTGTTCCCCTCTACTTGTCACTCATTAGACCCATTATAGAGTACAATGCCCCTTTTGGCATGTACCTCACAAGACATCTACAACTGGAAAGGCCGCAGAAATACCTCACAAAGAGGATTACTGCCCTCAAACAGATGCCCTATGCAGACAGTCTCAAAAAACACCAGCTTTACTCCATCGCATATTGCTTACTCAGAGGCAATCTCTGCCTAACATACAAAGCTATGTCAAACCCAGAGCTGTTGGACATGCTCCACTTAAAGAAATCCCAATTTCTCCGAGCTACACGCTCTAGGGACCTAAACCTTGTCACCACAATAAACAGAACATGCTGGAGGGATAGATTCCTGTCCCACAGACTTCCCATACTCTGGAACAAACTACCTATCTATATCAAACAAAGCTCCTCATTAGCACTCAAGAAAAATCTTGATGATTGGATGGGCGATAGGAAATTCACCACGGGGATCATTTCTATGGCTCTGCTCGACAGTGGCACAGGAAAATAATTTTCTTGGGTGGCGAAAGCCATGGTACCTTTTTGGCTAGGCTTATATAGGCCCTTGAGCCAATAGCCTAGTACCTACCTATGAACCTATAATGTTTACAATCAGGTATAAATATAGCAGTAAACAATGGCATGCATACAGATAACACGAGTATAAATATATATGTAGAATTCTTAGAGGAGGGTTGACTTCAGGGTAGAAAGGAGGTGACTGCAGAGCTATAGGAAGAAGAGTCAAGTTAATGTGACAGCAAGGAGTCAGTTTGGTAGAGAGAAGGAGAAGAGATGTTCGTAGTTGAATGGTTAAAGTTGACACTCCAGAGAGAGAAGTCAGGTGTTGGGGTTATTTGTTGGGGTACAGGAGCATAGCCAGTGAGAGAGGAGAGAATTAATTTGACGGATTTTTTAAAGGAGGCAGGATTTTTGATAGTCCTGAGTGAAGGAGGGAGATTATTCCATAACTTGGAGACAGTATGAGAATACAACATTTGGCCTGCTGAGAGCTTGGGTTTCTCGACAGACAGTAGCATTTTGTTTTCAGACCTGAGGTGGCAATTAGGATGGAACATGGTCAGTATGGAGGAGAGAGAGAAGGGCAGGTTTCTGGTCGATAGATCATCTTGTGGGCTGTGGATGTCTAGGGTGATTAGCTTGTGGTCGGATCTGACCAATGAGGAATTGACCTCTGGTGTGGAGCACCGGTTACCCATGTTGGTAATAACCAGGTCTAGGATACTGCTGCCCCTGGTGGGGGTGTGGATAAGCTGATCCAAGGCATTGGAATTTATGAATTCCAGAAAACAGAGTACAAACGTTGGTAAATGAGTAGTTTTCCCAGTTAATGGTGTGGTAATTGAAATCGCCCATTATTAGGGTGTTGGGTTTTACCCTAATATTTTCCAGTGTATCGAGAAATGAGTTGTGGGAATCCTGGGGCATGGTGGGAGATCGGTAGCAAGCTATAATTTGGATTGCGGTCTTGCCCAGAGTTAGATGCACTTGGATAATCTCGGATGCATTATACTGAGCAACTAGCCTGGAGGTGTGGATATCCTTAATGAATATGGACACGCCTCCGCCTTTAGTGTTTCGGTCCAGGTTAGGTGGCCAAAAGGTTTGGTATGAATTATAGCCTGGTAATGCAGGGGTACTCTCTCTGGAGCCTTGAACAAGGTCTCTGTCACTCTACAGATGTCGATGTTCTTCATTTTAAGGAGTGCCTCGAGTGAGTGCATTCTGAGGTTTAGACTTCTAGTATTGAGTAGCAATACCCTCAGATTCTTCTTGCTTGTACCTGTTACGGTGGTGAATTTGTCATTTGAACCTTGCCTAAAAAGGCACTATAGGGGCAGTTAGAGCCTTAACCAGTATCCGGAATCCCAGGGGCGACAGGTGCATGCCATCTCTGGCAAAGCATTGTGGTTTGTTGATCATGTCATCCCAGGTAGACAGATACTGGATCCCCTTAGAATGACACCAGAAGCTTAGCCAATTGTTGAAGTCAATCATTTTGTCCTTGTACTGTGGTATCATTCTAGGTGATAGCAGGATTCTAATCAGGGCTAGGGTCATACCTGCCTGGGCTACAAGATCGGACAGCTCCTCCATGTCCCTTTTCATGTAGTCCAGGGAGATACGTCTCAGGTCATTCACATCAACATGGACAATGACAGTCATATTTGTACTCGTTGTGGAGTGCATGCGTTATGTGGCGAATCCTGTTGTTGCTTTTATTTTCACTGTTGTTGCTATTTTCTTTGTGTGTAAGTACTGCTCATAATACTTTGTTCTCTCTATTAACATTTTACTTTTGTATGAAATTAATGTGGAGCTCTTCTCCCCAGGCCTCCACTGAAAATGGGCTCTTTCTAGGCCCAGTGGACACTCCCGGTTAACAAATGCAATAAATAAATAAATGGAAATGTTTATGGAAGGATTAAATATATCAAAGTTAGAGGTAGATGAGGCTCAATTACTAAAGGTAAGGATAGGAGGAGATGAGATAAAAATTGTGATATATATCCAATCTACAGGAAAGACTCCTAGATTAGATGGTGTTCTGTGGAAGTTTGGAAGCTTGGAGGAAAAAACAGAAAGATCTGGAAAGTTTTGTTTAGCTGTATTTTAAGAAGAGGGAAAGTACCACCTCCTAGAAGAAAGCAGTGGTAGCTGTAATACCCAAAGAGGGCAAAGAGCCATCAGATCCAGATTCATACAGGCCCATTTCAATACTAAACCATGATTATAAAGTGTTCATGTCTATAATGGCTAAAATAATGGCATAAGTAATGCCAAAACTGATAGATATGGATCGATGTGGTTTTGTGGAGGCAAGGTAAATATTTGACATTAACTGAACATTAATGATCCAGAGGGAAGCAGAATGTAATTAAATACCATTTTGTTGGTGGTTCTTGATGTAGAGAAAGCATTTGACAGAGTAAGCTGGGATTTTATGAGCAGGGCAATGGAGGCATTTGCACTTCCTGAAAAAATATAAGGCTGATTAAGAGAATATATGAATGCTCGGATGTGAAAATTAAAGTGGGTGGGGTCCTCTCTGATCACTTCTGCTTGAGCAAAGGAACTAGGCAGGGTTGTCCTCTTTCCCAGTTATTATTTCCATTATATTAAGAACCACTAGCAAAGAAAATAAGGGACTCAGAAATTCAAGGATATAATTGGCATGGTAGTCAAGAAAAGCTGGCTTTATTTGCAGATATTTTATAGCTGACAAAACCAGAAAGAGACATTAGTGCTGTGGAACATTTTGAGATAGTTTTAGATCTCTTTGGGATACAAAATTAATGAATCTAAAAAAGGGTTATAACTGTAAATTATGTATCCACACACAAATTGGTTCAGGAATGCCCATACTTATGGGGACATAATAAAATAAAAGTATTTAAGAGTATGGATTAAAATGAATCTAGTGTGGCAGCTAAGGATATGTGGGAAGAGACTAAACAAAAGATAATACAAAACTGAGAAAACAGAAGCTTTGTTATATGGATATGGATAATACGATACAAGCAGTTAAAATGTAAAATGTTTTTAGTCCCTTTAGTCTTATACACAGGTCAGGCATAACTTTATCAATCAGTGGAGACGTTATGGATTACAATTAATAAAGAGCTGAAGGACTTTGGGAGGGGAAGATGTCATGAGTCTAGTGGGATAAGCCGATTCTTCCAGTACAACAGGGCAGATTGGGTTTACCCAATTTGAAGGGGCATTTCAGAGCTACACAGTTAAGACGTCTATACACAGCACAACCAGAAAACTATATTTCAAAGTGGAAAGGAATTATGATGAAACAGGGGGGAAGCTCAAAAAACAAGGAGAGACTGGGATTTTAGATGCAGGCCTTTAAGGAGGATAGCAATAATCATACAGAATACTATATCCATAAAGTAGCAGTATACTAAGAACTAATACAAAACGGGATTGGAGAAAGAGATTCTGCTGATAGGGATGACTGCAATTAGGGATATACACAATAGGCAAGAGTGGGCTGGAATTTATTGGAGAAAACTGGCAAAGGAATCAAGGTATTGGGAGCAAATAACTAGAGAGGGGAAGATGACAGAATGAGAAGACGCCAAGAATCTAGTTGGACTGCAGGTTAGAGACTGCCTTCCATATCAGGGATTGATATCAAAGTATAGGCAAAGAGAAAAATAGGGGGGGGGTCTTACATAAAAGACTAGCACTGGTACAGTTTTTAGTAGAATCTAGAGAGAAGCTGACATTAGAAAATAAATAATTAGTGAAGCATATAAAATATTGCATGATAACTATAAGAATCAATCACAGAAGGTTAGAAAGGATTGGGAAGAGAGACTGGATAAGGAATTTACAAAGAAACAATGGGAGGATATATGTATGTCTCCCAAATATGCAACAAAATCTGGAAGATTTAGGATTTTTGCATGGAAATGTTTGCAAAGAGATTTCTATACTCCAAGTAGACTACAGAGAATTTTTCCTCAGGCAGACAGCAAATGTTGGAGGTGTGACAGGAAGAAAGAAGTAATTGGGAACATATTTTCTGGGAGTGCAGTGAATTGGTGAAAGTACAGTTTTGTATCTACCATAAATGTAGATGTCCGATAGGTATGCAACTGCAGTCCTTACATATGGGTTGCCCTGCCTCAGGCAGCCCTTCGGTTGGCCGGATTCCAAAGTCTGGGTCCGGCATCGGCTGATGTCGCCCTTTCCCCGACGTCAGAGCGCCTGGGGTATAAAAGCGTCAGCCGACGCCATCTTCTTCAGTGTTTCTTGCCCCAGATGCCAGGTGCACTCTAAGGAAGGCTAAATTTTGAAAATAGAGAAAAAATTCCAGACAAGTACAACAACATAAAAACAAATACACCATAAAAGATTACCCCAGGTAGCTAAAATGAGGGGTAGAAACCCAAAAGAATACCACAGAGGGGTAGGTGGGAGGGAAAACCTGACTGCAGTTGCATACCTATCAGACATCTACATTTATGGTAGGTACAAAACTGTACTATGTCCTTCAAGGATGCAACTGCAGTCCTTACATATGGGTTGAATACCATAGCCAACCTGGGGGTGGTAGGCACTAAGACAAAGATGGTGTAGCTAAAATGCCCTGCAGGACTGCAGAAGCAAACCCTGCTCTGGATCTGGAATATAAAGGCAGGTTGTAATGTTTGGAAAATGTATGCACGGAGCTCCATGTAGCAGCTTCTAAAATGTCCTTTGTTGCCACTCCTCTTAAAAAGGCTGTGGAGGTGGCTGTAGCTCTGGTGGAATGTGGCCTGATGTCAGATGGCACAGTTTTTCCATGAAAAGAGTAGTAGAATCGAATGCAATTTCCAATCCATTTAGAAACTGTCTGTTTGGAAATTGCTTTTCCCTGCAATCCAGCAGCGTAAGCTACAAAAAGCTGGTCAGATTTTCTGTAAGACTTTGTTCTGTCCAAGTAGTAGCGCAACTGTCTGTGTATGTCCAAGGTGTGCAGAAGTCTCTCTCCTTTATTTTGAGGATTGGGAAAGAAGGTAGACAGGTGAATAGCTTGATTCAGGGACACCCTGGATACCACCTTTGGCAAGAATGACGGATTGGTTCTCAAAGAAACTCTGTCCTGATGAAAAATGAGAAATGGTTGTATTGCCATAAGGGCTTGTAGCTCAGAGACTCTTCTTGCTGAGGTTACTGCCAGAAGGAAAGCTGTCTTCCAAGACAGAAATTGCAATTCTGAAGATGCTGCTGGTTCAAAGGGAGGAAGAGTTAATTTTTCCAGCATGAAGTTGAGGTCCCATGCAGGCACTGGTGGTTTCCTTGGAGGGTTGATGTTCTTTATACCTCTGAGAAACTGTCTTAGCAATGGGTGAGAAAATACAGGCGGATCAGTGTTATATTTGGCAGATATTGCTGAAGCATGTATTTTTATGGAAGAATATGAAAGGCCATTGTGGAGCATTTCAGCCAAATATTCTAGGATCTGTGGAATGCTCATCACTGATGGGTCTTGACTCTTTTTGCTGTTCCAGATAAGAAATCTCTTCCATTTTGCTGAGTATGTTTTTCTAGTGGAAGGTCTGCACGCCTCCAGGATGATATCTTTTACCCTTTTGGAAAGTGTATCCTGAGGAATAGTCATGGAATCTTCCAAGCTGTCAGCTTCAATGTTTTCAAGCTGGGGTGTAGTGTCCTGTAATTGTGCTGTGTCAGAAGAAGTGACCATTGAGGAAGGAGCCACGGATTGGTGTGCGTCAAGCTCCGTAGCAGTGGGTACCAGTGTTGTCTTGGCCAGTCTGGAGCTATCAGTATGACTTTCCGTTGCTCTGTCTTGATCTTTAGTAACACCTTGGTCATCAAAGGAAGAGGTGGGAAGGCATATAGTGTTAGAGAGTTCCAACTGAAGGAGAGAGCGTCCACCTTCCATGCTTGAGGATGGTATGTCCTTGTGCAAAACCTTTTCAGATGGTGATTGAGGTGGGAGGCAAAAAGATCTATATCCGGCCTTCCCCATGCTTGAGTTATTTGTAAGAAAATGTCTGGATGCAACATCCATTCGTGTGGATCCATGATGTTTCTGCTTAGGCTGTCCGCCAGAACATTGTCCTTCCCTGGTACAAACTGGGATTGTAGCTCTATTTTCAATTGTAGGGAAATATCCCAGAGATTCATTGCCAGTCTGCAAAGACGGTAGGAATGGGTACCTCCTTGCTTGTTTATGTACCACATAACTGTGGTATTGTCTGTCTTTATTAGATGGCCCTGATGCATGAACTTTTCGAAAGCCTTGATTGCATGTATCACTGCCAGCATTTCTTTTTGGTTGATATGCAGGTGCTTTTCTTTTTGTGTCCATTGTCCTTGAATGCATCTGCCCTCCATGTGCGCCCCCCATCCATGGTCTGAGGCATCTGTTGTTATGGTTTGACTTGTATGAGGCTTGCTGAAAGGCAGACCTTTGTTTATCTGGCTTGCTTGAGCCCACCACAGAAATTCCTTTTGAAGCATGGAATGAGTGGGATCAATGCTTCCAGGCTGTGGCTGTGTTGAGACCATAGACTTTTTAGATACCATTGTAGTTTCCTCATATGCAGCCTTGCGTGTGGAATCAGAAGAATGCAAGATGCCATGAAACCCAGGGCCTGCAGGATTTTCCTTGCAGTCATCTGGGTGTGTGTTGACAATTTTCTGAAGTATTCTGGTAATTGTTTTTGTTTTTCTTTTGTTAGAAACGCCATCTGGGTGTTTGTGTCCAGTGTGGCACCCAGGAAAGGTATTTGTTGGGATGGTACGAGACTTGATTTCTGAATATTGACTGTGTATCCCAAGGCCTGCAGTAGGTGAATGACATAGTCCAAGTTTTTTTAACAAGGCTTGTTGGCTGTCCGCTTGTATAAGGCAGTCGTCCAGGTAAGGGTATATTTGTATCCCCTGAAGTCTGCAATGTGCAATTACTGGTGCCAGGCATTTCGTGAACACTCTGGGTGCAGTAGATAAGCCAAAGGGCAATGCTGAGAATTGATAATGCTCTGAGCCTGCAAGAAATCTGAGGTATCTTCTGCAACTTTGTCTGTTTGGGACATGCAGGTATGCCTCCTTGAGGTCCAGAGTTACCAGCCAAGACCCCTTGCCCAGCATGGGAAGGAGTTGCTGTAAAGTCAGCATTTTGAATTTTGGCACAATAAGGTAAGTATTCAGTGTGGACAAGTCCAGAATGGGTCTCCATTGGTTTTCTTTTCTTGGAACAAGGAATAGTCTTGAATAAAATCCTTGGCCTTGTTCTGCAGAAGGAACCTTTTCTATTGCTCTTATTTGAAGTAGGTTTGTTATTTGTTTGAGTGCCTCTGCCCTTTGATTTGGTGGCAGGTTTGGCCTGCCATGTCTTGTTGGTAGTGTATGAAAATGGAATCTGTATCCTTTGTCTATTATGTCCAGTATCCATTTGTCCTTTGTAATATTGTGCCAATTTTGTGAGAATAAAGATAATTTTCCACCCAAAGGTGCTTCTAATTGAGCCCTGGATGGCGGAGTCAAAGTCAAGTCATTGAGATTGTCCCTGCGGAGCAGTGGAAGGTCCTGCCCTACCTCTCTGGTTCGGAGGCTGCCATTGACGTCCTCTGTAGGAGCCTCGAGTTTGCCCTCTACCTCTGCCATGTTTGTTTTTGCCTCTCTGAAATTTGTCTGTGTCTGGAAAGGACCAATGCTTAGAAGGCCAATTCCTGCTGATTCTTGGAGGTTGTATCTGGAGGAAATCTTTGACTGTTTGCACCGATTTTGCCTTTTCCTCTATTTTCTTTAAAACCTCTTGTGCAGTAGCACCAAATAGCTTATGTTTCTCTAGTGGTGCGTCCAAAAGCTTAATTTTCACATGGTCTGGCAATGTTTATTCCTTTAACCAAGCATGTCTGCGTATGACCGCACCTGTTATTGCTGCTCTACATGAAGCTTCCAATGCATCATATCCACACTGAAGGAAATGGTTGCTAACCTGCTGAGTATTATGAACCAATTCCTGTAACCCCTTTCTATCTAATGGTTCAGGGGAAGCCAATTTCTTTTGCAAGTCATCCAACATGTATTCCTGATACTGAATCATATGAAATTGACAATTTAATGCTCGCATAGAAAGGGTGGAAGATGTATATACTTTCTTGCCCCACCTTTCTAAAGCCCTAGAATCTCTTTCCGAAGGAAGTGGATTCTTAGCAGTAGTGGAGGAAACCCCTTTAGGCCCCTGAGAAATAGTTTCAGGGTCAGCAGTATGGCCCTTGTACAGAAATTGATGTGTGTCTGGGACCCTGTAGTACCTGTCTGGCTTGACAGGGGCAGGGGGGAGGGAGTCAGGGGAAACACTAGATTCTAAGTACACATCATCTAAAACATTTAAAACTGGAGGAATAGCTAAGGGTCTATGCTGAGGTAGCTTTAAAAATTCCCTTAACCTTTTCCTACAATCTGAGTATTCTTGGCCTTGCCATTTGAAGTGTTCCCTCATGGAATGAAGCGTTTCCCCAAAGGAAAACTCCTCAGGAGGAGAAGCAGAGGGAATGGATTCCTCCGCATCAGAATCCTCGTAGGCCGGGAAGGCCTCCTCCTGGTAGTCTGAATGTATAGAATCACCTGAGGCCTCATCGGAGGACTGGGGATCTACCTGCTCAACCCTAGGCCTCTTGACAGAAGGCGGCTGAGAGCCTCTATCTGGATGTGGCTGAGAACCCCTAATTAAAGAAATAAGGTCCTCAGCTAAACTCAAAATTTGAGAACCAGAAGTGGATCCCAGAGAAACAGATCTTGGAGGGAGAGACTTAGCCTGTTTGGCAGCCTTGGCACGTGTGTAGGCCTTAATGGACATAGACACTGGAGGCCTGGCAGCCCCGCGTGCTGGAGTAGTCTTATCCACTGAAATGGTGTCAGAAATATCCTGGGCTACGGTCTCAGAGGGGAGAACAGAAACAGGCACAGAGCTGGCCTCCGGTACCGAAGTAACCGGTGGGGCGGTGTCGTCGGTCTGTAGCGGTTGTGAAACCGGCTCAGAAGAGACCGAGACACTCGCGGTAGGCCTAAGTGTGGTGTCGGCCGAGACCGCGGGTGTCTGGCCTTATCCTTCCGTTTTTTAGGTAAATGTGCTGTCGGAAGCTCCGACGGCATGATATAACAGAAATCTTCCCCAAAATAATCCTGTGCAAACTCTGTCCGATGCCTAAGAGTGCGTTTATTGAAAGAAGCACAAGCTGTACAGGCCGAGACGTTGTGTTCTGGGCCTAGGCAGGGTAAGCAGTAAGAGTGGAAATCCTTATGAGGTATTTGTTTCCCACAAGTTAAACAATTAACTTTTACAGTTTTATCTGACATCGGCTGAGGCAAGAAAAGGTCCCCAACGGGGTACTTAGCTTTTTTGAAGACTTCAGTAGCTGAAAACACAGGAGCTGGTCGACCGGCACTTGCGAACTGCTTCTGCTTCGGGCGCCACGCAAGAAAGACTGAAGAAGATGGCGTCGGCTGACGCTTTTATACCCCAGGCGCTCTGACATCGGGGAAAGGGTGACATCAGCCGACGCCGGACCCAGACTTTGGAATCCGGCTGACCGAAGGGCTGCCTGAGGCAGGACAACCCATATGTAAGGACTGCAGTTGCATCCTTGAAGGACATCTTTAAGGATTCCCTGCAGAATGCACTGTTGGAGATGGTGGGTGGGCAACTTGGTCTGATGATGGAGATGATTATTCTGAGCTATGATACAGAATCGGAATTCCCTAGGCATGGTACGGCCTTGCCGTGTCTAAGAATGGTGGCTGCCAAAAAAGCAATTACTAGAACATGGAAATCAAAATCTAAACCAACTATACTAGATGTAGTGAATATAGTAATAGAGATAAAACAACTAGAACAGAGATCTTCAGAAAAGGGTAGGAGCAATCTACAAAGGAAAAAAATGGGAACTGTGGGAATGATAACTACAACGGAGGAATGAGATTTAGGAGGAGGCAGGACTTAAATGAGCTATGTAATGTTTGACGGAAATAGACTGCGTAGATTATAAGTGATGTACAATGTTTGCAACTGTGAGTACATCAGTATGGTTTGTGATGTAAAATGCTTGCAAGTAGGATTGTATCGGTGTGGCTTGTTTTCATTTGTACGAATGTATGATTCCCTATGTAGTGAATGATGGTTTAATGAAGATGTTTCTTGTTTAAAAAAAGGCAGGAATTGAATAACTTATGTAAGGCTGCTTAGGTTATATGACATATATCAATATATGTGAAGTAAAATGTTTGTTAATTATAGTGCGATTACTTTTACATGAATGTAAATTTGCCTATGTCACAAGTGATAATTCAATAAAGGTGTTTGAAAAAACCAAACACTTTGGAGATTTAAGGTTACCATGTATAGGGATTTGTGAGACTTACTGCTGAATAGGGGGGGGGTTGAAGGGTTATTTGAAGTGGGACCTAGATTAGGGCATATGTCACCACATAAAGGTACACAAGTAAATTTAACTGCACATGATAATAGCTTTTGTTTAGTGGAGGATTTGGTATAGTGTGCTTGAAAAAGGGTGGTAGTAGTATTAGAGTAAGATGGATTTTATTTATGGTAGGGATAATTTTCATTCTGTATTGGAGGAGAGGGTTTAATTGGTAGAGGCTAGGTGTTATGTCTGCAAAGCTGTTAAATTGGATAGATATGGTGGTAGTAGAAGAAAACTGGGGGGGGGGGGACAGAGTTTAGGGCAGTGATGTTTAGCATTGAAAAGAAAAGTATGATGAAAAGTGTGAAAGTGAGAATGTGCATGCTTGATGAAAGCATGGTGGGAACTGGAAGGGTGGGAGTATGATAGTTTAATAACAGTAAAGTAGATGGGATGTGTAGTAATAATGTGGAAAGATGATGTATAAATTCAGAGATTGTAATGGTTACTTAGTGGTGGTTGGGATTTGGGGGTAGGGTAGAGAGTAGAGGGAGCCTGAAAGTACAGTTGTGTACACCTACCATAAATGTAGATGTTCGAGTGTCTTCACTGTTGCAGTCATAACTGTAGGGTGATCCTGCCGGCAGGCAGCCCGAGGTCGGCCAGAATCCCAAAGTCTGGGTCTGGCGTCGGCTGTACCAGCAAGCACCCTGACGTCAGAACGCAGAGGTATAAAGCTGACAGCCGACGCCATCTTCTCCAGTCTTTCTTGCCCCAGATGTCAGAAGTCCCCCAAAATAACCAAAAGGTGTCCAAAAAGGATACACAAATACACCACAAAAGAAGAGGAAGATAAGAGGGGATAGGTGGGAGGGAAACACCGACTGCAACAGTGAAGACAATCGAACATCTACATTTATGGTAGGTGTACACAACTGTACTATGTTCTTCGTGTTTCACTGTTGCAGTCATAACTGTAGGGTGGAATCCCAAAGCTGTGAAGAGGGAGGAGGTTATGCAGAAGAAGGGGCAGCCAGAAGGCCCTGCAAGACAGCAGAGGCAAAACCTGCCCTAGACTTAGAATACAAAGGGAGATTATAGTGCTTAGAAAAAGTATGCACTGAACTCCAAGTGGCAGCTTCCAAAATATCCTTGGTAGGAACTCCTCTGAGAAAAGCTGCTGAAGTGGCAGCTGCTCTAGTAGAATGACTTCTAACAGTACCTGGAATCTGCTTCCCAAAGTGAGAGTAACAAAACCTTATCCCATGGGCAATCCATTTGGAAATAGTTTGTTTAGAGATGGCCTTGCCTAGAGAACTGGAGGCATAAGAGATAAGCAACTGATCAGATTTTCTGAAATCTTTAGTTCTGTCCAGGTAAAACCGTAGCTGTCTGTGTACGTCCAATGAATGCAAAATCCTTTCCCCTTTGTTTTGAGGATTTGGAAAGAAAGTAGGAAGGTGAATAGTCTGATTTAAAGCCACTTTAGAAACCACCTTAGGCATAAATGTAGGATTGGTCCTCAAGGCAACTCTGTCTTGGTGGAAAATAAGGTATGGTTCCACAGCCATGAGAGCTTGCAACTCTGACACCCTTCTGGCAGAAGTCAATGCTAATAAAATAGCCGTCTTCCAGGATAAGAACTTGATATCCGAAGCAGCAGCAGGCTCAAAGGGAGGTAAAGTAAGTTTTTCCAAAACATAATTAAGATCCCAAGCAGGAACAGGAGGAGTTCTAGGAGGTCTTAAATTCTTAGCCCCTCTCAAGAATTGTCTCACCAGCTGGTGAGAGAAGATGGGAGGATCAGTGTTGTAATGAGCCGAGACTGCAGAAGCATGGATTTTAATGGAAGAAAAGGAGAGGCCTTTAAGCAAAAGGTCAGAGAGGTAAAGTAAAATGGAAGGAATGTCAGGTAAAAGAGGATCTGAACCTTGATCCCGCATCCAAATACAAAATCTTTTCCATTTAGAAGCATAAGATTTTCTAGTGCTAGGGCACCTAGCTTCTAAGAGAACATCCAAAACTTGTTTGGGAAAAGCAGAAGGAATCAAAGGCCCTTGTAGAGCCAAGCTGCCAGGCAAAGAGTCTTGATTTGAGTGTAGCATCTGACCCTGATGCTGGGACAGAAGAGAAGGAAACAGAGGCAGAATCCATGGAGGTTCCAAAAACAGGTGTCAAAGTTGGATACCAAAACTGCCGAGGCCAATTTGGAGCTATCAAAATGATAATCTTGGGTTTGTCCTGTTTTATTTTCAGTAACACCCGAGGCAGAAGAGGAAGAGGAGGGAAGGCTTATCCCGAAAGATTCCTCCAGCTGAAAGACAGGGCATCCACTTTCCAAGCTGTTTTGTGAAAGGACCTGGTGCAAAAGAGAGGCAGCTGATGATTGAGATGGGATGCAAACAGATCTATCCGAGGGCAACCCCAAACTGTCGTAATCCTGCTGAATAAGTTGGGGTCTAGCATCCATTCGTGAAGATCCAAAAGATTTCTGCTTAGGCTGTCTGCCAAGAGATTCTGTTTTCCTGGAATGAATTGAGCTTGAAGATGCAGATTCAGATTTAGAGCTGTGTCCCATAAACTCATGGCTAGTCTGCAAAGGGGGTATGAGTGAGAGCCTCCCTGCTTGTTTATGTACCACATGACTGTGGTATTGTCTGTGCGAATCAGAAGATGTCCTGGTTGCAAAAGATTCTGGAAGGCTAGAAGAGCATTTTGGACTGCCAACATTTCCTTCAAGTTGATGTGCCAGGGAAGATGCTTCTTTGTCCAATAGCCCTGCTGGCAATTGTTTAGGTAATGAGCTCCCCAAGCATAATCCGAGGTGTCTGTGGTTATGATCTGAGCAGGATGAGGTAGATGAAAGGGATTCCCTTTGTTTAAAGCACAAGCCCTGGACCACCAAAGGAACTCCTTTTGGAGGCAGGGAATCAAAGGTATCATTGTTTCCAGGCTGTGGTAATGCTGAGACCATACACTCTTTAGGTACCATTGAAGTTTTCTCATATGAAGCCTTGCATTTGGAATCAACAGGATGCAAGAAGCCATGTAGCCCAACGCCTGCAGGAATTTCCTTGCAGTGAGCTGAGTTAAAGTAGCCAAGGTCTTGAAAATTTATGCCAGCTGTACTTGTTTTTCTGGAGTAAGGAAGGCCCTTAGTAGGCTTGTGTTTAGAAGAGCTCCCAAAAAGATCATTTGTTGAGAGGGGATCAAATGTGACTTTTTTGTGTTCACTGAAAATCCCAGTAAAAGGAGAAGACGCTGAACAAACTGCAGATGTTGAAGTAAAAGATCCTTGCTGTCCGCCTGAATAAGGCAGTCGTCCAGGTAGGGGTAAATTTGAATTCCTTGGAGTCTGCAATAAGCTACTACTGGAGCCAGACACTTGGTAAAGACTCTGGGCGCAGTAGATAAGCCAAAGGGCAGTACAGAGAATTGAAAGTGTCTCGAACCTGCCTTGAATCTGAGGTATTTTCTGCGTTCCTGTCTGATGGGAATGTGTAAATAGGCTTCCTTCAAGTCCAATGTCACTATCCAAGCATCCTGGGAGAGCATGGGAAAAAGTTGTTGCAGAGTAAGCATCTTGAATTTTGGAATCTCCAGAAAGGTATTTAACACTGAGAGGTCCAGAATAGGTCTCCATGAGTTTTGTTTCCTTGGGACCAGAAATAGTCTGGAGTAAAAGCCTTTTCCAATCTCTGGAAGTGGAACAGGCTCTATGGCTTTCATGGCCAATAAGGCGTCCACTTGATTTAAGGCCTCTGACCATTGATGTTTTGGCAGATCCGGCCAACCCGAAGACCTTGGCAGAGTATGAAAGTGGAATTTGTAGCCTCTTAAAATCACGTCTAAAACCCATTTGTCCTGGGTAATATGAGTCCAATTTTGGTAGAAAAGAGAAAGTTTTCCTCCGAGAGGGGCTTCCAGGCAAGGAGGACCTGTAGCCCAATGGAGAGAGTCATTGGGTCTGCTTCTTTTGTGATTGAGGTCTGTCTTCTCCCCTTCTAGGTGAAGAAGCAGTCCATTGTCTGGACCTGTAAGAGGCCTGAGCCTGCCCCCGACCTCTGGAGCATCTATATCTTCCCCTTTGAGGCCTGTCAGACGTGGGAAAGGACCAATTCTTGGAGGGCCAATTTCTAGAAAATCTAGGAGGCTGAACTTGTAAAAAATCTTTAACAGTCTGCATAGATTTTGCTTTTTCTTACATCTTTTTAATAACCTCCTCAGCCTTGGATCCAAATAAAACATCATGCTGAACAGGGGCATCTAACAGTTTAGCCTTAACCTGTTCTGGTAAATTCAGAGCCAAGCATGTCTCCTGATAACAGTACCAGAGGCTGCGGCCCTGCAAGAAGCTTCTAAGGCATCAAAACCACAATGTAAACTATGTTTGCTAACTTGTTCAGTTGCATGCAATACATCCTGTAATTCCTTGTCCTCTGCACATGCAGGAAAGGTAGAGCGCTTTTGCTTTAGAACAGACAAAAGAAATTGCTGATACTTGAACATGTGAAATTGGCAATTTAAAGCTCTAACAGAAAGGGTAGCAGAAGTGTAAACCTTTTTGCCCCACCTGTCCAAGGCACGAGAATCCTTTTCAGAGGGAATAGGATTTTTAGATGAAGCGGCCTTAGCAGCCCTAGAACCCTGAGAAATGGTTTCAGGATCAGCAGAAGGGTTCTTAAATAAGAACTGATGGGAGTCAGGGACTCTGTAAAATCTATCAGGCTTAGAAGGAGCAGGCGGCAAGGAATCAGGATTTAGGTTAGCTTCAGAAAAAGCATCATCCACAATATCAAGTACAGGAGGAATAGCCAAAGGTCTGTGTTGAGGGAGAAGGAGAAATTCCCTAAGTCTCTGGAAGCAGAGTAATCCTGACCTTCCCAATGAAAATGCTCCCTCATCTCATGTAAGGTTTCCCCAAAAGAGAAATCTTCAGGGGGAGAAGCAGAGGGAATAGAGTCCTCTGCATCAGAATCCTCATAAGGAGGAAAAGAATAATCCTGGTCAGAGGAAGAGACCGAAGACACAGAAGCCTGATCAGATGAATCATAAGGAATACCCTTGTCTAGGCCTTTTTTCTGGAGGAGGGTGAGAAACCCTAATCATTGTAAGTAAATCTTCTGCCATCCGAAGTAATTGCTTCTGGGACTTGGGAGTTGTATCCGAGGAAGCTTGAGAAGAAACCCTTGGTTTAACAGGAGTCTTTGACTTTGCCTTTGTCGAGATAGTGATATTAGAAGGCCTGAAAATCCCCTCCGAAGCCGGTACCTGCACAGCGGTTCCGGACCCATCTGAAGGAGCGACGTCCGAAGGTCCTGCAGCAGCTGAAATACTAGGCCTAGAAGGCTCCCCATGGGAGTCCGTATCGACCATCGGTTCCAAAGTGGCGGACGACAGGGGCTGCAAAAGCGCCTCACTGACGACCGCCGAACCCAAAGCTGGCTCCGGCTGCAAAATATCATGTTTGGACCTCGGAGGCCTATCCTTGTCTTTGCGTTTCTTTTGAATTCCGGTTGTCGGTAAAGTATCCGACGACATCCTATAATTCAATCGTCTACCGAAATAATTCAAGGCCAAATCGTACCTACGCTTGATAGTGCGAGAATTAAACCTGGCACAGAACCGACAGCAAGAAACGTCGTGGTCAGGGCCTAAGCAAGATAGACAGTAAGAGTGGAAATCTTTGAGGTATTTGTTTTCCACACGATATACAATTATTAACTTTTTCTGACATCGGAGGAGCAAGAAAAAAGTTTCCCCAATGGGGTACTTAGCTTGAGAAGAGAAGTAGAAAACTTCAGACCGAAGACAATCAAAGCACGTTGTCTGAAAACGCCAACCAACGACTTGCGAGCTGCTTTCCACCGCACAGCAAGAAAGACTGGAGAAGATGGCGTCGGCTGTCAGCTTTATACCTCTGCGTTCTGACTTCAGGGTGCTTGCTGGTACAGCCGACGCCAGACCCAGACTTTGGGATTCTGGCCGACTTCGGGCTGCCAGTTATGACTGCAACAGTGAAACACGAAGAACATCAAAGTGGTCAGCGCCAGACCACTAATGAACCTTGGACTAACATGATCTGATCAGTTGCAGGGAGCCACACTCAAGGGTTACAGCAGGGGATAGTAGAACTATAAGAAGGGAGGGAAGAGAAGTTTAAGTGGGGTGCTTCTATGCTACTAACAAACCGCTTTTTCCAAATACATTTACAGAAGAAAACAGTATAATACGGAGTGCAATAGCTATAGCAGTAATTCAACAAAAGATAACAAAACCTCAGCAGGATAATGACAACAAGTGACAAAACAAATAAGCAATAAAACACCACTTGATAAATAAGAACACGTGATATAATTAATAAATGCTGACACAACTATAGCCCATAGCCTCTACTCATAATTACAATGGTTGTGAACATAGCAAGCTTAGGTGAATATACAAAGTTAAAACACAGTACAATCTGGTTGCCTATAGTAAAATTACTACCCTTTCATCAGTTATAGTTAAGTCACTGTCTTAAAATCACAAACTACAGAGTTTTAAGACTACAAAATTCAACGATACCTTAAGTCTGTGTATATGGCTATCAGTCACTACTACAGATGATCAGGTTCAACAGAAACTTTAAATAAAGGAAGATGTATGCAGAAAGAGAATAAGTACATTTACCTGGCGAGCACACACACACAAATGGACATGAAGTGGATACAGAGGAGTTAGGGGAAATTTGAAAATGGCATCCAGGGGATCACTAAATAATACAGCTTCCAATCGAAACTTGAATTGGGAGAGCAGAGTTCAGATCTGTGCTCCAATGAAAGGCAGAAAACAACTAAGAGCAAAATCGAAGAGCCAGACCACTAACGAAGCTTGGACTAACAACAAACCCAATCAGCAAACAGTGCGTATAGCTCAGGTCAGTACTGCAATAACAGCTCTTTGTATGTTTCAGCAATTTTGTACTGGGGGGAAACACCTATATGCTGGGGAGTTCATCCATTCAAACAGTATATGCTGGAGCAGCCATTGTCTATGAGACTGAATTCACAGACAAGCAGTACTGTGGTATGGCTATATGCAGAGAAATACTCACTGAAATACTAGGTTGTATATGGAGGGAGAGATGGCCAACTGCAGTAGTACAGGAAGAGACAAAGCAAAATCTAGGGACTGGAAGATACTAAGAAGCCAGATAAGCGGGGGAAATTAGTGGAGCTGTCCCCAAGTTAGTCTGCAGAACACATCTAAGTCGCAGCATTACCATCTATACAAATTAAACAGTAAAGAAGACATATATATATATGTTTTGTATTCCACTGAAGTTGGTTTTAAAACATGATACGATCAGTTGCAGGGAACCACACTCAAGGGCTGTAAGTGGGGAACAGTAGAAAACTACATTTTGTATTCTGCTGATGTTGGTACTAAAACATGATCCAATCAGTTGCAGGGAGCTGCACTCAAGGGTTGTAGCAGAGGATAACAGAAATGTACCTGGTGAGCACACACTGAGATGGACGCGAAGAAGATACAGAGGAGTAAGGGGAAATTTGAAAAATCTTCTTCAACAGTAATAACAATCCTAAAATAAAGCAAGTACATTGAGGAGGCCATGGAAAAACTGATGAGGACTGGTGAATCTTTCTCTAGGAAACAGGTACATTCACATTGTTCTGAATAGGAATTTTAAGATGTTTTCAAAAGCTGGATAGATTAGTAACTTGTCTAACGTCCAGAAGAAAGTTACAAGCTATAGGAATTATTTTGGAAAATGCAGTTTCACCAACAGATAATTGATAAGGTCTTCAAGCTGAATGATGTTATGATTTCAGACAGACCAACCTATAGAATACATTTGTAATTTACTACAGAAACAGAGGGGCAGTAAGACTTGTGAAGAATTTTAAAGGCTAAATAATTCATAAGAACAGTAACGTGGCACCAATTATTTTTTGAATTGAAGTGCGAGGATGTTCTTTACTATGTACCAGGTGCATAAAATTGAGAATTTTATTTTCAGTCCTTTGCAAAAAAGAAATGTAAGAGGTATAGTTGACTGCCACTATGGGAAGGTCATATTCCACTCGAGATGAGGACATACAAAGCAATAACCATTTAGATACTAATGGCAAGGAGGTTGGAAATGTTATACTTAAGAGAGTCTGGCCTAAAAGAACGCCCAGGTATCTTAAGAAAAAGTTGAAAGGAAGGGCCATTGAAATCAAGGATGAGATTAAGGTGATTAGTATAGTTGCTTTGCTATGTCAAACAGCATAACATTATATTTCTGGGTGTGAATTTCTAATCTGTGTTTTGTAACCTAATTCAGGAGTAAAGCTAGATCAGTCTGGAGTTCCTTTTCCAGTGTAATGGGTTGCTTGCATAAAGTGATTTGGGTAATATTATCAGTACAGAGTAAAATAATTTTTGAGGCAGATCTGAGAGGAGATCATTAACAGAAAACATGAGTAGTCCAAGAACAGATCCTTGTGGTGTGCCTTTACAAAGGGAACCAGAAGAGAAAGTAATCTGTCCTTAAAAAAACAATATTAAAGTCAGATAATTTCTATACCATGACAATTATGTATTAATTTATTTACTGCATTTTGTTTACCAGGAAAGTTCATCTGAGCAAAAAAGTGTCTTTTCTCTAAAGGCACATGGAGAAAGCACCACAAAGAACAAAATTAAGACTACAAAGAGTTACTGTAACAACTGGAAAAGGAGGAGGATTATGCAGACATGTTTTTATATTCCACCAAAAACTATTATAGAGCATAAGGAAATTATCAGCTTTTAGCAGGGAATATTGCTTATACATGGTGACTGGAACTTGATTTGCAATAGTGAAAATGTATCAGGAGATTTAGAAGGCAAAATATAACAAAGGTAGATTTCTTTAGAAATTTATGAAAATATTTGGTATGGAAGACATGAATTCAGTAGCAGAAACTTAGACAGAATTTACATGTTACTCCCCAGGTACAATAACTGGGCTACACTGGATAGAAATTATATTTCACAGGAACATGTTTTATTTCATGGATTAGCTCTTGGCTGCTGTGTGTCCCTGGCTATGGTATCCTATACCATTCTATCCATCCTGATTGCCCTGAACTAGGGAATGAGAATCTGCCCTGCCTGAAGACCAAGAACCAAACCTTATGTTAAGACTATTGATCTCTACCTGAACTAAACAATAGAGCCAATCCTCTCCCTAAGCCTCATTCCCACAAGGAACCAAGAAACTCTCCATCCTGCTTGCCCTGAACTAGGGAATGAGAATCTGCCCTGCCTGAAGGCCAAGGACCAAACCTTATGTTAAGACTATTGGTCTCTACCTGAACTAAAGAATAGAGCCAATCCTCTCCCTAAGCCTCATTCCTACAAGGAACCAAGAAAGTATGTGTTCAATAACTATTGTATTAAAAGATATACCTGAATAATATATTTCCATGTTATTGAAGTCAGGACAGCCAGCAGCCTTACTCTAATCTTCTTTTCTCCTAAACCTTAACATACTACACACGTGTAGTCTCTGTAGCTAACTCCTGTTTACCCATCCTTTATACTCCTAGACCTGACAGCACTCTTGTAAATCTACTTGCATTTTATCCTTGTCCACTAGATGGCATCCTTCTCCTAGTATTTGCCTTATACATCTATTCCACTGTTTTGAAATATATTTATCAGGCACCTTGATTTTCATTTACTTGTTGTTATCCCAGTCTTGCTCACTCCTCTATTTTCACTACAACTCACTCACCTCCACACCCATCTCCACCTTACCTCAGCAGTCAGCTCTTCACTGATTGTTCTTGGGGTCTTCTTCCTTCACTGGCTCTATCCCGCTCCATTCGTCCTGCGGGCTCACTCCTCTCACCTACCCTGCCCCCAATTCCCACCCGCCCCCAGTGCTCCTACATTTATACACCCTAACCACACCCCAATACTAATTACCAATCATAGATCCCAGTCCTTAAAGTGCTAAAAGCAACATCTCCAGGTCTCATCTTAGTAAACCACCTAACTTACCCTTTATCTTTACCCTGTATATAACTCTGCCACAATGTCATTCATAGCAACCTCTCCACACCTGAAGATCCTACTTCTATCTTCCCTCATACCTAGTCTTTCTATATCTTATCTACTTACATTTTACGAACATCTCCACTACATAAACCTTTGTTATCCCACAAAGCAACCCTCCACTCCACCACTAGCACTCTCTCAAAGCCATTCAAACACACCCTGCACAACAGCCTACCTACCGGCAAAATATCACATACTCACTCACATCAGATACTACAGGCCAAAAGCTAGAAAATCTCAGTTCCTAACATGTAAACCTCTACAACTTACACTTAGAATTCAACTCCAATCCTTAATAGATGGAGATATACATCCCAATCCAGGGCCAAATTCTATCAAGACCATAGAGACCCATAACACAACCCCCATTAGTACTCAATTCCTTACCAGACCTCCCAGCTCACTATTGATAGCCCATCTTAACATCAGGAGCATAAATAATAAGGTTGCCCACCTACATGCTCTCATGGATGTGCATTCATTTGATATCCTATGTCTCACTGAAACATGGCTCAAGCCATCTATACAAGACAATGAAGTTATACCCCCAAGGTACAGCATCTTGAGACTGGACCAAAAAGCTAAGAAGGGAAGTGGAGTAGCTATACTATACAAATCTGGATTACAGGTGACCTCTGTTGACTCTAAACCCCCTCTAACTAGTAATGCAGAAATCCTTATCTCCAAGATTCAACTCAGTAATTGTAAATCCATCTATATTATTGCTGTCTACCTTCCCCCAGGGAATAACTCTAACAACCTAGAAAATATCCTAAATTGGCTTTCCACCAACTATCCCCAAGAAACAATAGTACTCGGTGACTTTAACATCAACTGGAAAAGCTGTAATACTGAACAGCCTTCTACTCATGTTAACCTACACTGTTTTGCTATTAGCTCCCCCACAAGGACCAAGAAACTCAATAACAATAAAAGCACCCTAGACTGAATTCTGCTAAAAAGACATCACCAAACTTACAAAGTAGGGACTCTCCCTGAGGATATAAGCAACCATGCACTCACCTTCATAATCAGATTTAAGACTGACATCTCTAGCCCAATCACCTACTATAGGACAATAAGAAGCAACAAAAATGTTAAACCCGACATCTTCCAAACTGAACTTAAAGCATGCAATTGGTCACCCCTCAAAAACTTACCTCTAGAGGAAGCAGTAATCTACTTTAATACTAAATTCTTAGGTATTCTAGACTACCATGCACCAAAAAGGACCATTAGAACTAAGAATAAACCTGCCCCTGGCTCTCAAAAACAACCAAACAAAACATGCTCCTCAGAAATAAGGTCTGGGCCAAGTGGCTTACTACTAAAAGCCCAGAGGATCATTTAAAATTTAGGCAGCTACAAAATGATACAAAAAAGCAATTCTGTCAGACAAAAGAAACTATTACATTCAACTCCAAAAAATCCAGCAAAACAAACCACAAAAGTTCTGGGCATGGATTAACACACTTTTACACTCAGGTCATTCTGTCACACCCACTCCATTAGGCTCTGACCATGATAGTCCAAAGCAAATTGCCAATATCTTTAACACATTCTTTACTGAGACCATTCAGACTCTTGCCAATCAACTAACTCCTGACAGCTCATCTCTGACTTCATCTACTGCTAGCTTACCTCCCTCATTTCATCTCAAACCTGTCACTACATCCCTTATCTGTACCCTTATTCTGAAACTCAAACCTACCACCCCGCAGCTGATCTCCTACCTGCAGAATATCTGCAAAAAGCTGCAAAAGCCATAGCCTACCCCATCTCCATCCTGATTAACAGAACCATCTCTGAGGGAACTATCCCATCTATTTGTAAGATCTCACATATCTCCCTGCATAAAAGTAGAAACTCCAGGGAATTATCCAACTATAGACCTACTGCTATACTATCTCCAATGGCAAAAAGCATGGAGAAATGCATTCATAGACAACTGTTAAACCACCTAATAGATAACCTATTAGCTAACTGCCAACATGGCTTCAGGCCATTTCGCAGCACGACGACTGCCCTTTTATCCTTCTCTGACTGTATTAACAAAAATCGCAACACCACCACTCTATCCTCAGCCCTCTTTATTGATCTCTCTAAAGCCTTCGATATGGTTAACCACCAACTTCTCATAAACATACTCAAAAACCTATCACTAGATGCACTGGCTATACAATGGTTTCAATCCTAATTAAACTATAGGCAACAGGCTGTTCTGTGGGAGAACAACTTATCTCCTCATTGCGCTCAGTGAACCCCAAGGCTCTATATTAGGACCTCTTCTATTTTCTATTTTTATCAATGGCCTACATTCTGCTACCTCAATACAATACGCAGATGACTCCACATTAATATGCTCAGCCACCACTCCATCAGACCTTCAGTCCCTCACCCAAAATGTGTTTAACACAGTAGAGAAATGATTACTATACAATTCCCTCATCTTGAACCCCCCAAAAAACAAACTCCTACTATTTATTCCCACCCATAGGGCCTCCCCACTTTACTTTACTGTTACATCAAACAATGGTACCATTATATCCCCTGACTCAACTACAAAACTTCTAGGGGTACTAACTGATAATAACCTTAACTTTGATATTCACATTAACAGTACCATAAAAACAGTCAACAAAAAACTAGGCTCCCTCTACACAATCAAATCATTTCTCACCCTACTAGCAAGGGCTACTATTGCCCAGACCCACTTAATCTCCACCCTCCTCTACGCCTCCCCTATATATACTAACCTCTCAAAAAACAACTTGAACAAGCTGGTCGTCTCCTACAATAATTTTGCCAGATTTGCAAGAGGCTCTACATTCAGAACCCTTCACTGTACTAATTATGAACAACTAGGATGACTAGAGTTGCCAAATTTACTTCTATTTAAACAATTAACAGTTGCCTACAAAATCCTGCATCAGCCTAATACCCCAGTTCTTACCAACCTTATCACCCCCTACAACAACCTTAAGACCCTACGCTCATCTAATAAAATATTAGAACAAATAGGTAAAACCAACAATATGGCTGGTGACTCTCTGTTCTCTAATACCGTGGGTAAAACCTGGAACTCTCTCCCCAGTGACCTGACCTCCCCTTCCTCGCCAACACAATTTAAAAGCAAGCTGAAAACCTACCTTAAATCCCATTGGTTATATCCCTGTGTGAACCCAGACTAATTACACTTTTTTTCACAAAGGCAACCGTCACATCAACTGTAAATACTAATTGCCTATTGAAAACCATAAAGAAAATGGGCCTTGTATATTAAAATGTCTTATCAATACCTCCCTATAACTAACAAAAGTTATAAGTAATATGATTCTGTAAGCAGACATGTTTTGAAGTGAAAATATTTGCTTATATTTAATGTACCCACATCTGTAAAATCTATCATGTATAAAATTGCTTAAATATGTATTGTACCTGTATCTGTTGAATATTATTTTATATAAATTTTACTGTGTTTGAGGAGCTTTTCTCCCTGGGCCTCTGCTGAAAATGGACATATATCCAGCTGGACTTGCCCGGTCAACAAATGTAAAATAAAAATAAATAAAAAAAAATAAACATGTACATTTAATTGAAAGCTTTGGCACACACTACTTCATGTCATGCACCAATAAAATCTAAGACAAAAATGCAGGGCAATGAAGTAAAATGAGACAATGGTGCTTTCCCACCTACTTATTAAAAAGAGAGGAATTTAAAGAATGGGTAATGGCATTAATGGAGTGTTATTAAAGAAGACAGAAACTTCTTCAGAAGGAACAGCTACCGACTGGTATAAAAAGAAAACAGTTTAAAAATTGGGTAGAAATAAAAAAAGAGAGGTATGGTTAAGAAGTAATATAAATTATTTGGAGGGGCTGACAAAGGTTAAAGTATTAATACAATAAGGGGGAGTCTCAGAGAACAAGAGGAGGAGCAACTGTGGAACGTTAAACAGAAAATAAGAGTGTATAAGGATAATTTGCAAGAGATTAGAAAGACTACTTTTAAGAAAATGTTTTTGATAACTCCATAACACAAAAACATTTAGCGCAGTGAATTAAGAAACCGAAATTAAAAGGTGGTGCCACCAAACTTGGGTTGCCTATGACAAGAAAAATAAAGAGATCCTAGAGAGGTTTTGGAAATTTTATGAAAATGTGTATAAAGCAGAGTAATGTGGAAATCAAAGAACAGTACAAATGGAAATATTTATGGAAGACTTTTAAGCCAATATAAGAGGAAGATGAGGGTCAATAACTAACAGTTAAGACAGTAGAGATATTAAAATGCTAATGTATAATCAATCTGCAGGGAAGTCTCCAGGAACAGACAGTCTTCTTGTGGATGTTTGGAATTTGGGCGCGAAAGACATGATAAAGATCTAGAAGATTTTGTTTAATAGTATTTTAAAAGAATGGGAAGTACTAGCATCTTGGAAAAAAACTGTGGCAGCTGTATTACTCAAACAAGACTCATCAGATCCAGCCTCTTACAGCTCAAATTCAATTTTAAACTAGGAGTATAAAGTGTTTATGTCTATACTAGCTAAAAGAATGGCAAAGGTGTTATCAAAATTAATATATATGGATCACTTTGGTTTTGTGGAGAGCAAGCAAACATTTGAAACATTAATATAATAATGATGATCCCGATGGGAGCAGAATGCAAGAAAATACTGTTGTTGGTGGCTCTTGATGTAGAGAAAGCATTCAATAAAGTAAGCTGGAATTTTATGATTAGAACAATGGAATATTTGCATTCCCTAATATGATAAGCTTAATTAGGAGGATGTATGAAGGATTAGAGGCAAGAATTAAAGTGGGAGTATTCCTCTCTGATACGTTGTGTTTGATCAGAGGAACCAGGCAGGGATGTGGGATTTCCCTTTTATTTGCTTTATATTTACAGCCACTGGCAAAGAAAACTGGGACTCAGAATTTCAAGGATATATTTGATATAGTAGTCAAGAAAAGTTGGCTTTATTTGCAGATATTGTTTTTTACTTGATAAATCCAGAAAAGGACATCCAGGTGTTGTGGAACATTTTGAGACTCTTTCAAATCTCTTGAGGATATAAAGTTAATGAAGATAAAAAAGTAGTTATATGTTTACCACAAATTACTATTTCTGTTTTCCATTTTCATTCTTCCTCAACTGAGAGACTCTGATCTGACTCGGCCACTTCTACCATATCATCGGATCCAAAACTCTCAAGCTCCTCCCTTTACCCATAATGCCCTGCCAACCTAACATATCTCAGATAGAGTTTGTGCCCCTAGAGATAAAGGGACAACCTATTACATAAATTAGCAAAGGCAGAAAGGATGAAGGAAGCTGGAGCTCAAACAAGGAACAGGGGTTTCTGTACAACTCTTTGATCTTTACAAAAGTAAAGGATGGGGTCAGGTGAGCGGACATTTGAGGAAGAATGAAAATGGATAACACAGATGGAACATTATGATGAGTACATAACTTTTTCTCTGATGTTGTCATCTTCATTCATTCTTCAACTAATGGGACCAAGTCCCCAGCTACTGGAACCTTGGGTAGTCCTCATAGAAGGATATTATGGAGTGCTGCAAAGCCAAAGGCTGCTCTGTTCCTGGAAATCAAATCTAATTTGTATCGAGCAATAATTGTGTGAGAATTAGTCCAAGTTGCAGCTGCACAAATGTCATCTAAAGAAGCCCTTGAGGAAAAGTCTGAAGAGACTGCCATAAACCTTGTGGAAGGAGTTCTATGAGGCTTAGGCAAAGATAAACCTTTTTTACCATATACAAATGTTACACATTCAGTTAACCACTGGGCCAACATAACTTTGGAAACTGGTTTCCCCAATTTATTAGGAGAGAAAGAAACAAACTGGTTGGTTATCCTAATGTCTTTGGTTCTATGAAGATAAAAGTGAAGTTGTCTATGCACATCCAAAATATGGAGAATATACTGTCCCTCATTTGAAAAATTTGGGAAGAAAACTGATAGATTAATGATCTGGTTTATGTTGAACTCAGAAGCTACCTCAGGCAAGAAAGATGGGCCGTTTCACAAAGACACCATGTCTTTGCGAAAACCCAGGTAAGGAGGTTTAGAAGATAGGGTCTGAAGTTCAGATACTCATCTTGCTGATGTGGTGGTGACCAGAAATATGTTTTTCCAAGATAAAAATGTAAGATCTGCCCTGACTGAATGTTCAAAGGGAGTCTGGGTTAAGGCCTGAAGCATAATAGATAAATCCCAAGAGGAGTAGTATCCCTTAATGAATGTCTAAGTAAAAAGGCTCCATGAGCAAGGCTTTACTTAGTGTAGAAGAAGCTGAGGTACAGTTATTTTCATCCAGGTGGAAATTAGAAATTGCAGCCAACTGAACTTTAATAGTTGAAAAAAACTATCCCCTTCATTGAAAACTGAAGCTAAAAATTCTAGTATAGATGGCACAGGTGTTTAAAAAGGATCCAGATACTTGCTAAGGGCCCAGAAAACAAATGTCTTCCATTTACTTTTGTAAATCTTTTTAGTAGAAGCTTTTGAGAAGTTAATAGGATATGAAGACCGGGGAGGAGAGCCTCTGCTGTCTAGCAATCAATTGAACTGGAGAAACCATGTGGTCAGTTTATGTCTGGATGTGTCATACCTGTCAGGTGAGACAGGAAGTCTGGAGAGGGATGCAGTATCCAGGGAGGATGCAGAAGCTGAGGACAGAGGAAGGGGGACTAAATATGACAAGGCCAGGAGGGTGCAGTGAAGATGACTGTGCTCTTCTACCAGAATGCTTTCTGTAGAAATTTGGGACTTAGCGGTAACAATGGGTAAGCATAAAGGAGACCAGATGGCCAGTCGTGGACTAGAATATATCTTGGTTACTCCCCCATTGGATGGGATCAGGGCAAAGAACCTGCTGCATTTGCTGTTGAGGGGAGATGCAAACAGATCACAACATAGCTGGTGCCATCAACTGAAAATCCTCTCTACCACTTTGACATTGAGAGACCACTCGTAAGGTATCAGAGTTGACCTGCTTAGTTTGTCCACAATCACAGTGGATTTGTCCAGAATGTGCATTGCTATCAGAAAGCAACTAGAAGAGGTCACCTACTGCCACACTCTCAGTGCTTCTCAACAAAGTGGACAAGATCTGGTTCCTTCTTGTTTGTTGATGTACTAGACCACTGACATATTGTCCGTCTAAAAGTCAATTGCCCCAGATGGAAGAGCATCTTGAAAGACCTGCAACACTAGGAGAACTGCTCTCATTTCCAGAACACTGATATACGTTTTGGCCTATTTGGGCAAACACATACACTGGACTGTCCTTCCCAAGTACTTCACCCCCAACCCAGTTGGGAGGCATCTGTGGTCACCATGGGCAAGGGGAAAAACAAATGGGCAACCTTCCCAAAGTTTGATCGAATGAATCCACCAAAGAAGGCAACTTTTGCATGCATGATGTTGACTAGAGCCATTACGGGGTATTAAAAATAAGCCACTGGAGTCAACAGCGTCCACTGAAGTCCATGCATGTGAAAACTGGCCAGAGGAATGAGCGTGATAGCCACTGCTGTGGATTTCAAGCCTTGTAAAATGAATCATGCTGGAAGAGAAGAATTTTGTATTACTATCCTGACCTGAGACCTCACTGCCTGAATTAGTGTAGAAGGAAGACAGACTATTTGACTGACTTGTGTCCAGAGAAGCACCTATGAACTTCAGACTCTGAGTAGGCACGAGTTATTTGTTGTAACTGACCATGATGCCTAAATAGATGCACGACTAGAGAAATAGTCCCTTTCCTGTAGAAGTTGATGCCTGGATAGGGCAGTTAGGAGCCAGCCATCTAGTTATGGAAACACTCAGAATTCTAGCTGTCTCAAGTGAGCTGATAACCACTGCCATGCATTTGCTGAACACCCTGGGGGCTGTGGTGAGACCAAAGGGCAGTGCCCTGAACTGGTAAAGACGGTCTCCCAGATAGGAGCACAGATATATTCTGGAGAACCTGCTCTTTTTGATGTGAAAGTACACCACCATGGCATCAACTGGGACTCCCTTGGACAAAAAAACGGGGGCAGAAATGAACTTGTTGGGGCTCCAAGGGACAGGCTACATGGACTCCGGTGACTTCCATGCCCTTCGAGAGACCAGCTGCATGAGCTCATCAAAGGGCGGAGAAACCCAAGAGGTGGAAGGTTGAGACCCGAAAGCCTTTAGGAGAAATGACTTGTCCTTAGTAGGGCATTTGGATTGCCAATCACCCCTCTGCCTAAGGATTTTGAGCATCTCCGCAAAGACGATATCCTCAGAGGGGGATCGGGGGGACCTTTCTGACTCATCCAAGTCAATATCAGATGTCAAAGACTCCTGTGGGGAGTCCAAGTGTCTCCTCTTACAAAATCTCTTCCTGGGGGCCTCCTCAGTGGGAGCCTCTGGGGAGGTCTCAGAAGTGCAAGGAGCACCCTGTGGGGCTACCTGAGGCTCAGGGTTTCCACGCTTGGCCTGGACGATGGAGGCAGAAGTGGACACAGGCACTTTAGAGGAAGAGGCCAGACCTGGTGTCAAGGATGTCTTGGGGACAAGGCTCTCCTTATGGTTTCAAAAGCATCACGGCTCTGATGAGGAGTCGTCGACGGATCCGAGGGAACAGTCATCCCCTCCCGCACGGAGGCTGTGGGTTTGGAGCCAGAGGTAGGAGCCGAGCTCATCCGAGCCGAGGCACCAAGTCGGTGCGACTATTCTCCAAGGACCCGACAGGAGAGTGTCGGCTCCTAGAGTCCTCGGTCAGCACCGAGGACGTCACAGTAGATGGAACTGATGACACCGGAGCAGGCCTCGGCTCCAAAGGCTCCACGAACAGCAGGTCGGCCCCCTCTGGCTCCGAAGATCCGGTACGGCTCGGAGGAGGAGCAGTCAAATCTGGGTTGGTGGTCTTCGGTTCCGATGCAGGGGTGGGAGCCAACGACAATTTGGCAAGGCCTGGTGCCCGTAAGGGTTTCTGCACCAATTGGTCCATATCCAAATCCGAGAGGCTGACGGAAGATCTAGTGGAGTGCACCGAAGGTGCTGACTGGAGGAGTGGAGATACAGATCTCTCAGAGACTGGCTCCAAGACAGTGGGCCGGCTCTGAAAAGAAGAGACACTTGGCTCCAATAACTGTGGAACCAAAGTCCCGGAATCTTCCACTTTCTTAGACTTTTTAGATGCCTTTTTAATCAGTAGATGATTTTGATGATTTAGAAGACTTGCTGTCTCCATCCTGGTCAGACAAAGTTTCAGTAAAAGGATGCTTCAGCAAACCTCAATCCATAAGCTTCCTTTTCCTCTAAAAGAACCCTTGAAGAAAAGGAATTGCAAATGCTACAGCACTCATGCAAGTGCACCACACCCAAACAATACACACACTGAACATGCCCATCAGTGAGAGACATCTTTTGCCCACAGTCTGGACATTTTTTGAATCCGGACTTTGGGTGTTTGCCTTTTTCCTCAGACATATTAAGCAAAATACAGACTAAATAGTCTAAAACAACCTAGAAGAAAAATCTATCCTAGGGTCAAGATAACACTACTAATAAACCAACACCGTTTAACAAATGGCTCAGAAAAACGGGCCAACAGTGTAACACAGCCTAAAAGTTAAAGTTATCCTCGGCCTCAACTGTAATACAAAACACACTCTAACAATGGCTTGGGAAAGGAAGGACAACTCTACTAATGGAGAAACAGCACACTACACTATGAACACTATAGTAATATAAGGAAACACACACTGAAAAACTAGGCCTAACACGAGGCCTCTACAAATATGACAAACTATGAAGCACCAAGGGAATAGGTCTAAAGAGGCAACTACAGGAGCTATATAGTAAGTAATTATCTATAAAAGATAAAGAAGTTTTTGAAAAAAGATTGCAAATAGCGATTTTGTGTCAAAAAAAGGCTTGAGAGAACTGGAACCCCTGAGATCCGTGCCACAGCAAAATAGATCTGGGGCAATTCCAGCAGTGCATCATGGGATAAGGGGCTTGGTCTCGAGCTACTGGTAAACCTTGAGCTTTGCTAATGGCAGTGTCGGAGCCGATGGTTTGGCTCCGAACCCATCAGTGAAGAATGAACGGCAAGATTGAACAACTTCACATCTGTTATTTCAAATTACTGATTGTACTGATACACACCAGCCAACAGTAAGGCATAGAAAAGTTCGAAATCTGAGAAAAAAACAAAAATTGTTAACATTTCACAGTACCTGTTAATAATCCAAAGGAACACAACTGAAAGTCGGCAAGCAGCCACCATAAAATGATACTGTCAATAACCCAAGCTGCAGAGATTCCACTGCAAAAAATGCTGACCAAAAAGGGCAGAAGTCACTATATTCCAAAGTTCAGGGACTATTCCAATAAAAAATCCAATGGCTGACCCTTCGTCGCTGCCACTGGTCCCATTGTCCCCTCGTGATTTTGAATCCGCTCCCGAAATGAGCCAAAAATGGAACTTTGTCATTCAACCTTAAATCAGGTCGACGTTCGCCACTACCTGGAAAAAATAAGATAATCCAAGTCCCAGAATGGTCAGCAAAAAAAGAATCCACAGTAGATAGGTGAAAAGGTGAAAATAGCCTGTAGTTTGTGGTTAGGCGGTCTGACCTATTAAACAGAAGAAAACATAAAGGCGGTGCACCGCCAAGTGTCTAAATATTGAATAAACGCATATAAGCATGCACCAGCATACAAAGGTCTAAACGTACCATATAAAATCATAAAAAAAGATCAAATGGTTGGCTATACATCCTAGGAGAGTCTTGTAAAGGATGAAAATACATAGCAGGAGCCTCCGCCACTGATATTAGGACTCACCCCCATAAGCCAACAGCAGAAGAGAAACATAAGTCAATTCTGCACAAGGAAATCCGCAAGTACAGCAGGTGCACAGACTAAATCAATGCAATCAACACAAAACAAAACATCCAGCACCAAGGGTCAAAAATACTCCAATTTAATGTGGCAGCTCCAATTGGAATAAAATAAACCAAATAAACAGCAGACTGGTTTCGGCAAAAATTAGCCTTCTTCAATGCATTAACAATAAAAAGCACACACAATTGACTGAAATAGTAAACCTATTCATAATACAAGTATCTCATTGGATAATCAACTTAACTCATTCAGGCCAGGTTTAAACAACCCCCCCCCCAACCTGATGATCCAACTGGATTCTTTTTTACTTAACATACTATGCCAACCATCTAGCGGCCAATTTTATATGCACATGCCATTAGATCTAACACCAAAATTTAAACAGGAAATAGATTCCTGAACCTTGCCCTGGAAGAAGGTAGCATCAATAAGAAAACTTTTTACCACCTAACTGCATCTGATCCCCAATCTCAATACCTTTATTTATTGGCCAAAATTCACAAAGAGCTATCCAAACCACCGGGGAGGCCAAATGTATCTGGCAGGAGGTCACTTACAAAACCTTTAGCTGCATTTCTTACCAAATATCTACAACCCCTATTATCTATGGTCAGGGCCAGGATTCAAGAAAATACCCAATTTTTACAGCTTGTGATGGACACACAGTTGGATCCTGGTTGGCTAATGTGCACATTGGATGTGACTACCCTGTACAGAAACATTCCACATTGGGCTGGGTTAGAGGCCATTCAATTCTGGCTGGATTAGGCCAATATATATTCACCAGGCTTTAACACCTTACTTGTCTGTCTGACCGAACATGTGTTGACCAAAAACATGTTTCATTTCCATGGCAGATGTTACTGGCAGGTCAAAGTTACTGCCATCGGGGCTTCTTTTGCCCCCATTTATGCTGACCTTTTTATGGGTTATACAGAGGAACAACTTATTTATGACACTGGCCATAATTTCTATCTTGATGAGATTGATATTTGGCGGCGTTATCTGGATGATTGCTATATGGTGTGGAGGGGGGATGACACATTATGTACAGGAATTTGTACATTATCTCAATGAGAATAAGTGGGGCATCCAATTTATGTTAAACTACCACATCAACCAGATTATGTTTCTGGATGTCACTATTACTAGAGAGGCTGACCACACACTCATGACTGAGGTATTTTGCAAACATCTCCAATATAACACCTTACTTCATGCCAGTAGTCATCACCCTCGACACATCATCCACAATATCCCCAAATCCCAATTTCTCAGGATAAGACGTATTTGTTCCTCTGATAACTCGTATGATTACCATCAACAAGATTTGAAAAATAGATTTCTCAACAGAGAATATGATATTGATAACATTAGTGAGGCTAGTCATTCTGTTCACAGCAACCTAGATCTTCCCTGTTGCAATATCAACATACTTTTAAGGATAATAATCAAGTTGAGCCGGTCTGTTTGGTTACCACCTTCGGGCAGAATATTAATATCTTTAGGCAGATCATTGATCACCACTGGGACAATCTCATGGTCAATGACAAGCTTTCTGAGTTTCTTTCTCCAAAATGTCTCTTCTCATACTGACGGGGTCCCACGTTGGGCTCTTATTTTAATCATTACAAACATAAGATGCCCTCTAACACACAGCGGGTCACATTATTTAGGGACAAATTGGTAGCGTGCAAACTCTGTGGTCACTGTTCAGCATGCATCCATGTACTTAAGAGCAAAGCATTCACCAGTTGCAATACCTCCAAAGTCTATGACATTTTGCGTTTTGGTAACTGCAGCACTGACTGGGTCATATACTTAGCCACTTGCTCCTGCTCTGCCTTTTATGTGGGGCAAACCTCAGGGTTACTGAGCGTTCGTATTTCAGAGTACCTCAGTGATGTAAGAAACAAAAGGATGTCCAGTTCAATATTCAAACATACTATAACCCATACCACTGCCCAGTTCAAATTCATCATCATTGACAAGGTTACAGGGAATATAATGTCTAAAACTGGTTGGCATACTATGTTAAATAAAAAAGAATCCAGTTGGATCATCAGGTTGGGGGGGGTTGTTTAAACCTGGCCTGCATGAGTTAAACTGATTATCCAATGAGATGCTTGCATTGTGAATAGGTTTACCATTTAAACAAATTGTATGCTTTTTATTATTATTGCACTGAAAAAGGCTAATTTTTGCCAAAACCATTCTGCTGCTTATTTGGTTTATTTTATTCCAATTGTTGGAGCTGCCACATTAAAATTAAGTATTTTTCACCCTTGGTGCTGGATGTCTTGTTTTGTGCCTGAATGAACAAGGAAGATCCATCAAAAAGGAGCAGTGATGAAGGAAGACTTGAAGGGTTCTTCAGAATCACATAATCACATTCAGGCAGGTCTCATAATGGCTACACCAGAATCTGCTGCCTGTGAGGTACCTTCTGCTGACTGGAAGATCAGCCTCATGAATGCATTAGAAATGCACTTGAGGGTGGCCAATTGTGAGGAGATTCTATTTAGATCCTCAGCAGACATGGACCCAGAAACAGATTTGTAGACCTCCTTGGTCAAATCTTGGTAACCTTGTACAATGTTGCCAGATAATTCAGTGACCTGATGGCAACTGTCGCTGAAGCATATACAAGCTTACTAAATCTGTCCAAAGCCATGGATTCTCTGTTAGGGAGATGGACAGAAGAATTATTTTCTGCCAAGTCCTTCTTAGTGGCTGCCACCAGAACCATGGCAGTGACCGAGACTCCCTTGCTCCAGTGAGCCCGGCCGTTGGGGGGGGGGCGCTAGAATTTTGTCAGTTGTTTTGGGGATCATCTCTACAGTATCCAGCTCCTTCCATGCCCAATGAGAAACAAGATCAAGGAGTTCATTAGCTGGGGAAGTCACCCAAGAACTGGACAAGCCAAACTTGAAAGCCTCCAGGAACACAGATTCCTCCTGGTAGGGGGTATCACAGGACCAACCACTTTTTTGTTTCAGGGACTATGGGATGCCTCCAAAGCAGACGTCTTCAGGTAGATCTGGATGACCCATCCCCTTCATCAAAATCTGTCTCCTCCATGAGAGATTCCTGAGGGGAATCTAGGTGTCTCCTCTTCCACAGTCTCTTTTGAGGGACTTCCTCAGTGTGGTGTTTTGAGGAAGTATCAGAAGAGATGTCTTGTGAGACCGAGTTGAAGATAGACCGAGATGGCTGTCCCAGTGGAATGGATAGACGAGGTACAGAGTATAGAACCGGAGGAGGCAAAGTGGTCTGATCTGAGTGGGGCAAGGGTGTCCCTTCTCCAGGCAATAAGAAAGCCTCTCCACAACCTCAAAGGCTGAAGACTCAAAGAAGACACCAGAGTCGAAGAACAGACAGTCTTCACATCCGATAAGGACACCCCGAGAGGTCTCAGATTCTAAGGCTCCAAAATGGTGGGTCAGATTGGAGAAGGAGATACCAAGGGGGAAGTGGATCAAGTGGGAGTTGGAGCTGGTAGTAAGCTTAACTGGATCTGTGCACTGAGAAATTTCATCATCCACATCAGCTTCTGACAAGCTGCTGGAAGATCTAAGAGATGACATGGAGGATGGAGTTCTGGCATGCCTATGGAGAGATCCCTCCAAGAAAGGTGAAGAGAGCTGTGATGTAACTGGACCCAGTAAGAGTAGAGGAGTTCAGATCAGAGACCACCTAGATTTTGATGTAATCGTATTTGACATTTTGTGCATTTTAGAGGAAGGCTGTGTTGAAGGAGTCCGTGAGGAAGAGCAACCCAGGGACCTCTTATATAACTCTTTTTCCTTGGTTGCTGAATCTGGCTTCCCCTTACAAAGTTTGTTTTAGTAGGGGATTGAGTCAAAGCTACTGAAGTAGAAGAGGAAGAAGGAAGGAGGCTTCTCAACACTAATTTATTTCTATGGTCAGTAACAGCTCTGGAGCTAAATTCAAAGTGGACTGAACAATCCATATCGAAGTATGCGGATCTTAAGCAAAAACACATTCCCTGTGGGCATTCGAGTTGGGAGGCTTATGCCACAAGTAACACATTTTAAATCTAGTTAGCTTGTTAGTCATTGTTATCCAAGAAAGACACCTGTCTAAAGATCCTGTAGATCAATGTGTGTGTATATACCATCAAGAAGCTATCAAGGGCTTTTACAAGTGTATAAATACTGAGCACATGTGAGCCTGACTGCCATTTTGTAGTTGGTCATTGAGATGTAAGCATGTATGTATGTAAGCTCTGTTTAACTAGTTCATTCGTATTTAATGATGCTGCTATCCATCCCAATGTGTTTCTATGTATTAAAGCATCTGAATGAAACCCCAAGCCTTCTTGTTATATGTATTAGAGAAGAACGAGCGAAATGGTGTCAGAAGTGGCATGTCTAAAGGACATGGTGTCTGAAGCGGCATATCTAAAGAACATGGAGTTAGAAGAAGCATACCAAAGGGGCATGGAGTCAGAAACAGCTTGGCTAAAACGATTTAAGGCACTTGTTTAGATGCTGGTAGAATATACAAGATTGGATCATTCCTAAATGTGCAAACTTCGCAAAACAGGTCAGAAACAAATTTCAGGTATTAAAACTTGTTCAGTACTATTTATTTTCACATAATATGAAACGGGGTATACAGACCATTCTAAATATATTTGCATAAACAGATATGTACGATAGTGATGAAAAATATTTGAATTACTATGGAAAATGTTTGAAATAAAGTCCGAATTGCATAAAACGAATAAAGTAAAGGAAAACTGAATTTTTGCAAAGCATATGTATTTTTCATATTAAGCTAAGATACTTGAGTTAGAAGTGTACAAAATGTTTGCAAGTTTGTGCAGTGTTACTGTAAAGCTATTTTACAAAGTACAGCCATTACAAGGCATATTTCGCAGAATACAGTCATTACAGAGCATACTTTGCAAAGTGAACTATTTCGGAGAGGTTATTGTGCATTTGAATGTTTTTACAAGCTCACAGAACAGTTTGTACATAATTACAAGGGCCATATTTTCAGTGTGTGTATACTTTGTGGGCATGGAAAATGGATTTTGAAAACCCAGTGCATTTATATTTTAATAGGAATATTGCTGAGCACAGGAGTTTGTTTGGGCAAGAGTGCAACATTTTCATACAGGCTGCATTTTCTGAAAAAATGACCATACAAAGGCATTTATTCTACTTAATTTAGCTGGGTCAGAAGCCACAGAAAGGGAATGCTCATTTGTGTATGCACCTGTTACCTATACTGGAGAGGGGGAAACCTTCATATTGTTGTACTAGCTGAGTCAAGGGAGGACCCAGAGTGCTTAAAACAAATTTAGAGAAATGTGCAACACCCAGGCAACTGTTACAATGGAAAGGCATTTATTTTACAAAAGGGATTAAAAAGCCTGGTGAAACTTCTGCAGCATATATAACTGACCTGAGAAATAAAGCTAAAACATGCAGATTTAGTGACTTAAGGGATGAGGGGATAAAGGACAGACTAGTGTGCGGCATAAAAGATGATGATGGGAGAAAGATTTTGCTTTGTGACAGAGATTTAACATTGAATAAGGCCATTGAGATTTGTCATACATACGAGCTCAAAGAAAAGCACACAGACATGCTTACAAATGAGAGCAGCTCTGGAAGGCACAGTGATAAAGCTTATGTTAACAGCATGCAGCAGGTTATTAAAGGAAACAGGGCCAAGCACATGGCAACTGCAACCCCTGCAGCACTCACTGGCAAACCGCATACCTTTCTAGCACATTCCAGACTTTGCATAGTCTCAGTACAGCATAAGAGTGAGTCAGCAAACTCAAAGCATGGGCCCCGACCCACTTTCATTGCCACCTGTCGTAATTGTGGTGGAAGTCATGAGTCTAAAAGGGAAAAATGTTTAGCTTTTGGTCAGCAATGCCACAAATGTAATAAATGGAATCACTTCAAAATATTTTGTAAATCAATAGACCCACATGCTTTTTTGTAAATCAATAGACCCACATGCTTTTATTAAAAGGGAACATTTTAAGGAACGAGTTTATCAGTTAGTGTGGCAGTTCTCCTCTATGTCGATGGAGTGTCAGTGCTTCATGAAATGGTCAATACAGTAGATTTAAGGGCAAAAAATGAAGAATTTTGTCCTGTTCAGATTAATGGCAAACCCGCAGAGCTCAAAACCGATAGAGGTTGCAAGTGCAATGTTGTGTCAGCAGAAACATTTGCTAGACTGTGTAAAGGTGAAAGGCTTGATCTGGCAACGTGTGTGAAACTTGCTGCTTATGGAGGTGAAGAAATTAAAAAAAAACTCAATTCAAACCGAAGGCTCTGTAGTGCTTTCATGTTACTCTGCTGGAAGAAGCTATGATTTGTTATTTTATGTGGTCAAGAGGCACGTCCAGTCATTATTAGGGCTCAGAGACAGTTTGAAAATGGGACTGCTTTCATTTAACAAGGAAGTCTACCATGTTAGCTTAAAAGACCACTACTCTAATTTTGCCAAGTTTCTATCCATGCTGATCTTTTCCAAGACAAACTAGGCAAACAACCAGTTATGTACACCATGAAGTTAGACCCAGAGGTCAGTCCAGTTATCAGGCTAGCACACAAGTTCCACTAGCCATGCAGGGCAGAGTTAAATTCGAGTTAGATAAACTGGTGCAACAAGATGTGACTTGTCCAGTTGAAACTCCAACTGAATGGGTATCTTCCATGGTGGTAGCTCATAAGAAACGCTCAGATGACATCAGAATATGTATTGATCCAAGAGATTTGAACAAAGCGTTAAGACAGCATCATCCAATGAGCACAATTGAAGAAGTTGCAGCCTTGATGCCAAACGCTACTATTTTTTTTCTGTCTTAGATGCAAGGAGTTCATTTTGGAAAATTCAGCTGGACAAAAAACATCATTGCTCACTACTTTTAGCACTCCATTTGGCAGGTAAAAATTTTTAAAAATGCCATTAGGGATAAATTCTGCGAGTGAAGTCTTTCAACGTGCAATGGAGCAAACTTGTTCTGGGTACCCTTGTGCTATCACAGTAGACGACATACTGGTAGGGTGTTAGAAAAATATGTATTAATGTGTGTATGCTTAATGCCAATTAATAACCAAGTATTTTAATATGCTTTTCATTCTATTTTTCATACACTATTTTATACAAAATGAGTTTCATATGAGACTGAAAAAGATGCTTTTTGAAAACTGCAGTATGCTTTCTGAAACTTGCAAGTTGCCCTCTGACCTAGTAATTGCTAGCACAGCAATATTCATGTTTATGCCTTCTGTAAATGTACTTGAGAAGCAGGTGTTTATCTGCTAGGTCAGGAACGAATGAATGAACAATGCTTTATTCTGTAAATGTAATGATTTTAGATAAACAGCTCTGTTTGAAGGATGGGAACCTGTGCAGCTGTAGTAACTTAGAGATAAAGTAGACAAAGGATTATTAGAGAAATGAACTGCTAACATTGTGCTTGAATTAGCCATAGTATCGTGAATGGTAACATAACATGTATCTAACTGGGAGTAATCAAGGCCATGTTGTTTTCCTCAGGAAGTTTCACATAAAAATTGATAAATCAGCAGAAATTCATGGGAAAGATGGTCAGCAGATGATGATGAAAAAGGTGTTAATCTGTAACGTCAGCATGGTAGGACATAACCAGTTTAAGAATGTATAAAAATGAAAGTATTTCCTGTTTCTGGTTAGACAAACTCTGTATTAGCACGTTTTTGTCTCCTTGCTGCAAGATTAAAGTGCCTTAACCTGAACCTACTGTGTTTTGATAATTTTTAAAGTATAATTTTTTCCTTTGACATAGGGGGTGGTAGTGATGAAGCAGGACATGACAGAAATCTCAGAAAAGTTTGAGAAAGGGCACTTCAAGTGAATCTTAAACTCAATCCGCACAAATTGCAAATTCAGACTACAAGACGTTACTTATGTTGGTCATTTACTTACGAGTACAGGCTTACGACCAGACCCTTCAAAGCAGTCATTCTCGAGATGCCAACTCCAGAGAATGTTCAAGTCCTGCAACGGTTTCTTGGCATGGTCAACTACTTAGGCAAGTTCAATCAAGACTTGACCCAACTTTTAGCACCACTCAGAGAGCTGACACGTAAAAAAGTATCCTGGTCTTGGTAAGGGCAACACCAAAGAGCATTTGATGTCCTGAAACAGAGAATTGCTAGTCCACCAAATCTCAGATACTATGATGTTCACAAACCAGTTAAACTTTCCTGTGATGCTTCGAAATTTGGTCTAGGTGCAGTCATTCTACAAGAGGATCAACCTGTTGTCTCTGCATCAAGAACTCTTACCCAAACTGTGATGCAGTATGCCCAAATAGAGAAAGAGCTTTTAGCAATTATGTTTGCAAGTTCGAAGTTCCATGACTGTTTATGCTAGACCTATCCAGAGCGAAATGGACCACTAACCATTAATCACTATCTTGAAAAAAACCTATGCATTCAGCTTCAGCCAGACTGCAATGTATGATGCTGAGATTGCAAAAGTACAATTTCAATCTTGTCTACTACAAGAAAGGCAAGTTTCCTTATCTAATACCTTATCCAGATCACCCAGAAATACCACAGAACAGCATGAGATTGAGAACCTTGATCTTGAAGTCATGGAAGTGAGAAATTTTTCTTCCAAACCTCTTGAGCTGAGAGCTCACACAGCAACGGATCCAGTTTTACAAAGGCTCAACCACTACATCATAGGTGTGTACTAGGCTAATGGCCCTAGAGCCTTTACAAGCCTAGCCCATAACAGTGCCCTGGCATTGCCACCCATTAGTTCCCAGTGACTATCAAGTAGAGCCACTGGAGGGAACCTCGGGGTGAACTTTCTATTTCCCATCCACTCATCAAGATTTCTCTGGAAGAAGGCCAGTGAGGTACTCTGATATGTATGGGCAGTGTCTGGGTTATGAACCTGTCCCTCCAGCATGTTCTGTTGATTGTGGTAATGAGGCTGAGATCTCTGGAGTGTGTGGTGCAGAGGGACTGGGATTTCTTTAGATGCAGCATTTCTAACAGAGTTGGGTCAGACATGGATTTGTAAGTCAAGCAGAGATCGCCTCTTAGTAGACGATATAAGACAGAGAATAGCTGGAGTTTTTTTGAGTCTGTCCATGTACATGTGTTTAAGGTCCAGGATCCTCTTCGTGAGGTACTTTTGTGGCATTTCCAGCTGTTGTATCTATCTAGTAAGGTACATGCCAAATGGGGCGTGATACTCAATGACTGGCCTAATGAGGGAAGAGTAGAGAGAGATGACCTTTTTCTTCCTGGATGCACAACTCTTGGTAATGAGATGTGCCACATAGAAGGACTTTCTGACCAAAGTGAAAATGTGGTGGTTGAAGGAGAGTTTGCTGTCAACCTGTGTTCCAGATCTCTTATAACGCCTTCAGTGTTCCGTGGGCTCCCATCAATGTGGTAATTCGTGGGATCTGAGTTTTTCCCATAGGGGATGACGACACATTTTATGGCACTAAGCTTAAGGTCATGGTTTCGACACTAGTCATTGGTGTCAGTGAGGCCTTTCTGTAGAATGTCTACATCACTTGGGGAGCTAATAATGGCTCCCAGCTTGCAGTTTGTGAACTTGGTCAGCCAGAGTCCCTCCATGTTGGCCTGGACTTCTGAGAAGTAGATAAACAGGAGAGGACCCAGGACCAATCCCTGTGGGACTCCACTCGTGACTGTTCGGCAGTCTGACTTGGAGTCTGCTACTTTCACACTGTGGGTTCCATCTGTCAGCCAATTTGCACCCCACCTAGGGGTCAACGCCTAGTTTGGTGTGTTTATCAATAATTCCTGAGTGGGAAATGGTATCAAAGGCCACGGCCAGATTGAGGTAGGCTGTATGAACTGCCTTGCCATTGTTCACAGCTCTGGTGACCGACTCAAAGACATCAACCAGGTTGAGCAGGCATGATCTACTTTTCACAAAACCAAATTGCGTGGGATCTAGAGTTTGGATATTCCCTATATCCTTGTTAATTAGGTTCATGATGATGCGCTCCATAGCCTTACATATCAGGCATGCCAGGCTAATGGGGCGATAATTCCCAGATAATTCCTGTAGCCACTTCCCCTTTATGGGGACGGATGACTGTAGCAGTGCCCCATTCAGTAGGGACAAAGCCTGAGGTGAAGTTGTGATTGAACAGGGTACACAGATGTGTTGCCAGTTCACATTGTAGTTCATGTAGAACACATCCAGAGACATTGCTGGGTCTCATGGAAGCTGTATTCTTGGCCTTGGACAATGCAGCTTTAACCTGTGCTGCAGTAATGCTGGGTGCCTGGCATTCCTACAGTATTCTGATTAGTCCTTTAGCGGGGGAGAGAAGGTTAATGTTGGAATTGAATCTGTTGGCCAGTATGTTGGCAATATCTGTTTGGCTCACTATAGGAGGTATCATTGTAGAGTAACTCAGATCAAACCTGGGTATTGCCGTGGAGATTTTTGATATAACTATATAAGACTTTGTGGTTGTTCTTATTGTCTCCCACTATTCTGCCTTCATAGCTGGCTTTAGAGGTTTTTGATGAGGGATCTCAACTTTTTATTGAAGCTAATAAGGGTGTTTTTCCAGGCTTGGGGCTTCACCTTTTTCTGCAACAGTTTCTTCCTTCTGTTGTAGAGTTTATTAATGGCAGGGGACCACCAGATCAGCTTCCTTTTTTCGGAGGAGAGCGTCTTGGTTCCGTTGGATATGGCTAGTTCCATGCATTTATGTACGTGTTCGTACAGTGCATTGGTGGATGATTTGGCAGTCATGCATCTATTTTCCATTGACATGGGTGCTGTGAAGTTAGCCACCTCTGTTTTTAGGAGCCCGATGTTAAAGTCAGCTTTGCAGAAGTTTTACATGGTGGTTACCTTTGCGTGGGGTGTGGGTGAGATGTGGATTTCCATGGAGATTAGTTTGTGGTCGGATCTAACCAGGGAGGAATTGACTATTGGTGCAGAGCAACAGTTGCCCATGTTAGTAATAACCAGGTCAAGGATGTTGCTTCCTCTAGAGGGGGTAAGAATGAGCTGGTCCAAGGCATTGGAATTGATGACTTCCAGGAAGCGTTGGGCCAGTGTATTGGTGCATAAGTAGTTTTCCCAGTTGATGGAGAGGCAGTTGAAGTCACCTAGTATGACAGTGTTGGGTTGGACCCTAACAGTTTCCAGGTTGCTTAGGAACGTGGAGTGAGTCTTTGGACATGGTTGGGGACCTATAGCAGGCTACGACCTGAATCGCCATCTTACCCGATGTTAGTTGTATTTGAAGCATCTCAGATGCGCAGATGCATTATGCTGGGCTACAAGTCTGGAGGTGTGCATATCCTTCATGAATATGGAGACACCACTGCCTTTGGAGCTTTGGTCCATGTTCTGGGGCTGAAAGGTGTGGAATGAGTTATAGCCTGGTAGTGCAGGGATGCTTTCTGCTGCTTTAAACCACATCTCCATTACAGCACAAATGTTGATGTTCTCCATTTTGAGGAGTGCTTCAAGCAAGTGCATTATGAGATTTAGTCTTCTAGCACTGGGCAGCATGACCCTCAGATTGCATTTATTTATAACTGTTATGGTGATAATTTGGTCTTTGGAACATCACCTAAAAAAGGCACTATAGGGGTAGCCCTCAAGAGTCTTAGCCAGTATCTGGAAACCCAGGGTTGACAGATGCAGGTCATCTCTGGCGAAGCATCGAGGTCTGCCAGTCATGTCATCCCAAGCAAACAGATACTGGATCCCCTTAGAATGACACCAGAAACATAGGCAATTGTTGAAATCAATAATTTTCTGCTTGTACTGTGGGCATCATTCTGGCCGACAAAAGGATGCTGCTCCGGACTAGGGTCATACCTGCCTGGGCCACATAATCCGAGAGCTCCACCATTTCTCTTTTCATGTAGTCCAGGGGAGGTGTGTCTCAGGTCATTCACACCCACATGGAGAGTGACAGAGTCATACTTGTTGTGGAGTGACATGAGAGCGTGCGTTGTGTGTCAGATTCTGGCATCTGACAGAGAGCTGACTATTATTTCTTATTCAGCCTAGTGAGTGGGACATCAGTGTCTCTCACTATTGAGTCATCTATAATTAGTGTATTGGGTAAGCTACTTTGCCTTAGGGGCTTAGGTTGATGGGCACACTGTGTAGGTGAGCTATATGTCTTGTGGTTGTGGTGGTAGAGTGCGTTTCTGCCTTGGAAGTCTGTGCTTTTTGGGTAGATTTCTATTGAGAGCCTCAGCGAAGGTGGGTGTATGGTTTGTGATTTTATGTGAGAGCTGTGATGGTGGGTGTTCTGGAGGGCTATGTGGTGTGGTGCAGGTGTTGACCTTCTCCTCTTGACCAGCTACTCCAGTCTTGGCTTGAGAGTGCATGGCTTCCAATATGGACATACAAGTGCATCTCACAAGTCTGAGTGTTGGGAGGTAAGAGGAGAGGGTTGTCTGTGTACATGAGGCAGTTACTACACTGCCTCAGAATGCCCAAGTTCACCAGGTTAATAGGAGAAAACACATGGAACTGATCTTTAGACATGCCAGGAGGGATGGTCATTACTACTAAATATTGGAGCTATTACCTTATATATTCTTTTTACAGGAAAAATGTCACTCAAGGTGTTGGAGTCTGTACAGAGCACTGCCAAACACTTGAGGGGAAACTAATACGTAGACCCTGAAAATTTAAGGATGAAGTATTTAGGCAGATATTCTGGTGTTATAAAAAATCAAGAACTACTTACTGAAAAATAAAGAATTAGCTTGTCAAGAATTATAAAAAGAGGGGAGTCACATGAATGGCTACTGCCTGGCTACTACTAATGCTGGTCTCAGCAGAGCTTCACTCTACTGGGATACAATACTCCTTTGCTGCTTCTCTCACCAGAAGCAAAATGTTAGCACCAATTCCAAGAAGAGAAGCAGGCCACGGCCTGTTTGGTGATCCACAGTCTTGTCCCAGATGATGCAAGGGTCTGCAGGCTTGTAGTCTTTTTCTGGTAGATGCCTCGAATAGCAACCAGACCAATCAGGTATGTTAAGCACAGACATTCACTCTCTAACCAGAACGAGTCAGGAATCAATGCACTCTGCTCCTACTCTCACCAGATCAGAATATAAGCACAGATTCCAAGCTGTCACCTATAAAGCAGTTAAGCTTTCTGGTGATCAGCAGTCTCCAAGAAATAATGTAACTGCATTCCTTCTCTCAACAGGAGAAAACAGAAGCACTAATCCCAAGATGACAGAGGCAGAATGTGGGCTCTCCAATAACTGGTGGTCTTGCAATAGATGCTTAAAGACAACATGAAAAAAATGGTTCATCCTAAGCACTGCAGTGTGCACTAGAGGAGTTAGATGTGAAAGTAGGTAACTTAAGTTTTACCTGTCTAAAAGCTTAAGTTATCAATCAAGGATGGCTGTCAAAGCAATCTAGTTTACCTTAAGAAGTGCAACCTTCAATAACTGGTGGTCTTGCAATAGATGCTTAAAGGTAAGATGAAAAAACGGTTCATCTTAAGCACTGCAGTTTGCACTAGAGGGGTTAGATGTGAAAGTAGGTAACTTAAGTTTTACCTGTCTAAAAGCTTAAGTTATCAATCAAGGATGACTATCAAAGCAATCTAGTTTACCTCAAGTGCAACCTTATTTTCCATACAGAGATGAGATTTTTGTCTGACAAAGGTATCATAATGAAAGGTCCAAAAGTAATTGTTCCAAAGTCCTTGCAACCACAGCACATTACTATCTTGCAACATCATGGTCACCTAGGAACCAAATCTAACAATAGAAGTTCGAGAAAATAAGAAGTTATGTACTTATCATAACGTTCCATGTGAGCTGTTACTCTCTCCATTATTACTGATGGGTTCAGAGCCGAACATCGGCTCCGATTCGGCCAAATAGCAAAGCTCGAACTCTCTAATAACTTGAGGCCAAGCACTATCCCCAATGCACCACTACATTCCCCAGACCTTGTTTGCTGCCAACTAGAGTAGAAACCTATCCCAGATTTCGAGGAAATCATACATCCAGGGTAAAAGGAAATTTCAGGAAAACCAAAACCAACCAAGTGATACCTCTTGTGCTTCCAGACATAGGAAGGGGGTAGGAGGGAGGGTCATAATAGTGAAGGCGAGAGTAACAATCTCGCCTTCATTCTTACTGATGGATAGCGTCCCCAGCACCAAAATTTTTGGTGACTCACAGGAGTACCTATTTCTGGACAGCAGATCCAAATGAAGCTCTGTCCCTAGATGCCTTGTCCACTTTGTAATGAGATATAAAAGTATGTGGATTTGACCAGGTGGCAGCTACACAAATAGAATCTATACGCAACCTGGTCAAGAAGGCTGCAGAGATAGAAACCGCCCTTGTAGAATGAGCCTTGACCTTGTTCTGTAATGCAATACCCGCTTTACTGTAGATAAATGAGATACAGTCAGACAGCCATTTCAATAAGGTAGGTTTGGACACAGGTGTACCTTTTCTTGAATCTGAGGAGGAGACAAACAGCTGATCAGCACTTCTGAGATCTTTTGTTCTTTCCAAATAAAATCGAAGTTGTCTATGCACATCAAGTTTGTGAAGCATATATTCCAACTGGTTAGGAAAGAAGACAGGTAACTCAATCGTCTGATTCAGTGTGAATTCAGAACATACCTTGGGTAGAAATGATGGATTTCTAGGATGGTTTGATAGAAAGGGTTTGCAATTCTGAAGTTCTACGTGCCAATGTAACAGCCACCAAGAATATAGTCTTCCATGAAAGAAACTTCAGCTCACAAGAAGAGGCAGGTTCAAAGGGTGGAAGAATAATTTTGGACAAGATTAGATTTAGGTTCCAGGGAATAGTGGGAGATCTGATCGTTGGTTTTAAGTGCATAGTACCTTTCAAAAAAGCCTTAGCCAGCTTACGAGACAGGATACCATTTTCGGCTGCCTCTAAATGAAAATTAGAAATAGCAGCAAGTTGGACTCGAATGGTTGCTGCTGCAGCTCCTTCATTGAATAGTTTAGTTAGGAATTCCAGTATATCTGCTATAGACGCCTGGAAAGGGTCAATATTTTTCTGTTGTGCCCAAATGGAAAACCTTTTCCACTTACTGAGGTACAGTTTCCTAGTAGATGATTTGTGCCTTAATGAACCTTCAGTAAGTTCCGGATCCTTGCTGGTCTGCTGGGACTGGCTGGATGACTCTTTTTTGCAATAGTTTCTGGACCTCTACGGATGCTACATCCCATAGACTGGGTGGAACATCTGGGATTCCTTTTGTTGGTCTGGGATAAGAGTGAAAGGGGATGGCATATCCTCTGGATATAACGTTTTGTACCCATTGGTCTTCTGAGATATTTAGCCAGGCGCCTAGTTACAAAGACAAATGTCCCCTGACTGCCTCCAGAGCAGGACAGTTGGGCTTCCTTTCAGGAGTGCTGATAGGATTTCCCAAGGAACTGATCCCTGTCACCCTGGTTCTGTATACCCCCTCTGCCACGTGGGCATCGTCTTCCATAACAGCTAAGTCCAACAACAAATATATCTATCTGCCTATTGGCTATAAACTAATTATACGGCAGCAATACTACTACAAGAGCCTAACCAGCTAACAGTATAAGCAAAAAGTCTCAAGTCTGAAAACAAAAATGGCCAAAAGCCTAACCGGCTAAAGTGAAAGGTGCAAAGGAAACTGCAGCAAGGCTAACCAGGCTGGGATAGAGCTATGCACTAATCACAAAAGGCCAACGACCAACTAAAATAACAGGGCCACGCCCAAGTATCTTAACACACTAAGAAAAGAAAAACTTATCCAACTGGATACAAGTCCAAACGGACAACAAGCCAAGCACTTTTAGTACTAATAACCTAAACTACAATAATAGAGAGAAAAAGGTGGACATTTTTGAAAATCACACTTATCTAATCCAAAGAAATGGCCAAGAGCTGTAAAGAACACCCGATCAGTTGCAATGGGAAACTAGAGCTGGGGAATGTAGTGGTGCATTGTGGGACAGGGCTTGGCCTCGAGCTGTTAGAGACCTCGAGGTTTGCTATTTGGCCTAATTGGAGCCGATGTTCGGCTCCGAACCCATCAGTAAGAATGAAGGCGAGATTGAACAACTTCACATCGAGTATTTTGGCCTTCTATGTCACAAGACATTGAGAGAGCACTTTTACCTTGCTCGGTGTGTAATAGTACGAAGCTTCATCAACATAAGGAACCACTTCAGCTTAACCAGATTTCGGAACTACCTTGGTCGACAGTAGCCACTGACATCTTCGAGTGGAATGGTCAACATTATTTTGTGCTAGTAGACTCTTACTCCAATTGGTTCGTGATCTGACTTACTTCCCAACCTAGCATCCAGTACAGTCATTTCTAAGATGAAATGTCATTTTGATGTTCATGGTAGTCCACACAGTTATTTCTGACAATGACATGCAGTCTACAAGCCAAAAGTTCAAAAGATTTGCTGAAGAATGGCTCTTTTTCTCATGTCAAAAATAGTACAGAGTACCCACAGTCAAATGGTTTGGCAGAACGCGACGTGCAAAGTCCAAAGCAGTTACTTGAGAAGTCAAAATGAGATAATAGTGATGTTTTCCTATATCTCTTGAATCTCAGAAATGTTCCTCATGATAAACATCTTGGTTCACCTGCTCAGAAACTTCTGTTGAGATAAACCAGAACCATATTACCAATCAGTAGTCAATTGTCTCCATGTGTCAAGAACAGATCAGTGAAGCCCAATCTGTTGAAGTGCCTATCCCAGAAGTCCTACTACAATAAGATCAGCAACCCGCTCAATCCATTATGTCCAGAGCAGAGATTGTACATTATAGAATCAGAAGGAGCAACTTTTTTGTGGAATCAGAAGCATTTGAGACCAGTGTCTGAGCCTATACTACAGCATATAGCCTGTGAGAAAGATTCTTTATCTCAGAGTGAGCTGTCTGGTGTTTCAATTGCTGAGGAAGTTCCAGAGGACATTCCCTGCTCCTGTGACGAATTCAGAAGGTTCTGATACAAGCTGTGCACCGCAGACTATCCCTGTTGCTAAATTTGGTCCCAACTGTTATATTCCAATATATGGTCTAATCTCTAAACCCTGTAGCAGATATGAAGCAACTTGGACATGAATACTGTGCTTTGTTTCTAATGTATACAGTAATGCATGTCTAGCTCTGACATTTTGTAAATGGCAATCTTTTTAAGAGGGAGGATGTAGATCAATATGTGTGTACATACCTTTAAGAAGCTATCCAAGGGCTTGCACAAGTGTATAAATACTAAGCACATGCGAGCCTCACTGCCATGCCGTTGAGATGTAAGCATGTATGTATGTAAGATCTGTTTAACTAGTTTAGTTCGTATTTAATGATGCTGCTTATCCACCCTGATGTGTTTCTATGTATTAAAGCATCTGAAGAAAACCCCAAGCCTTCTTGTTATATGTATTAGAGAGACGAACGAATGACAGATCCTAAGGGCAGAATTATTTTTTTTTAAGACAAAGAAAGGGAAATAAAGAACACTCTGAGAACTAGTCTTAAAAGGAGGGATACCAGGCTGCATCCTACGTGAAATTCAGGCAGGAACGTGCAGCATCATTAGGTGCCCTATTCTACCAAAGCCTGAGTACCAGCTTCATCCCAGCTGAGTGAAGGATAGCCACGGTCATCCCTTTACACAAAGGTGGAGTGTCCACGGATCTGGGAAATTATAGACCCATCAGCCTAACTAGCCTGATCCGCAAGGCCATGGAATGGATTACCATGGACCTCATTAACAAAGACATTGGCAGCCTCCAAACACTCAATCCCACACAGTTTGGCTTCATCATGGGGAGGTCATGTCTGCTAAATTTGGTCGACTTCTTTGAGACAATCACCAAAGCCATGGACGAGGGGAAGAGAGTGCACACTGCCTACCTTGACCTGGCTAATGTCTGACACTTTTCTCCACTCGAGCACAACAGATAAACTCTCTCAACTAGACATCAATCCATATGTTACCAGATAGGTAGCAAACTGGGTCACTGATAGAACCCACCTGGTCAAAAAGGGGGAAGCCATCTCAACCAGTAGACCCATAACTAGTGGCGTACCCCAGGGTTCGGTCTTGGGGCCTCTGTTATTTGGGATATACTTTTCTGACCTGCAGGCCAAAACCAGCGGGCTATGGCTGACCAAGTTTGCAGATGACTGCAAGCTGGGTGTTGTCATCAATTCCCCTGGTGATGTAGACATCCTTCAAGACGGCCTCACTCAGACAAATGACTGGTGCCAAAAACATGGCTTCAAGCCAAATACCCTCCCCTGTAGGGAGTGTGACGTCCCCACTAATTATCACATTAATAACAATGTCCTGAGCACGCAATCAGTTGTGAGGGATTTGGGAACCCAGGTTGATAGCAACCTGACTTTTGACCACCATGTTGCTTCCACTGTACGGAAAGCTTTCTACATGGCTCACCTCATAAGTAAGGGTATTGCATCCAGTGACAATGAGGTCATAACATCCCTGTATTCTTCCCTTATAAGGCCAATTATCGAGTACAACGCCCACTTCGGCATTTACCTTGCAAAGTACATGCAAGCAGCTGGAGAGACCACAGAGGTTCCTCACCAGGAAAATCCAGGGCCGCAAACATCTACCATACAAAGGCTAAAAGCCCTATCCCTCTACTCAGTTTCATACAGACTCCTCAAAGGTGACCTCTGTCTGCCATACAAGGTGATCACGGACCTACCTTGATGGGACTGCTGCAAATCCGCATTTCAAGCTGCACTTGAGTAACCTGCACACATGGCCTCAACCTGGTCTGCGACATCAACAGGACTTGGTGGGAGAGATTTGTGCCCCAGAGACTCCCCCGTCTATGGAACAGACTACCTCTTCACATCAAGCAGAGTACCTCTTTACTCCTTTTTAAGCGCAACCTGGATAACTGGATGGGAAACAGAAAATATACCCCTGGGATTCCACTCGTCCCTGCTGGACAAGGGCATTGGGTGCTGACTTGTCTAAACAAGGGCTAAACTCTTGACTAGTCTTATAAGGGCCTCAGGGCCAATAGCCTAGTAACCTTCTATGATGAGTACCAACAATGGTACTTTAAAAAGATAGAGAAAACGGCAGCTAAAAAGTGCAATGCAAACTGCTCAGAAACATTATGTATGGGAGGTTGGAGAATAAGAGAAATATAGTAGACATTTCTAAATCAATAACCAATGAAAAAAGGCTAAATATATCTCCAAATCTTGAGAACAACAGGATCCACGCCTGAAGCTGAATGGTGGCAAACAAGATCTGGGGTATAGTAGGTTGGCAGGGCATTATGGGTAAAGGGAGGAGCTTGACAGCTTTGGATATGATGATCTAGTAGAAGGGCCGAGTCGGATCAAAGTCTCAAAATGAAGATGGAATATGGATTAAAAAGGCTTATGTTATGGCAGCTAAGGATATATGACAAGAGGCTAAAATAAGAAGTTGAGTACTCACCATAATGTTCCATCTGCATTGCTTTTCATTCCTCCTCAACCTGTGGGTTTGGTTCTGATCCTCGTAATTGACTCAGCCACTACAACAGCTTGTGGGAATCAAAAATCTCTCAAGCTCATCCCTTACCTACAATGCACTTATCTCAATTACCTCAGACTGAGGTTGCTGACAGAAAGAGACAAACAAGGCTTTTTATGCAGACTATATCTAAAATTACAAAATTATACCAAAATAGTAAAAATCTGTCAATCCTCCATTCTTCCAGAAACCAAGGGAAGAGGGTTGGAGGGTAAGGAGTTGAGGAAGAATGAAAATGGACAACACAGATGGAACCTTATGGTGAGTACATAACTTTTAATGATTATGTCCATTTTCATTCTATCCTCAACCTGTGGAACACAGCCCCAGCTACCTTATATCCTGGGTGGACTCAAGGAAGGATGTTTCTAAGCAGCACTGAGCTGAATGATGCCCTACCCTTGGAGACCAGATCCAATTTGTAATGAGTAACAAAGGTATGAGGAGTATCCCAAGTTGCTGCTGCACAATATTATCCATGCAAGCTCTAGAATGGAATACAGCTGAGGTTGCTACTACCTTGGTTGAATGGACTTGCAAGGGTTTTGTCACAGAATGCATGACTTAGAATAAACAAATGAGATAGAGATACAATCAGTGAGCCATTTGGTTAATGTTACTTTGTTCACAGGTTTTCACAATTTGGTATGCGAGAAGGAAACAAATAATTGGTCCATCTTCTTGAATTCTTTTGTTCTGTTAAGATAATCTCAATTGCCTGTGAACATCTAGCAAATGTACACAATATTCACCTTTGATAGAGTAGTTGGGGAAAAACACTGGCAGGTTAATACATTGATTGATATTGTTCTCCGATACCACCTTAGGAAGAAATGAGGGGTTGGTTTTGAGTAACACTATCTTAGTAAAAAAAACAGGTATGAGAGTTTAGAGGATAAGGCTTGAATCTTTGAGATCCTTCTAGCAGAAGTTACTGCCACTAAGAAAATAGATTTCCAAGATAGGAACTTGCGATCGCAATTATTAGCAGGTTGAAAGGGGGACTGAGTGATTGCTTGCAACACCAAATTCAGGTCCCAAGGAGGAATAGGGTCTGTGCAGGGTGGTTTTAAAAGAAGAGTACCTTCAAAAAAGCTTTACAAAGCTGAGTTTGTAAAGCACCTGAGTAGTCTTGACAACCAATATGAAAGTTGGATATCGCTGCTAATTGGACTCTGACTGTGAAAGCCGAAGCTCCTTTATTGAAAAGTACAGCTAAAAAGTAAAGACTATCATGAATTTGAGCTGAAAAAGGTTCAACGTTATTCTGGACCGCCCAGTGCACAAATTTTGTCCATTTACTGGTGCAAAGCTTTCGTGCAGAAGGTTTATGAGACAATAGTCGAATGCATCAGACAAGGGAAGAGAGCATCGGTTGTCTGGCTACTAATGGAATTGGAGAAACCAAGCTGTCAGCTTGAGATTTGGAATATTCAGATGAATCATGCCTGTTGGATGGGATAGGAGATCTTGACTTAGAGCTAGTATCCAAGGCTGTCAAATTAGGTGAGGCCAAAGGAAGGGGAACTAAATCTGACGAGGCCAGTAAGACACAATGAGGATAACTGTGTTCTTCAACCTGATTGCTTTTTAAAGGAACTTGGGAATTAATGGAATTGGAAGAAAGGCATAAAGAAGACTGGAGGGCCAACTGTGAAGAAGAGCTTCCCTCGCTAACTCCCCCTGTGGGAGAAGGGTAATCAGGGCAAAAGAGCTGCTGCACTTGTTGTTAGGGGAGAGACAACCTGGTCACAGCATGACTGACCCCATTTCCAGAATATCTTTTCTGAGACTGTCTGATTGAAGGAACACTCATGAGGTAAAAGTATGCACCAGCTCAATTTGTCTCCTGTCACACTGGGCTTCCCCAGAATGTGTGCTGCTCTGAGAAAGTGGTTGGATGCAACTGTCCACTGCCACACTCAGAGATTCTCAACACAATGGGTAGGATCTTGTTCCTCCTTGTTTGTTGATGTACCAAACTACTGGCATGTTAGCTTGTACTGCAATTGTCCCTAAGGGGAGAATGTCTTGGAAGGCCTGCAATGCTAAAAGCACTGCTCTCCTCTCTAGGATGTTGATTAGCAAATTGGCCTCTACTGGGCATCAAGTGCCTTGGACCATCCTCCCCAGACAATGCCCCCCACCATAACTGGGAAGTGTCCATGGTCACTGTGGCCTTCGGCTGAGGGGGAATGAATGGAAGGCCCTGTAAAATTTGATCCAATCGAATCCACTACATAAGATCTCTCTTGCAGATACTGGTGATTGCAATGAGTGTTGACATTGGCTGGTAAAGGATGGACCATTGTGTCGCAAGCAGACATTGTAAAATTATGTGAAATCTGGCCAAGGGAACAAGTGTTATAGATGCTGCCATGGATCCCAGTGCCTGAAGAACTAATCATGCTGCCATCTTGTTGCTGTTGATTATCTTCATGACTTGAAAACAGATAGTATCCAGTCTTGGTGGGGGAAGGGAGGCTATTACGGTCTTTGTGTTTAAGGAAGCCCTATGAAATCTAAAGTTTGTGTTGGTTCTAGATGAGATTTTTCGTAATTTATGGTTATGCCCTGGTAACAGCATGTTTAGAAAACTTTTTCTCTTGCCTCTAACAGTCGATGCCTGGTCGCAGCAGTGATGAGCCAGTCATTCAAATATGGAAACACCCAGAGTTCTTGCAGTCTCAAGTGAGCTGTTACTACTGACATGCACTTGAACACCCTGGCAGCTGTGGTGAGGCCAAAGGGCAGTACTCTGAATTGATAATGATCGGCTCCTAGCTAGAAGCATAAGAACCTTTTGGATTGCCTTTTCATCTTGATGCGATAGAAGGTCTATCAAGCACATCCAGTCATCCTGTCCCAAAAAGAGGAGGATGGACTGAACCGTGACCATCCGGAATTTGGTTTACTGAACTGACTTGTTTAAATTGTCGAGATCCAAAATTGGTTTCCAGTCCCCCTGTTCTTTTTTATACTAAAAAGAACTTTGAGTAAATTCCAGATCCTCTCTGATCTGGTGGGAACTCTTGGATGACTCTTTCTACCAGCTTTTGTATTTGCAGTGCTGCCTGTTCTCTTTGACTGGGTGGAACATCTGGGATTGTTTGCAAATAGATGGAGAAAGGGAAAATAGTATAATATAGCTTCTGGATATTATCCTCTGCACCAATGTATCTTGTGTTATCTGTAGCTAGGCTCTCTGGGTGCAGGGACCAATGACCCACACCCCCCCCCAGACTGCCTCAAGAGAAAGACAATCAGACCTCCTTTCAGAAGCGATGAATGGGTTTATCAAAGAAGGAATCTCTGTAACCTTGATTTTGTGGGCCACCTCTGCCGTGGGGCAGCGTTTTCCATTAGAGTTCCTCCCTCTGCCCCTGGGGGAACACCCACCACGTGTCCTGAGAATACCATTGGGACTCCCTGAACCACATTTTTCCACTACTGTGTTGCTTCCTAGAAACGGGTCTTTCCAGAGTGGAATAACGTATGCTCACAGCAGAAAGGTTTTTCCCATCCTTCTCACAGCTGGTTAATGTGTCTAACTTTATTGCCAAACAAGGATGTGCCATCAAGGAGGTCATTGACAAATGAAGATGTGAAAGGCTCCACAAAATCAGACAAGCACATCCAAGCGTGTCTCATTATGGCAATGCCTGAACCCGCTGCTCTAGTTGTTCCCTTGGCTGCATGTAAAATGAGCCTCACGAAAGAGTCAGAAATGGAGGTTAGGGTGGCCAACTGAGAGGTAACAGACTCTTGAACCTCTTCAGAAATGGCTCCTGAAAGTGTATCTAATAGCTCCTTAATCAAATTCCTCTGTGGTCTGGTAAAGTGTGCCAAGCAGTTCAAGGACAATAAGGCAAAAGTCAATGATGCATAAACTCGCTTCCCAAATCTATCCATCGTCCGAGACTCCTTGTTGAGAGGATGGATAGAGGAACTTTCCTGTGCTAGTTACTTTTTTGTGGCTGCCACCGCGACCATGGCATCTCCACAGGCAAACCTTTCATCCGGAACAGCTTATTTTAGTGGCAGTGATAATTTTATCCAGTCTCTGGGGAATCAGTTTAATAGCATCAGGGGCTTTCAATGCCCGCCGAGAGACCAACTCAATGAGCTCATTGGCAGACAGAATTACCCAGGAAGTAGATGGGTGGGTACCAAATGCCTGCAGGTAGACAGATTCCTCAGATGAAGGATTAATGGGCTTCCAGGTACATCTCTGTTTAAGGATTCCTAGGATGTCTCCAAAGGAGACGTGATCAGGAGGTGACTTTGGGGATCCTTCGCCTTCCTCAAAATCCGTATCCTTTGTGATAGATTCCTCCAAAGAATCCAAGTGCTTCCTCTTGCACTTTTTCTTCCTAGGAATCTCCTCAGTGGTGTGGTCTGGGAGGTATCAGAAGAACAGGGGCCAGCCTGCTGGGAAGCCTGAGGCTTTGGTACTCGCTGTCCCAGTGAAGGAAGTGGTTGAGATTCTGGTCGAAAATGTGACAAGGTTGGTTGATCTGAGAGGGGAGGAACTGACTGAAGTAGAAAAGGTTCTCTCCATAGCCTCAAAAGCTGATCCACCCAAGGAAGGAAAGGACCCAGGATCCAAAAGAATGGAACTCAGTACCGTAGTCCCTCCCTGAGGAGATCCCCCTGAGGCAGAAGCCAGAGCTGAGCTGATCTGCGCCGAAGCTCCAATGTACAGAGAAGACTATGAAAAAATATGAGTTGACTTGAGCCCCTCTGAACCGATAGGACAGATATGGCTCTGAGAGGTCTCTGGTTCTGAGTGAGCTGGAGAACTCAGAGCAACCACTGGGACTGAAAATAAGGATAACTTGGGACCTGATACAGTCGATACCGGATAGCTCAGAACTGACGGCTCTAAAGCTTCCAACAAAGTTAGAGGAGGAAGAAGATGAGGGGGAGTTGCAGACTAAGTCCCTGACCCAAAGAGGTAGGAACTGAGGTGGTCGCTGTTGCATCTTGCACCCAAAGGATTTTTCTCACCAGCTGCTCTACATCATCTTCAGTAAGACGTCTGGAAAAACAGGTGACAAAGGGAGACACAGGTCTTTCCAAAAACAGAGAAGGGAGGTTGCCTGGAAAGGGGTCTCTGGAAGGAGAACATTTAGTTCTAGGAATTGGAAGAAATTCCTGTGTCGGTACTGAAAAAAAAAAAAAGACTTATCATGTCCCTTCGGAGTCGAAGACAAGGCTGGATCCAAAGTCTTGGGTGCAGTAGTCCACAGTTCCAACAAATGCGTCAGAACAAAAGTTATGTTCTTACCATAACATTCCATCTGTGTTGTTGATCTTCATTCATTCTTGACTGTTGGGTCTCTGTTCCGTCCTCAGAACAGACTTGGCCACTGTATCAAGCTCTCGCCAGCCAGAAACTCTCAAGCTAAGGCTACCTATAGTGCCTCTCTTCCCTTCCCCTCAGATCGAGTTTGGCTCGTAGAACAGAGAAAAAAGGTAGAAGCTTTGTCTGAGCAATTGCCCTAGTAGAAGACCAGGACTAGTTATGAACCTCTAGGAGTCTTTGGAGGGTGTAGGAGGGTGGGATGTCAATATGTTGTCAATCTTCATTCATTCTTGACTGTTGGGACAGAGTCCCTAGCTACTTATGCCCCAGGAGGCCCTAAGGAAGAATATTCCTGAGCACCATAGAGCCAAAGGATGCTCTTCCCCTGGACACCATGTCCAATTTGTAATGAGTGATAAAGGTATGATGGGTAGCCCAAGTTGCCACTGCACAAATGTCATCCAAAGAGGTTCTGGAGTGAAAAGTTACTGAAGTGGAAACTGATCTGGGTGAATGAGCCCTAACTTTTGTTGATAAGTTCAGCTTATTTTGGTCATAAATAAAGATGTAATCTCTCAACCATTTCGATAGTCACTTTGTAAACGTGTTTGCCCAGTCGAGTATCTGAAAAAGATAGGAACAACTGGTCCAATTTCCTAAACGATTTCATTCTGTCCAGATAAAAATGTAGATATCTATGTATATCCAACAAATGTAAGCAATATTCCCCCTTGTTTGAAAAGTTTGGGAAGAAAATTGATAGATCTATAGACTGATTAACACTGGAATCTGATACTACTTTAGGCAGAAAAGATGGGTTAGTTGCAAGTGATAATCTCTCTCTGTGAAAAATGATATATGGATGTTTCACACACAAAGCATGGAATTCAGATATTCTTCTGGACAACGTGATGGCTATCAGGAATAAAATTTTCAAAGATAAATATTTGATATCACAGGTGGCTGCTGAAACAAAGGGCTGGTGGACCAAACTTTGTAAGACTAACGTTAAATTCCAAGGCTCAATGGGCTCCCTAAAAGTTGGCTTCAAATGTAGAACGCCCTTTTGAAAGGTTTTGCAAAGGTGATGAGACATCAAAGAAAGATCATCAAAACCATTATGAAAATTTGACATGGCAGCTAAATGAACTCTAATAGTAGAAGCAGAGGCTCCCCATTGGAATAAGGTTGATAAATATTTTAATACCTTATCAATCAAGGCTGAAAAGGGGTCTGTTCCTTTGTCCTGAGACCAAAACACAAATCTGTTCCATTTACTAAAGTTTCCTGGTGGATGGTTTATGTGAGGCCAGAAGTATCTTTTCTATTAGAAAGACAGATCATTCTGCCTGGAAATGGAAGAACTAAGCCAGCAGGTTGAGAGTCTGTAAGCTGGCATGGACCAGTTCCTGCGGATGACGCAACAGATCTGGAGTTGGAACAAAAATTGGGGAATTAGGGGGATTAGTGGGAAGGCATAAAGTAGTCACGAGAGCCAAACGTGTAGGAGAGTATCTCTTGAGGACTCCCCCCGAGGGGGGATTAGGGAAAAGTAGCTGCTGCATTTGTGGTTTATGGGAGATGCAAACAGATCACAGCAAGGTTGACACCACTGATGAAAGATCTTTGTCACTACACTGGGAATGAAAGAACAATCGTGAGGCAGGAGTATGCATCTGCTCAGTTTGTCAGCAATCACGTTGGAATTCCCCAGAATGTGCATTGCTATCAGAAAGCGGTTGGAGGCGATCGCCAATTGCCAAACTCTTATGGCTTCCCGACAATAGGAAGGATTTGGTTCCCCCGTCTGTTGATGCACCAGACCAGTGACATGTCTGACTGAACAGCACTTGTCCCTGAAGGGAGGGAAGATTGAAATGCTTGCAACGCTAAGAGCACTGCTCTCAGTTCTAGGACATTGATATGTAAATTGACCTCTTGAGGGGACCAAGTGCCTTGGACTGTCTTTTCCTGAAAATGCCACCCCCACCCCATCAAGGATGCATGTGTGGTCACTACAGCCTTGGGCTCAGAGGGTGTAAAGGGGCGGCTCCATAATTCCTTTTCTCACTTCATCCACCAACATAAATCCTGCCACTGAAGCAGCCTCATGTGGGTACCTTGCTAGAGGAACTAGGGTCATTGCTGCTGCCATGGACCCAAGAAGTTGTAAGACTAGACGAGCTGGAACTTTGCCTTGACAGAGCATCATTTGAAGATGTGACCTCAACCTGAGTAGTCTGTGGAGAAGCAGAGCAGCCATGCAGGATTTTGTATTTAGTGTTGCTCCGATGAATTTTATTTCTTGTGTGGGGGATAGTTTTGACTTTTCCCTGTTTACTGAGATACTTAAGAACTCTGCAAGCCTTAGAGCGGAGTACAAGTCGGAAAGCAGTAGATGCCTGGTGGGGGCGGCGAGGAACCAGTCATTTAAATAAGGAAACACACGGAATCCCTATAGCCTTAAGTGAGCTGCTGCTACTGCCATGCCTTTGGTGAACACCCTGGGGACTGTGGTGAGACCAAAGGGCGGTGCTCAAAATTAGTAATAACTCACTCCCAGCCAGAAGCGGAGGGATTTTCTGGAGCACTTGTCCATTTTTATGAGCTAATACACATCCTGAAGATCTATAAAGCACATCCGATCATCTCTCTCCAGAAAAGGAAAGATAGACTGAAATGTGACTACCCGGAACTGTTGAACAAACTTGTTCAGAGCACTGAGGTCTAGGAATGGCCTCCAGTCACCTTCTTTTTTGGCACTGAAAAGAATCTTGAGTAAAATCTGGATCCTATTTGGTCTGGTGAGATTGTTTGGATGACTTTTTTGAAGCAGCTTTTGGATTTCGAGTTCTGCTATATCCCTCTGATTGGGGGGATCATGGGGGATTCATCTTGGTGGTCTGGGATAAAGGATGAAGGGGATATGGTAACCTCCGGTAATTACTGTCTGCACCCAGGAATCCAATGTTACTGTTTGTCAGGCTAAATGGTGCAGAGAGAATCTTCCCCCGACTGCCTCCAGAGGTAAGCAATCAGGCAACTGCTCAGGAGCAGTGATTGGTTGTCCCAAGAAAGAATCTCTGGAACCCTGGTTATGCAGGCCCCCTCTGCCACAGGAGGGACAGCTTCCCGATGAGTTCTCCCTCTCTGCTCCAGGGAGAATACTCGCCATGTGTGACTGAAAAATCCCTTGGGACTTACTGAACCACATCTTTCCATTCCTCCGATTCCTGGACTACGGTCGTTGGAGTGGAAAAATGCACGCCCGCAGCAGAAATGGTCTTTCCATCATTCTCACACCTGGCTAATGTGTGTCTGACTTTTGGGCCAAACAACGATGTAGCACCAATAGGTGCATTGACAAAAGAAAACTTCAAAGGGTCCGAGAAGTCACAAGCTCATCCAGGCGTGATGCCTAACTGGCAATGCCAGTACCCACTGCCCTGGCCATCCCTTTGGCTGCTTGTGCAATAAGCCGCATGGACGAGTTGGAGATAGATTCTAGGGTGGCAAGCTGGGAGGCAACCTTCTCGCATACCTCGTCAGACACTGCTCCTGCCAAGGTGCCTGAAAGCACAATTATCAGGTCCCTTTGAAGTCACTTGAAATGTGCCAAAACATTCAATGACGGTATGGCAAAGGTCATTGAAGCATTGGCATGCTTCCCGAATCTGTCCATCATCCGAGACTCTCGGTTTGGAGGATGGATAGCAGGACTCTCCTTGGTGAGTTCCTTCTTTGTGGCAGCCACCACCACCATAGCATCGACCGCTAAACCTTTAGAAAATATAAAACCCACACCACCACCCCTAAACACAGAGCAGTGCAACATCTTTATTGGTGGGTAAAAAAAGTACAAACTGTACTTCTTTCTTCATTCCATTCCACTGCAACCCATTGGGTAGAAATCCCAAAGCAGAGGGGAGGGAGGTTGGCAAATCATATAGAAGCAGGAGCTGTCAACATGCTTTGCAAATAGCTGTGGCAAAACCAGCCCTAGATTTAGAGTAGAGAGGAACTGCCTATGTAACATCCAGTGTGCAAAATCTTTGAAAGTAGGCAAAAGAATAGTTTGGTTTAAAACACACACTAAAACCACCTGGCATAAAGGAAGGATTAGTACATAATGATACCCTAGACATTGAGCAGGTGGACCGTCCTTCTGAGATAACAGGTGTGGAATCAAAGGTAGTACCAGTGTTGGAGGCCAATCTGGAGCTATTAAAATCATCCTTGGCTTGTCTTGTCTGACCTATGATGAAACCCCTTTTGCAAAACTTTGGCTGGTGGTGAGTGGAGAAAGCGACAGATCAGATCTCTGGAGTTCCCCATGACACTGTCAATTTCTGAAATACATCTCCCATAAAATCATTGCTTGCCTGCATAGAGCATATGTTTAGCACAGAACCTGAAGTGCTAGGAGAAGCCCCCACTGAAGCTAAACTTGGCCTACCTCAAAGAAGTTTTGGAAACAGATAATCCCTATGAGGTATCTGCTTCCCACAAAGAATACATTTATGACATCTGACATGATCCGTTACAAAGGCAAAAAAAAAAAAAAAAAAAGCCAACGGGTACTTAGCCAACTTTGATTCGGGTCTGAAACTCCGACCCGAATTTTTTTTTTTCGCCAACAACCTGCATAAAACTGTTTTCTGCATCGGACCATGGGCAAAAGACTGAGGGATATGACGTCGTCATGCGCATTAGTACCCCCTGACGCCCTGACATCAGTCCAATGCGTTTGGCCTTGACGTCAGCCATATACTTTGGTATTCGGGCCGACTGGACAGCGGACTACCCTATGGTTAGGACTGCAGCAATGTGGAAAGAAGAACATCAGTGGGGTTGATCTTCGGGTGAGGAGCGAATTTTGTCCGGTCTCTGGGGAATTGGCTCTATGGTGTCAGGAGCCTTCCACATATGCTGCATGATGAGTTTGACCAATTCACTGGCAGGAGGGGTCACCCAAGAAGTAGAAGGTCAAGCACAAAAAGCCTGCAAGAAAACAGATTCCTCGGAGGAAGGGTTTGTAGACTTCCCATCACCCCTCGGTTTTAAGATTTCCAGGATGTCTCCGAAGGAGACAACTTGGGGGGTGACCATGGGACCCTTCCCCTTCATCATAATCTGTATCCTCAGTGACAGATTCGTCCGGAGAATCTATGTGCTTCCTCTTTTGCAAGATCTCTTACAAGGTGGCTCCTCAGGGGGAAGGTCTGAGGAGAACTCGGAAGAGAGGGTACCCTGCAGTATGGTGTATTGCTCCTCTTGTGCCCGCTGCCCTGATGTAGTAGACTGACAGCTGTGAGCCAGAGGATACATAGATGTGACACTCAGGAGTGGATGGTGCCACCTGCGAGCCTGCTGAGGTGAGAGCTCTCTCCATAATCTGAAAGGCAGGCCCCATCTGAACAGGGATGGGAGCCCGGAACTGAGAAAGACAACCTCGGAATCATGGTCACACCCTGCTCCGACGAGCCCACCTCCAGAGGAGACGACGCTAGAGAACTCTGAACTGCGCCAAAGCACCAGGAACCATAGATGACGTCGTGGAAAAAACTGGAGCTGAACTAGGGATCCCAGGGCAGGTACAAAGTCATGGTCCCATGGGCGGGTCAGCTCCGACAGAGCCCTTGACCACAGGGTCAGTTTTGGAATCAAAGTGAGGTCCACCATCAGTACTGAAGTAGTTGGCACTGGGAGTGTTGAAGTTGAGGGCTCCAAAACCTGTGGAGAGGTTGAAGGAGGAAGATAAGTGGGAGTCCTTGGAGAGTAAATCTTGGCTCTGGATGGGAGAGAGGTCCTAGACTGGGCAGGGAGACCTCTGGCCACCAACAGCTGATCCACTAATCTAACTAGATCAAGCTTTGAAAAGCTCCTGGTGGAATGGATGGACATCCCCCCAAGGGTGAATCTGAATGTTCAGTAAAGGGACTCAACTGTTGACCAAAGAAGGGGTCCCTGGGTATTGATTCGGGCTTTGGCACCATGGTCGGCTGGCCAATGGTTTGTTTTGGTGGGGGGAAGCATCCAGTTTGACTGGGTAAACTACTGTTGGTGCCGAGAGGGCCACAGGTACCAATGAAGAGGTCGGTACTGACGTGACTTTTGTAGGTTCAGTAGTTGTCAGCACCATGGGGGACGTTACAGGCTTCAGTGCCAAAATGATAGCAGATGTCAATTTCAGAATCTTAGGCCTCTGTTCTGCTGTATGGGTCAAGACTTGGACCTTAGAAGATATAGACTCTTGAGATTTAGGAGAACAGAGTGGCTCTTCTTTTTAGACTTTTTTTGGGAGACTCAGACATCTCCGCCTCAGACAAAACCTCACCAAAAGGGCATTTAAATACTCCCTTGAGGATCAGTTTGTTCCTCCTCTCTGCAATGGTTCAAGCGCTGAAACCCTTGCAGAGCTCACAAGGCGGTTGAATCTCTAAATGTGGCACCTCCAAACAATACACACAAGAAACATGCCCATCTGAATTGGGCATCTTTCTGCCACTCTCATTGCACTGCTTGAAACCAGTAGTTCCTTTATGCTTTTCAGCCATCTTTCAAATTTTAAACCAGGTACAGACACAAACTTACTCGTCCGCGCGCGCGCGCGCACACACACACACACACACACACACACACACACACACACACACACACACACACTAAGAGAAAAGGGAAAAAAAGAACATTTTTTTTTTTTTTTTTTTAGAAAAGGTTGTATCAGCAATGGTAGTGAAGAAAATACCACAAAGGGTAAGGGAGGGAAAAGGGAATACCAATGATGGCATTTAAAAAATTACCAGAAGTAAGAGGGAAGGGAAGGGCCTATATCAACAATAAGACAAGAATTTACCGATAAGGTAAAAGGGAAAGAAACAGCACTCGCACTCAAAAAAAAAAAAAAAAAGAGCAGTAACTAGAAAAATATTAAGGAAGCAACAAGTTTAGAGCAAGAAACAAAAATTATATATATATATATATATATATATATATATGTGTGTGTAACACCAGATCCAAGGCAAAAGACCAAAACTAAAAGTTTTGCACAGGAAGGCAGTACCAAAACCAAACACTACGCACTTAGAAAATAATAAAATTTAATTGAGTGCGCTTTCCTCAATAGACTTCTTCAGAATGAGAAAATACCCAGCAAATTTTCATTTTAAAACCACATCTGACATGTCATTGGTTAGAAAAACAACACAAAAATAATTTCCTCTTCACTAAATACATTGCTAAAACCTAACCACTTAACAAAAATAACATAGCACCAAATCTCTCCAAAAATAATAAATACAATATCTACTAATGTATGTGTGTAAATATATAAAATATAAATACATAAATACATATGCAAATGGTCGTACACAAAATAACTATGCTAAAGTAAACTTATACTACTCAGCAACAGCTCCTCCTGGTCCTGCAGAGTGGTGCTAGCAGCAGAGAATCGAAAAAAGCGACTACTTTCAAGATATAAGTATATTTTTGCTGTTTCTACCTGTGCAACCTCCCTTTCTTGCTGAAAACGAAGTTAAACTGCTAATTTAACTGTATTTAGTGGTTTTTATTACCTGCACTTTAAAGCTTGTTTGTTTAATTTAACTGTGGAGGCTGCCCACTCAAGTGCGCTAGCCTGTGCATTTAATATACTGTTGTTTTTCTGCATTTTCCTGTTGCTTTCTTGAAAAAAAAAATCCTTGTTTCCCGCCTTTCCCTGGCTAGAATAGTCCCCTATACAGGCTTTGCTGTATTCTGGACTTTGGGATAGTTCCTGTGTTGCCCATTACCTTACTTGGATAGAAGGAAGTTTCTTTGCTCACCAGTGGGAGTGGGGAGCCTTGAGCAGCCTATCTGTCCCTGAAGGAGTGACCTCAGCACAAGAATCTTGTAGTAATTGGCTATTTTGGGCCATTTCTAGCTCTTTGAAGTTCCCTGCTTAAAAATCCGCTTTTGCGCGAAGTTGCTCATAGCGCAGCATCAGGCAGCGCCGGTTAATCTAGTTTAAACTATTTCTGGCTCTGCAAAGTCTACTCTTCAGTTTTTCCCTTAGAACTGCTCTACTTTCAATCTAAACAGTCTATTCTCTATCTAAAAAGCCCAACACTTGCTCCTAAAGCATTTTTACACAGGTAAAGCACTCAAACAAATAAGAAAGCACTACCATCCACCTACAATCCCCTTGAATACCCATATCCCTATAGGTCCCTTCTAACAGTTACACAGCAATCCCTTCCACTATTCTAGCATGTTGTAGGGTCAATTACTGGCATCCTCTCCAGTTCAGCTGGTGAATCTGGGAATCTTGAGGCAATGTTACAACTGCCTCATGTACACAGACAACCTCTCCTCCTCCCAACAAATACAAATATATATGAGAGATGCGACTATATAGCCAAACTGGAGGCTGAGCTCTCTCGACTCAGAACTGGCAAAACCAGTCAGGAGGAGAAGGTAACCACACTCACCACAAACCCAACTGCAAACCAAACACAAACACACAAAAACATACTCGGAGGCTCTAATTAAAAATCTACCAAAACAACAGAGGCCTCCAAAGCAGACATCCAAGCAACTACTACCTCAAAACACAGCACATGCAACACATAGTTCACAAAGTCAGTGTGCCAAACAGTCATAGCCCTTAAGGCCAAACAACATGCCAGACACACTTGTTATAGGTGACTCCATAGTCAGACACACTGACGTCCTGCTCACCAGACTGAACAAGGAAAAGGTTACAGTAAGCTGCCTGTCGGGCGCTAGAATCCGCCACATAACACAAGCACAAAGGTCACTCCAAAGCAAGTACAAATACGACTCAGTCATTGTCCATGCCGGTGTGAATGACCTGAGATGTACCTCCCTGGACTACATGAAGAGACACAGAGGAGCTCTCTGATTATGTAGCCCAGGCCAGTATGACCCTGACCCTGAGCAGCATCTTACCCTCACCAAGAATGATGCCACAGTACAAAGACAAAATGATCAGCTTTAACAATTGGCTCAATTGCTGGTGTCATTCTAAGGGAATCCAGTATCTGTCTGCTTGGGATGACATGCTTGACAAGCCACGCTGCTTCACAAGGGACGGCTTGCACCTGTCACCCCTGGGCTTCCGGATATTGGCCAAGGCTCTTGCCACCCCCATAGTGCCTTTTTTAGGCAAGGCTCAAAAGACAAACCCACCTCCCTAGAAAACACAAGTGGAAAAAAACTACGGGTAATGCTGCTCAACGCCAGAAGTCTAAACCTCAAGATGCACGCTCTCGAAGCCCTCCTCAGTATGGAGAACATTGATGTCTGTGCAGTGAGTGAAACCTGGTTCAAGGCTCCTGAGAGCACCCCAGCACTACCAGGTTATACCTCATATCATGCTTTTCGGCCTCAAAACTTGAACCGAACCACAAAAGGAGGGGGAGTTATCCATATTCATCAAAGATACCTACACCTCCAGGTTAGTGGCAATGCACGAAGCATCTGAGACCATCCAAGTGCAACTAACCGTAGGCAAAACTGCCCTAGAGTTTGTAGCATGTTACAGACCACCCTCTCAAACTCAGGAACCCCACTCAGCCTTCCTGAAGACACTGGAGAGTATGAATGTCTCTCCAAACACCATCATATTGGGAGACTTCAACTACCCAAACATAGACTGGGAGCATTACTCAAGCCCCAACACCCAAGCCCAAACGTTCCTAGAATTCATAAACTCAAATGCGATGGAACAACTAGTCACCACTCCCACAAGAAGAGATAATATACTAGACCTGATCATCACAAACATGGGGACACAATGCTCCACACCGGAAGTATACCCCTCATTGGTGAGATCAGACCATAAATTAATCTCACTGGAAATCCACATCCCGCCCCCCACCCCCAACACAAAAGACCACAGTGAAGAATTTCTCAAAAGCTGACTTCACACTTCTTAAGACTGAAGTGTTATCCTTCAAGGCCCCTGGGCCAGTGAAAACCACAGCCCACACCGCTGAATCCTTTATAAACGCTTTCTACGGACACCTTCAAGAATGCATGGATCATGCAATCCCAAATAAAACCAAGACCCATTCCCCCATAGACAGGCGTCCTGTCTGGTGGACCCCAGCCAACAACAGGAGGAGGAAGCTACTACATGATAGAGCAAAATCCCCAAAAGGGAAGGCATCTCTGATCAGTACAAGCAAAAAACTACGATCACTCAAAATCATCCAAGGACAACACAGAGAAAAAAATCGCAAAAGACACTAAAGACAATCACAAGGCCTTCTTTAGTTATGTTAGAAACCTGGGTGGTAACTCCCAGATATGCTCATAGTCCAAAATGACAAAAAATATACTGAACCCACAGATATTGCCAACATACTGGCAGACAGGTTCAGTGCAAATCCCCACCTCTCCCCCCCAAAAGGAGAAATATCTATCTCAGCAGAGTGTAGCCTCCCTGACATCTCAAATGCCCAGGTGAGAGCCGCCCTCTCCAAAGCTAAAAACACAGCATCAATGGGACCAGACGGTGTCCCGGGTTGCGTGCTACATGAACTCCAAGAGGAACTAAACCCGCACATAAGGCTGCTGTTTAATCTTAGCCTTACTACAGGATACATACCCAAAGAATGGCGTACAGCAACAGTGGTCCCACTCCACAAAGGAGGTGCTTCTATGGACCCTGGAAATGACCGCCCCATAAGCTTGACGAGCCTGGTCTGCAAAGCTATGGAGAGGATCATTATGGAACTGAAACAAAGACACTGGGGACCTACAGACACTGGATGTTACCCAATTCAGCTTTGTCAAGGGCAGATCCTGCCTTTTGAACCTGGTCGACTTTTTTGAAACAGTCACTAAAGGCCATTGATGAGGATAAGGCAGTTCACACAGCCTACCTTGATCTTGCAAAAGCCTTTGACACAATACCCCACTCGGGCATCATAGACAAGCTCACCAACTTAAATGTAAACCCATATGTCATAAGATGGGTTGCAAACTGGCTCAAGGACAGAACCCACAAGGTCAGAATTGCTGGGGCCATGTCAGACTCTAAGCCAGTCACAAGCGGTGTCCAACAGGGCTCGGTCCTGGGACCCCTCTTGTTCGGCATTTATTTTTCTGAGGTGCAAGCAAACATAGGAGGATTGTGGCTAACAAAGTTCACAGATGACGGCAAACTGGGTGCCATAATTGATACTCCAGTGGACACGGTCATCCCTCAGAAAGGCCTCACAGAAACGGATAACTGCTGTCAGAGCCATGGCCTTAAACTGAATGCCAAAAAATGTATAGTCATACCCTTTGGGAAAAACAAAGTACCCACAAATTACCACAGAGGTGGAAATCCATTAAGTACGGAAGAAGTAATCAGGGACCTAGGGACCCAAGTTGACAGTAACCTCTCATTTGACACTCACATTGCCAAGGTGGTTAGGAAGACCTTCTATATTACTCACCTTATCATGAAAGGATTAACATCTAGATCAAGAGAGGTCATTGTGTCCATATACTCTTCCCTTATCAGGCCCATAATTGAGTACAATGCCCCATTTGGGATGTACCTTACCAGACACCTGCAGCAGTTAGAAAGACCCCACAAGTACCTCATAAGAGGATCAAGGGTCTCAAACATACGTCATATGCTGCCCGGCTGAAGAAACTCCAGCTCTATTCAGTCGCATACCGCCTACTCAGAGGCGATCTATGCCTGACATACAAGGCCATGTCCAATCTGGAATTAATGGACATGCTCCACCTCAGAAAATCCAAATCCACCAGAGCCACGAGAGTGAGAGATTTGAACCTCAACACAGAAATAAATAGGACGTGCTGGAGGGACAGATTCATAACCCAGAGGCTCCCTACACTCTGCAACAGAATCCCAGTCCATGTTAGGCAGAGCCCCTCACTGACTCTCTTCAAGAGAAATCTTGACGAGTGGATGGGAGATCGTAGGTTTACCCTGGGGGTCATCTCTGTGTCACTGCTAGACAGAGGCACAGTGAACTAAACCCTAAATGGGCATAGTATTCTCATTCCAAGGAGTGGCGAAAGCCACACACTCTGGCTAGGCTTATAAATGCCCTAGGGCAGATAGTCTAGTATGAACCTACGAACCTAATACATGGATTTTAGTCTTAACAGGGGGCCAAGGGACAACATATTATTGAGCCCAGGTGCAAAGTTCTGATTAGTTCTGATCTGCCACTTGAGTTCCAAAAACTCAAGATATAGATCAAAAGGTCCCCCCGGGACCCAAGTCCTCATGGTCAATAGCCCCAAATTTGAAAGAATGTGTGGGGAACTTCTTGATGTGTTTATGAAGAGCATTGCCCTCATTGTGCTGTTTTATGTCATAAAGCTGTTGGTAAATTCTTTGTTTAAAAGCTCTTTTAGTTTTTCCTATATAAAAACTATCGCAAGAATCACATACTGCGATGTAAACCACACCTCTGGAATAACAATATTTTTTTCTTAGGCAAAATAGTGCCAAAACCTCTCCCTGCTAGTTTAACTTCCTCAGTGATGTAAGGACACTGTGCACATCTACCACATTTGGTGTTACCAGTTGTAACTGAATTGTGCATTTTTCTCTCAACCAGTCCCCTTAAAGACATGTCCCTCTTATAAACAATTAAAGGTTGTGTACCAACTTTACAAGAGACTTCGTTGTCAAAATTAAAAATGCACCATAATTTTTTAATGATTTGTTTGATGACAAAGAAATCCAAAGTGTAAGAAACAATGCCCTACTAAATCTACTTTCGTTGTCACGCTCATCCTCAACCCTCTTAGAGAGACCAGATGAAAGTAAAACTTTTTATATCCCTTGCTGCCTTTTGTTCAAAACCTCATTGAATATACTACTAAAAGACAGAAGGGTATCCCCTTTTTTCCAACATGTCCTGCAAAATGTTACATTCAGTCAAAGTCTGCTTCCTCAGAAATAATCCTTTCTAATCTAACATATTGTCCTTTAACAAGGGACTTCTTCTGCTGAAAAGGATGCCAACTCTGAAAATGTAACAAAGAAATGGAGTAAGTGGGCTTCCTGTACAAATGAGATGTAAAAACCTTCCTGTCATGGTCCTTCTTAATTGTAATATCCATGTAGTTTACCTGATGTCTTTGAACATAGTGAATTTCAAAAATTGTGTAGTACTATTAATGTATGTGAAAAATCTATCCAAATCTATATTACTACTTACTATATTACTACATGTAGATATATATATATATAGTTGGGGGTGGGGGGCACAGCCCCCCACCTAGATGGGTTTTACCAAACAATGTAAAACAAAACCAGATAACAGAAAACCAAATTAAATGGGAGGGCTAAGCCCCCCCCCAACTATATATACTAACACCAGGATCGCACTACAGTGGGGAAAAGGACATATACCTTTGACTTGCCTTAGAGTAATACTTGTCAGTGAAATGAGTTTTAGGTGAAATGAACTTTCAGTGAAATGAACTTTAGGTGATTTGGTCTCAGTGAAATGGGTGTTCACTGAAGTGATACAAATCCATATATATATGTATATGAAAAAGTTAGCATTTAGCTGAAAACCTGGATGATGAGTCCTAAATTCTATGCGACAAACAAGATCTGAGGGGAAGAGAAGAGGCACTACGGGAAGCCTTGAGAGTTTCTGGCTGGCGCAAACTTGATACAATGGCCGAGATGGTTCTGAGGATGGAATAGAGCTCCAACAGTCAAGAATGAATGAAGATTGACAACATCAGATCAAATGTTTGGGCAATTTTGCTATCAGTTCCGAGGGAGCAGAAGGAACCGATATTTTTGTCTTCTTTGGGCTCGGACCCAATGGGGAAGTCAGAGTCGAAGAGCTTCTCTTCTTCACCTTTTCTGAAACTTTAGAGGAGGAAGAAGAAGCAGGACTAGAAATGCTCAATTTACTTAAAGGTTTTCCTTTAGATGAGATCATTACAGATATGGCTCTCCAAAAGAAGAGGGAAGTAGTCCTTTCAAAAAACAGTCCTCATGGAGATGGAGGGGCCCCAAGCAATACAAGGAAACAGAATGTGTGTCAGAAAAAGGAATCGTATGCCCACACTTCTCACAGTGTTTGAAGCCCACTAGGCCTTTTTCTTTATCTGCCATTTTCATGTAACACACACACACATCAAGTACACTCTCTCAGCCAAGGGCATACTAGTAAGAACTTGAAAGTTGCTTTTGGCTTTTTAAGTGTAAAGAGAGTTGGAAAAAGGGAAATATCAACAATGATATTTAAGAACTACATCAAGTGTGGAGGAAAAGAAGAAAGGAGAAAAATGGATTCTAACAATAGTAACTAAGAGTACTTCCGTAGTTGGAAAGGAAATGGGTAAGAGATCGTTTTTCAAGAAGAAAAGTAAAGAAATTTAGAATTAAAGAAGAAAACAATTTGAAAAAAACAAATCTGCTCAAAAGGATATGGCACCATGTCTAACTCGCAAAGCGGAAAACAAGATCTGCAGTAACTGATATAGCTGCATTGTGGGTAAGGGATGAGCTGAAGAGATTTTTGGTTCCCATAAACTATTGTTGCAGCCAAGAGCACACAGGTTGAGGAGAGAATGAAAACTAACAACATCAGATCAAATGAGAATACAAAATCTGAGAAAATGGAAGCTCTTGTTTATGGATATGGACAGTACCATACAAAGAGTGAAAACGTTTTTAGTCCATTTGGTTTTATATATAGGTCAGGCTTTATTTATTAGCAACCAGAAGAAATGTTGTGGTCATTAATTAACAGAGAGTTTTAGGAATTTATCTGAGAAGGAAAGACAGCAAGAGTTAAGTGGAAAAGCTGATTCTCCTAACAGTTGGCTTAGGATTACCAAATTTGAAAGTATATTTCATAGGTTCATAGGTGTGTACTAGGCTAATGGCCCTGGAGCCTTTACAAGCCTAGCCCATAGGATTACCCTGGCATCGTGCCACCTGTGCTTAGTTCCCAGTGCCTCTGTCAAGTAGAGCCACTGGAGTGAACCCCGTGGTGAATTTTCTATTTCCCACGCACTCATCAAAATTTCTCTTGAACAGGGCTAGTGAGGTGCTCTGTTTGACATGTATGGGGAAGTCTATTCCATAGCATGGGCAGTCTCTGGGTTATGAACCTGTCCCCCTCAAACACATTCTGTTGATTGTGGTAATGAGGTTGAGGTCTCTGGAGTGTGTGGTGCGGAGGGATTGGGATTTCTTTAGATGTAGCATTTCTAACAGAGCTAGGTAAGACATGGCTTTATAAGTCAAACAGAGATCGCCCCTAAGTAGGTGATATGAGACAGAGAATGGTTGGAGTTTTTTGAGTCTGTCCATATAGGACAAGTGTTTAAGGCCTTGAACCCTCTTTGTGAGGTACTTTTGTGGCCTCTCCAGTTGTTGCAGGTGACTAGTGAGGTACATGCCAAAAGGGGCACTGTACTTGATGATTGGCCTAATGAAGGAAGAGTAGAGGGAGACAATGATCTCTTTCTTCCTGGATGCAAAACCCTTAGTAATGAGATGTGCCACACAGAAGGACTTTCTGACTACAGTGGCAATGTGGTGGTCGAAAGAGAGGTTGCTGTCAACCTGTGTTGCCAGATATCTTATAACGCCTTCTGTGTTCAATGGACTACCATCGATGTGGTAATTCATGGGAACTGTGTTTTTCCCAAAGGGGATGACACATTTTTTGGCATTGAGCTTAAGGCTATGGTTCTGACACCAGTCGTTGGTCTCAGTGAGGCCTTTCCGTAGGATGTCAGCATCACTTGGGGAGTTAATAATAGCTCCCAACTTGCAATCGTCTGCGAACTTTGTCAGCCAGAGTCCCTTCGTGTTGGCCTGGACTTCAGAGAAGTAGATACTAAACAGGAGAGGACCCAGGACTGAACCCTGTGGGACTCCAATCGTGACTGGTCGGCAGTCTGACTTGGAGTCAGTTACTTTCACACTGTGGGTTCTATCAATGAGCCAGTTTGCAACCCACCTAGTGATATAGGGGTGGATGCCTAGCTTACTGAGTTTTTCTGTGATTCCTGAGTGGAGAATGGTATCAAAGGCCTTGGCCAGATCAATGTAGGCTGTATGAACCACCTTGCCTTCATCCACAGCTCTGATGACTGACTCAAAGAAGTCGACCAAGTTGAGCAGGCATGATCTACCCTTCACAAAACCAAACTGCGTGGGATCCAGAGTTTGGAGATTCCCTATATCCTTGTTTATTAGGTCCATGATGATGCATTCCATAGCTTTGCATATCAGACTCATTAAGCTAATGGGGCGATAGTTCCCAGGATCTGTAGTCGCTCCTTCTTTGTGGAGAGGGATGACTGTAGCAGTGTGCCATTCAGTAGGGAGAAAGCCTGAGGTGAGGCTATGATTGAACAGGGCACACAGGTGAGGTGCCAGTTCACGCTGTAGTTCATGTAGAACACAGTCAGAGATATTGTCAGGTCCCACAGAAGCTGTATTCTTGGCCTTGGACAGTGCTGTTTTAACCTGTACTGCAGTAATACTGGGTGCCTGATAATCTACTGTTAATGTGATAGGTCCTTTGGGAGGGGAGAGAGGGGTAAAGCTGGCACTGAATCTGTCGGCCAGTATATTGGCAATATCTGTTGGCTCGGTATAGGAGGTACCATTGTGCAGTAGCTCAGAGCAAATCTGAGTATTGCCATGGAGATTCTTTACATAACTATAGAAGGCCTTGTGGTTGTCTTTAATATCTGCCGCAATTCTGTTTTCATAGCTAGCTTTAGAGGATTTGATGAGGGATCTCAACTTTTTGTTGAGGCTGATAAGGGAGTTTTTCCAGTCTTGGGACTTCACCTTATTCCGCATTAGTTTCCTCCTTCTATTGTAGAGTTTTAGAGCCACACAGCTAAGACTCACATACATAATGCAAGCAGAAGGTTATAATCCAAAGAGGAAAAAGATGATGGGGGGGGTTCAACAAATAAGAGCAGCAGGATTTTGGCTACAGATTCTTGAGAAAAATATCCAACCATATAAAACATTATATTCATAAGATAACAGAAAATATTTAAGAACTAAGCAAACAAATGAGTGCAGAAGGGAAACTTTGCCAATATAAATGACTGCAAGCAGGGATACAGAAAAACATGTAAGAGGGGGTGGAATTTACCAGATAAAACTGGCAAAGCAACTAAGGTATTGGGAGGAAATAACTAGAGAGGGAAGGGTAATAGAGTGGGAGGAGATCAAGAAGTTGTTTGAACTACAGTTAAGAGACCACCTTCCTTATCAGGTACTGATATCAAGAGTATAGGCAAAGAGAAAGGTCTGGGGGAATATTAAACAAAAGACCTGCCCTAGTAGAATTTTTAATTGAATCTAAAATAGGTGATGCATTTAAAAAGGGGAAAACTTGTAAGGCATATAAACTACTGCATGAAAACCAGAGGAGGCTAGAAAACCAATTTACAAGGATACAGCTGAGAGACATATGTATATCTCCCAAGTATGCCGTGTCTAGAGGGATTTGGATTTTGCTTAGAAGTGTTTGCATAGGTATGTTTATACCACAAGCAGACTTCAGACTTTTTCCTCAGATAGACAGGAAATGTTGGAGGAGTCGGTAACTGACAGCATGCTTTTTTGGGAATGTATTGAGTTGGCAGATTTAATAACTTCCATACAGAGTACTCTCTCAGAAGTACTGGGGGAGAAAATAGCTGTAACTACTGAAATTATTCTTTTGAGCTGGGGACACAAGTTATGAATTGCCTAGGCATAGTTAAGGCCTTATGTTAATTCTGTTGCTGGCCAAAAAAATCAATCGCTTGAAAATGGAAATCAAAATCTAAGCCAATTGCATTTGAAGTAGTGGACATTGTAAAAGAGATAGAATAACAAGAAGGCAAGAGAAGGAGCAACTTACATAGAAATATCTGAAATTTGTGGGAACAATACATGCAGAATAATGTTCAGAAGGAATGAGGTTTAAGAAAAGGCAGGAATTGAGTGGTTTATGAAATGTGTATTTATTTGCATCACCGAATACTGTGATCTCTCTGCAGTAAGTGGGGGTTATTATTCTCACTTCATTGATATTTGGTGTTGAACTCTTAGCCTTATCCCTGAATATATTTCTGCTGAATAGCTGGATATTTGAGCTTTTTGGTTAGCTGTTATATACCTACATCAACTTTATTACAAGCTGAGATAACTACAAACTTGCAGTGTTATAAGACAGTACTGCATTTTATTTTTTCTACTTATTTGTTTCATTGAATATTGTGTTAAAGATAGTACTGCATTTTCTTTTCTGTGTATTTATTTGCTTCACTGAATATTGTGATCTCTCTGTCTCTGTGCAGTAAGTGGAGGTTATTATTCTCACTTCAATTATATTTGGTGTTGAACTCTTAGCCTAGAGGGTTTATCTGTACTTCTAAGTCTTAGTCACTTATCTCTGAATTTATTTCTGCTGAATATTTGAGCTGTTTGGTTAGTTGTTATATACCTACAAGTTAAGTACAAACTTGCAATGTTATGAGATAGTACTGCATTTTTTTTCTGCTTGTTTCATTGAATATTGTGTTAAAGATAGTACTGCATTTTATTTTTCTGTTTATTTGCTTCAATGAATATTGTGATCTCTCTGCACTAACTGGGGGTTATTATTCTCACCTCATTGATATTCAGTGTTGAACTCAGCCTAGAGTATTTCTCTGTGCTTATAAGTCTTAGTCACCTATCTCTGAATTTATTTTTGCTAAATAGCTGAATATTTGAGCTATTTGGTTAGCTGTTATATAGCTACATCAACTTTATTACAAGCTGTGATAAAGTACAGTTGTGTACACTTACTATAAATGTAGATGTTCAAGTGTATTGGGTTATCCCTGCCAGGGTAGCCTTTGGCCAGCCTGAATACCAGAAGCTTAGTTTATCTGCATCGGTTGCTGTCGCTTCAGGACTGACGTCAAGTAGTCAGTAGTATAACGTAAGGCAGCCGATGCCATTACATCAGTTTTTTTTTGCCCTAACCTGTCAGGAGCTCCCAAGTGGAGGCCAGGTTCTGGTGGAAGAACCCCACCAGTAGAAAGTAAATACCAGTATGTCCCATGTAAGGAAAGAGAAAAAAGAAGAGGGGGCTGGAGGGAGGGAAACCAGGACTGCAACAGTGAATACACTTGAACATCTACATTTATGGTAAGTGTACACAACTGTACTATGTTCTTCATGTTTCACTGTTGCAGTCATCACATTTGGGTTGATTCCCAAAGCTGAGGAAAAGGGTGGAGGCAGCCAAGGAAAGTAGGGGCTGGCTAGGATGCCCTGCAAGACTGCAGAAGCATACCCTGTCCTGGATTTGGAGATGATAGGCAGGTGGTAATGTTTGGTGAAGGTGTGAACAGATGTCTAGGTGGCAGCCTCCAGGATGTCCCTGGTGGGGACTCCTCTGAGGAAAGCTGCAGAGGTGGAGGCTGCTCTGGTTGAGTGAGTCCTGACCCCCTTGGGGGGGGGGGGGTCCGTGTTGTTTGTAGCAGAAATGGATGCAGTGTGCTACCCATTTGGAGATATTTTGTTTGGAGATGGCTTTGTCCTCTGCCCCTGCAGCAAAGCTAACCAGCAATTGATCAGACTTTCTGAAGGATTTAGTCTTGCCTAGATAGAATCTGAGCTGTCTGTGCACACCTAGAGAGTGCAAGATCCTTTCCCCCTTGTTCTGTGGGTTAGGGAAAAAGGTGGGCAAATGAATGGATTGGTTGAGAGCCACACTGGACACCACCTTGGGCATGAAGGATGGATTAGTCCTGAAGGATACCCTGTCAGCATGGAAGAAGATGAGTTCCACAGCCATGAGTGCTTGCAGCTCGGAGGCCCTTCTTGCTGAAGTGATGGCCAGAAGGAAAGCTGTCTTCCAGGAGAGAAATTTTAGCTCTGTTGAAGAGGCAGGTTCAAAGGGGGATGGGGGTGAGCTTTTACGACACAAAGTTAAGGTCACAAGCTGGGGTTGGTGCGCTTCTGGGTGGCCTCAAGTCGCTAGTCCCTCTTAGGAACTGTTTGATCAGAGGGTGTGATACAAGGGGCTGCTCAGTGGGAAAATGAGCTGAGACAGCAGAGGCATGAATTTTAATAGAGGAAAAAGGGAGTCCACTGTGTAGCAGGTCAGCTAATATAGGATGAGAGGGAGGGAGGGCTGTGCCATATTGGCTCCCTTAGCCTGAATCCAGGTGCAGAACTTTTTCCATTTGTCAGCATAAGACGTCCTAGTGCTAGGGCGTCTGGCCTCACGTATAACATCTAGAACCTGCTTGTTGAGGTTGGCAGATTGATCGGGGGGGCTAGGGAATAAGCCAAGCTGCCAAATTGAGTATCTGCAATTGGGGATGCATGAATTCCCCTTCCCTCTGGGTCAGGAGGTTTGGAATCTGAGGGAGATGCCAAGGTGGCAGAGGGGACAGGCTGCACAGTAAGGGGTACCAGTGCTGGCGAGGCCAGTCTGGAGCTACAAGAATTGTCCTTGGTTTTTCCTCTATTTTCAGCAGTACCCTGGGGATGAGAGGTAGTGGAGGAAAGGCATAGACTGATAGATTGCCCAGGGGCAGGACAGGGCATCCACTTTCCAAGCCCTGCAGTGATGCTCCCTGATGCAAAACTTGCTGAGCTGAAGGTTGGTGTGGGAGGCAAAGAGGTCAACCTTCAGGGTGCCCCATTTCAGAGTTATTAGGGAGAAGGTTCTTCTGTTGAGCTGAAACTCATGTGGGTCCAGAAGATTTCTGCTTAAGTGGTCTGCCAGAGAGTTGAGAGAACCCGGTAGGAATTGTGCTAACAGGTGGAGTTGCATGGCATAGGCTGTGTGCCAAAGGGTCATGGCCAGCCTGCATAGAGGGTAGGACCGAGTCCCTCCCTGCTTGTTGATAAACCACATCACAGTTGCGCTGTATGTATTTATCAGGAGAGCCCCTGGGGAGAGAAGGGGTTTGAAAGCTGTCAAGGCGTGCTGGACAGCTATCATCTCTTTTTGGTTGATGTGCCGATGGATTTGTTGTAGACTCCATTGGCCCTGTATGCACCTGCCGTCCAGGTGTGCACCCCAGGCATAATCGGATGCGTCTGTGGTGAAGATCTGGGTGGCGTGGGGTGGTGAGAAAGTTAGTCCTTTATTGAGGGAGCATGCTGTTGCCCACCAAAGAAAATCTTTTTCTGAGGCAAGGTACTATAGGTATAAGAGTCTCCAGGCCTTGAGTGTTAATACCAAAGGCTTTTTAGGTACCACTGAAGTTTCCTCATATGCAGTCTGGCATATGGAAGGAGTAGAATGCAAGATGACATGAACCCCAGAGCTTGCAGGATTTTCCTTGCATATAGTTGGGGTCTGGTGGCTAATTGAGAAAAGTAGGCTGTCAGGAAGGTTTACACACAAGAATCAAGGTGTAGGCTCGAGTTAAATGACCCAAAAAAAGAAAATAACCTATAACACAACTCTCCAAGGGTCATACACAATGCTGAAGGATATCACAATACAGCAATAAAATCATGATGTAGTAATAAGAAATCCAACTGTTTATTCATTCGAAGTAGGTATGCGCTTTCATGGGAATAACTCCCATTTCTTCACACCATTCAATAAAACAAAGCACAAATGGTCCCTTTATACAACACATTTTTCTTAATTGAATAATTTGAATTTAACCTCCCCTCCCATATTTTAAAGTGACAAGTATTAAAATATATATAACTATTTAAAATCATTACATTTAAATACATGCCTTTCTAATAATTGACAACTTCATAAAAAATTTTATGTAACATAATTTTATAAAAATTTATATATAAAATATCTCATTAATACAAACCACAATAAATATCCAACCTTCAAAGACAACAGAAACAGCATTAATAAATTCCTTCCATATTATGGGGGTAGTTGTATCACCTAACATTTATATCATTTATTTACGAATTCCCCTATTTTTCAAAATCGGCTTTAGTGGAACCCTATTTTTTGTGGCTTTCCCACTGTTAAGCTAGTGACTGCATTTCGCCTGTTTTACTGCTACTTTAAGTGATTCCTGCATTTTACACTGTTTATTGCACTTTAAGTTACTAATTGTTGCAAATTGTTTCTGTAGGCTACACACTAAAGTGCGCTAGCCGATTTACAGCATTTATAGCATTTACTGTCTGTTTTTTTCCTTATCTCTGTAATAAAACAAAAAAATCTCTTGTTTTCCTGCCTTACTGAACTAGAGTAGTCCAGTTTCAGAGTTGCTGATCCCTGGGCTTTGTTTTTAGTTCCTGTTACTGATCCATTGCCTTATTAGGAAGGAGGGAAGTTTCTTTGCTTACCAGTGGGAGTGGGAAGCACTGAGCGGCCTTTTGGTCCGATTTGGTGAAGTTTCAGCCAGAAACTAGTAGTCCATTGGTCGTTTGGGCCAATTCCTACCTCCCTTCAGCCCCTGCTATAAAACACACTAAACGCGTAGCTCAGAGTTGCCACTGTTGCACACAAGAGCAGCGGCGGTTAAACTATTCGGGACATCTAAATTCCACTCTTCAAATTTTCCCTTAGAACTACCTTCCTCAAGCTGTACTGCTGATCTAACCAGCATATCCTATAACTGAAAAGTTCATCTCTACTTGATTCCCAAGTAGACTATTCTCTATCTGTAAAGCCTAGCACTTACTCCTACAGTACTTGCACCTTGATAAAGCACTCTTATTATAGATAGTACCCCACCAGCCTAAAACCCACTTCCCGGAGTCCTTTGAAAGTCTCTTTATCTACTACTACTAGTATGTCGAGGGATCAGTTGCTAGTGTCCTCTCCAGCTCAACTGGTGAACCTGGGAATATTGAGGCAATGTTACAATTGCCTCATGTACACAGACAATCCTCTCCTTCTCCCACAAAACACAAATACATGCGAGAGATGCAACTATACGGCCAAACTGGAGGCTGAGCTCTCTCAACATAGGACTGGCAAGACCAGACAGGAGGAGAAGGTAACCACACACAATACATACCCAGTCACACATGGTACCATCACAACTTCAAATCATACACATACTCACACAAAGACATACTCGGAGGCTCTGATCAAAAATTTACCAAGACAGCAGAGGCCACCAAAGCAGACACCCAAACAACTACCACCTCACGACCCAACACATGCAACACATAGACCACACAGTCAGAGTGTCAAACAGTCACAGCCCTTAAGGCCAAACAAAATGCCAGACACACTTGTCATTGGTGATTCCATAGTCAGACACACTGACGCCCGCCACCAGACTGAGTAAGGAGAAGGTCACAGTAAGCTGCCTGTCGGGCGCTAGAATCCGCCACATAACGCAAGCACTCAGGTCTCTCAACAGCAGGTACAAGTACGACTCAGTCATTGTCCACGCTGGTGTCAACGACCTGAGACGCACCTCCTTGGACTACATGAAAAGGGACATCGAGGAGCTCTCTGATTATGTAGCCCAGGCAGGTATGACCCTGACCTTGAGCAGTATCCTACCTTCACCTAGAATGATGCCACAATACAGTGATAAGATGATCAGCTTTAATAATTGGCTTAAATTCTGGTGTCATTCAAAGGGGATCCAATGTCTGTCTGCCTGGGATGACATGCTGGACAAGCCACGCTGCTGCAAGGGACGGCTTGCACCTGTCACCCTGGGCTTCCGATATTGGCAAAGGCTCTTGCCACCCCATAGTGCCTTTTTAGGCAAGGCTCAAATTCTAAACCTACCACCCTAGAACACCAAAAGGAACAATACTAAGGGTAATGCTGCTCAATGCCAGAAGTCTCAATCTCAAGATGCACGCACTCTAGGCCCTTCTCAATATGGAGAACATTGATGTCTGTGCTGTGACAGAAACCTGGTTCAAGGCTCCTGAGAGCACCCCAGCACTAACAGGTTTCACCTCATATCATGCGTTCCGCCCCAAAATCCGGACAACACCAAGAAAGGGGGGGGGGGGCCCATATTCATAAAGGACACCCACACCTCAAGGTTGGTGGCAACGCATGATGCATCGGAGACCATCCAGGTGCAATTAACCATAGGCAAGACTGCTCTGCAATTTGTAGCATGTTACAGGCCACCCTCTCAAATTCAGGAACCTCACATGGCCTTCCTGAAAACATTGGAGGATAAATGTATCTCCAAACACCATCATACTAGGTGACTTCAACTACCCTAATATAGACTGGGAACACTACTCAAGCCCGAACACTCTAACCCAAAGATTCCTGGAGTTCATAAACTCAAATGCCATGGAACAACTAGTCACCATCCCCACAAGAGGAGAAAACATACTTGATCTCATCATCACGAACATGGGATCAAAATGTTCAACACCGGAAGTATACCCCTCACTGGTGAGATCAGATCATAAACTAATCTCGCTGGAGGTCCTCATCCCGCCCCCACCTGTAACAAAAAAGACCACAGTGAAAAACTTCTCAAAAGCAGATTTCACACTTCTAAAAACTAGTGTGGTCTCCTTTAAGGCCCCTGAGCCAGTGGTAAACATTACTCAAACCGCTGAATCACTTACAAATGCCTTCTACCAGCACCTACAGGACTGCATGGATCAGGCAATCCCAAACAAAACTAAGACTCTCTGTACCAAAGGCAAGCATCCAGTCTGGTGGACCCCAGCCATAAACAAGCTCTACAACAAAAGGAGGAAGCTACTACAAGATAGAGCAAAATCCTTGAAAGGTAAGACACCTTTGATCATTATAAGTAAAAACTAAGAGCTCTCATAAAATCATCCAAGGCAAATTTTGAGAGAAAAATCGCCAAGGAATCTAAAGACAATCATAAGGCCTTCTTTAGCTATGTTAGAAACCTAGGAGGAAACTCCCAGATATGCTCAGAATTAGTTCAAAATGATGTGAAAATTACTGAACCTACACACATTGCTAACATACTGGCTGACAGGTTCAGTGCAAACTCCCTCCCCCAAAAGGAGAGATATCTATTCCAGAGGATTGTAGCCCCCAAACATCTCCAACGCCCAGGTGAGAACTGCCCTCACTAAGGCAAAAACACAGCATCCATGGGACCGGATGGTGTCCCCGGCTGTGTGCTTCATGAACTCAACGAGGAATTAAACCCACAGTTAGGACAGCTGTTTAATCTTAGCCTCACCTCAGGATACGCACCAAGGAGTGGCGACGGCGACTGTGGTCCCACTTCATAAGGGCGGTGCCTCCACAGACCCTGGAAATTACCGCCCCATTAGCTTGACAAGCCTTATCTGCAAAGCCATGGAGAGGATCATAATGGAACACATAAATAAAGACATAGGGAACTTGCAGACTTTGGATCCAACCCAGTTTGGCTTTGTCAAAGGCAGATCCTGCCTCTTAAACTTGGTTGACTTTTTCGAGACAGTCACCAAGGCCATTGATGAGGGAAAGGCAGTCCATACAGCCTACCTCGACCTGGCAAAGGCCTTCAACACAATACCCCACTCAGGTATCATCGAAAAACTCATCAGCTTGAATGTAAACCCATACATCACAAGATGGGTTGCAAACTGGCTAAGTGACAGAACCCACAGGGTCAGAGTTGCTGGAGCCATGTCAGACTCAAAGCCTGTCACAAGTGGTGTCCCACAGGGCTCAGTCCTGGGTCCACTCTTGTTCGGCATCTACTTTTCTGAAGTACAAGCAAACACAGGAGGGCTATGGCTGACAAAGTTTGCAGATGACTGCAAACTGGGCGGCATAGTCGAAAACACATCTGACACAGATATCCTCCAGAAGGGTCTCACAGAAATGGATAACTGGTGCCAGAGCCATGGCCTGAAGTTAAACGCCAAAAAATGCATAGTCATACCCTTTGGGAAAAACAAGGTTACCCCTAGCTACCATATAGGTGGCAATCCACTGAGCACAGAAAAGTCATCAGGGATCTGGGGACCCAAGTTGACAGTAGCCTTCGCTTGACACTCATGTTGCTAAAGTAGTTAGGAAAACCTTCTATATCGCCCACCTGATAATGAAGGGATTCACATCTAGATCAAGGGAGGTCATCGTCCCCCTGTACTCATCACTCATTAGACCTATGATTGAGTACAATGCCCGCTCGAATGTATCTGACCAGACACCTGCTGTAGCTTGAAAGGCCCCAAAAGTTCCTCACCAAAAGGATAAAGGGTCTCAAAATATGTCTTATGCTGCCCGACTGAAAGAACTCCAGCTCTATTCAGTCTCATACCGCTTGCTCAGAGGTGACCTGTGCCTGACATATAAGGCCATGTCAAACCCAGATTTGATGAATATGCTTCACCTCAAAAATCTAAATCCCTCGGAACCACAAGGGCGGAGACTTAAACCTTGACACGGTTATAAATAGAACGTGCTGGAGGGACAGATTCATCACCCAGAGACTCCCTATGCTGTGGAACAAAATCCCGGTACATGTGAGGCAGAGCACCTCGCTGGCCTTGTTCAAGAGGAATCTTGACCAATGGATGGGAGATCGCAGATATACCCCAGGGATTACTTCAGTGTCACTGCTTGACAGAGGCACAGAAAAATGATAGGCATAGTTTTTATTCAAACTAAAGGGGTGGCGAAAGCCACATAACTATGGGCTAGGCTTATAAATGCCCTTGGGCAGATAGCCTAGTATGAACCTATGAACCTAGCGTTAAGTCCAATACCTCTATCAGCCTGCAACCGAATAATCCATCTTAATTCAGATGTCTCCGTTTTATTGTAGGTATCCCCCCCCCTTTCATTTTCCTTAACTATTTCTATCACCATAAATTTGAAGGAATGGATTTCTCCTTGTTCCATAGTGTGTTTAGCTAAAGCATTAGTATTTTCTTTATTCCTAATACTCAAAAAATGCTCTCATACGATTTCTAAATTCTCCATTAGTCTTATCTACATAATGGCTCGAGCAATGGGCGCAAACTGCTAAGTATACGATATTCTTTGTATGGCAGTTAGTCTTAACTTTAAACTTATATTCCTTTCCTGTGGCAGGATGTATAAACTTATTGGTAGTCTCTATGTATCCACACTGATTGCACTTTCCACAGGGTGAGGTACCATAATGCTCCCCCTGTTGTTCTCCTATTCTAGGCCCATAACACAACATTCTTTTCAAATTCTTCTTGTTTTGATATGTAAAACTGGGTCCATCCCCTACTCTCTCTAATTTGTGGTTCTGATGTCAATACTGGCCAATATATTTCTTTAATACATCTCTCATATTAATATTGCTAACATAAGCAGTAGATATTCTCAATTTGTCCCTAGTGGCCTTGTGTGTAATTACCTGCACATCTCCTCTATCTGAAAAATAAAGTTTTCCTTTTGTGTCTCTCAGTTCTTGGATTTCTTCTACAGTATTTTTAAGATCCTGTTCCTTATAACCTCTCTTCCTAAACTTTGTATACAAGTCACCTATTTAATTTTGAAATATTTCATTCTCTGCCGTGAGTCTGGACACACTGAGTGCCTGCCCCTTCACCACATTGTCAGGAAGGTTTGCTTTTCTGGTGTAAGGAATGCCATATCTGGGATGCTGTGTCCAGGCTTTCTCCCAGGAATATAACCCTTTGGGTGGGTACCTGTTTGGATTTCTTTTCATTGATTATCTACCCTAGGGAGGTCAGTAAGGACTTTACAAAGGCCAGGTGCTTGAGCAGTTTTTCCTGGCTGACTGCCTGAATTAGGTAGTTGTCTAAGTATGGGTAAATATGGATTTTCCTTTGTCTGCGAAAGGCAATGGCAGGAGGCAGACATTTTGTAAAAACTCTGGGAGCAGTAGATAAGACAAAGGGAAGTGCAGAGAACTGAAAATGCTGCGATTCTGCTCTGAAATGGAGATATTTCCTGCATGACTCCCTGATAGGAATATGGAGGTAGGCCTCCTTTAGGTCTCGGGTGGCTAGCCAAGCATCCTTGGAGAGCATGGGTAGCAGCTGCTGCAGGGTGAGCATTTTGAATTTTGGGATCACCAGGAAGGTGTTTAGAATGGCTAGATAGAGGATGGGGTGCCAGGCACCCTCTTTCCTGGGTACCAGAAAAAGTATGGGGTAGAAACATTGGCCTTTTTATTCTGCAGAAACATGCTCTACTGCCCTCATGGAGAGCAGGGAAAGGGCTTGCTTTTACGCCTCTGTCCACTGGTTTTGAGGTAGATCTGGGAACCCTTTTGGAGTTGGAAGGGTGTGGAAAGAAAATTTGTATCCCTGGGACACTATGTTGAGAACCAGCGGTCGTTGGTAATGGTGTCCCAGGTGTTTGCATGAAAGGAGAGTTTTCCTCCTGGGGTAAGTGGTGGTGGGCAGAGGGAGGGGGTGGGGGAGGAGAGTCATTGTGAGTTTTTACCATAAAGGGGTGGCTTTGAACTCCCTGGTTTTGAAGTGGTAGTCCACTGCTTAGATCTCTGCATTCACTGTGGCTGCTGTCTGTGGGGTCTAGTTCCCCAGGGTCTGGGCTGAACTGGCCTGGTGGGAGCAGGAAAGGACCAGTGCTTGGAAGGACAATGTCTGCTAAACTTGGGTGGCTGGACCTGTAAGAAATCCTTAACTGTCTGCATAGATTTTGCTTTTTCTTCCATCTTTTTTAAGACCTCTTCTGCCTTAGTGCCAAATAAGTTGTCTTTGTGCAAGGGGGCATCCAACAATTTAGATTTAACATGGTCTGGCAAAGGCCGATCCTTAAGCCACGCATGCCTTCTAAGGACAAAACTGGTGACTGCTGCTCTGCAAGAAGCTTCTAGGGCGTCAAAACCACAGTGCAAGGTGTGTTTAGTTACTTGACTTGCAGAATGCATTAACTCTTGTAACTCCTTAGATTCTGCACAAGCAGGAAAGGAAAACATTTTTTGTTTGAGGAGTTCCAGGGTATGTTGCTGAAGGTTTAGCATATGGAACTGGCAATTTAGTGCTCCGATAGCAAGAGTAGCTGAGGTGTATACTTTTTTACCCCATCTGTCTAGTGCTCGGGAATCCCTATCTGAGGGGGTGGGATTCTTAGCAGATGTTGCTTTAATTCCTTTAGGCCCTTGAGAAATTACCTCAGGGTCAGTAGCAGGATTTCTAAAAATAAATTTGTCTGGAGTCAGGGACTCTAATACCAGTCTGGTTTTCTGGGTGAAGGAGGAAGGGTATTAGTAGTCAAGCTGGATTCCAGGAAAACATCCTCTACAACATCCAGGACTGGGGGGATGACCAGGTGTCTGTGCTGTAGAAGATCTAAGAATTCCCCGAGTCTCTTTTTAGACTCAGGGTAGTTCTGACTTTCCCACTGGAAATGTTCCCTTAAGGTGTGAAGGGTTTCCCCAAAGGAAAAATCCTCTCAGGGAGAGGCTGAAGGAATAGAGTCCTCTGCACCAGAATCCTCATAAGCAAAGAGGGTTTGCATGTCTTCATACTCAGATGCATCAGAGTCATCGGACTCCTGTTCAGACAAAACTACAGGGGACAGATCTCTTTTTCTTGGAAGGGGTAGCTTGGCTTCCCCTGATCAGCATGATGAGGTATTCCGCCATTTTAAGCATTTGACACTGAGGCAAGAAAGCAGGTGCCTGAGATTGGGTCATCGGTTTCTTGGGTGTGGTTCGTAACCTGGGCCTAAGAAACTTGGTGGTTTTCAAAAGAAAAGTAGTCGCGAAAGAAGTTGTCCGTTTGTGTCGTGAATCAGGCTGACTTCCTTGGAAGACCGTGCTTGCTCAGTGGCTCTGGACCCATCCAAGGTAGAGATGACCACAGGATCCTTAGTCGAAGAAGAGTTTTGCGGCATACCGGACTCCGAAAGGGTCTTAGTAGCAGCCTGCGAATCCACAAAAGAGGACATTAAGGGCTGCGAAAGCACCTCACTAAGGACCGGAGAACTGATGACTAGCTTAATGGGAGCGTCGTCAGTAGGTTTGGACCTGTGCGGTCTGTCTCTGTCTTTATCTTTACGTTCTTTCAGAAGATCTGCTGTCTGATGGTTTAACAAAGCCATATCGGAATTTGAGGACTGTAAGCGAAAAATATCTAGCTACAATAAGGGCCCAATGATGTATAGTTCTGGCGTTGAACAAAGCACAGATGTGACAGGGGGGACGTCGTGGTCTGGGCTTAAGCAAGTGATGCAGTAAGAATGAAAGTCTCGGTGTGGCATTTGCTTTCCACAGGCGAGACAATTGTTAACTTTTTCTAACATCAGTTAGTGCAAGTAAAAAGGATCCCCAACATGGTAATTAGCTCTAGAAGACTTCAGCTTCAATTTGGAAGACGAAACTCAGGTAGCGACTGACCAGCACTCGTGCGAACTGCTTCTGCTTCAGGCTCCACGGCAAGAAAGACTGATGTAATGGCGTTGGCTGCCTTACTTTATACTACTGATGACCTGACGTCAGTCCTGAAGCAACAGCATCCTATGCAGAAATACTAAGCCTCTGGTATTCGGGCCAGCCGAGGGCTACCCTGGCAGGGATAACCCAAATGTGATGACTGCAACAGTGAAACACGAAGAACATGTACAAACTTGCAGTGTTATAAGATAGTACTGTATTTTATTTTTTCTGCTTATTTATTTTTCATTGAATATTTTGTTAAATATAGTATTGCATTTTATTGTTCTTTGTATTTATTTAATTCACTGAATATTGTGATCCCTCTGCAGTAAGTTGGGGGGGGGTTATTCTCACTTCATTGATATTCGGTGTCAAACACTTAGCCAGAAGGGTTTCCCTGTGCACATAAGTCTTAGTCTCTTATTTCTGAATTTATTTCTACTGAATATTTGTTCCATTGAATATTGTGTTAAAAATGTGCATTTTATTTTTCTGTGTATTTATTTGCTTCAATGAATATTGTGATATTTCTGTCTCTCTGCAGTTAGTGGGGATTATTATTCTCATTTCATCGATATTCGGTGTTGAACTCTTAGCCTAGTAGGTTTCTCTGTGCTTATAAGCCTTAGTCACTTATCTCTGAATTTATTTCTGCAGAATATTTGAGCTGTTTGGTTAGCTGTTACATACCTACATCAACTTTATTACAAGCTGAGATAAGTACAAACTTGCAGTATTATAAGAGTACTGCTTATTTCTTTCTTTCATTGAATATTGTGTTAAAGATAGTACTGCATTTTATTTTTCGGCATATTTGTTTGCTTCACTGAATATTGTGATCTTTCGGTCTCACTGCAGTTAAGTTTCCCGCACTCCCTCCCTGTTCTTGTTGTGGTATTAATCTTGGTGGCTTTGGAATTGCCTGCCCCTCCTGTAAATTTGTGTTTGAACACTCCTGCTGGGTCCATCTGATTTGCTCACTCAACCGAGTACATTGAGATCATATTTTGATTTCAGACACTCCTACCAGTCCTATCTGTTCAGCTCTATCCCAGCTCTAGCCCAGTCTAGTGTCATTAGCACATTACACCTAACACACAGAGAACATTTGAGTAGGCCAACCCACTTACGCCCTTAACCTTGAATTATCTTCTGTTTCTCTTTTCTCCCTTTCCACTTTACTTTGTGTTCTGAGTGTGCTTCTCACCTAAGTATATTTTTTGGCACTTTTTAACTGTTCAGAGTTGATTTAAACAATAATTAAATTCAGTTCAGAATAAAGTTTGAATAAATTGCTTTAATATTGCTACACAAACTCAAGTGTGCTAGCTTGCACTGCACTTGAATTGTTTTTAAACGCAGGTTTAGATATCTTCTGTATACCTTAGCTAACTGTTGCAATATCTAGCGACTGTATGGCAACTTAGGTTTTTAGGTTTTTTCTGTTTATCTTAGTTAACTGTTGTGCTTCTGAGGACTCATACTCTTGGCTTCATTTATTTGTCTACTTTCGTGTCTGATTAAAGTAGTACTGCGTAGTAACTGCTGCAAGGCTACTTATCCCTACTGGGCTCTCTACTGTTTATATTTTCTTGCTAATTGTTTGGTTGGTTATTAGTTTAAGGGATTTTGATCCTGCTAGGGGTATTTCTACCTTTATATAATTGCTTCTATTATTAAGACCTATTTTACTTCTACTAGCCATAAAACTTCTTGTCTAACCTGTAGGGGCCCTACACATGCAGGCTGGGCTGGGATCCCACTCTGTTAAGGGTTTATTATAGCCAACCTTTTCCTACGTACCTGATTCTTTGTATTTATTACAACATCCAATATGGTTTTGTATACTTTAGAACCTATAGCAGCCATTTATGTAGTATCTCAATAGTATTTGCTATACCTAGATGTTAATTTCCCTAAGAATTCTGCTTGGCCTGCCTGACTGTTTGTGTATTTCTTATGTGATATATGACTGTTTTGACCATTTGAATAATCTGTACTATTTGCATTTTGATACTGTATGAAATACTCTGTATTCTAATATTCACTTTAACATTATCTTATTGTTTCCACTGCTTTCTTTTGTACTAGCTATCCCCTGCTTTACCCTGTGTTTTTGCCTGGGTGAATCTCTCTACTAAATCCACTAAGGTCCTCTCTGCCCACTGCCCTTGGAAACGTTGAAGACACTGCCTTCTTCTGCTACCCACTACTTCAAGAGTTCAAGAAAGTATGTCTACCCACATCACAAAGTGTTAATTTTAACAAACTCATCCTTGCTAAGCGTTTGTCTGACCCCAGCTAAGCGGCCAGCAGCAACCCCCCCCCCCTATATTCCCTCATCTCCTTCCTCCCCCTCACTTTGGAGTGCTAACTTGCTTTTCCTCTCTTTCCCTAATAGTCAACCACTACCTTGGAAGCTCCTGTGCATGTTTGTGCACCTCTGCTTTTTGGCCACTATATGTCATCCTACCCCCACCTATACTCCTTACATTAGTATTTATACCTTCCTTATTGTTCCTATTCTCACCTTTCCTACTACTATCCCTTTCCTCCTCCTGATATTCTCTCTTATCCTTCCCTCTTTAGGCCCCTATCTCCCATCTTGACTTACCAGCTTACTCTGATAATTTTTCCTCCCTCCTTGGTGGTCTACTCTGTGTCCAGCTCCGTTTGCCCTGCGGGCTCACTCTGCTCCCCTCCCTACCCCCAATTCCCACCCACCCCCAGGGGTCCTAAACTTATACATCTCTAACCCCACCCCTCACTCTACCAACCTACCCCCTGTTTCCCGCCATACCTAATCTCCTCCCCTGTCCACACCCCATATTACTCCTCCTACTTTCCTCCCCTACTTATCAACCCTTCTATCCTCAAACCAACTTCTCTCCTCTTCTATATCATCTCTTATTGCAAATCATTTCACTCACTTAACCTGTCTCTCTATCTTATATATCCTTCTACATCCCTATCACTTCTCTTACTTCTATATTATTTTTTCATTTTAGCTTACATACATACAACCAACTTGCTAGCTCCATTGCTTACCTCCACTTTATATTCACCTCTACCCCACTTGTTGTAAGTATGGTCCTCTACTTATCTACACTGCTTATACTCTCATGTCTTCTCTTAACTACACTCTTCTCTACTTATCTCCTGACCTTCATAGAATATTCACTCATTACTCAACCAAATCACATTCAGAAACATACATCCACCTTCCACATACCTCTAATCTCATTCTCTAATGCCAATTCCACGTCTAGCTACAACCTACCTAAATTCCATAGGCACTCTCACCTCACCTACACCCTACCCTTAGATAAGAAGATGAGACCTCTAACCCATCAACAGAGTAAATATATATCCAAACCTGAGGACCCTACCTTAAAAGACGGTGATGTTCATCCCAACCCTGGCCCCATATACCCATTTCCTCAAGCATCTAGACCTATCTCCAATAATACCCTCCTGGTAGGGCATCTTAACATACGTAGTGTAAACAACAAAGTTCCCTATCTACATGCCCTCCTAGACACTCACTGCTTTGACATTCTCTGTCTCTCTGAAACCTGGCTTAAGTCAGCCACTAAAGACACTGAGGTTATACCCCAAGGCTACAATATATTAAGGCTAGACCGTACTAAACGAAAGGGTGGGGGAGTAGCAATTCTGTTTAAGAATCATCTTAACATCTCCACCCTCCCAGCCTGTCCAACCCAGGATAGTAAAGTGGAAGCTATTATTACTAAACTCCAACTAAATGCAAAGAAAGCCCTTTACATCATTTGCATGTATATACCACCTGGAAACAATATACCCATAGTAGAATACTTTCTTAGTTCGGTTTCAAACAACTACCCCCAAGAAACTTTAATTCTTGGCGACTTGAATATAGACTGGAATACCATTAATGCTGACAATCCCACCTCTCACATTAACCTAAATGGTTTCACCCAAACCATTACCTCTATTACAAGGCTTAACAAATCAAGCAGGAAACAAACTATTTTAGACTGGATACTCATAAACAAAGTCAATATCACATACAAAGTAGGAACTATGCCTGATGATCTCAGTGATCATTGTTTAACCTACATTACAAGAGAAAAGACTGACATTCTACACCTCCCCAATATAAGAACTATACGTTCCACCAAACATTTTAAAACTGACTTATTTCAAAACGAACTCAGAGCATGTAACTGGAACCCCTTAAAAACACTGCCACTTAACGAAGCAGTTTCATTCTTCAATTCTACCTTTCTTTCCATTCTGAATAAACATGCTCCTGAGCGTACCATTAGAATGAAATCAAACACAGCCCCAGTGATACAAAAAAACTAATCCTCTCCAAAAATAAAGTTTGGGCCAAATGGAGATGCCACAGAATCAGCTCTGATTTTCTTCACTTTCGCCAACTTAGAAACCTTACCAAAAAAGCTATTATCAATGACAAAAGAAAGTTCTACTGTGAACTTCAAGAAACACATTCCAATAAACCCAAACAATTCTGGTCCTCTATCAATAGACTCCTATCCCCAGGAACAGCAAAAACTCCCTCCCCACTAAATGCTGACCCAGACACCCCTTACCAAACTGCTAATGCTTTTAACTCTTTCTTCACTGAAACTATTCAATCTCTTGCTAAACAACTGAACACTAATGACTTCTATCCTCCAAACAATCTAGTAGACTCTTCTTATAACTTCTCTCTATAACCTATCTCTACTTCTTTCATCTATAGACTTATTTTTAAACTGAAACCCTGTATCCCCTCTGCTGACAAACTCCCTTCCCTTTTTCTGCAAAAAGCAGCCAAAGAAATTGCATACCCAATAGCTATACTCATAAATAGGACCATCCAAGAGGGAATTATCCCTGATATCTGGAAAGTCTCTCATATTATCCCACTACACAAAGGCGGTAACTGTACTGACTACACCAACTTTAGACCAATTGCCCTTCTCTCACCTTTAGCAAAGATTATGGAGAAATGTATTCATCAGCAACTTGTACAGTATCTCTCTTTACACAATATTATAGCTAACTGTCAACATGGCTTTAGACCCCACCATAGCACCACTACTGCTCTCCTTTCTTTTATAGATACCATTAACAACAATCGCAACAATAATCTTTTCTCTTCTGCTTTATTCATTGACCTCTCAAAAGCATTTGACATGGTTAACCACTCTGCCTTAATTAACATCCTTAAATCCCTCTCATTTGACACTCTTACCATCAAATGGTTTAGTTCTTATCTCAACAACAAACAACAAGCCGTTCTCTGGGACAACCATATCTCCTCCTTACTGCCCATTTCTATCGGAGTTCCGCAGGGCTCTATTCTTGGTCCACTTCTCTTTTCCCTTTACATCAATGATCTCCACTCTAATTCCTCGAGCCACCTGTATTCAATATGCAGACGACTCCACTATTATTTTCTCAGCATCCTCCTCCTCTGATCTAATCTCACAAACCCAAAATATCTTTAACACTGTAGAAACATGGTTTACTAGACGATATCTTCTCCTTAATGCTAAAAACACCAAACTTCTTCTCTTCACCCCCACTATTCGTACCCCCCCATTTAATTTCTCCATCTTGTCAAACAACAACACTGTCATCTCTCCAGACTCTACAACTAAACTGCTAGGAATAACCATTGATAACAATCTCTCTTTTGATCAACACATCAACAACACTATCAAATCAGTAAATAGAAAGATAGGATCCTTATACCGTATTAAACCATTCCTCACCCCATCAGCTAGAGCTACTATTGCCCACTCCCATCTTTTATCTACTCTCTTCTATGCCTCTCCTATCTTCACTAACCTCAAGAAAACTAACCTAAACAAACTAGCAACTTGCTATAATAACATTGCCCACTTCGCCACTGGTAACCCTTTCAGAACCCATCACTGCCTTAACCTGAAACTTTTAGGCTGGCTAGAACTACAAAACTATATTATAATCTCACAACTTACTACTGCCCACAAAATTCTATACCAACCTGAGAACACCCCTATACTATCACAGCTTTTACTCCCTTATAATAATCTTACCTCCCTTTGTTCCTCTTGTAAATTCTTGACCAAACCTATAAAGGCTCACAACCTTGCTGGAGACTCTCTATTTAGTAATACTGTAGGCCGAGCTTGGAATTTGCTACCTAGGGATTTAACTCTAATCACATCTCTACCCCTCTTCAAGCAACAAATCAAACTGTACTTCCAAAAATCACTGGCTTTGCTCATATAATACACCAGACTGATCCCCCCCCTGACCTGACCTCTAACCCTACTGAGTGCTTATACTTACTATCTATCTTTCTTCCTCCTCCTAATCCTGTTTGCTCTACCTACTTCTCTCTCCTCTCCTATCTCCTCTTGCTACCCCTACCTACTTCTCTCCTATCTCCTCCTGCTACCCCTTTTTTCTCTTAACTACTTTCGCCTCCCTTCTTTTTACCTAACACTACTCCTTTTACTTCTCCTCCTACTTGTACTTTCTCCTTTTATAGCAGAAGCCTTAAGATATAGCCTGTTAGTATTAAGTAAGATGCTGTGAATCTGATTTAATCCTAGTCATGTCTATTATTGATTATGTGCCTTAATTTTTTATTGATCTTATTACCATTTGTATTACCAATTTTTATGCAATCTTTTTTCCTTTCTTTGTATTCTATGTGTTTATTATTATCATGTCTGTTTGATACGTTTTATGTGGAGCTTTTCTCCCCGGGCCTCTACTGAAAATGGAAATATATCCAGCTAGACTAGCCCGGTCAACAAATGTAAAATAAAATAAATAAAATAAAAATTTTAGTGCTGTTTTAGCTGCTTTTCTGTAACAAAAAAAATTCTAAGCTTGTTTCATGCCTTTCCTGTAACTAGTCTAGTCCAGTTACAGATTTGCTGTATCCAGGACTGTTTGTAAGCTTCCGAGTCCCTCAAGCCTTTCTGTGTTGGAGGGAAGCCTTTCAACTTATCAGTGGTAGTGGTAAGCACTAGGTAGCCTATCTACCATAAGAGGAGTGGTTTCTGACCCAGAATCTGTAGTTGATTGGCCGTTTGGGAATTTTTCCCTCTCTTTCAGATTTTTGGTTTTAAAGCCAGCGTTGTGCTTGTTTCCTGCCTTTCCTGCAACTAGTCTAGTCCAGATACAGATTTGCTCTCTCCAGGACTGTTTGTAAGCTTCTGAGAGGCGCCAATGTCTGCTCTTCAATTTTTCCCTTAGATCTGCTCGTTTTCTCCTCTCCTGCACTTTTACTAGCTTATTAGTCAGACTTCTTGTAGCAATTATTGTAGCACACAAAAGTGCTACCTGCACTAAATGTTGTACAAGAAAACAGCTCCAGTACTTATTAATGCCCACCCCTCCAGGCATGTCTAAAGGTCAGTTCCCTGTGCTTTCTCCTGTTAACTTGGTGAACTTGGGCATCCTGAGGCAATGTAGCAACTGCCTCATGTACCCCAACAACCCTCTCCTCTTACCTTCCAACACTCAGACTTTCGAAAGATGCACTTATATATCCAAATTGAAAGCCATGCACTCTCCAGCCAAGACTGGAATAGCTGGTCAAGAGGAGAAGGTCAACACTTGCACCACACCACATGGAACACATAGCCCTCCAGAACACACACCAGCACTGCCTTCACATAAAAACACAAAAACCACACACCCACCTTTGCGGTGGCTCTCAATAAAAATCTACCCAAACAGCAGAGACCTCCAAGGCAGAAACGCACTCAACCACCACAACACAACACTAATCACGAGACACAACTCTCCTAAACAGTGTGCCACTCAACCAATGCCCCTAAAGTAAAAGAGCATGCCCAGCACACTAGTCATAGGTGACTCGATAGTGAGGCACACTGATGTCCCACTCATTAGGTTAAATAAGGAGAAAATAACTATCAAGTGCCAGGATCCACCATATAAAGCATGCACTTAGGTCGCTCAGCAACACGCACAAAAATGATTCTGTCATTGTACTTGTGGGTGTGAATGACTTGAGAAGTACCTCTCTGGACTACATGGAGAGACATGGAGGAGCTCTCGGATTATGTAGCCCAGGCGGGTATGACCCTAGCCCTGAGTAGCATCCTGCCATCACCCAGAATGATACCACAGTACAAGCAGAAAATGATCGATTTTAACAATTGGTTAAGTTTCTGGTGTCATTCCAAGGGGATCCAGTATCTGTCTGCCTGGGATGACATGACTGACAAAACTCAATGCTTTGCCAGAGATGGCTTGCATCTTTCACCCCTGAGCTTCCGGATGCTGGCCAAGGCTCTTGCCACCCTTATAGTGCCTCTTTTAGATGTGTTCTAAAGACCAAATTACCACCGTAACAGCTACAAACAAATGCAATCTGAGGGTCATGCTGCTCAATGCTAGAAGTCTAAATCTCAAAACGCACTCACTCGAAGCACTCCTTAAAATAGAGAACATCGACATTTGTGTTTAACAGAGACTTGGTTCGCGGCAGCAAAAAGCACCCCTGCACTACCAGGCTATAACTCATTCCACACCTTTCGGCCCCAAAACTTGGACCGAAGCTTGAAAGGCATATTTATAAAGGATGTGCACACCTCCAGACTGGTAGCCCAACATAATGCATCATAGATACTTCAGGTGAGGTTAACATTGGATAAGACAGTGACCCTGGTCGTAGCCTGTTACAGGTCCCCAACTATGTCCCAAGACACTCACTCCATGTTATTAAGCACCCTGGGGAATATTAGGGTCCAACCTAACACACTCATACTGGGCAACTTCAACTATCCCTCCATTAACTGGGAAAACTACTCATGTACCAATACACTTGCCCAACGTTCCCTGGAATTCATTAATTCCAATGCCCTGGACCAGCTCATTCTTACCCCCACTAGAGGTAGCAACCCCACTAGAGGTAGCAACATCCTTGACCTGGTCATTACTAACATGGGCGACCGTTGCTCAACACCAATAGTCAACTCCTCCCTGGTTAGATCCGACCACAAACTAATCACCTTGGAATTCTTCATCCAACCACCCCACCCCCCCCTCCCGCAAAGGTAACCACCACGAAAAACTTCTCCAAAGCTAACTTTGGGCTCCTAAGAACAGAGATGGCTAAACTTCACGGCACCCATGCAAATGGAGAATAGTTGCATGACCGCAGAATCATACACCAATGCACTGTACGAACACGTACACAAATGCATGGATCTCGCTATACCAAACAGAACCAAAATGCTCTCCTCCAAAAAAAAAGAAGTCAATCTGGTGGTCCCCTGCCATAAACAAACTCTACAACAGAAGGAGGAAACTGATGTGGAATAAGGTGAAGTCCCAAAAATGGAAAAACTCCCTTATCAGCCTCAACAAAAAGTTGAGATAAAGCCAGCTATGAAAACAGAATTGCAGCAGATAGTAAAGACAACCACAAGGCATTTGGGTCTATATTATAACATAGAACTAAAACAAGTTTGAACGTTGTAATATCAAACCCTAAAGTCCAAAAGTGGAAAATAGCGAAGCCACAGCACACTGACGTTTTTCCTCAAGGAAAAAATATCAGTGGACCATTTTCGGGGCTTTGCTATTTCCTCCACTGTGGTGCGATCTCGGAGTTGGTATATTTAAGTAGGGGGTGTATGGGGGCAGTTTAAGTTACAGGTTAAGATTTTTTATTTTTTTTTGTCATGGAACAGCATTTTTTTCCCTGGGAAAATAATCTCTGTTCTGTGCTTTCGGTTTTGTTGAGTTTCCGATAGTAGGGTTCAATATTACAACGATCAAACTTTTGAAAGTTTGATGTTGTGATATAGACCCAAGCCCTTCTATAGTTATGCAAAGAACCACTACGGCAATATCCAGATTTGCTCTGAGCTACTGTGCAATGGTACCTCCTATACAGAGCCAACAGATATTGTCAATATACTGGCCAACAGATTCAGTGCCAACTCCCCCCCCCCACACACACACACACTCCAAAAGGACCAATCACAATACCAGTAGATTCCCAGGCACACAGTATTACTGCTGCACAGGTTAAAATCGCACTGTCCAAGGCCAAGAATACAGCTTCTATGGGACCTGACAATATCGCTGGCTGTGTTCTACAAGAACTACAGAGTGAACTGGCACCTCATGTGTGTGCCCTGTTCAATCACAGCTTCACCTCAGGCTTTGTTCTCTACTGAATGGCACACTGCTATAGTCATTCCTCTCCACAAAGGAGGAGCAACTACAGACCCTGGGAACTATCGCCCCCATTAGCCTGACGAGTCTGATATGCAAAGCTATAGAATGCATCGCATCATCATCATGGACCTAATAAACAAGGACATAGGGAATCTCCAAACTCTGGATCCCACACAGTTTGGTTTTTGTGAAGGGTAGATCATGCCTGCTCAACTTGGTCGACTTCTTTGAGTCAGTCACCAGAGCTGTAAATGAAGGCAAGGTGGTTCATACAGCCTACCTTGATCTGGCCAAGGCCTTTGATACCATTCCCCACTCAGGAATCATATAAAAACTCATTAAGCTAGGCATCAACCCCTATATCACTAGGTGGGTTGCAAACTGGCCCACAGATAGAACCAACAGTGTGAAAGTAGCTGACTCCAAGTCATACTGCTGACCAGTCATGATCGAGTCCCACAGGGATCAGTCCTGGGTCCTCTCCTGTTTATCTACTTCTCAGAGTCCCAAAGGGATCAGTCCTGGGTCCTCTCCTGTTTATCTACTTCTCAGAAGTCCAGTCCAACACGAAGGGACTCTGGCTGACAAAGTTTGCAGACGACTACAAGTTGGGAGCCATTATTAACTCAAGTGATGGTGACATCCTACAGAAAAGGCCTCACTGAGACCAACGACTGGTGTCAGAACCATGGCCTTAAGCTCAATGCCAAAAAATGTGTCGTCATCCCCTTTGGGAAAAACCCAGTTCCCATGAACGTCCACATTGATGGTAGTCCACTGAACACAGAAGGCATTATCAGAGATCTGGGAACACAGGTTGACAGCAACCTCTCTTTTGACTACCACACTGCCACTGTGGTCAGAAAGTCCTTCTATGTGGCACATCTCATTACTAAGGGTTTTGCATCCAGGAAGAAAGAGATCATTGTCTCCCTCTACTCTTCCCTTATTAGGCTAATCATTGAGTGCAATGCCCCATTTGGCATGTACCTCACCAGACACTTGCAACAACTGGTGAGGTTGCAAAAGTGCTCACAAAGAGGATCCTAGGCCATAAACACTTGTCCTATATGGACAGACTCAAAAAAACTCCAACTATTCTCGGTCTCATATCGCCTACTTAGAGGCGATCTCTGCTTGACTTATAGAACCATGTCTGACCCAGGTCTGTTAGAAATGCTACATCTAAAGAAATCCCAATCCCTCCACACCACACACTTCAGAGACCTCTACCTCATTATCACAATCAACAGAACGTGCTGGAGGGACAGGTTCATAACCCAGAGACTGCCCATGCTATGGAATAGACTTCTCATACATGTCAAACAAAGCACTTCATGGCACTGTTCAAGAGAAATCTTGATGAGTGGATGGGAAATAGAAAATTCACCTCAGGGATCATCCCAGTGGCTCTACTCGACCTAGGCACTGGAAACTAAGTTTGGGTGGCACGTTGCCAGGGTAATCCTGTGGGCTAGGCTTATAAGGGCTCCAAGGCCATTAGCCTAGAACACACCTATGAATCTATGAAATACAGTCGTTATAAAGAAATAAAACGTATAATGAGGAACGTGTGTAAATGAAAAAAAATGTTAATATAGTCTGTTTGCTTTTCTATTAATGCATGTGTGCTTATGTTTTAAGTGGTATTTTAGTAAATGTGTTTAAAAAAAAAGTTTCAGAGGCCGCCTTGGGAAGGAAAACTAGTTTAGTCCGGACCGGAACTCTGTCTTTATGAAAAATCAAATGCAGAGGTTTACATGAAGCCTGCAACTCTGAAGTCCTCCTACTTTATGTCACAGCTACCAAAAGCAAGGTTTTCCAAAACAGAAATTTCAAAGCAGAAGCTGTAGATACAAATAGTGTCTTAGTAAGACTAACAAAATATTGATATTCCAAAATGACACAGCATCCCTTAAAGGGGGAAAAGAAAGGTACCACTCAAGAAAACTTTTGGGGGGGGGGTCCTGCACTCCTTAGTGTGTCGTCCTCCAAATGAGATATTAAACCAAGATCTCATCAAGCGGATGTAAAAGATCCGATGGCACCTATCAAAAAAAAAGTAAAGTTCCCCAGTGCCCTGGCCACATTTCCCCTAGTAATATAAATACCACCTCGGGTATCCTCTGAAAAGAGGCAACTAGCCTAGTAGGACTAACCTAGTTAACAAAAAAAGGGTAAGGATTTTGAAAGCCTGAGGGAAACAAAAGGTATATGATGTTCTCCCATATGGAAATTACAAATGGCAGTTAACTGGACTTTAACTGTAGAATATCTAGCTCTGGAATGAAAGAGACCTATCAAGAAGTCCAAAACAGCAGGTAATGGTGCCAAAAATGGATTTAGACACTTGGGGTTGCCCAAATAGCAAACCTCTTCTACTTGCATCTGTAGGTTTTCCTACTGGAAGGCTTCTGGGAAGAAGTTAGACTATGAAAAACTCTGCAAGACAGCCTGGAAGTAGTGGCTATCACTGAAAATGGAGAAACCAAGCAGTGAGATTGAGGGATTTGATGTCCAGGTGAGGCTTGCCTGAAGGATAGGATATCAGATCCAGAAGGAGATCCAGGGCTCATTGTGGGTACACTAAGTAAGAGAACCAGACATGTCAAGGCCAAAAGGGGGTGATGAGAATCACTTTTGCCTTGCACCAGGCTTCTTTCTGCATGAACTTGACTAATAGAGGAGTTGAAGGGTGAGTGTACAGGAGAACCTGGGGCAAAGTATGGAACAGTGTTGTTTCGGGATTCTCCTTTCAGAGGGATGAGGGCAAAGAAGCTGCTGCACTTGATGTTGGTTGGGGTTGCAATGAAATTGTAGCAGAATTGACATCAGGAACTGAAAATTTTGTTTGGTAGACACATCCCTTGCACAACAGAAGAATAGTCCTAAGATATTTGACTTCCATGGAATGTGTATTGTAATAAAGTTCTGGGAAAAAACTGCCCACTACCAAACCCTCCCAGCTTTTCAACACAATGGGTAAGAATGGGTTCCACCTTGTTTGCTGATGTACCAGACCACAGACATATTGTCTGACTATACCACACACTCGCTCATGGGGAGGCAATCCTGAAAAGCCCACAATGCAAGGAGTACTACCGCCATCTCCAGAATATTGATGTGAAGGTTGGCCTCAGACTTGGACCAGGTACCTTGCATCATCCTCTCTTAGAAATGCCTCCCACCCCCACTTAAGAAGGGAGGCCTCCATAGTCACAGTGGATTTGGCAGGAGAAACACAAAGGGGTTTTGTAAGGACATGACAGGAGAAATTAGCCACTACAGAATATGCTTCCTGTAAATCCTGGGGAGTTTGATGGGGTGGTTCATTAGTTGATGCATTACAGACCACTGGTTAGCGAATTCAATGGAGCACCCTCACGTAAAACCTTGTGCAAGGGAATAGAATGATAGCAGCTGCCATAGACGCTAATAAATGGAGACTGAAGTGAACAAGAGGGGTCTGATGATGCAACACCTGCAAAGTTTGAAGATGTACTGGTGATAGTCTGGACAGAGGTAGCCTTGCTATCTCAGCGGTAGTGTCCTAGGGTGGCACCTTATGAAATCTAGCATCTGAACTGGATCTAATTTTGTTTTTCTGAAGTTCACAGTGATTCCCAAGGAAGAGCACAGCTGAATGAAGAAGTCTCTTGCTTGGACCAGCAAATCTCTTTTGGTGGTTATGATGAGACAGTCATTTAAATAATACAGCACCTGGAATCCCTGCAGCCCAAGTTGTGCTGCTGCCAGTGCCATGCATTTGCTGAACAATAAGGGGGCTGTGGTGAGACTAAAGGGCAGTGTTCTGAACTGGAATGACTGGCTCTCAGCCAGAAGCACATGAAACTCCCAAGACTGTCTGGCTATCTTGAAGATAGTAGACATCCTGGAGGTCCACTGAGCAAATCCAGTGTCATCTTTCCTCAGAACAGGCAACAGGGTTTGTACCATGACCATCTGGAAACATGTCTGCTTGACAAGCTGGTTAAACTGGATTAGTTTCAAAACTGGCCTTTAGTCCCCCATTCTTTTTAGTAGTCAAAATAAAAAACAAAACAAAAAAAAAAGACATCTTAATTAGACGTCAAATCCCCTATGGTCTGGTGGGACCTCCGGGCTGACTTGTCTGTTTAGCAGCTTTAAAATGTCCTGCACTGCTGCTCTTCATTGCCAGGGTGTAACAACTAGAAGGGTTTGTATTCAAATTTTGGGAGAAACGCAAAAGGGATAAAGTAACATCTGGTAATTCCTCTCAACACCCAACAGTCATAGGTGATGTCTAACCAAGCAAGAGAGTGGAGGGGTAACAGCCCCTCGATTACATCCAGAATTGGACAGTCGGGCAATCTTTTTTTTTTTTTTGGTCCACATCTGCAGCTCAGGTGACATCCATTGAAATTCCATCCCCTACCCTGTACCCTGGGAGGAGGGGGTGCTATCACCAGAAGTGTTCTACGCAAACACTGGGATTTTAAGATCCACAAACATTTCCCACCCTTCTGGCTATGGGAAATGGACCTCTGGAGTGTGTAGAAATGGATTAAAACAACAGACAGGGCTTTCCCATCATTCCTGGTTAGGGTATCCTTGACCCTGGATCTGAACAAAGTGAATTAATCAAATAGGCATTCAGAAAAGATGTCAAAGCTTTCTGCAAAATCAGACACACATCCAGGCATGGCGGCAAACAGTAAGGCCAGTACCTGCTGCTCTTGCCATGCCATCTGCTGCATTTGACAACAGGCACATGAGCACATTAGTAAAGGACAGCACAGTGGCCAGCTGTGAATTCAATCCCCTGTGGTTCTCCACTGTTGTGACACTTAAAGGGGATTTTGACAGCTCCTTAGTCAAACCCCTTTTGCAGTCTACACAAGTGAGACATATAGTTCAGCTCTCACAAAGCAAGTTGCTGAAGCATACACTCACTTCCCAAATTTTCAAAAGCCCAAACCTCCCCTATTTGGAGTGTGAAGAGAAGCACTCTCCTCGTAGGGTTCTCTCTTAGTGGGCACCAAGATAGCATCCACTGTGGGCCCCTTACTCCGCTGCTCATTACCTCTAGGACAGGCCAATATCTTAGCTGGCTTATGAAGAATGGGTTCCACCACGTTCAGCACCTTACAAACTCATTGGGACACCAAACTGACCAAGATAGTTGATGAGGGTGCCACCCAGGATATAGATGGGCCTGCACCAAATGCCGTGAGGAACACAGAATATTCCTGGGAAGGAGTACTGGTGGAACAACCTCAGTCTGTCGAAGCAATTCCAGGCATTCCCCAAAGAAAACACTTTCCATGGGAGGTCTGTGGGACACTTCCCTCCTCATCGAGGCCAGTGCTGTCAGTGAGGGACCCTTGTGAGGAATCCAAATGTCTCCATTTATATTTCTGCTTCCTAGGCACCGAAGCAGGGGAGGGAGTGGCCTGGGGGAATTTGGAATCAGTAGGGGAACCCTGAGCTTAAGTTTGGTCGAGGCTAGTTAGTACCGACTGTCCCATGGATAGGTGATAAGGCACAAAAGCACCTGAAACTGCAGGAGTTCTAAGAGGTCCATGAAACTGTGTCACCCACTCTCTCAAATAGAAGAATCTTCTCAAAGGTCTCAAATACTGAAATCAAAGTCTGTCATGAAGAGGATTTCCTCAGGTTCAAGGACTCTGACAGAAGCTCCACTCAAGACACAAATCATCTTGGATCTGACACCAAAGACATCTCAGAGGTGTCGAGGGCAGAGGCCCTGAAAGAAAGGGGAACCTGTAAGGGAAGTGGATTAGTCTCCTGCTTGGACAGGGAGAAAGCCATTCAAAACAAGCTTGGAGTGGTGGTCTGAAAGGGCTCAAGGCCCAAAGAATCAGCAAATAAGACAGGACTTGTCCTGATGTGCTGATCCCATGCAGTACACACAATTTTCATGTAGATCCTGCAGCAGAATCTTGTGGCCTCAGGCTAAATAATTCTTGAATCCTGAAGCCTTGACAACCATAGTTAATTCTTACTAAAAGGGAGGGAAGAGGAAGAAGGAAATAACAAGACTGGTCCAAACAGCAGAACAACCACAATACAAAATCAGAAACAATAACTACCAGGTTCAATATATTCAGAGAAAAGGATTTTTTGACTGAACAAACACCTCCTACAAGTGAAGGAAACCGACACGAAGGCCAGGAAAAGGTAAAAAAAAAGTTTTCTCCAACAAGGGACGGAGGGAAAAAAATTCAGACAATACCAGTCAAAGGCTAGCATCACAAGACTAAAGGTAATAAGCCTGAACTGTGAAGAAAGAAAAACAGCACATATCTGAGAAACCCAATGCTGAGCCTTGGTGACATCTGTCTCCTATGGCAAAAAAGGTCTAGGGAGGTTTAGGGCAGTAGTGCATTAAAGGTGGAGGGGTCACTTGAGCCTTGGTGCCAAAAGTCTGAATTGCCAGCCTTGGATCCATATGAATCTGATATACCCACTTGTTGAGGCAGACAAAAAAGACAATATTGGATCAGAGTAGTAAGAGTCTTCAAATGATGCACAGCTAACTGTATATAAAGATAATGAGATCTGTAACATTTACAATACCATTACAAAAAGGGAAGGGGAGTCTGTCCTGCAATAATGGTCCAATTATTAAAACATCTACACTTAAGAGAGAGAGAGATATACTCACACAACTGTACTATTCACCATAATAAGTCACATTTGCATTCCCAATATACTTGGAAGAGCCCCACATAGTCTACACTTGGCTCCCACAAATAGGTAACGATGACCAACAACGTACTCTGTAGTATAATCAAAGCAAATCCTGCTCCCCCTCTATCTACACTGGACAGACAGTTTGTAATGATTAGAGCATATGTGAATAGATATTGAGGTAACAACCTTATGATTATTTCTAGCAAATACACATTTGAAGAAGGCTGCAGTAGAACCTGTTAAGCTGTTGGAATAAGTCCTCATCTTCACAGCCAAAATCCCTTACATTTTGTTGCTGTGTATTATTCACATCCTTAAATTAAAGCTACTGGAGATCTAAATCACCCTTAACAAAATCTAACTATTATTTTACTGCTAGCTGCAGATACAGATCAATTTCACCCAAAGATCATACACATTACTTGAACACTATTGAGGCATTGCCTAACAAACCAAATATCTTCTTACTAGAAGACTTCAGTTACCCAAGCATTGATTAGAACACTTACACCTCAAAATATTAATGCTCAGTGTTTCCTAGACTTCATTAATACCATTACACTGGAGCAAACTGTAAAAAAAACCACTAGAGGTTCTGATATCCTTGACCCTGGCCTTACCACAAATCAGTCATATTCTCTGTCAGGTCTAGTGATACTACCCCACCATTAATGAGACCATATTTAACAACTTATGCAGTGCACATTTACTTCAGCTTGTAAAAGACCTATGCAAAACTCCCATAAATCCCTTGCAAATGGGCCTAACTGACAGGGCTGCCACACTCACCTATGACTTTTGCCAGCACCTGAACAGTTATGTAAAAAAGTCAGTACCCATGCACACTAAATGCAATGGTAAATTCAGCAATAAACCTCTTAGTCAAACTCTTGTATTAATAAACTAGGAAAAGAAGGCAAATAATCAAAACTTGCAAGAAATCCCCATTTGCCCCACCTCAGGACTCTACAGAAACATGTAGGCAAGGAACTTAAAAACACTATTAGAAAATGTAAGCAGAGTATGAACTTATGCTATTATAAAAGGTAAGGCACAGTATAAAAGTACAGTTATGAAAGACCTTACCATATCAGTAGATGTCCAACTTCTAAAGGTTGCAGTATTATTTACTCTTGGTATATCCTACAGACAATAGCCTAACATCCTGCTAGTACACCAAAGCCTTTACCATTCGATGTGTCATACAGCAGAAGTATGTCCCACATGCAAGGCATAAGGCACATGTGTGACATACGGGAACCTAATCCTAAGAAGTGCCACAGGAGAACCATAGCAACCCCAAACAATAACATGCCCGTCTAGGAAAGTAATCATAAGGAGATAAGGATGGAAAAAGAAATCCCTTAGCCAGCAGTAGGGCAACAGAAAATAATAAGGGGCAGGAAAAAGGGACCAAATACTGCAAAAGTGAAAAGTAGGACATCTACTGTTACGGTAAGATCTTACACAACCATATTATGTCCTTCCTTATCACTGTTACAGTATTCTTTAATCTTGGGAAGAGTACGGAAGCTACTGGAAAGAATGGGAGGAAGAAGGCCGAGAAGAGCCTTACACAAGGGTCTATATTACATCGATCGTTAAAAATAGCAAACACCCTTACTTCGACACATCTTAACAGAAGCACTAAAATGGCCAGAAAAGCGATTTTTTTTTCACAGGGAAAGAAATTGCAGGGCCATTGTCGGAAATTTGCCATTTCCTCCACTGTAGTGCAATCTCAGAGTGGGTATATTTAAGTATGGGGTGTGTGGGGTGCAAAGCCCCTCCACACTTAATTTCCTTGGGGAAAAAAATCACTGTTCTGACTGTTCGAGATTTAGTGTTTTGGTTAAGATGTGTCGAGGTAAGGGTGTTTGTTGTTTTTAACAGTCAATGTTATAATAGAGACCCTTTCACAAACCCACGAAGGATAGTCCTGGCAAATCTTGCCCTGCATTTGGAAATGACATCCAACTTAAAATGTTTGGCAAAAATGTGAACAGAAAACTAAGTAGCAGCTTCTAAGATGGATCTGGTATCCAGAGCTTTGAAAGAAGTACCAAAAGAAGCTAGTGCCCTGGTAGAATGGACAGAAAAGGAAAGCTGGTCGCCAAGAAAAGAATAACAAAGGAAATGGCCTTAGAAATCCAGCAGGAGAAGTCTGTGGAGAAGGCAAAAAGTAGGGAAGATGAATGGACTGATTCAAGGACAAATCATTAAACACATTGGGCATAAAAGAATGAGTAGGAAGAGACACCCTGTCTGTCCTTGTGAAAAAAAAAAATAGGAATCAACTTGAGAGCTTGGAGTTCTTGGCAGAAGTAAAAGTACAATGCAGCAGGGGGGGAAGAAGAAAAGGCAAGCTTAAAAGGGGACTAAGTCAATTTTTCAAGAAAATAATAAAAGTCCCAAGAAGACGGAATAGGCTTTCTTGGGCGAACTGATATGAAGGACACCTCTTAGGTTTGACTTCAAAACAAGAAGCCAAAGGTGGACTCAGAAGCAGACAGGCAAAAATGGCTGACAAATGAACTTTATCAGAAGAATATATCAAACCAGTATTGAGCAATTCACAAAAACAAGAAAGGACTGTAGGGACCCCCCACAGATAAAGGGCCCTGGTCATGCTTGAGATACCAAATAGAAAATCTCTTCCATTTAGCCACATATGATATTCTAATAGTGAGTTTTTGTGCCTCCTGCAAAACCTGCACATCCTCAGAAAACTGATGCTTGAGCTGATGTTTGGAAATGTGAGAGTGAATGACAGAGTCCTTGTCTTGGCTGAGAAGACATCTTGTGAGGTATGCTTTGATAATTGCCCTTGGCAAGGTGAAAGATAAGGGAGAACCAGTGCAGTCTGGGCCAAAAGGAAATCACCAGCAAGATTTTCTGTATGTCCCACATGATCTTGTTCAAGACACTGGGAAGCAGAGGAAGAGGATAGGCATACAGAAACATCTTTCCAAGGAACAGACATGGCATCCACATTCCCCAAACCAGCAGACTTGGAACTCAGGAAAAGATGTGGGGAAGATGCCTGGTCAGAGAGAAGGCAAAAAGATCTTCTTGAAGAGTACAATGTCCAAAAACACCATCCTGTGAAGAATCCATTAGTGAGGATGCATTCTGGATCTGCTCAGAGTCTAACACTAGACTGTGCTCTGAAAGGATGTAAACTGCCTGAAGAACCAACTGATGGCAGAATGCAAAATCCCAAGCCTGAAGAGTCAGCCAGCAAAACAAAAAAGTTATGTAGTTACCATAACATTCTATCTTCTTGAGGCTAAGATTCTGGTGTCATTCTAAGGGGATCTAGTATCTGTCTGCCTGGGATGACATGATCAACAGACCACAATGCTTTGCCAGAGATGGCCTGCACCTGTCACCCTTGGGATTCCAGATACTGACTAAGGCTCTTTGCTACCCCCTATAGTGCCTTTTTTAGGCAAGGTTCAAATGACAAATTCACCACCTTAACAGGTACAAGCAAGCAAAATCTGAGGGTAATGCTACTCAATGCTAGAAGTCTAAACCTCAAAATGGATTCACTTGAGGCACCCCTTAAAATGGAGAACATCAATATCTGTGCAGTGACAAAGACCTGGTTCAAGGCTCCAGAGAGCACCCCTGCTTTACCAGGCTATAATTCATACCACACCTTTCGGCCACCTAACCTGGACTGAAACATTAAAGGCAGAGGAGTATCCATATTTATTAAGAATATCCACACCTCCAGGCCAGTTGCTCAGCATAATGCATCTGAGATTATCCAAGTACAACTAACTCTGGCAAGACAGCAATCCAAATTGTAACTTGCTACAGATCCCCCCACCATGCCCCAAAATTCCCACTCCTCATTTCTTGATGCACTGGAAAATATTAGGGGACAACCCAACACCCTAATAATGGGCGATTTCAACTACCCCACCATTAACTGGGAAAACTACTTATGTACCAACTCTTTTGCTCAACATTTTCTGGAATTCATAAATTCCAATGCCTTGGATCAACTTATCCACAGCCCCACCAGGGGTAACAATATCCTAGACCTGGTCATTACCAACATGGGTGACCGTTGTTCCATACTAGAAGTCAATTCCTCTTTGGTCAGATCTGACACAAGCTAATCACTCTAGACATCCACAACCCACCCCCCATTAGGGAAACCACCGTACAAAATTTCTCCAAAGCCAACTTCATGCTTCTTAAGACAGAAGTGGCAAACTTCACGACACCCACGCTGACGGGCAATAGAGGTACAACTGCTGAATCCTACACAAATGCACTTTATAAGCACTTACACGAGTCCATGGATCGTGCTATCCCTAACAGAACCAAGATGCTATCCTCCAAAGGAAGGAAGCCAATCTGGTGGTCCCTTGCCATATACAAACTCTACAACAAAAGAAAGAAAGAAACTGTTGCAAAAAGAGTAAAATCCCATGATTGGAAGAACTCCCTGGTCTGTCTTAGTAAGAAGGTGAGATCCCTAATAAAATTCTCCAAAGCTAGTTACAAAAACAAAATCACCACCGATTCTAAAGACAACCACAAAGCATTCTATAGCTATGTCAAGAATCTCAATGGCAACGCTCAGATCTGCTCTGAGTTACAGCACAATGGCACTAAATATTGCCAACATCCTGGCAGATAGGTTCAGTGCTAACTTTACCCCCCTCTCACCCCCTAAAGGGCCCATCTCTATACCGGAAGAATGCAAAGTGCCTGTAATCATGGCTGCACAGGTAAAAACCACACTCTCCAAAGCCAAGAACACAGCATCCATGGGACCTGACAACATCCCAGGCTGTGTTCTACACGAACTGCAGAATGAACTGGTACCCCACCTAAGCACCATGTTCAATCATAGCCTCACTTCAGGCTTTGTGCCCACTGAGTGGCTCACAGCGACGGTTATCCCACTCCACAAAGGGGGAGCCATCACGGATCTTGGGAACTACCGCCCCATTAGCCTAACGAGCCTGGTCTGCAAGGCCATGGAACGTATCATCATAGATCTTATACACAAAGACATTGGTAATATCCAAACTCTGGATCCCACCCAGTTCAGGTTTGTAAAAGGCAGATCATGTCTCCTAAACCTGATAGACTTCTTTGAAGTAGTCACCAAAGCCGTAGACAAGGGTAAGTTGGTTCACACAGCCTATCTAGATATCGCCAAGAGTTTTGACACCATCCCCCACTCTGGAATTACAGATAAACTCACTAAACTAGGTATAAATCCCTATGCCACAAGATGGGTTGCCAACTGGCTCACTGACAGAACCCACACTGTGAAAGTAGCAGACTCCAAATCCAACGTCAGACCAGTGACAAGTGGAGTACCACAGGGTTCAGTTTTGGGTCCTCTCCTGTTTGGTATCTACTTTTCTGAAGTACAGGCCAACACAGAAGGTCTTTGGCTAACTAAGTTCGCAGATGACTGCAAACTAGGAGACATAAAACTCCTAACGATGTGGACATCCTACAAAAGGGCCTCACGGAGACAGATGTCTGGTGTCAAAGCCATGGCCTCAAGCTTAATGCCAAAAAGTGCATTGTCATCCCTTTTGGTAGAAAATCTGTACCCATGATCTACCACAAAGGTGGTAGTCTACTAACACTGAAAGTGTGATAAGAGACCTTGGGACACAGGTGGACAGTAGTCTCTCCTTTGATAATCACATTGCCACAGTAGTCAGGAAATCCTTCTACGTGGCACCTCATCACAAATGGTTTCTCATCCGGGAAAAAAGAGGTTATTGTTCCCTCTACTCGTCACTCATTAGATCCATTATAGAGTACAATGCCCCTTTTGGTATGTACCTCACAAGACATGTACAACTGGAAAGGCTGCAGAAATACCTCACAAAGAGGATTACTGGCCTCAAACAGATGCCCTAAGCAGACCGTCTCAAAAAACTCAAGCTTTACTCCGTCGCATATCGCCTGCTCAGAGGCAATCTCTGCCTAACATACAAAGCTATGTCAAACCCAGAGCTGTTGGACATGCTCCACTTAAAGAAATCTCAATCCCTCTGAGCTACACGGACTAGGGACCTAAACCTTGTCACTACAATAAACAGAACATGCTGGATGGATACATTCCTATCCCAGAGACTTCTGGAACAAACTACCTACCTATATCAAACGAAGCTCCTCATTAGCACTCAAGAAAAATCTTGATGACTGGAAGGGAAATAGGAAATTCACCCTGAGGATCAACTCTGTGGCTCTGCTCGACAGGAAAATCATTTTCTTGGGTGGTGAAAGACAAGGTACCTTTTTGGCTAGGCCTATATGGGTCCTAGGGCCAATAGCCTAGTACCTACCTATGAACCTATAACCTGTATGTGTTGCCCATTTTCATTCTTCCTCAACTATTGTGTGTGGATTTGAACCTCGGATCTGAGCCATTATTATAGCTCATGGCCAGCTGAAATTCTCGAGCTCCTCCCTACCCATGATGCACCAACCCCTAACATACCTCAGATCTCGTTTAGATGACACAAGTAAGAAATATTAAAATAATGTTCCTGACAAAGGAAACTAAAATCTGGAGGTCAGTACAAGACACTGTGGTGTCTTTATAACATCTTGTTCTTCCGAAGTCCATGATGACAAAGGTTGGGGGGTGGTGGGCGGGGAGTTGAGAAAGAATGAAAATGGACAATACAGATGGAACATTATGTAAGTACATAACTTTTTTAATCCAATGTTGTTAATTTTCATTCATTCCTCAACCATTGGGACAGAGTTCCCAGCTCTGAAATCTTGGGTGGACTCTAACGAAGGATGTTTCTGAGCATGGCTGAACCAACGGCTGCTCCTCCCCTTGAGGCAAGATCCAATCTGTAATGAGTAATAAAGATATGAGGATTAGCCCAAGTAGCAACTGCATATATGTCATCCATGGAACGAGTGGATAAAAATACTGACTAGATTGCCATAGATCTAGTACTGTGGGCTCAAAGGTTTTGGTAAAGAAATTCCCAACTTATTACAGACAAAGGATATGCAGTTAGTAATCCATTTTGCCAATGTTACCTTTGTAACAGATCTGCCTAGTTTGCTGTCTGCAAATGATATAAACATCTGATCAGACTTTCTAATCTCTTTTGTTCTGTGTAAAGTAGAAATGCATGTCTATGAACATCCAGCAAGTGTAACATATATTCACCCATTTTTTCAAAATTTGGAAAGAAAACTGGCAAGTTAATAGACTGATTGATATTGAATTCTGATACCAGCTTAGGAAGGAAAAAAAGGAAGAAGGTTGATTCTTAATGTCACCCTATCCTTGTGGAAAATCAGGTAAGGATGTTTAGAGGATAGCACTTGAAGTTCTGAAATTCTTCTGGCAAAGGTAACCACCAGAATTATCATTTTCTAGGTCAGAAATTTAAGGTCACATTTTTCTGCTGGTTCAAAGGGGGAATGGATTAAGCCCTACAGCAAAAGATTCAAATCCCATGAAGGAGTGGGATCTTCATAAGGTGGTCTAAGTGAAACAGTACCTCTTAGGAAGGCTTTGCATATCTTAATACAGACTAGAGAAGAACTGTCAACTCCAATATGAAAGTTAGAGATTGCTGCCAATTGAACTTTAATGGTAGAGGAGCTATTTCCATCATTGAAAATTTCTGCCAAAAACTGCAGGAAACTTGGTGTAGGGCTGAAAAAGGATCAATATGTTTTTGATGCACCCAACAAACAAATCTCTTCTACTTACTTTTGCAAATTTTCCTAGTAGAAGCTTTATTTGAAAACAAAAGTATATGATGTACAGGAGACATGAACATAGGTTGTCTGGCTATTAACAGAAGTGGAAAAAAACACACTGTTAACCTGAGGTTTGAGATATCCCGATGAATCATGTCTGTTCAGTGAGACAGGCAGTCTAGAATCGGATCTACAATCCAAGATGGGTAAGGATGAGGCCAAAGGAAGGGGATCCAAACCTGTAGAGTCTGGTAAGGTGCAATAATGATGACTTTGTTCTTCAACCCTGCAACTTTCTGTAGAAACTTGGGAATCAAGGGAGTTGGTGGATAAGCATAGAGAAGACCAGAAGGTCAATCGTGGAGCACAGCGTCCCTTCATGATTCCCTTGGTGGGGGGGGGGGTTAGGGCACAAACGCTGTTGCACTTGTTGCTTAGGGAAGACACAAAAAGACTACAGTAAGGATGGCCCCACTGATGGAAAACCTCATCCATCACTTTCATGTTGAGAGACCACTCATGAGGTAGTAGAATGGACTCACTCAATTTGTCTGCTATCACGTTGGACTTCCCTGGAATATGCGTTGCTATAGGAAAGTGGCTGGATTAAATCACCCATTACCACACTCCTAGAGCTTCTTGACACAGGGGGTAACATCTGGTTCCTCCTTGTTTGTTGATGTATCAAACTACTGACATAGTGTCTGTTTGAACTGATTGTTCCCAGAAACAGAGCATCCTGAAAAGCTTACAACACTAAAAGCACTTTTCTCATCTCCAGGAAATTTACATGCAAACTTGCCTCTTCATGGGACCAAGAGCCTTGGACTGTTTTCCCCAGGAAGAGTTCCCCACAATCTGGCATGCGTTCGTGGTCACTATGGCCTTGGGTTGAGGGAGAATGAATGGAAAGCCCTGTAGAACCTGATCTGACCTTATCCACCATCAAAGGTATTTTTTGCATGCTTATGTAATCCTTATTTGAACTGGCATCCATTGAAAAAGAATTGACCATTGAGATGCTAGCATCCAGTGAAGAATTCTCATATGAAATCTTGTCAGGGGGACTAGAATTATGGTCAATGACAGTCACTCCAAGGCTTGAATAATCAATAAGGCTGAAATTTTGGTGCTTTGAAAAATGTTGATGATCTGAAATCTCAATGTCTGTACTCTGGCTAGGAGAAATGAAGCTGCTGCAGATAGTGTACTAAAAATTTCCCCTATGAACTCCAGTGTTTGAGATGGTTGCAATTGAGATTTTTTTGCAATTTACTGTGATTCCTAGCAGGCAGCAAGTTTGGAGTACCCGGTCTGTTGCTGTTATGAGTGGATGTCTGGTCGTGGTGGTGATGAGCCAGTTGTCTAAATATGGAAAACACCCAAAATCCTTGTAGTTTCAAGTGAGCTGCAACCACTGCCATACATTTGGTGAACACCGTGGGGGCTGTGGTAAAACTAAAGGGCAGAGATCTGGACTTTTAGTGACTGTCTCCCAATCGGAAATATAAGAACCTTCTGGACTGCCTGTTCATTTTTATGTGATAATACAAATCCTGAAGATCTATCGAGCACATCCAATCGTCTTGCCTAGAAATGGCAAGATGGACTGAACCGTAACCATCCAAAACTTTTGAGTGTCAAACTGACTGGTTCAGTTTGCGGAGATACAGAACTGGTCTCCATGCCTTGCTTTTTTTGGCACTAAAAATCATCTTGAGTAAGTTCTGGATTCTCTTTGGTCTGGTAGGACATCTTGGATGAGTCTTTTTCTAGCAGCATTTGTATCTCTAGTGCTGCTGCTTTCCTCTGATTGGGTGGAACATCATGAAAGTTTTGTGAGTATGAAGGGTGGAAAGGATAAGGGAATTCCACAACCTCTGGAAATAATCCTCTGCACCCAGGTATCTTTTGTGATATCTAGCCAGGCTCTCTGGTGCAGGGATAAAAATGACCCCCAACTGCCACCAGACGGGTACAATTGGACCTCCTTTCAGGAGTGCTGGTAGGGTCTGCCAGAGAATGTGTCTCTAGACTCTTGTTTTGCGAGCCACCTCTGCCACGTGGGTGGCATCTTTCATTTGCGTTCCCCCCTCTGCCTCTGGGGGAACCATCTCCACATGAAGCATGGAAGGGACTCTCAGATTTTCTGAATCACATTTTCCATCCCCCTCACTGGTTCCTAGAGAAGGTCCTTTGAGAGGTCAAAAAATGTACACCTAGAGCACAGAGAGTCTTTCCATCTTTTTCACAACTGGAGAGTGCACCCTTCACTTTGGGGACAAATAAGGAATATTTGTCAAAGGCAGCACTGACAAAAGAAGACTTGAATGGCTCTGCAAAATCACACAAGGACATCCAGGCATGTCTTCTTATTGAGATGCCTGAATCCGCCACCCTTGTGATACCCTCAGCTACATGAAAGGTAAGCTTCATGGCCAAATTTGAAATGAAGCTGAATGTTTGCCAACTACAAGGCTACAGAAGCTTGAGTTTTGGCAGTAGTGGTCCCGACAGTTCTTCTATCAAATCTCTTTGCAGCCTAGTGAAATGTGCCAAATAGTTCAGTGATCTAAGAGCAAAAGTATCTGAAGTGTGGACATGCTTCCCAAGTCTGTCTAAAGTCCTAGACTCACTGTTAGGGGGATAAACAGTGGCACTTTGCTCTGCAAGTTCCTACTTTGTGGCCGCCGCCATAAGCATGCCATCTACTGGCACTGCCTTGCTCTAGAATTCCCTTCCTGTCAGTGGTACCAGAATTCGGTCTGGTCTCTTGGGGACAGGTTCAACTGCATCACGTTCCTTCCATGCCCACTGAGAGATCAAATCAATGAGCTCATCAGCGAGCAGAGTTACCCAGGATGTACATGGGCCAGATCCACATACCTCAAGGAACACCAATTCCTCTCGACAAGGATTCTGGGAGGACCAAGGCAGAGAAAGGAGCCGAGCTGTTCAAAGCTGAGGCTGCGAGGGGCAGAGATGGCTCTGAAAACTTTGCAGTCAACTCCAACACCTCGGATCCAACTGGGACACTACGGTGCCAACAGCCACTCGGCTCCAAACTTATTGGAGCAAAGGCACTCAAAGAAACCCTTGGATCAGAGGACACAACTATCCTCAGATCTGATCCAAATGGTCTTGGCAAACTTGGATCCAAGGGCTCAAACAAAATGTTGATTCAGACAAGGAGCCGAAAGTGGAGGGATACAGCTGGCCAAGACTTCCTGACCTGAAGGGGTAGGAGCCAGGAAAGCCCTCATCTGTATCTGCACCAACAGAAAAGTACAGTTGTGTACCTACCATAAATGTAAATGTTAGAGTGTATTCACTGTTGCAGTCATTACAATTGGGTTATCCTGCTGGCAGGCTACCTGCAGTTGGCCCGAGTTCCAAAGTCTAGGTCCTGCGTCGGTTGCGGTCACCTCCTCCCTGACGTCAATGCGCCAGGGGTATAAAAGATGCAGCCAACGCCATTTTCTTCAGTTTTTCTTGCCTCAAATGTCAGGTGCCCCTAAAAAGGTAGGCTACATTATGCCAATAAGCAAGCATATACAAAAATCAACTTTTCCTTCACCTACAAGCAAATACACCACATAGGTTGTATAGAACAGAGAAGTACAGACAAGTCCCAGCAAGGTAAAAAAAAAAGGGGGATGGTGGAAGGGTAACCTGGACTGCAACAGTGAATACACTAACATCTACATTTATGGTAGGTACACAACTGTACTATGTTCATCGTGTTTCACTGTTGCAGTCATTACAATTGGGTTGAATCCCAAAGCTAAGGTTGGGAGGCTGGTGCTAAATAGGATTAGGAGAGGCTACCAGGCCCTGCAGAATTGCAGTGACAAAGCCTGCCCTGGGCGTTGAGTAGAGAGGTAAGTGATAGTGCTTTGTAAAAGTATGCACTGAACTCCAAGTTGCAGCCTCTAAGATGTCTTTGGTTGGTACTCCTCTGAGGAAGGCTGCTGAAATGGCTGCTGCTCTGGCTGAATGTGGCATAATGCCCTTAGGCACTGATTTGCCATGCTGTGAATAGCAGAAACGAATGCAGTGGCCTATCCACTTTGAAACCGTCTGTTTTGAGATCGGCTTTCCTTGTGATCCTGCAGCATATGCTACGAGAAGTTGTTCTGTCTTTCTGAAAACTTTGGTTCTGTCCAAGTAGAAACGTAGCTGCCTGTGAATGTCCAAAGAATGCAGAAGTCTCTCACCCTTATTCTGTGGGTTTGGATAAAAAGTAGGCAAATGAATTGTTTGGTTAAGGGCCACACTGGACACTACCTTAGGCATAAATGTAGGGTTTGTCCTTAAAGAAACCCTGTCAGGATGAAAATGATAAAAGGTTCCACAGCCATGAGTGCCTGTAACTCAGACTCGTCTAGCGGAGGTAATTGCTAGGAGCAGAGCTGTTTTCCAGGATAAAAATTTTTATCAGCTGCAGAGGCTGGCTCAAATGGAGGCAGTGTGAGTTTTTCGAAGACATAGTTGAGGTCCCATGCAGGTATTGATGCTCTCCATGGAGGTCTTATATTTTTGGCCCCTCTGAGGTACTGCCTTAGTAATGGATGAGAAAAAATAGGTGGTTCTGTATTGTAATGAGCTGAAATGGCAGAGGCATGAATTTTAATTGATGAAAAGGAAACGTCTTTATCCAGCATCTCAGTTAAGTATTGCAAAATCTGAGGAATATTTGGAACAGTCGTGTCAATACCATGTGCCTGGTTCCAAGCACAGAATCTCTTCCATTTTTCTGCATAAGATTTTCTGGTGCTAAGCCTCCGGGGCCTCCAAAATAACATCAGTCACTGCTTTAGAGAGAGGCGTGCTGCCAGGTTTAAGGTCCTGAGTTGGCTGTGCAGTATCATACTGTCTTGTTGGGTCAATAAGTGAGGAATTTGGGGTAATGTCCAAGCTGGGCATTGAGACAAGCTCTTTAGGTTTGGGTACCAGTGCTGGCGGGGCCAGTCTGGGGCAATCAGTATCATTTTTGGCTTCTCTTGTCTGACCTTGAGAAGTACCTTGGGGAGGAGAGGCAGAGGAGGAAAGGCATATACTGTTAGGTTTTTCCAGCTGAAAGATAGAGCATCTACTTTCCATGCTTGCTTGTGATAAGTCCTTGTGCAGAATCTCTGCAGTTGGCAGTTGTGAGGGGAGGCAAATAGGTCCATGTCCGGGCACCCCCAGTTCCTTGTTATCATGCTGAAGACTTGTGGATCCAATTTCCACTCAAGGGGATCCATTGTGTCTCTGCTTAGTTCGTCTGCCAGAGTATTTATCCTTCCTGGCAGGAATTGTGCTTGCAGATGTACTTGGTAAGTCAGTGCTGTGTCCCACAAGTTCATGGCTAGTCTGCAGAGGGGGTAGGAATGCGTGCCCCCCCTGCTTGTTTAAGTACCACATGACTGTAGTATTGTCCGGACTTTTTCTGTAGCCTCCTTGGAAGTGATCTTAGGAGGGGTTGAACCCCAGAAATGGCTTCCGACAAAGAAGTAGGAAGAAGTCCCTTCAGAATAAGTTTACTTTTATGGTTCACTTTTGCTCGTGGATTAAAGCTTTTGCAAATACTGCATTCTACATTAAGATGCTCTGGGTCTAAACAGCAGATGCAAAGATCATGAGTGTCTGAAGAAGGCAGCTTATGGCCAACACTTTCTGAAGCCTTTTTCTGACATTTTGCAAAAAGGAAAAATAGCAAGATTTTTTTTTAAATAGAAAGTGTAAGGAGGAAAAGTACCAACAATGGTAGGAGAGAATACACCAATGGTGTAACAGGAAAAAGCTACAGAAAAAGAACTGATAAATTTTAATAAATTAATATACTAAAACGAAAAAATACCAACAATGGTATTCAAAATACACTAAGTGTACAAAGGGAGAAACAGGAAAAATGAAAATAATTATTAGATAAAACTTATCTTTAAATTTGGTCGAGAGTAAAGCTGACCACAATTCACAAAAAGTGGCAAATGAGATCTAGGTATGTTTTAAGGGTTGGTGCATTATGGGTAGGGAGGAGCTCAAGAGTTTCAGTTGGCCACGAGCTACAGTAATGGCTGAGTCGGATTCAAGGCTTGGATCTGAACCCAATGGTTGAGGAATGAATGAAAACTGACAATATCAGATGGTAGATTTTGTGCCCCCTGCTTGCTGATGCACCGTAAGACTGTGGTACTATCTGTAGGAACCTTTAGAGGACCTGGAACCCAAAGGGAGTGAAAGGTCTTAAAAGCTCTGATGAGAGCCCTCATCGCTTTGATGATAATGGTGTTGTTTGACATCTGTTGATGGGTTTCCAAAGCTGTTGGAGGAAGGTCCTCAATCTTGATTAGAAGCATCCATGTGGGGTCCCTATTATATTAGCGAACACACTGAATTACGAATGCTGTTTAGTCGGATGTCATTACTTGAATGGTAAAATACCAAAAGCACGGAACAGCGATTTTTTTTCCTAGAGAAAAAAATCACTGGGCCGTTTTCGGGACTTTGCCATTTCCTCCACTGTGATGCGATCTCTGAGCGGGTATAGTTAAGTAGGGGGTGTGGGGAGCACAGCCCCCCACATTGGGCCCCCCACTTTATTTTGTGTTTAAATTTATTTATTTTTTTTTTACGGAAAATTGCTTATCTGTGTGTTTGACATTTTGGGTTTTTGGGGATTGTGGGTCGATTATATAGTATTCGCAATTCAGTGCCTTTGCTAATATAATATAAACCCCTCCATATATAGCTCGAGTAAGAAAAGCAGCTTGAAAAGGCAGCCATAGATTTAGGGAAATCTGCTGAATCCACCAGTGACGTTTGAGTGTGAGGCAGGGAAAAAGAACAACTAGAAACTCAAAAGGGTGGCAGAAAAGCCAACAGTCTTGAAGTACCACTGAAATGTGCTCATATGGAGTTTGGCAAAAGGAACCATAGGAATGTTGAATGTCATGTACCCTGGGACTTGCAGAAATTCTGTTGTAGGAAGAACTGGAAGACGAGACTGGAAATCAGCAGTTAAAAAGATCTAGAGAGGTAGAAGATAAGGCAACAGTGGAATGATGTGAATCTTGCAACACAAAAACTCTTGGTGCTGAGACAGTTCAACACAGACATTTTGAAACTCAGGGTGAATTCCACACTGCACAGGAGAAACATTGTGAAGTGTAGTTTTGAGCAGGAGCTGCTAAAAGAGGGCTTGAATCAGAAGGTCATCCACCTCATCACTGCCTTGCCCTAAACTCTACACTGACTTGAACTCCCCCACCTACTATTGCTATAACAACTTCAAATGCTACACTCCATTCTTTACAAACCTTCATCCTGTCCGGCCCCCTCTTCCTTCATCTCTATTTATACCCCTCATCGGACTCTCTGAACCTCCAATTAACATATTCACATCTACTAACCCAAAAAAACAGTAGGCAAACTCCTATACAAACACTCCACTGCCCAAGCCTGGAGCAAACGTCCTAGAGACATTTGTTCCATCATTCACCCATCCCACTAAGGAAAAACTCAAACTTTATCTACTTGACTCTTAAAATGTGTCCCTGCCAGGCCCCAAAATAACCTCCCATTCACCCCTCACATATACCGGTCTTCATTCTCCGCCTTACTACTAAATACTTCTCTGTTGTGGATACTTTCTAAAATTTTGCCATCTATACGGCTTACCTAAACTCTTAATGTAAATATATAAATATTTTATGTGCTTGTATTTTTTCTGCCTACTCTCTCATTATTTTGTGGTAAAACCATCTCCTACCATGCATTTATTCTAATGTTCAATTTTTTTTTTTTGCTGTAAATGTTTGATTTTTTTATTACTGTAAACTCTTGATGTACGTGGAGCTTTTTCTCCTTGGGTCTCCACTGAAAATGGGCCCGGTTAACAAATGTCAATCAATCAATCACTAAAATAAATAAATAATAATAAATAAGAGAATATCTGAATTCCCTGAAGTCTGCAGTAGGTTACCACAAAGGCCAGATAATTGGTAATTACCTTTTTAGCTGTAGAAAGACCAAAAGGCAAAGCAGACAACTGATAATGAGAGGAAAAATGGAGACATGTCAAAACTTCCTGAAGAGAAGGTGAATAGGAATATGGAGGTAAGTGTCCTTCAAATACAGGAGGACTAGAAAAGCTTAAGAAAATAAGAGAGGGAAAATGGTCTGAAGAGACAACATCCTGAAGGAAGGAACCTTGAGAATGATTTTGAGATAGGACAGGTCTAGAATGGGCCTCCATGATCCCTCCTTCCTGGGAGCCAGAAACATTCTGGAATAAAAGCCTGTTCCCTACTGAGACAAGGGAACAGGTTGAATAGTTCCCTGTTCCACTAGATCCTTCTGAAGCAAAGGAAATTGAGAAGTTTGGGTTGGGAGGGAGGCCTAATGGTTAAGGTGTTTGCCTTACAAACACAAGGTGCAGTGTTTGAGTCTCACAAGAGATAATTGGCTAAGCTTACAATGGCTCACAAGTGCAGTTAGCCAAGTACTAACCTATGAACCTATACTATGAAAGAAGGAGAAAAGCTGAGGAAGGGACTTCCAAGCCATAAAATAGTCATGTTGTATGATGAAGAGTACCCAGGAGTCTATGGTTATCTGTTGCCAATCTAGGAAAGAAAGGGTTAGCATGAGAAACAAGAATCTGTCCAAGGGGTAGTGGAAACTGGATGTCAGATTTATCAGGGAAATAAGGATTTGGCCTCTAGAACTCTGACTGGAATTATCTGGGAAAATCAACTTAGAAACCCTCTTACGCCTAACAGGTTGTCTAGGGTGCCTATGGACAAAGGAAGATTTTGATGGATAGTTTTGCTGGAACTTAGGTACAGGATAAACAAATAGAAGTTATGTACCTACCATAACGTTCCATGTTAGTTGTCTTCTTCTCGCCTTCTTTCTTGCTGGATGGGTTCGGAGCCGATCCTCGGCTCAGACTCGGCCACTCTAAAAGCTCGAGAGTTGGTTCCACCGGCTCGAGGCTCCCCTTATATCCCACAATGCTAGGCGGTAATACCTCAGACCTTGTTTGTAAGCTAGGCCCAGCCAGGAAAAAATCCAGAAATACTGGAAAGGGGAGACCCACCTCTATAAAATGACAGAAAGAAGGTGACCTACAACCTGATGAGGGAATATATACATAATACAGTATATACATATATACAAATAGAGGTGGTAGGAAAAAAAGGTCACAATCAAACTCCTCTAGGTCTGTCCAGGCTAGGGGGAAGGAGGGACGAAGAAAGAAGGCGAGAAGACAACTAACATGGAACGTTATGGTAGGTACATAACTTCTATATGTTAAGTTGTCTATCTCGCCTTCATTCTTGCTGGATGGGACTGCGTCCCTAGCACCTTGTCCCGGGTGGTCTATCGGAACAGACTCTTGAGTACAGTGGAACCAAAGTTAGCTCTGTGTCTAGAAGCTAAGTCCAACTTTTAATGAGAAATGAAAGTGTGAGGAGTAGCCCATGTAGCTGCCGCACAAATCGTATCAATAGGCAGCCTGTCTTGGAAAGCTAAGCTGTTGAATGAGCCTTAGGTTTGTTTGGTAACTTTTGATGCCTAATCTCATACACAAAAGAAATCAAGGATGTAAGCCATCTGGAGAGTGATACTTTCGAAACTGGAAGGCCCATTCTGCCTTCTGCATAAGAAACAAACAGTTGGTCAGACTTTCTGATCTGTTTGGTCCTAAGTAATACCTTAATTGTCGATGAACATCTAGCCAATGTAATTTTTGTTCAGACCTGTTGGAATAGTTAGGAAAAAAGACAGGAAGGTCAATGTTTTGATTTAGGTTTGCTGTAGAGGCTACTTTGGGTAAGAAGGATGGGTTGGTCCGTAAGGATACCCTATCCTTATGAAACAAAAGGTAAGGGGATCGACTACAGAGTGCATGAAGTTCAGAGACTCTTCTAGCTGAAGTAATGGCTACCAAAAAGAGTGTTTTCCAGGATAGCAATTTCATTGAGCACGAAGCTGCAGGTTCAAAGGGGGGAAGAATCAAGGATGTGAGAACTAAGTTAAGGTCCCAAGAAGGAGGAGGATTTCTAATAGGAGGCTTGAGAAGAAAAACTCCCTTCAAAAAGGCTTTGCAAAGTTTGAGAGACATGATGGCAGAGTCTAAGATTCCAACATGAAAGTTAGATATAGCTGCCAATTGAACCTTAAGAGTAGAAGGAGATGAATCTGCGTGGAATAGTTCGGCTAAGAAATCAAGGACCGATTGAATGGAAGCAGTGAAAGGATCTATGTCCCTTCCTTGTGCCCAGTAGGAGAAACGTTTCCACTTACTGAGATAAATCTTCCGAGTGGAGGATTTATGGGAAGCTATTAAAATATCTCGAACTGAGCGAGATATTAGAGGAAGCCTGGCTAGGGTTGGAATTGGAGGAACCAAGCAGTGAGGTTCAGAGAGGGGAGGGAGCGATGTAACTGACCCGACTGATGGGTCAAAAGATCTGGAACTGGGTCCAGATGCCAGGGTTGCTCCAACAGAAATCGGTGTAGAAAAGGGAACCAAACCTGTCGAGGCCAGTAAGGGGCAATGAGGATCAAGGAAGCTTTCTGAGCGATGGCTTTCTGTATCACTTGAGAAATTAGTGGGAAGGGAGGAAAGGCATACAGAAGTCCCCAGGGCCAATCTAGGACTAGAGCGTCTCTGCTGGGATGGCCTGGTAGGGGAAAGAGGGTGAAATTATTTTTGCACTTGCTGTTTTGGGGAGTAGCAAAAAGGTCGCAGCAAGGCTGGCCCCACTTCAGAAAAAGTTTTTCCAACACAGAATTTTTCAGAGACCACTCGTGAGGCATGAGAATAGCTCTGCTCAATTTGTCCGCAATGACATTGGACTTCCCGGGGATGTGCGTTGCTATCAGAAACCGCTGAGAAGAAATCGCCCATTGCCACAGTCTGAGTGCCTCTCGACATAGGGGGTAGGATCTGGTTTCGCCTTGTTTGTTGATATACCACACTACAAACATATTGTCCGTCTGAATTGCTATCGTTCCCATCAGAAGAGAGTCTTGAAGGGCCTGCAACGCTAAAAGCACTGCTCTCATCTCTAGAACATTTATATGCAAGTGGCGTTCGTAAAGTTGCCATATGCCCTGGACTGTCCTGCCCTGATAATGCCCCCCCCCACCCGATCAGGGAGGCGTCCGTTGTCAGAGTAGCAACCGGAGGGGGAGAGACAAAGGGTCTTCCTAAGAAGAGCTGGGGGGATGAAATCCACCAAAGAAGATGATTCCTGCATGCTTGCGTTATCACAATGGTGTGGGACATCGGAAGTTGTTGGTATGACCATTGTGTGAAGAGCATCCACTGTAAGATTCTCATGTGAAATCTGGCTAATAGAAGTAGAGGGATAGCAGCTGCCATTATCCCCAGTACTTTCAGGACCAATCTGACTTTGATTTTGTTGCTGTGGAAAAGAAGAGAGACTAGTTTGTGTATGTCTGCTATCCTTTGGTCTGGGAGTCTCGCTGACATGCTGACTGTGTCTAGATTTGCGCCTATGAAGGTAATAGCACGACAAGGCGACAAAACAGACTTCGCAATTTACTGATATTCCTAGCTTTCGAAATATGCGAAAAGTGTAGTCTCTGGCAAGTAGTAGAAGATGCTTGGTGGGAGCTGTAAGGAGCCAGTCGTCTAAGTATGGAAACACCTGGAATCCTTGACGTCTCAGGTGAGAGGCGACCACTGCCATGCATTTGGTAAACACCCGGGGGGCTGTGGTGAGTCCAAAGGGCAGGGCTCTGAATTGAAAGTGACTGGTTCCCAGCCTGAAGTGGAGAAATCTCCTGGAGCGTCTGTTCATTTTTATATGATAGTACGCATCCTGGAGGTCTATAGAGCACATCCAGTTTTCCTTCCCCAATAGGGGTAGGATGGATTGCAACGTGACCATCCGAAATCTTGTTTTCTTGACAGACTTGTTCAAGATGCTGAGATCCAAAATGGGCCTCCAGTCCCCTGTTTTCTTTGGAACCAAAAAGAATTTGGAGTAGATTCCGGATCCTAGCTGGTCTGCTGGAACTGGCTGAATGGCTCTTTTTGCAAGCAACTTTGATATTTCTAACGCTACTTGCTCCCTTTGAGTGGGTGGAACATCTGGAAGGGACTTTTTTGATTGATTTGGAATGCGAAAGAACGGAATGGAATAGCCTTCGGAAATGGACTATACCCACTTGTCTTGAGTTAGAGAACGCCAGGCTTCTGGGTACAGTGATAGTCTTCCCCCGACTGCCTCCGAAGGTGGACAGTCAGGCAACACCTCAGGGATGTTGAAAGGGCTTATCAGAAAAGGTTTCTCGATTGCCCTGGTTCTGCGGACCCCCCCTGCCTCTAGGGCGGCATCTACCATTATTGTTCCCCCCCTACCATTATTGTTCCCCCCTCTGCCTCTAGAGGGGAACCGACTCTGTGCGTCAGGCAAAGCCCCTTGAGATTGCTTGCGGAACCACATCTTTCCACTTTTCTGGCCCTTGGGGTAAGGCCTAGGAGGAGTAGAAAAATGGACTCCGACGGCAGAAAGAGTTTTGCCATCCGTCTCGCACCTTGTCAGGGTTTCTTTCACTTGAGGACCAAAAAGGGATGATCCAAACGGGTTAACTAAGGGAATTATGAGTAAAAACTAAATTAAAGGGGTTTAAATTAACTTTTAGACTGTTCTAAATAGACTAACCTGAAGCCGGTTAAAACAACACACCTCGATCGCTGTAGCGGCAAACGAGATCTGGGGTATTACCGCCTAGCATTGTGGGATATAAGGGGAGCCTCGAGCCGGTGGAACCAACTCTCGAGCTTTTAGAGTGGCCGAGTCGGAGCTGAGGATCGGCTCCGAACCCATCCAGCAAGAATGAAGGCGAGATAGACAACTTAACATATACTTGTTTTAAGTCCAGCATAGCTTTGCCCATATCCTGCAAGATTTTAAACAGTTGTACAGCAGCAGTACCAAAAAAGATTCTGGTTTTCTAAGGGAGAATCTAAAAGTTTGGCATTAATGTCCTTTGGTAAAGTCTGCAGGCACTACCAGGAATATTTCCACATAACAGAATTAGAGAAGGCATCAGCAACATCCTCGCTGCATTTAATGAAATGGTGAGCCACCCAGGAGAAAGAAGTCTGATTGCCCAAGCCAGGCATGTTAGTCAACCCCCACCTCCCGCTGGAAGAAAAGAGGCAGAGAGTCAAAACATATGTAGTCGTCTGGATCTGATAACTAAAGTCCCTAAAAGCTAAAACAGAAGTATACACTTTTTCCATACCTCTCCACAGCACAGATGTCTTTGTCAGAAGAAAATGCTTGGATGAGGAAAGCATTCTGGATGGCTTATTTGTGGACATGGAAACAACAGCAAGATCCGATGAATGACGAGCATTTATGATCTTAAAGAATTTTATACTTGTCTGGCTTCTTAACAACTGGATGTTGACAGTTGGGAGCCTCAGAAGCTGTTATAAATGTATCTAAAAGAGCAGCTAAGGCAGGAGTGATTGCAGAAGGTCTGGGTGAGTACATTTGCAAAAGTTAATATTTCCATTGAACCTCTGAGACTTGGGAACAATCCCACTTAAAGTGTTCCATCATATGGACCACTGCATCCCCAAAGGATATTTTTTTCAAAAGGAGTCAGGGAACAAAGAATCTTCTTCATCAGACCCCTGAGCTAAAGGAGAGTGTGTATTTGTAATGAGTATGCCAAGGATTCTTCACCAGAGTCCAACTCCTCATCAGAAGAATCATAATCCATACGTGTCTTAGATGGGGGAGAAACGAGGGAGCAGCAGGGACAGACAATCCCTGTGTATGTGGCATGGGGTTCAGAGCCATTAGGGCTTTAAACAGCCCCTGAGTAAAATCCTTCCACACTCTCTGAAGACCCTTAGCCACAGTAGACACATTTGATTTTCTATTTCTTTTTTAAAGGATTGCCTTGACAAATGGTCACACCCCTGCCTAGATTCAATGAGGGTACCAAGCACATCTTCCCTAACTAAACTATGGGGCATCCCCCTAGGCCCCTTAGATATAATCTGCTGTGGTTCCCCTTCTACATCTGTACCAGATGTATGCACAGCCTCAGCGAACCTATGAAGAGGCAGTGTCATGTCAGCCTCCAACTGGTTGGAGAGAGAAGTGGTGTCAGCCCTGGCCAGTCCTTGGGCTTTTCATCCAACCTAAGGGAGACATCAATGGAGACTGTATGGAAGCAGCTTCAGCACATTCTTTTTTCTTAAGCAGCAGCTAAACTTTGTAGGGGGGGGTGCATACAGTCATGATACCCTTCAAATGAAATAGAAAGGGAAAACAAATGGCTCTGGAGTGTCTTGGGGCAAACGCCTGACAGATATCTCACTGAGTATGGTTGTGCATAGTACTCAAACAAAAAAGGTGGTACTTGTCTCTTTGTGGGGAATCTGCCTCCCACACTCAATTTCTCATCCTGGATGATATGGAATCAAACTACAAGGAGGAAAAAGGGAAGGAACCCCAATGGGGTACTTGTCTTTAGAAGGATTGGCAGATGAACCAGCTCGGTGAACAGTGTACAGACCAAATTCAGAGGTAGCATTCAGACTGGTAGCAAGGAAATTCTGAGGATTATCTGTCCATACATCACATACATACATACCTTACACCTTGCTCAGAGTACATATTTCTGACATAAGATACCTGGAAGGGTAAATGCTTTGGTATACTGGCTGGATGTTAGGCTATCCCAAGAGTAAAGAATACTGCAACAGTGATAAGGAAAGACATGTTATGTTTGCTGGAGTTTAAAAAGAAAACTATAAATCTTTCTTCAGTTATGTCAGAAATTAAGGAATAATGTCTAACACTACACTGAGCAGATCTAAAATAATATCACCCATTCTGACCCCAAGGATATAGCTAATATATTAGCAGACAAATTTAGTGCTAATTTGACCCATTCTACCCACACTGCTGCCCCTACTATTACTGAGAAATTAGTTTCCACTGAAATCACCTTGGAACAAGTCTTATAATCCCTGACAAAGGCTAAAAATAATACTTTAATGGGACCAGACCACATACCAGGCTGCACTCTCATCAGTACCAAATATGCACCATCTGAGCCTCTCCTTAAACTGTTCAACCTCAGCTTACCTACATGGTTTGTTCCTGAAACCTAAGAGACAATCACTATGATTCCCCTATACAAGGGTGGCCCCTCTACAGACTGGGGAAATTATAAACTCACCAGCCTTATAGGCAAAGCTATGGAACATATCACAGTGGAACTCATTTATGCACACACAGGCATCAAGATCCCTGTCAGTTTTGGTTCTGTGAAGGGCAGGTCCTGCTTCCTGAACCAAGTAAGCTTCTTTGAAAATGTACAATGGTCATTCTGTGCACACTGCTTATGGCTTTTGACACTAACCCATATGCTGATATTATTTTAAAATTAGACCAGCTTAATGTAAACCTACATATTATCCACTGGACTGCAAAATGGCTAGCCAATAAAGTATAGTGTCCAAGTTTACTGATAACTGCAAAATGGGCACTGCTATCCTCTCATCCACTGATTCAAACATCTCCATCAAGAATTAGAATATGCAGATACACGGTGTAGTAAAATGTTCTCAAACTAAACAATAAAAAACTGCTGCATAGTAGCATTGTTAAGGCAACATTTATTTATTTATTTTATGCTGAATTTGTTAAATGGGCTATAGCACTTGTTCCACTGGCCCCATTTCGGTCTTGGCCTGGAGAAAACACAATATATGCATGACATTATATACAGAGAGAATGGCAAAATGCAACATATACATATATTGCACACAAAGTGAATATCAAATCTGGCTTGAAGTCATAAAGGCACTAGACAAATGACATTATATACAAAGTAAAAAAGCACAGTATGTACATGCATTAAACACAGCCCAGCATCAGAGATGCCATACTGAAAGAATCATAATAAAAAACAGAGTCTCATGAAGGTATGCAGACAGAAAACGGGAATTAAGCGGTTCAGTTATATGACCAGAGGGCTAGCAGTTGCATTTTCCTGGAGTCTTGAAATGTGCTTTTATTTGTGAATGGAAAATGGAACAAGAGGAATAAGAAGTGATGTACCTACCATAACGTTCCATGTTAGTTGTCTTCTTCTCCCCTTCTCTCTTGCTGCATGGGTTTGGAGCCGATCCTCGGCTCCGACTCGGCAATCTACTAAAGCTCGAGAGCTATTTATTGGCTCGAGGCCCTCCCTATATCCCACAATGCTAGGCATCAGATCCCCAGATCTCGTTTGGCAGAGCTAACACCAAGGAAAGATTCAAGGACACCTGTCCAACCACAAGGAAAAACTATAGTACAAGGACAGAGGAGGACAATGTACATCAGAGTTGTCCAGAGGAAGAAGGCCTCAAAAGAGGACTCTTCTCGGTCTGTCCAGGCTAGGGGGAAGGAGGGTGGGACGCAAGAAAGAAGGCGAGAAGAAGACAACTAACATGGAACGTTATGGTAGGTACATAAATTCTTAATATTAAGTTGTCTATCTCGCCTTCATTCTTGCTGGATGGGACAGCGTCCCTAGCACCTTAGTGGCTCATCGGAACAGACTCATGAGCACAGTGGAACCAAACTCAGCTCTATTCCAAGTGGCCACATCCAACATATAATGCAAAATGAAAGTATGATGAGTGGCCCAAGTGGCTGCGGCACAAATAGATTCCATTGGTAGTCTTGCTTGAAAAGCTACCGATGTAGCTAAAGCTCTGGTGGAATGACCTTTAGGTTTAGCAGGGAGTTCTTTATGTTTGAGCTGATAAATCAAGGTAATAATAGAGGACAACCCCCTGGATAAGGTTACTTTGGAAACTGGCAGTCCTTGCTTGCCCTCGGCATAGGATAAGAAGAGTTGGTCTGATTTTCTTATTTGCTTAGTCCTGTCCAAGTAGAAACGTAATTGCCTATGAACATCCAAGCGGTGCAAATTTTGTTCAGCTTTGTTCGAATAGTTAGGAAAAAAGGCAGGCAGATCAATAGTCTGATTTAGATTTGTTTCAGAAGGTATCTTGGGTGGAAACAAAGGATTAGGCCTAAGTGAAACTCTGTCCTTATGAAACACAAAATAAGCAGGAAGAATACAGAGGGCTTGAAGTTCCGAAACTCTCCTAGCTGATGTGATGGCTACCAAAAAGAGAGTCTTCCAGGAGAGCAATTTTAAGGAACAGGAAGCCATGGGTTCAAAGGGGGGGGGGGTCAAGGAAGCCAATATCAAGTTCAAGTCCCACGGAGGCGGGGGAATCTCTGACCGGGGGCCTAAGCAACAAAGTTCCTTTGAGAAAGGCCTTGCAAAGTTTGTGGGACAGGATGCTGGGTTCTGATAGGCCAGCATGGAAATTTGCAATAGCAGCTAATTGGACCCTAATGGTGGCAGAGTAGGAACCAGCTTGAAAGAGCTCTGCTAAAAAATCTAAAACATGATGGACAGGGGCTGTAAAGGGGGTCAATATTCCTAGCCTCTGCCCAGAAAGAGAAACGTTTCCACTTACTAGCATAAGTCTTCCTGGTGGCAAATTTGTGTGAAGTATGATTTCACGCACCGGCTGAGAAATTAGCGGAAGCCTGGCTAAGGTTGGAAGTGGAGCAACCAAGCTGTGAGGTTGAGAGACTGAAGGGATTGGTGCAGCCCGCCCGACTGATGGACCAAGAGGTCTGGCACTGGGTCCAGATTCCACGGCTGCTCCAGCAGGTGATGATGCAGGAACGGGAACCAAATTTGTCGAGGCCAGTAAGGGGCAATGAGGATCATCCTGGATCTCAATTCGGTTGCTTTCTGAATTAGCTTGGGAATAAGGGGAAAAGGCGGGAGGCCAATTGTGAACTACAGCGTCTCTGGGGGAATGCCCGAGAAGGGGGAAGAGAGTGAAGAAGTCTTCGCACTTGCTGTTGAGAGGAGTTGCAAAAAGGTCGCAAGGTTGACCCCATCTGCGGAAGATTTTGTCTGCTACTGATTGATTGAGAGACCACTCGTGAGGCATGAGAATAGCTTTGCTTAGCCTGTTCGCTATGACGTTGGACCTCCTGGGGATGTGCGTTGCTATCAAACCGTTGAGAGGAGATCACCCACTGCCAGAGTCTGAGTGCTTCTCGACATAAGGGATAGGACTTGGTTCCGCCCTGCTTGTTGATGTACCATACTACAGACATATTGTCTGTCTGAATTGCAATAGTCCCGGTGGGTAGACAGTCCTGAAGAGCTTGCAACGCCAAAAGCACCACTCTCATTTCCAAGACATTTATGTGCAGATGGTACTCTAGAGGTTGCCAGGTGCCCTGGACAGTCCTGCCCTGAAAATGCCCCCCTACCCAATCAGGGAGGCATCCATGGTCACTGTGGCAACAGGATGAGGAAGAACACATGGTCTGCCCTGGAGTATTAGAGGGGAGACCATCCACCAAGCCAGGTGGTCTTTGCATGATTGAGTGAATATTATCTTGTGAGACATTGGGAGCTGTTGAAAGGACCATTGAGTAAAAAGCATCCACTGAAGAAGCCGCAAATGAAAACGAGCCAGTGGAACTAGTATGATTGCTGCTGCCATGAGGCCCAAAGTCTTTAGTACAAATCTGGCCTGAATCCTGTTGCACTGCAGTAAGACCTGCACGTGTCAGCGGATGTCTGACACTCTGTCGAGAGGAAGTCTTGCAGAGAGGTCTTTTGTATTTAAGCTTGCGCCTATAAAGACTATAGACTGACAAGGCGACAATGCAGACTTTTCGAAATTTATTGATATACCCAGCTCGGAGCAAGTTTGGATGGTATAATCCCTGACTCGTAGTAGCTGATGCCTGGTGGAAGCAGTGAGGAGCCAGTCATCGAGATATGGAAATCCCTGGAATCCTCACCATCTCAGGTGAGCCGTAACCACTGCCATACATTTGATGAACACCCTGGGGGCTGTGGTGAGACCAAAGGGCAGGACTCTGAATTGATAGTGACTAGCTCCTAGCCAGAAGCGGAGAAACCTTTTGGAGCGCATGTTCATTTTGATATGGTAGTATGCAACCTGAAGGTCTATGGAGCACATCCAATTGTCCTGACCCAAAAAGGGTAGAGTGGACTGAAGTGTGACAATCCGGAACTTTGTTCTTTGAACAGACTTGTTTAGCCTGCTGAGATCCAAACAGTCCCATTTTTTTGGCACCAAAAAGAACTTGGAGTAAATTCCAGATCCTTGCTGGTCTGCTGGGACTGGCTGGATGGCCCGTTTTTCTAGCAGTTTTGAAATTTCTAGCACTGCTTGTTCCCTTAGACTGGGTGGAACATCTGCAAGGGACTTGGTTGTTTGTACTGGGGTGTGGATAAAGGGGATCTTGTAACCCTCGGATATGATAGACCATACCCATTTGTCTTGTGTGCGGAGTCGCCAGGCTTCTGGGTACAGTGACAATCTTCCCCCTGACTGCCTCCGAAGGCGGACAGTGGGGCAGCCCCTCAGGGGTGCTGAAAGGGTTTGTCAGAGAAAGATTCTCTGCTACCCTGACTTTGTGGGCCCCCCTCTGCCTCTCAGGCGGCATCTATTATTGTTCCCTCCCCTGCCCCTGGAGGGAAACTCGCCATGTGCGTCATGCACGACTCCCTGGGGTTTCCAAAACCACATTTTTCCACTCTTCTGAGCCTTGGGGTATGGTCTAGAGGGAGTGGAGAAATGGACTCCCACGGCAGAGAGAGTCTTGCCTTCCTGCACACACCTGGTAAGGGTATCTTTCACCTGTGGTCCAAACAGAGCCAAACCATCAAAAGGGGTATTGGTGAAGGACGCCTTAAAGAGGTCAGCAAAGTTACATAACCGCATCCAGGCATGTCTTCTCAAAGCCACGCCTGTACCTGCGGCCCTACTTGCCCCATTGGCTGCATAAGAAATGAGCCGCATGGAGGAGTTGACAATAGAATTAAGGGTCGCCAGCTGGGAGTTAATCTTATCTTGAGCCCCCACAGCTGATGGATCCTGAAGGGTATCACCCAGTTCCTTGAGAAGATCCCTTTGGAAACGGGTGAAATGGCACAGATAATTCAGCGACCGCAAAGAAAAAGTCACTTAGGAAAACATCCGCTTCCCGTACCTGTCCATTGTCCTAGATTCTTTATTAGGTGGATGGACAGACACCGAAGGATCAGCCAGCTCCTTCTATGTGGCTGCTGCAACCACCATGGCATCAACAGGGACACCCTTTGTCAAGAACTGCTTGTTGGGTGGGGCTGTAATAAATTTAGTGGGCCTACGGGGAGTTGGTTCCACTGTGTCCGGGGCTAACCACGCCTTTCGAGCTACTACTTCCATTAGCGGGTCGAAACGTGGAGACACCCAGGAGGTGGAAGGGTGAGAACCAAACACGTCCAGATAGACCGACTCGTCCACCGAAGGGTTAAGGGCAGTCCAGTTCCCCCTCTGCTTAAGGATCTCTAGGATGTCTGAAAAGGAGACATCCACAGAGGGGGATCTTGGGGACCCTTCCGAATCCTCCAAGTCAGTATCAGACGTGACTGACTCGGGGGAGTCGACATGTTTCCTCTTACATTTTCTCTTCCATGGGGGCTCCTTCAAAGGATCGGGGGAGGCCTTGGAAGAGGAAGATATGCCCAATGGGGCGACCTGGAGCGTTTGCTCTCCACGCTTGGGGTCAGTAGGATGGACAGAGACCGATGCAAGCACCATGGGGGGAGGAGCCGAAGGGGCTGATCGAGGGGCCGACTCAGGAGTCAGCACACTCCTCATGACCTCGAAGGCGCCCCTGTCAGGCAGAGCAGAAGGTCCCCGCTCCAAAGAGAGGAGAACCCCTGCCGGCACAGAGAGGGATGGCTCAAGAGGCTGATGTCGGGGCCAGGCTCACCTGTGCCGAGGCTCCGAGAGGGAGAACGGGGTCGGACAAGGGTCCGATGCCACTTGCCCCCTCGGAGCCGACGGGGGAGTCTTGGCGCCCAGATCCCTCCAAGGACAGAACCAAAGAAGAGATCGGGGCCGACGAAGGAGCCGAAAGGTGTGGCATCGGTTCCAATGTTACCAAGATTCAAGTCCCAACCAGCTCCGGCTCCGAACACAAGGAGTGAGTCGAAGGAGAAACTGCTGAAGATATCGGGACAGCCACAGCCTGTTGAGATGGGCTGGTTAACATTTTGGCCAAGGCCTGCGATTTAAGGAGTCTACTGACCACCCTAAGTCATGATCGGATAGCCTGGAAGACAGAGATGAGTGGGACCTATGGCTTTTTTCAGATTGGAGCAATGGTGACCTCTGAGCAGAACGAACCAATTCTCAATAGATTAGCATGACCCTTCTCATCACTAGAAAGTTTTTGGCTCAAAGACAGTTCCGACACTAAGGTCATAGCCAACTGAGGTCCAGAGGTGTCGGCTCCAGCCAGAGCAGAAGTGGAGGCAGGCACTCCACCAGGTGACGGGTCCGAACAGGGAGCCGACAGCTTGGCGGGCTTTGAGGATTTACCCGACAAAGGCTTGGTTGGGGATCCTTCTGGCTTAAGTAAGCCTCTCAGGATGAGCTTGTTCCTACGCTCCTGCAGGACTCTCGGGCTGAAGGCATGACAGACTGAGCAGGAGTCCTGCAGGTGTAGGAGACCCAAGCAATAAACGCAAGAAGTGTGACCGTCTGTCAGACATCTTCTGACAGCACAAGTCACACTTCTTAAAACCTGAGACTTTGGTATCCTTAGACATAGTGGGTACCAAAGAAAAGTCACTAGAGAACACACAGAAAAAAAACACACTCGTACTAGTTAAACTAACAATATTAATAACTACACAGCTATATACTAATGCCAAATATATATATAAATATATACAAAAACTACAAGCCTACAAACTGCAGTAAAGTAGAAGAGCTAAACACTACCCTATTAACACAAGGAAAAGGAGGGGAGATTAGCCACTAAAAAAAAAGGGGGGGGGGGACTAACTAAAAATGAGTTTCTGAGAAGGAATATTAGGGAGTAAACAGTGAATTAACTAACCGGAAAGCTATATATATAAGATAAGGTTGTAGAAAAAAAATTAAAGTTAACTTTTATACTAAAATTAGAAGAAAAGATTAATACGACCTGGAGCCAAGTAAATTCGCAACCTCGTAGCTGAAGCGGCAAACGAGATCTGGGGATCTGACGCCTAGCATTGTGGGATATAGGGAGGACCTCAAGCCAGTAAATAGCTCTCGAGCTTTAGTAGATTGCCGAGTCGGAGCCAAGGATCGGCTCCGAACCCATCCAGCAGGAATGAAGGCGAGATGGACAACTTAACATTGATCATTAAGAAAAGAAGGGAGAAATCAACTCCTATAGTCTGGGGCCAAGAACTGAGAAAGCATGGTCTGTGTAGTGAAACCTAGTTGTGTGTGTGTGTGTGGGGGGGGGTAGAGGAGAGGACATGAGTGGTTAAGATGTCTCAGGTTATATATTGGTTCATCTCTAAATAGTCTGGAAGTTACTGGAGGGAAGGAGTCATTCTTGATAAGTTTGAATAGTTGAGAGGCAAGCAGAAAGTCAGCATGTTTTTAACAGGTAGACAAGTTAACTTTTTCAGTGGTTTCAGTGGTGTTCATTTCTTGGGGAAAATGTTAGCACATCACTGACCTGGAAAGGCTCCAAAGACTTTTAACCAAGAAAATCAAGGGTCTTAAATCCTTCATCAGCCTCAATAGATTAGCATGACCCTTCTCATCACAGTTGCCTACAGGTTGCGTAAAGGTAACCATTGTCTTGATTTTCGAGCCATACAAGTCCCAGCACTATCTGACCACCTATTTCTTCGTAAAACCAGTGGCTCTACAAACAACCACACTAAAGATCTGAATCTACACCACAAAAAATAAACAAGACTCACTGTAGGGATAGGTTCTTAACATAGTCCTAGTCTATGGAATAAGTTACCACTAGTCAAAGTACTACTTTGGCTACCTTTAAAGCTACTTTTGATGGCTGGGTGGCATACCTCTCGACTTCTAAGAGCAAGAAATCTGGACAGAACCATAAATAAAGGTGGGACAAATGCCCAAAAATAGGAAACATTTTTAAATATTACTCTTACAAACTTAGAAAGTGGATAGATTAACAGGTTTTGTATTAAAATTAATTTTCTGAAGGATATGATGTCTGAAACTCAAATGTCTGTCATTATTTTCTAACTTCAATCTTTAATAGCTTACCACTAACTTGTCAGAAAACCACAATTTTATGAAAAATGGACCAAAAATATGAGGCCAAAATCTGGACATTCTTTGAAAATCTGTACAGTTGAGATGTATGCTGGGTAGTTAAGATACATATTTATACCAGGATTATCATGTACAACCCTACTTGATTTGAGAGCCATCTTATGGTCCCTGTGATTGTTTGCCTAATATGTTCTTATTGTTCCCATTTCAGGAAAGAAAGGAAAAGTATTAGCAAATCACACAGAAATGTCCATTTAGACAATGGACAACTGCGTTTTCCTTTAAAAAAGGACAGCTGATAAGACTGTATTAGTAGTGCATAGTGCCTTTGATACACTATCAGAATTGCCTTATTCATCCACAGTGTGTGAAAAATTATTTCACCTTTGTCTATTTATAAATTTAGAGTAGTAGCTGGAAAAGAATGGTTTGAAAAAATGTCAGGGACCACTTTAGTTACATTTTTCAGACAGTCCAGTATTGGATGAGAAACTGCAAATTTAGCAAAGAAACCAGCAGAAATCTGAATCAGATTGGTAATGCAACATAATATTTCCTAGTAGTATTCTATATTTTAAATTCTAGATAATGGAGATGGTCAACATTTAAAAAAATCTCACTCTAATAGGAAGATACACCAAAACTCATTAAATTCTGTGTGGTCTGCCAACTTTAACATCACACATAACTTATTACTATAACAATGTAAAACAGGGTTGATGTTCCAGTCCAGTACCTTTCACTGTTTAAAAATTATTGCTGATATGATAAACTGAACCTGTGAATGTCATTTCACTTCTGCCCTGCTAAGGTCAGCAGGTTGTGATATTAGACTTGGCATCCAGAATCCTAGGTAAGTTAAAAGGGGATGTTTTCACTAATAGTGTAGGAAGCGGCCACATGCACATTTTGCTAAATCTTGTATGCAACTCTTAAACTGCCTCTTTTCCCCACCTCTCCAACATTTACCATCTCCCACCCACAATTTTTCTCTTGCACTGGAGTGAGATGCCAAAAGTGCAATTTTCTAAAATGAGTGGAAGACTATGGATACAATGATGCCCAACATTAATTCTATGTCATTAGCTGATCTATGTTGAAATCTAACATGCCCTCCCACTTTCGCCTATCCTGATCAAAAAATTTCATGCTGTATTCATCCAACAGCTGACACAAAGTGAAAGAATATGAAGTATTGCTATAACAACCTCACTATCCAACTTTATCAATGTTATCAAGTGGCCATTGATCTAATGAGGTCATGTTCTAGACTCGAGTTTTGCAAGTACTAACAGCAGAGAAGGCAATCATTGTTACACTGTCACTTAAATTTGGCAAAAGGCAATAATACGGCAATTACTCTGAGGAAGAGCTCAGTCTAAAATATATACATCCAGATGTAAATTGCTTCCAAAAAAGGTCTTAGTATCAATAGTGATTCTATCATTAGCCAGTTTCTGTCCCAACATGTCCTGGAAGCTGCTGTGAGCTGACCCTTGACCAGTCTTAGAGTGTCCCCCCCCCCCAAAAAAAAGGATGCAATACTTTTCTATCTTCAAGTTTTTTTTGGGGGGGGGGGGCTGAGTATGTATATCTGGGTTATGTCAGAAAGGTCCAGATCGGTCTTGGATGGGTCCTGGGTAATACAAAATATGTTAAATCTACCACTTGGGCATATCTGGGGAGGTATAGTAGACCAAGTCCTCTTTAATGTTTTTGCGGCCCAAGTTTCTCCCTAGAAATGTGTCGATGCTTACTATTCCATATAAAATTTATAAATAGCTTTTGAAGTCTTTTTTTAGTGTGTGAGCAAGACTCAAAGGAGGGGCTACATCTGGCTAAGAAATTAAATTTAGGAAGAAGGCTCATACATACAGCAGATATTTCAGCAAGCAAATCAAGGTTAAGTTTTGTCCAGGCCTTGATTTTATCCCAACAGAAGGCCAACAGGGGTTTTAGGTTCTCAGTCGCAATATTACTAAATACTGTGTTACTCTAATGCATAACATGACAGCAGATCCACTAAATACATTTATTTGCAAAGTGATCTTTCATTCTTACACAATGGGCGTTTAGAAGAAGCAGGACTGTTTTTACTAGTTCACCATCGGTCCAAATCTACGAAGTGCACAACACCTCCCTAATATGCAGTGGTGGATTACTCAAAGTGTACAGTCATCTGCAAATAAAATGTTATTTTATAACAAATATGTTGCTCATCATAGGGCTACCACTCAACACAAGTACAGCAGAAATAGTTGCTAGATCCAAAAAAATAAACACAGCTGTGCCACTGAAAATAGAATGGTCTGTTATTAGAGTTAAAGTGCTTTCATCCACAGAGTATTCACCAAAGAACTTCATCATAACTAACAAGCCCTCCCTTCTATCACAAGTAAAACTTGCACATAGGCATTCAATTACTACTAATATGATTTAATCTACTATACCCTAATAAGGAACTCATTTACTGGAGGTTACATAATTCAAAACTCAGAGGAATAAATCTGATAATGACAAAAACTCTAACAAAAAGCATGGAATTTATACTTATAACTTAGCTGAATGAAGACTTAAGACACTAGAAATACAGGTGCAATCTATAAAGCCTGGGAGAGTGGTCGCATTTAATCTAAATTGCCACATAAACTCCTCATACTTAATACATTAGATTAAATCAAATTAATGGTAATTGAATGTCTACTGGCAGGTTTTAGTCATGTGATGGAAGGGAGGGCTTATTTAAACTGATGATTTGTATGGTTGTTAGTTCAAATGAAGTCTGTTGGTGAATACAATTTGGAAAAACGCACTTTAATTATAATAAACCATTCTACTTTCAGTGCACAGCTGCATTCTACATTTTGGATCTGGCGACAGTGTTTCTGCTATACTTTCTATATTACTTTCCACAGAAGTACAAGCTGGTGTTTTGTAGGTACCTCAGTGTGGCTAATTCTGTTTTGCTTAAAGGCTCACAGCTTCAACTGCCAAAATAAACAATAGTTGGGAGAGGAGGCAGCCCTGTCTTGGCCTTCTAAAAATTCAAATGATTCAGAGCATAAGTTATTGGATACTAGCTGGGCCAAGTAATGAGTATACAAAGCCTTTATGAAATGTCCCAGGAAACCATAAGAATGCAGAACTCGGAAAAATTCCCAAAGAGCAAGTCAAACGCCTTGATAAAGTCGATGAGTAGGACTACTCTAGAATTGTCCATGTCTGGCTGCAGGCCTGGGTTCAGGGACAACTTTAAACAAAATGGAGGGGTTTTCCTTTAAGAGACATCTATGCTGTCCTAGTGGAAAACTCCATTTTAACAAATCAAAGAATGCAGCTCATAAATCATTCCATTTTTCAGCTTTTGGTGAATGTGTCATTCTTTACACGTGCTTTTTGGTCATTCCAAGTCATACTGAGAAGCACGGTAATGAAGTATACTTTAACTAAGCATTTGCTATTGTAAGTGCATGATTAGCTATATAATTATACCTCATGACTGAAGCTGTCAGAAAAAAAAATAAGGGAATTAAGCAACATGAAGAATTATGGCTGCTGAATACACAGGAGTTCAACATGATGACTTTTGAAAGTGCACAGGCTAATCATATATCAAAGCCAATCAATGACCAAGACAAAGTAATAGTGGAGAAACTGGAAGAATCTCAAAAAAGATTTTTCATAGAGAGATAAGTAGCTCTCAAACTGCTGATTATATATTGGTGCCTAAAGGACAGGCAAAGATATAGTGAAGCCAATGAATTTATATGCACAGACTATCAAAGTGCTACATAACAAAAATACTGACATGAAAGGAATGTGAATTTGTGCTGTTATACCCAGAAATATTAAAAGGGAAAAAATAAAGGGACACAGAAGAACTGGCCTATAAAAAAACAATATTTGCTCACTGGTGTAAGAGAAAATCAAGAAGGTCAGGACTACTTGTCTTATTTTCAAGAAAAGTTGATGGATTGATTTAATTTGTATGCTCCTCAGCTAAATGTCGAGGAGGCTCAGAGGCAGTTTGCATCAAACACTGCAGGAACAAGTACCCATGGAACACCTTCGAAACATTTGCCACAGGCTGTGTCACATCTGTGGGAGTAAGGAAAGACATGTATAGTTTGAGATCAATTAGTCCTTTTTGATAGTAAGTTGAAGATACACAAGTAAAGACAGAACACAATTTTTTTATTAAAATCTGGAAATGCAGAATAAGAAAACAAATTTAAACCCTATTACCTGTAGGTGTTTCAGAATTTTCCCAAATGGATTAACAGCATTTGTTGTTGTGCAGAAAGCTGTAAGAATGATCGACGGTATAAGCCAAAAGGTAGTGGCAAAGGAAACAAAACAGAAAAAAATGTCAGGAAGTGGGGAAGGATCAAAGACAGCACGGAACCATTCAATACACTAAAACAATTTAAAAGGTCTGTGCAAGGTGAAGACTTTGGGACTTTCAAAGCAAGTATGTTGCAAAAACAAAGAACTATTAGCAGTATGAACAAAAGTGCTGGGTGACTAAGAAATATAAGATGTATTAAAAAAGTGTTATACATATACTTTAAAATTTGTTCTAGAAATGATACAATATTTCATCACTAACTGGATAATGTGTTTGTTGAATCTTACTCTGGGTTGGAGTGTAGCTCTGCTTTGCAGGACTTAAATATTGCGCACTGGTTGGTAATAAGCACAGTGAGATAATTTCTCACAGGGTCTGACTGTTGGAAAAGTAAAACGACTTTAGAAATAACAGAATACACAGAACTAGCTTATATAATGTTGTAATTTGAATGATACAAGCCGGCAAAACTGAAATCGTATAAGGTTCCAAGCAAGACTTCAACTGTCAGCTAAACCTACAGGCAAATGTTTGTGTGAAATGCTGGGTGACTTATTTTCTTGTTAAAACTAATGTTTGTGTACTATGCCAGCCAAGTCAATAATTTTTAATTTTATTCTATAGTGTTATGAACAAGTTATGAAAACTTCTTTGGTCTGTATCTCCTGCACTATACAGTCAAGTTGTGTCAAAGAAATTAATAGTGCTTTTAACATGCATATGTTGTCTTTCGGCTTTTCCCGGGTTAGGGGTCGCCACAGCGGAACTCCGGTCCTCTAATGACTAGCAGTAGATTTTGACGAACGTCGAGGTGCCAGCTCGACGTTCAACCTTCAACAAAGGCACGCCAATTTAAGCATGTCTTTCGAATGCCCACCCAACACGGGAAGGACATGCAGACTTCACACAGAAGGCACTCCCCCGGACTCCAGCCGAGACTCGAACGGGAGAACCTCTTGCTGTGAGGCAACAACGTTACCGCTGCACCACCGCGGACTGCTTTTAACATACATATAAAGGTTTATAATATATGTAGTGCTTTTAACATACATATAAAGGTTTATAATGTGTATCAAAAGTATATCTGTGTTCTTCAGGAAAGTTTATGAAGATGTATACTTTAAAGGATGAGGGATAAAACTTAGTAACTTTGAATGTGAATGGTTTAACTAATCCAGTTAAGAAAACACAATACTTACTTAAGAAAAATTAAACACTGGACAGTAACTTTGCAACAGACCCATTAGGGCACTGGGACCAGCTACATTATTTTCATATGTCTTGTAAAGAGGGGTTACTATACTGACTTCAAGGCTTTGATTTATTTTTATTATTTTGATTTGGTTACTGGGTAGCTGAACTGCTTCATGAAATCTTTTCAGACAAAAGTTGGGCCGGAAGGCAGCATTGCCCACTTATACTTGGTGATCTGTCAAAAGATATTGTTACTGGTTGTTATGCAAGGGCGAAGAATTACATGAGTGCACTCAAAGGGAATTCCAAGAAATGATAAAGAAAATGACAGACTTCTAGGAGAGAACATAAAAGGGATGAGAATATTGTAACTAGTATGGAAGAGTTAGAGGAAGGTCCAGAATGCCATCTGTTCCCTGTACTGGGATACATAAAAACTGTACACACCCACTTAACTAGATCAAACTGCACCAAACAGTAGTATTATAGGTTCAGAGGTTAGTACTAGGCTAACTGCCCTTGCGAGCCATTTTAAGCCTAGCCAATTATCCCTTGTGAGAGTCAAACCCTGCACCTTGTGTTTGTAAGCCAAACACTTTGACCATTAGGCCACCCTCCCACAGTATTAGATCATGGGTCATTAAACCACAATATGCAAAATCATTGTACTGTCAAGTTTAGAGATGAAGTAGGGTTACCTTATAATGCTTCATGAAGTCTGACACATTTGTTGCCTGGTATAGGAACTGGTTGCAGACCATCTGGGATCTTCTAAGTTAGAATGGGCTAACCTTAAATGAAGTTGAAAATGGAGATAAAGCAACATACAAATCAACTAACGATGTATACTAGATGGAGTATGAATAAATGGGGGGAAAAGATAAGGGGAACTACAGGTAAGACTGAAGAATTGGCGACTGATGAAATAAAGAGGCGAAAGAGGAGCTGAAAAGGTTATTGGGAAGAAATATGTCTGTATGTGGCAGTCACTGAAGAGCAAGTACTTCTATAATTCTCCAGATTATCAAAAGACACTGGCAATAAGACTGCATCATAAGTGAAGCAGTAAATCATAAGACTCATAAATGGTGATGACGACAGTGGGTATAGGAATGAGGTAAAATCCCTGATTGAATGGTGCAATAACAATTTGGACCCGAACGTCAATAAAACAAAAGAAATTATTAATGACTTCAGAAATTGCTCTGCCGTGCACTTGCCCCTCACGATCAATGGTGAAGAAATGGACAGAGTCCAAACTACAAAGTTCCTGGGGGTACATATATCAGAGGATCTTTCTTTGAGTACATACACAGGCCAGGTAATTAAAAAAAACAACCAGCAACTACACTTCCTGAGAAGGCTGAGAAAAGCAAAGCTCTCTATCACCAGCAACTGCACTGTATGGGTTGGTAACAGTACAATGGCCGAAAGGAAGCTGCTGCAAAGAATAAGAACAGCAGAAAATATCGTGGGCACTAGTCTTCCTACCTTACAGGAGCTCTTTGAACTGAGATGTAAAAAGAGGTCCTGCAAAATACTGAGTGACACTTCTCATCCAGCATATGGTTGGTTCCCTAAACTTGCTTCTGGTAGAAGGTTACGGAGTATCCGCTGCAGGACCCCAAGATTCATGAACAGTTTTTATCCAACTGTAATAAAATTCATTGATGCAGACGTAAATCTGGATGTTTCAGAACTATAATAGATTATGCCCTCCTTTTTCTTTTTTTTCCCATACAGTAATTATATTTATTGCAAACTAAAATTAATATATTCTCATTCAAGTGCAATTCCAGTCACTCACCCAATCTCACTTCTGTGCAGAGTGTACTTTTCTTTTCATGTGATAATTATCTAGTAGTTAGTGTTGTCCAGTGTATATATAGTGTAGAAGCATGTGCGTCAGCTACCTAGACATTTACTTTTGAACTATAGTCATTGTTTATTCTTTCATACCTATCATGTCTGTCTTTTTGTGTTTGTTTTCTAATGTAAAAGAGCTGACACTCAAAATTTCATTTACGTAGCACTTGTGTTTCCTAAATGACAATAAAGTTTCTTTGAATCTTGAATCAACAGAGGGTGAAGAAGGTTGCAGTACACCAGAGATCTTGTGATGACAGCAGAACATTTTAGGGAATATTACATACAGTTTTATAAAGCAGAAATGAAATGGGGTGAACGATGGCATGAAATTAGGGAATTTCTCCAAACTTTGAGGCTACTAATACTTAACCAGAAGGCAGCTGGAGTAATATAAAACCTACTACTTCAGAGGAATTAAAGGTTTCTGAGAGTTAGGAAAGAGGTAACACACCAAGAAGTGATGGTATAACAATTAAATATTCCTCCAAAAGAGTTATTTAATTATATACTGACATTTGATTACCGGGAAAGTCTGACTGCGTAAGAGCCCATTTTCAGTGGAGACCCAAGAAGAAAAACTCCATATTACAAAACTTTTTAAGAATGCCTCATGATATTACATCTACTCCAGCCTCTCTCAATTTAAAAAATTACTAAAAACTCACTTATCCAGTAAATGGCTTTGCCCTTGCTCTGCTCCTGACTAAACCATCTCTTTCTCTCTCTCTTACTACTTATACCACTACTTTATTGCTATTAACACACATGAACTATAAGTCGGGAAGTTCTGAAGTCAAACAGCTAAAAATATCTCACAGATATTGCATCATATTGTAAATGTCTCATTTCTCTATGCTCTACCTGATTGCAATTTAGTTTAATTTTTCTCAAGCTTTATAGAAACTGTTTAACATCTTGTATTCTATTACTATGCATCACTGTCCTATATTATTGTATTACAACTAATTGATCTAAACTCTATCTAATATTATTGATCATACTATGTCAATTGCAAATATTTCTGATCACACTGTTTGTCAGTTGTAAACATTATTGTACTATAGGAAGCTTTTCTTCCCCAGAACTCTGCTGAAAAAGGACACGTGTCCAGTCGGACTTTCACAGAAAACAAATGTAAAATAAAAATAAAATAAATAGCTAAATAATTTCAAGGTCTATAAAATTATACAAAACACAAATACAGTTTAAATAATTATACCAAACTAGCCATAATATGAAAATAAAAAGTTATGTACTCACCATAACGTTCCATGTGAGTTGTTCCATCTCACCTTCATTCTTCACTGATGGGTTCTGAGCCGAACCATCGGCTCCAACAAGTCTGTTAGCAAAGCTCAAGGTTTGCCAGTAGCTCACAACAAAGCCCCTTATCCCATGATGCACTGCTGGAATTACCTCAGATCTTGTTTGCTGTGTGAACCATATCCCTGTGAGAGAACTATTCTCCCAAGAGAAAGAAGGATTGACTAACCAGGATGAGATCAGCCTCTAGGCCAACTATCAGCCAAGGTGGGGAATGGAGGGAGGGACTAAGAATGAAGGCGAGATGGAACAACTCACATGGAACATTATGGTGAGTACATAACTTCTTAACGTGAAGTTGTTCAATCTCACCGTTCATTCTTCACTGACAGGTAGCGTCCCTAGCAACCTGAATCTTGGGTGGCTCATGGGAGTACATTCTTCAGGACCGTAGACCCAAAGGAAGCCCTGTCCCTGGAGGCCTTATCAACTTTGTAATGAGTGATAAACGTATGAGGTTTAGACCAAGTGGCTGCAGCACAATTATCAAGGGGTAATTTGGCTTGAAATGCAGATGATGTAGAAACTGCTCTGGTAAAATGAGCTTTAACCTTGTGTAGTAAGGGCATATTATCAGCTGAATAAACAAAAGTGATACAATCAGATAGCCATTTCGAAAGTGTTGTTTTAGCCACTGGTCTACCTTTTCTGGCTTCAAAGACACAAAGAGCTGGTCTGATTTTCTAACATCTTTTGTTCTGTCCAAATAATATCTGAACTGTCTGTGAACGTCAAGTTTGTGCAGCATGTACTCTAATTTGTTGGAATGGTTAGGGAAGAAGACTGGCAACTCAATGACTTGGTTGATATTGAATTAAGAACAAACTTTGGGCAAAAAGGAGGGCTGATAGATAAGGCTTGAAGTTCTGACACACTGCGGGCAGAAGTAATAGTCACCAGAAATATGGTTTCCATGATAAATATTTGAGATCACAAGATGATGTTGGTTCAAATGGGGGAAAAATCATGCGAGACAGCATAAAGTTTAGATTCCAAGGAGAATAAGGAGTTTTCACTGGAGGCCTCAAATGGAATGTCCCTTTAAGAAAGGCCTTGGACAACTTGTGCGACATTATGTTTAGCCCGTCCACTCCAAGATGAAAGATATAGCAGCCAACTGGACCCGAACTGTAGCAGCTGCAGCTCATTCATTAAAAATCATAGTCAAGAATTCTAAAATGGACAGCAAAGGGGCTTGATAAGGATCAATGTTCTGCTTAGCCCATATGGAAAATCTCTTCCACTAAGATGTAGTCTCCTGGTGGACGGCTTATGAGATAAGAGGATCCGTCTCGTCTCATCAGAAAGATCATGAAGCCTGGATACGATGAGAACTGGAGCAGCCAAGCTGTGAGCTTCAGTGACTGCAATGAGGGATGGAGATCCTCCGACGGATGTTAGAAGGTCTGGAACTGGGTCCAGAATCCATGGATCCCTACAATAGATAATGATGAAGGAATGGAAAGCAAATCTGCCGAGACCAATGTGGGGCTATGAGGATGATAGTCCTTCCCAGCAACCTTGCTTTGTGTAGAAGTCTGGGTATAAGATGGATTGGAGGGAATGCATAGAGTAGACCTGGGGGCCAATCGTGTACGAGTGCATCTCTCGAGGGTTGTCCCGGAGGGGGAATCAGGGCAAAGTAGCTTCTGCATTTCATGCTGACATGACTGGCAAAAAGATTGCAGCAAGGCTGGCCCCATTTGCGGAAAGTTCTGTCCGCAATCTCTTGTTTGAGGGACCACTCATGTGGCAACAGAATTGCCCTGCTCAGTTTGTCTGCTATCACGTTGGATCTCCCCGGAATGTGTGTTGCCAACAGAAAGCACTGGGAGGAAACAGCCCACTGCCAAACTCCGAGGGCTTCTTGGCAAAGGGGTAAGACTTGGTCCCGCCTTGCTTGTTCAAACACCATTCTACCGACATGCTGTCAGTCTGAATTGCGATCATCCCTAGAAGAAGAGAGTCCTGAAAGTACTGCAATGCCAGAAGTACTACTCATCTCCAGGACATTGATATGCAGGTGTGATTCCTGATCTGTCCATGTGCCTTGGGCGGTCATTCCCTGAAAATGCCCCCCCACCCTATCAGGGAAGCATCTGTGGTCATAGTATCTACTGGAGGGGGTAGAACAAAGGGACGTCCTATAGTTACATGAAGAGACGTCAACCACCACTGGAGATTTCTGTTGCAAGAGTTTGTAATCAAAATCATAAGACTCATTGGAAGTTCCTGATAGGACCATTGGGTGAACAGAAGTCATTGAAGAATCTGCATATGCATCCTTGCTAATGGTATGGCCAAGATCGCTGCAGCCATCAAACCTGATACTTTTAAGACTTCTGTGGCTGGTGCTCTGTCCTTCGACACTAGTGAGTTGACATGCTGGTGAAGGAGAAAAACCCTCTCGGTTGGTAGTCGTAGAGTGGTGGTTGAAGTGTCTAACTCTGCCCCTATAAAAACAACATGCTGCGATGGCGACAAGGCAGATTTTTCTGAGTTGATTGTAATGCTTAAGTGATGTCAGAGTGTCACAGAGTACTCTCTTGCTTGAATAGGTTGATGCCTGGTGGTGGAGGTAAAGAGCCAATCGTCTAGGTACGGAAACACCTGGAATCCTAGACACCTCAGATGAGCTGTGACCACTGCCATGCATTTGGTTTAAACTCTGGAGGCTGTAGTGAGACCAAAGGGCAGGGCTTGAAACTGATAATGATTGGCTCCCAGCAGGAAACGCAAATGATCTCTGGATGGCCTGGCCATTTTTATGTGGTAGTACGCATCCTTGAGATCTAGCGAGGACATCCAATTGTCTTTCCCAAAAAAAAGGAAATATTGACTGAAGCGTGACCATCCAGAACTTCTCTTTCTTTACAAATTGGTCGAGTCTGTTGAGGTCCAAAACAGGTCTCCAGTCCCCTGTCGTCTTTGGAACCAAAAAGAATCTTGGGTAAGTTCCAGATCCTATTTGGTCTGCTGGGACTGGCTGGATGCCTCTTTTTTCTAGCAACTTGTGGACCTCTATAGTTGCTTGTTCCCTGTAACTGGGTGGAACGTCCGGGATACTCTTTGGAGGCATGGGTTGGGTGAAGAATGGTATGGAATACACTCTGGAAATAATACTTTGTACCCAGCTGTCGTTTGTTATATCTTGCCAGGCGTCTGGGTATAAAGACAAGCGGCCCCAGACTGCCTCCAGAACAGGTCAGTCAGGTCTCCCTTCAGGAGCGTTGATAGGGTTGACCAGAGAAGTGATCTCTGTCACCCTGATGTTGCGGACCCCCTCTGCTGCGAGGGTGGCATCTTCCATTGTTACCCCCTCCTCTGCCCCTACAGGGGGTTTGTTTGACCACGTGTGCCCTGAAAGGCTCCTTGGGTTTTTCAGAACTACATTTTCCCTCCCCGTTGGCATTTGGGGTAAGGGTGAGTAAGGGTGGAAAAATGGACTCCAATGGCAGAGTATTTCCCTCCTGTTCACATCTGGTGAGAGTTTCCTTCACTTAAGAGAGATGAGTCATCAAATGGGGTGTTGACAAATGAAGACTTAAAAAATGCTCAGAGAAGAAACACAAGTACATCTAGGAATGTCATCTTAGTGCAACTCCTGTACTCGCTGCTCTACTCGTCCCCATCAGCTGCATATGATACGAGACGTATGGACGAGTTCACGATGGAGTTTAGGGTAGCAAGCTGGGTGGCAACTTTGTCAGAAGCCCCTGCAGCTACAGTACCCTGAAGAGCATCTCCCAACTCCTTAAGGAGATCTCTTTGCAGTCTGTTGAAGTGGGTCAGATAGTTCAGGGATCAGAGTGTAAAAGTCACTGAACTAAACATGTTTCCCATATCGATCCATGATTCTGGACTGTCTGTTAGGAGGATGGATAGTCGAGGAAGTCTGAGACATTTCCTTCTTGGTGGCAGCCGCCACCACCTTGGCATCAACAGGGACTCCCTTGGACCAAAAAAAATCTTTATTTACGGGTGCAGAAATGAACTTGTTGGGCCTGCGACGGACAGGCTCCATGGACTCCGGTGACTCCCATGCCCTTCGAGAGACCAGCTGCATGAGCTCATCAAAGGACGGAGACACCCAAGAGGTGGAAGGTTGAGACCCAAAAGCCTTCAGAACTGACTCGTCCTCAGTAGGGCGATTGCCAATCACCCCTCTGCCTAAGGATCTCGAGTATCTCAGCAAAGGAGATATCCTCAGAGAGGGATCAGGGGGACCCTTCTGACTCATCCAAGTCAGCATCAGATGGTCAAAGACTCCTGTGGGGAGTTCAAGTGTCTCCTCTTACACAATCTCTTTCTGGGGGCCTCCTCAGTGGGAGCCTCTGGGGAAGTCTCGGAAAAGCAAGGGGCACCTTGTGGAGCTACCTGAGGCTCAGGGTCTCTACGCTTGGCCTGGACGATGGAAGCGGAAATGGACACAGACACCTTGGGGGAAGAGGAGGCCAGACCTGATGTCAAGGGTGTCTTTGGGGACAAGGCTCCTCATGGCTTCGAAAGCATCACAGCTCTGATAAGGAGTCGATGGATCTGAAGGAACTGTCATCCCCTCCTGCTCCAAGGCCGTGTGCTCTAAGCCAGAGGTAGGAGCCGAGCTCATCTAAGCCAAGGCCCCAAGAGGAAGAGTCAGCACCAAGTCAGTGCAACTATCCTCCCTGGACCAGACAGGAGAGTGTCAGCCCCTAGAGTCCACGGTCAGCGCAGAGGACATCAGAGTAGATGGAACCGATGACACCGGAGCAGGTCTCGGCTCCAAAGGCTCCACGAACAGCAGGTTGGGCCCCTCCAGCTCTGAAGATCCGGTACGGCTCGGATGAGGAGCAGTCAAATTCGGGATGGTGGTCTTCGGTTCTGACTCGGGGGTTGGAGCCAACAACAATTTGGCAAGGTCTGGTGCCCGTAAGAGCTTCTGCACAAATCGGTCCATATCCAAATCTGAGAGGCTGACAGAAGATCTAGAGGAGTGCACCGAAGGTCCCGACTGGAGGAGTGGGGATTCAGGTCTCTCAGAGACCGGCTCCAAGACAGTGGGCCGGCTCCGAAAAA